>NC_133157.1:15000-663500 GCF_040802235.1 Manis javanica | reverse complement strand
ATTGCTTACCACAATGGTTAAACTAGTTAACATTCCCGCCAGCAGTGTAGGAGGGTTCCCCTTTCTCCACATCCTCGCCAGCATTTGCTGTTCCTAGTCTTTTCTTTGTTGGCCATCCTTACTGGTGTGAGGTGATATCTCACTGTGGTTTTTATTTGCATTTCCCTGATAATTAGCGATGTGAAGCATCTTTTCATGTGCCTGTTGGCCATCTGAATTTCTTTGGGAGAAGTGTCTGTTCAGATCCTCCGCCTATTTTTTAATTGGGTTATTTGCTTTTTATTTGTTGAGGTTTGTGAGTTCTTTATATATTTTGGATGTTAACCCCTTGTCGGATATGTCGTTTACAAATATATTCTCCCATACTGTAGGACGCCTTTTTGTTCTGCTGATGGTGTCCTTTGCTGTACAGAAGCTGTGGTCCCATTTGTTCATTTTTGCTTTTGTTTCTCTCTCGAGGAGATGCTTTCAGGAAGAAGTTGCTCATGTTTATATTCAAGAGATTTTTGCCTATGTTGTCTTCTAAGAGTTTTATGGTTTCATGACTTACATTCAAGTCTTTGATCCATTTAGAATTTACTTTTGTGTGTGGGGTTAGACAATAATCCAGTTTCATTCTCTTGCATGTAGCTTCCAGTTTTGCCGACACCAGCTGCTGAAGAGGCTGTCATTTCCCCAGAGCTCTCTAATTTTCTGCAGTCAGGTCTTCCCCAGTTGTGTTAGATTTATTCCTAGAAACCATATAATTTTGGTTGGTATCCTATAGGTTTATTGTTGTATAACACAGCATACATCCAGACAAGTGTATACAGCAAAATATATATTTAAAGTTTCGTCACAAAGTGAGCACCCCGTTGCCCACCATCCAGGTCAAGAATCAGGGTGTGGTCAGAGTCCCAGAAGCCCCCAGTGCCCCTCCTACCCACCTGCTTCTCCCTCCAGCTCTTACCCACTACAGGGGATTACCACCCAGTTTTCAGGATAATAACTACCTTGTTTTCTTCATACTTTAATCACTTAACTTTACAACCCTAACCAGTCTGGGTTTTTTTTTTTTTTATGCTGTAGCTTTCATGTTTATTTTCAAAGACACTTTCATTGAAGCATTGTTTACATATCACAAAACTTACTCCTTTTAAGTGGATGTTTTAACGATTTTTAGTCAATCTGCAGGGTTGTACAGACATCACTACAATTCTGGCCTAGAATATTTCCATCAGCCCAGAAAGATGTCCTGCTCACTTTCAGTGAATCTGTTTCCACACCTTCCTCAGACAACCACTTAGCCTCTGTCTGTCTCTATAGTTCGCCTTTTCAAAAAACATTTCATGTAAGTGGAATCTTCTGCAGTTTTTAGTGTCCAGCTTCTCTCACTTAGTGTAATGTCTCTGAGGGTCACCTGTGCTGCAGGATGCACATCACGTTGGTGACTTTCTTCCTATCGCTAAGTAGTATTCCAGCAAATGGGTTAAAGACATCTCGTTTACTTACCATTTAAGGGACCTTTGGATTATCTCCACTTTTTTGGCTATTAAGTATAAACGATGCAAGGAACATTTGCCAAAATTTTCTTTGTGTGGATGTACATTTTCATTTATCTTGAATAAATACCAAGGAGTGGAATGGCTGAATCATATGAAAAGATTTTTGTGTAATTTTTTAAGAAACCACCATACTGCTTTCTGAAGTGACTGCACCACTTTCATTCCCCCAGCAGTTGTGTGTGGGGAATATTTTTCTCCACAACCTCTCGGACACTTGCTACCAACAACCTTTTAAATCGTAGCATCCTAGTGAGTGGTTTTAATATGCATTTCCCTAATAACTAATGGCGTTGAGCATTTTTGTCCACATGCTTATCAGCCATTCATATTATTTGGGTCCTTTGTCCTACTACTGAGTTGATTATTGAGTCGTGGGAGGTCTTTGTATATTTTGGTCATAAGTCTTTTATCAGATACATGATTCACAAATATTTTCTCTCAGTCTGTAGGCTGTTTTTTTTTGATTTTCATAATAAAAAATGTCTTTTGAAGTGCAAAAGTTTTTCATTTCTATGACATCAAATGTATACATTTTTTTCTTGAATGCACCATGCCTTTGCTGTTGTATCTGAGAACTCGATTAATTTAGAATCCTAAGGATTATTTTTTTCTATGCTTTCTTCTAAATGGTTGCACGGTGTTAGCTCTTATATTTAGGTCTATGAACCATTGTGTACCAGTTTTGTGTACAATGTAAGGTGAGGGTCTAAAGTAATCTTTTTGCAGTGGAAATTAATTGTCCAGCGCCTCTGCTGAAATAACTATCCTGTCCCCGTTGAATTGCCCGTGTCGGTTAGGATTCAGGGCTAGACGTGTATTAAGGGTTTTATTATAAAGAATCAGCTTATGAGATTGCAGGGTCTGACAAGGCCCAGACTCTTAGGGTAGGCGGTCAGCAAGGGCAGGCTGGAACTCTCCTGCCAAGAGCTTTCTTTCAGGGAAGCGGCTGCTGTGCTCTTGCAGCCTCTCAACAGATGGAATCAGGCCTGCCCAGGTCGGGTAGGATGATTTCCTTACTTAAAAAATGGTTATGGACTTTAACCTCCTCTACAAAGTGTCATCAGAGCCACTCCTAGGTTAGGTTTTGATGGGATAACTAGGAACTGTAGCCAAGTCAACACGTAAAACTGTCCATTGTAGCACCTTTGTCAAAGATAAGTAGGCTGTGAATGTAAAACTTTATTTCTGGGCTCTCCATTCTGTCCCGTTTATCAATGTGTCTGTCCTTCTGCCACAACCACATTCTTTTGATTTCCTGTAGTTTTATAGGCAGTTTTGCGATTGGGCAGTGTGAATCATTCAACTCCGTTCTTAGTATTGGAGATTATTTTGGCTACTCTTGGGTCCTTTGCCTTTCTATATATATTTTGAGATCAGCTTGTCAATTTCTGAAGGACAAAAACAGAGACTTCCAGCTTTTGATGGAAATTGCATTGACTCCAGTGATCAATCTGGGGAGAATTGCCATCTTAACAAACCAAAGTTTTCAACCCACAGACTAGAATTTCTCTTCCATTACTTAGGCCTTTAATCTCACAGCAATATTGTGTAGTTCTCTGTGCAAGCCTCAAAGTTCTTTTCTTCAATGTATTCCTGAGTATTTGTTCTTTTTGATGCCATTGCAAGTGGAATTATTTCAATATCAATTTCAGGCTGTTCATTGTTGATGTATAGAAATAAAATTGAACTTGGTATATTGATCTGGGATCTTGTGACTCTGCAGAATTCATTTATTAGTCCTAATAACTTGTGTGCAGATTCCTTAAGATTCTCAACATATAGAATCACGTTTCTGTCAATGAAGACAGTTTCACTTCCTCCCTTCCAGTCTCTATGCCCTTTATTTTTTCCTGCCTGACTGTACTGGCTGGAACTCCCCGGGGCCCTGTTTATTGGAAGTGGTGTTCCTGACCTTGGGGACAAGCGCCGAGTCTTTCACCGTTGAATAGGATGTTAGCTCAGGGGTTTTCTGTATGTGCCCTTCATCAGCTTGAAAGCGTTTCCTTCTATTCTTTGAATGTCCAGAGTTTTTGTCATGAAGGAGTGTTGGATTTTGCCAAATGTTTTTATTTCATCAGGGTTTTATGATTCCGATCCTTTATTTTATTGACAAGATGTATTACATCAGTTGACTTCCACATGTTAAACCAAAATTGCATTCCAAAGATAATTCCAAAGGGTCATGGTGTGTGACCCTCTTTATATGTTGCTTAAGTTTGCTAATATTTTGCTGTTAACTTTTGTATCTGTATTTATGAGGGATATTGTCTGAAATTTTTTCTTGTGATGTCTTTGTCTGGCTTTGGTATCATCAGGGTAATTGTACTAGTTTCCATTAACTCTGTAACAAATCGCCACAAACTTTGTGGCTTAAAACAGTGAAATTTATTATCTTACAGTTCTGGAGTTCAGAAGTCCAAATTGGGTCAAAATAGGCTAACGTCAGGGTATCGGCAGAGCTGTTTCTTTCTAGAGGATTCGGGGAGCATTTGTTCCCTTGTCTTTTCTCACTGCCAGAGGCCACACCCCTGGGCTCTTGATCCCCTTTCCCTTTCAAAGCCAGTGACATTGTATCTCTTTGACCCTCTGCTGTTATCATACCTCTTTCTGACCACAGCCAAAAAACTTTCTCTGCTTTTAAGGACTCATTTGACTCGATTGCTCCCACCTGAGTAATCCAAGATGCTCTTTCCATGTCAAGTCCAGACCCTCAAATACATCTGCAAGTCCCTAAGTCAGTTTTGATCATTTGTGTCTTTCTAGGAATTTCTAGGAATTTATCCAATTCATGTAAGTTGTCTAATTTTACTGACATAAGATTTTAAGTACATCCTTATAATCCCTCTAGAAAAAAAATTGTTTATATTTGTGCATTTGTTTTGTCCAGTATATCCTTCTGTGCGTACTATCAGATTCTAGCCTTCCATAGTTGTTGAACTATTTTAGGACTCTTTGTAAGTTGATATATACCTAAGTTCTGTCTTTCTATTTCTTCAAAAAAGACTGTTGGATATTTAATTCATGCAATCTGGTTATACTGAATCTCTGGCTCTCTGGGGCATGATGGCGACCTAAAGATTAAATCTTCTAATTCATGAACATGGGATTTCTTTCCATTTATTTAGGTCTTCCTTAATTTCTTTCAGCAGTGTTTTTTAGTTTTCAGTGATAGTTTTGGTGGATATAGAATTCTTGGTTGACAGCTTTTTCTTCTTGAAAATGTCATCCCATTGCATCAAGTTTCTATGTTTCTGATGAGAAGTTGGCTTATGTCCTTCCTATGGACCCCCAGGACCCAAATCATTTCACTCTTGTTGCTTTCAAGATTTTCTTTTTGTCTATTTCAGTTTTTTTTTTCTATGATGTCTTTAAGTGTGGGTCTCATAGAGCTTTTTGATGTATGGCTTAATGTTTTGCATCAAATTAAGGATTTTTGGCCATTTTTATTCAAATATTTCTGCTTGCTTTTTCTCTCACCTCTCCTTCTGGGACTCCCATTTTACCCATTTTTTTATTCCTGATAATGTCTCATAGGTCTTTAAGATTCTGTTTATTTTTCTTCATTTTTTTCCTTTATTTTCTTCAGAATGGATAATTTCTATTGATCTGTATTTAAGTTCGCCATTTTTTTCTGACTTTTAAAATATGATGTTGACCCCCTGTGGTAGGTTTTTAAAAAACACACCTAATTTTTTAGAGCATTTTTAGATTCATAGCAAAACTAAGAAGAAGGTAGAGATTTCCCACAGACTCCATAGTCCCTACCCCCAGCCTCTCCCCTTATCAACAGCCTCCACTGGAGTGGTGCATTTATCACAGCCAGTG
The DNA here is from genome assembly GCF_040802235.1 of Manis javanica. Classification (NCBI taxonomy): domain Eukaryota; kingdom Metazoa; phylum Chordata; class Mammalia; order Pholidota; family Manidae; genus Manis; species Manis javanica. The sequence continues at coordinate 658,131 of NC_133157.1, read as the reverse complement.
AGCCTGAACCGGAGTTTACAGGTGACGTCAGGATCACTCTTGTTGTACAGTCTATGGGTTTGGACAAACGTGTAGTGACATTTATCCACCGTCCTGACTCCTGGAAACCCGTGATCTTTTTACTGTCTCTGTAGTTCAGCCTTTTCCAGATCATCACGTCACTGGAGTCATACGGTACGCCGCCTTTTCAGATCGGCTTCTTTTCCTCCCCAAGATACATTTAATGCTTCTCAATGTCTTTGATCAATTTCTAGAAATATTTTTTTTATTGTTGCTTTTTTAGGAAAAGGGTGTTCAGAGCTCTTCACTCCACCACTTTGGAAGCTCTACCACCCTCAGCTCTCTTCTGCCTGTTGACTGAACTTTATATATGTTTTGTTTTGGGTGTGGCTTCTTTGAGCAGCATTATTTTTGTGAGACCCGTCCCCAGGGCGGCAGTATTCTAGTTTCCCTTCTCCTTACTGCAAACATTTTGTTTTAGGAATCTACTGCATTTTGTCTATTCTATTGATGGTTATTTGATGTGTTCTAATTATCGGTACATGCACAAGATGGGTATTGTTATGGGTTGAACTGTGTCTTGCCAAATTTTTATGGTGGAATCTTGGCCCCAGTACCTCAGAATGTGACCTTTTTTGGAGAAAAGGTTTTTACAGAGGTAATTTGTTAAACAGAGGGCATTGGGGTAAGCCCTAATCCAATATGACTAGTGTCCTTATAAAAGGGTGAATTTGAACACAGTCAGACAAGCACAGAGGTTGCATGATGTGAAGACACAGGGAGAGTCAGCATCTACAGCCAACTCTGGACTCTGCCTTCCAGATCTGAGAGGCATCACATTTCTGTTGGTCAGGCCGCCCAGTGGACGGTACTTTGTTAGGTGACTCCAGGAAACTGATAGGTGTGAGTACCCTGGAGTGGAATTCCGGGCTGTATGCCAACATGCTGCGCGGGCCTCCAAGCCGGCGCTCATTTCCAGCTGCCCCAGCATCACGGGCCCTGCGTTTGCCAGCATACTCGCCAACATTTGGACATAATGTCAACATAAGTGGCAGCTGCTGTGACTTTAATTTGCATTTCCTGGGTAACTTTTGCAAAGTGCATGTTTGGGTCTCTTGCCCATTTTGAAGTGGTGATCTTTTTCTTACTGATTCGTACAAGTGCTTTATAAATTCTGGATTTGAGCCTTTTGTTGCTTGTATGTGTGGTATAAATACATTCTTCCACTCTGTGGCTGGCTTGTCCCTTCTCCTAATGGTGTCTGGAGAAACAGACATTCTCAGTGTCAATGTTTTCATGTGTATTACTCCTTTCTTTTATGTTTCTTGATTTTTGTGTCCTCTTTAATAAATCTTTTCTTACCCCCAAAGGCATGCAGACATACTCCTATACTGTGTTCCAGGAAGATAATTATGTGGCTTGCACATTTACTGTGTGTGTGCTGTGACTTGGGTTAAATAGGGTTTTTTTTTGTCATTTCAGTTTGCATTTCCCTGCTGACTAACTGACTAATGATGCTGAGCACATTTTCAGGTACTTATTGGATGTGTGTGTGTGTGTGTGTGTGTGTGTTGTGAAGGGTCTATTCCAGTTTTGTCCATTTAAAATATTTGTTTTTTGTCTTTTGTTTTGAAGTAGCAGAAGTTCTTTATATATTCTGGTTACAGCTCCTTCTGTCGTATATAGGTTGTATATAGGTATGGCAGATTTTTTCCCAGTGTGTGGCTCACATTTTTATTACCTTAATGGTGTTTCTTGAGGAACAAAAATTTTGATAAAGTCCTACTTATCAATTTTTCTTTTCTACATGCTGTCTTCCCTAAGAAATATGTCTATCCCAAGGTCATGAAGATATTCTCTTATGTTTTCTCTTTTCTCTTTTCTTTTTTTTTTATTTTTTATCAGAGATGCCAAATTTTATCAGCATTATAAAGATCTGATTTGTCATTATTCAGTCATTTGTGTGGCTAATAGGCTGGCCCGTGACTTTTAATTCCTGGCAAAACTGAATTGCTTGAAAACAGGCTTCATTGTTTACCAATCCAGTCTAATTAGCTTCAAATTTCCTGAGCAGCTAAAGAGCAATGAGATGCGCTGCGTGCTCTCCAAAGTGAGGAGCGAGTCCCTTCTGCTCCCGGGCAGCCCAAGACAGCTGTGTCTTTGGAGGCTGGCTCTGCAAAGGGGTTCCAAAGCGTTGTCTATAGGCTCAGTAGGCTGCTAGGAGGAATTCCCCAAGTTTGTCCTGTTTCTAAAGAAAACAATTAATGCTGCTGGTTATGAAATCCTATCAGTCCTGGCAACAGGGACCAGAAGAATCATGTTCAGAGCTTCATTTTGGAAATGAGGGAGCAGGTGACTCAGAGTGACATGGTGGTCAGGGTGTGGCCCATGTCCTGGGGCTGACTTTATCCTGGGCTCTGAACACTGTGGACATGGAGAGGAATGAGGCTTAGCCCCTATCTTCTAGGAAGGCGCTGTGGATGGTGAGAGGCAGGGGTCACACAGATGGAATGTTCCACACACTCTAACAGAGGCGAAACAGGGAACTGGGGAGGAGGCCCTGCTGTTGGGGGTTCACCCATTCATTCTTGCAAGGGTGTGCCCTGAGCATTTACTCCGTGTCAGGCCACCCTGTTCCAGGCATTATGGACCCAGGGCTGAGCAAGGCAGACGAGGTCCCTGCCTGGCTGGCCCTTCCACGTAACAGGGAGCCAGACATTGACATCCACATGCTTGAATAGATGTTTAGATAGAGTTATGGCAAACTGTAAGGTGTAAGAGGTACTATCAAGGACTCCAGCCCGCCCTGCAGAGGGAATGAAAGTGGCTCATGTGCATCTGAGGTGGGGAGCGTGTCAGTGCAGACGGGCCGGGCTGGAAGGGGCTGGAAGGGGCTGTGTGTGCTTTTTCCTTTCTTTCTTTTTTATTGATATATCATTGACATACAATCTTATATTGGTTTCCAAATACACAACAGTTCAGCAGTTACCCATATTACTAAATCCTCACCCCTTCTAGTTTGGTTACTATCTGTCAACATAGAAAGATGTTACGGAATCATTGACTATATTCTCCATGCTGTGCTATGATCCCAGGGATCAACTTATATTATGACTTAGAATTTTTGTGCCCCCTTATTCCTCCTGCCCCCCCACCCCTTCACCCTAGCCCCTAGGTACCATAGGTGACCACTAGTCACTTCTCAGTATCTGTAAGTCTACTGCTGCTTTGTTCATTCTGTTTTGTTTGGTTTTGTTTTTATACTCCACAAATAAGTGAAATCATATAGTATTTGTCTTTCTCTGCCTGACTTATTTCACTGAGCATAATGCCCTCCAGCTCCATCCACGTTGTTGCAAATGGGAGGATTTTTCTTTTTCATGACTGAATAATATTCCATTGTGTATCTGTACCACCTCTTCTTTATCCATTCATCTACTGATGGACACTTAGGTTGATGCATATCTTGGCTATTGCATATATTGCAGCAATAAACACAGGGATGCATATATTTTTTTGAATCAGGGATTTTGTTTTCTTCAGGTAAATTCCCAGAAGTGAAATTACTGGGTCAAATGGTATATCTATTTTAATTTTTTGGGGGGACCTCCATACTGCTTTCCACAGTGGCTGCACCAATTTACATTCCCACCAGCAGTGTAGGAAGGTCCCCTTTCTCCGCATCCTCGCCAGCACTTGTCACTTCTTATCTTTTGCATAGTGGCCATTCTGATGGTGTGAGGTGATATTTCAATGTGGAGCATCTTTTGATGTGCCTGTTGGTCATTTGTATTTCTTCTTTGGAGAAATGTCTGTTCAGATCCTCCACCCATTTTTAATTGGGTTATTTTTTGTTTTGGTGTTGAGTCATATGAGTTCTTTATGTATTTTAGATGTTAACCCCTTATTGGATAAATAGTTCACAAATATATTCTCCCATACTGTAGGGTGCCTTTCTGTTCTACTGATGGTGGCCTTTGCTGTACAGAAGCTTTTTAATCTGATGAGGTCTCACTTGTTCATTTTTTATTTTGTTTCCCTTGCCCAAGGAGATGTGTCCAGGAAAAAAATCACTCATACTTATGTTCGAGATTTTTGCCTATGCTTTCTTCTAAGAGTTTATGGTTTCATGACTTACATTCAGGTCTTTGATCCTTTTTTAGTTTCCTTTCGTGTGTGGGGTTAGACAGTGACCCAGTTTCATTCTGTGGCATGTAGCTGTCCAGTTTTCCCAGCACTAGTAATTGAAGAGGCTGTCTTTTCCCCATTGTGTATTCATGGCTCCTTTATCATATATTAATTGGCCATATATCTGTGGTTTTATATCTGGGTTCTCTATTCTGTCCCCTTGATCTATGGGTCTCGTCTTGTGCCAGTACCAAATTGCCTTGATTACTGTGGCTTTGTAGTAGAGCTTGAAGTCAGGGAGTGTAATTCCCCCACTTTATTCTTCTTTCTCAGGATTGCTTTGGCTCTTCCGGGTCTCTGGTGGTTCCATATGAATTTTAGAACTATTTTCTCTAGTTCATTGAAGAATGCTGTTGGTAGTTTGATAGGGATTGCATTGAATCTGTAGATTGCTTTAGGCAGGATGGCCATCTTGACAATATTAATTCTTCCTATCCGTGAGCACGGGATGTGTTTCCATTTATTGGTGTCCTCTTTAATTTCTCTCATGAGTGTCTTATAGCTTTCAGAGTAAAGGTCTTTCAACTCCTTGTTTAGGTTTATTGCTGGCTATTGTATTCTTTTTGATGCAATTGTAAATGAAGTTATTTTCCTGATTTCTCTTTCTACTAGTTCATTGTTAGTATAAAGGAATGCAACTGATTTCTGTGTATTAATTTTGTATCCCACAACTTTGCTAAATCCAGTTTTTAGTTCTGATAGCTTTTTGGTGGAGTTTTTAGGGTTTTCTGTGTATCATATCATGTCATCTATGAATAGTGACAGTTTAACTTCTTCCTTAATAATTTGGATGCCACCGATGTCTTTGTGTCGTCCGATCGCCGTGGCCAGGACCTCCAGTACTATGTCTGACAACGCTGGGGAGAGTGGGCTTCCCTGCCTTGCTCCTGATCTTAGAGGAAAAGCTTTTAGTTTTTCTCCATTAAGTATTATATTAGCTATGAGTTCATCATATATGGCCTTTATTATGTTAAGGTATGTACCCTCTATGCCCATTTTGTTAAAAGAGTTTTTATCTTGAATGTGTGTCAAGATTCAGATTTTGTCAAATGCTTTTTCAGCATCTATTGAGATGATCACGTGGTTTCTAGTCTTCTTTTGATTGATGTGGTGTATATGGTATTGATGGATTTATTAATATTGTACCATCCTTGCATCCCTGGAATAAATGCCACTTGGTTGTGATGGATGATCCTTTTAATGTATTTTTTAATTTGGTTTGCTAATATTTTGTTGAGGATTTTTGCATCTATGTTCATCAGGGGTATTGGTCTGTAATTTTCTTTTTTCGTGTGTGTGGTGTCTGCCTGGTTTTGGTATTAGAGTGATGCTGGCTTCACAGAATGAGTTTGGGAGTGTTCCCTCCTCTTCTATTTCTTGGAAAACTTTAAGGAGGATGGGTATTAGCTCTTTTTAAAATGTTTGATGAAATTAATCTGTGAAGCCATCTAGACATAGTCTTTTGTTTTTAGGTAGTTTTTTTTGATTACCAGTTTGATTCCATTGCTGGTAACTGGTCTGTTCAGATTTTCTGTTTCTTCCTGGGTCAGCCTTGGAAGGTTGTATTTTTCTAGGAAGTTGTCCATTTCTTCTAGGTTGTCCACTTTATTGGCACATAATTTTTCATAGTATTCTCTAATAATTCTTTGCATTTCTGTGGTATCAGTTGGAACTATTCCCTTTTCCTTTCTGATTCTGTTTATGAGTGTCCTTTTTTTTTTTCTTGGTAAGTCTGGCTAGGGGTTTATCAATTTTATTTATTTTCTCAAAGAACCAGCTGTTGGTTTCATTTATTCTTTTTATTGTTTTATTCTTCTTTATTTTATTTATTTCTGCTCTGATCTTTATTATGACACCCCTTCTACTAATGGGCCTTATTTGTTCTTCTTTTTCTAGTTTCTCTAATTGTGAGTTTAGACTGTTTACTTGGGATTGTTCTTGTTTCTTGAGGCAGGCCTGTATTGCTATATACTTTCCTCTTAGATCTGCCATTACCGCATCCCACAAATATTTGACTGCTGTATTTTTGTTTTCATTTGTCTCTGTTTATTGCTTGATTTCTGTTTTAATTTGTTCATTAATCCATTGATTATTTAGAAGCATGATGTTTAGCTTTTTTATTTGTTTTTAGGCTTTTTTATTTTCCTTGTGTAATTTGTTTCTAGTTTCATGCCATTGTGGTCTGAGAAGCTGCTTGGTACAATTTCAATCTTTATGGATTCACTGAAGCTCTTTTTGTGGCCTAGTATGTGATCTATTCTGGAAAACATTCCATGTACACTTGAGAAGAATGTGTATCCTGCTACTTTTGGGCGGAATGTTCTGTAGATATCTTTTAAATCCATCAGATCTAATGTATTGTTCAGTGCCTCTGTTTCCTTATTTATTTTGTCTGCTTGATCTGTCAGTGTGAGTGGTGTGTTACGGTCTCCTAAAATGAATGAGGTGCAGTCTGTTTTCCCCTTTAATTCTGTTTTTATTTGGTTTACATATTAGGTGCTCCTATATTGGGTGCATACATATTTATAATGGTTATATCCTCTTGTTGGACTGAACCCTTTATCATTATGCAATATCTTTGTCTCTTGTTACTTTCTTTGTTTTGAAATCTAATTTGTCTGATGCAAGCCCTGTTACTCCTGTTTTTTCCTATTATTTGCATGAAATATCTTCCATCCCTTCACTTTCAGTCTGTGTATGTCTTTGGGTCTGAAGTGAGTCTCTTGTAGGCAGCATATAGCCTGGGCTTGCTTTTTTTATCCATTCAGTGACTATGTCTTTTGATTTGTGCATTCAAACCATTTACATTCAAGGTAATTATTGATAGGTATGTACTTATTCCCACTTTATTGTTTTCTGGTGGTTTTCATAGTTCCTCTCTGTTGCTTTCTTCCTTTCATACTTTTGTTATTTGATGGTTTTCCTTATTGGTGTGATTGGATCCCTCTTTTTAAATTGTTTGTGTATCTATTACAGGCTTTAGGTTTGTGGTTACCATAAGGTTCAAGGATAGCTTCCTGGCTATAGTCTATATTAAGCTGAGGATTGCTCTATTTCAAACACAATCTAAAACTACTTATTTTTTCTTCTTCTTCCTCACCCACACTTTATGGATTAAATGTCATGAGTTGCACTTTCTGTGTATTCCTTGGCTGATTTTGTATATAGTTGGTTTTATTACCTTTGTTTTAATTTCATACTTGCTTAGTAAGTAATTGGTCTACTACCTTTACTGTGGGTTTATTTTCACTGGTGAAAGCTACTTAGCCTTAGGTACATTTCCATCTACAGCAGTCCCTTTAACATATTCTGAAATGCTGGTTTAGTGTTTATAAATTTCCCGAGCCTTCGAGCCTTCGTTTACCTGGGAATTGTTTAATCTCTGCTTCAAATTTGAATAATAGTCTTGCTGGGTAGAGGATTCTTTGTTGAAGATCCTTCTATTTCTTTTTTCTTCTTTTTAAAAATTAAGGTATCATTGGTAAACAATCTTATGAAGGTTTCACATGAGCAACATTGTGGTTACAACATTCACCCATATCATCACGTCCCTCCCCACCTCCCCCAATTGCAGTCACTGTCCAATGTCCATCAACTTAGTAAGATGCTATAGAGTCATTATTTGTCTTCTCCGTGCTGTACTGCCTTCCCTGGGACCCCCCTACATTATGTGTGCCAATCATAATGCCCCTTATTCCCCTTCTCCCTCCACCCCCACCCACCCTCCTCAGTCCCTTTCCCTTTGATAACTGTGAGTCCATTCTTGGGTTCTGTGCTTCTGCTGCTGTTTTGTTCCTTCAGTTTTTCTTTGTTCTTATGCTCCACGGATGAGTGAAATCATTTGGTACTTGTCTTTCTCCGCCTGGCTTATTTCACTGAGCATAATACCCTCTAGCTCCATCCACATTGTTGCAAACAGTAGGATTTCTTTCTTTCTTATGGCTGAATAGTATTTCATTGTGTATATGTACCATCTTCTTTATCCATTCATCTACTGATGGATACTTAGGTTGCTTCCATTTCTTGGCTACTGTAAATAGTGCTGCAATAAACATAGGGGTGCGTGTTTTTTTTCAAAATAGAGATCTATTTTTTTTTTTTTGGTAAATTCCTAGGAGTGGAATTACGAGTCAAATGGTATTTTTATCTTCAGTGTTTTGAAGAACCTCCATATTGCTTTCCACAATGGTAGAACTAATTTACATTCCCACCAGCAGTGTAGGAGGGTTCCCCTTTCTCCTCATCCTCGTCAGCATTTGTTGTTTGTCTTTTGGATGTTGGCCATACTAACTGGTGTGAGGTGATACCTCATTGTGGTTTTAATACGCATTTCTCTGATGATTAGTGATGTGGGGGGAGCATCTTTTCATGTGCCTATTGGCCACCTGAATTTCTTCTTTGGGAGAAGTGTCTGTTCAGATCCTCCACCCATTTTCTAATTGGGTTATTTGTTTTCTGGGTGTTGAGATGTGAGCTCTTTATATATTTTGGATGTTAACCCTTTATTGGATAAGTCATTCATGAATATATTCTCCCATACTGTAGGATGCCTTTTTGAAGGTCCTTCTATTTCAGTACATTAAATATTTCATGACACTCCCTATAAAGTTTCTTCTGAGAAGTTGCTGATATTTTGTTTCCTTATACCAGTTTTATTGTTATGACATTTATAGTCAGGTCTATGAGCCATCGTGAATTGATGTGTATAAATGATATGAGGTAAGGATCAAAGTTCTTTTTTCAGAAAGATAGGTGCTATTTACACGCCACTTGTTAAAGAGATTTTCCTTACCTCATTGAAATGCACCGGCACACTTGCTGAAAACAACTTAACAGTATGTGTGTGAGGCTCTTTCTAAATTCTAATCTATCCCATTAAATCTGTGTGTCTATCTTTTTTGGCCAATTCCAGTCTTGATTCCTACAATAAAGATTGACATTAGGTAAATGGTAAATGGTGAATCCTCTAACATTGTCCTCTGTTTCAAGATTATTTTGTCTATTTTTTGTCATTTGTCTTTCCAAATTAATTTAAAATATCTTGTCAATTTCCACAAAACAACCTCGCTAGTATTTTGAGTGTGTTTGCATTAAACTACAGATGAATTTGGACAGAAATGATGTCTTAGCCACATGAGCCTTCCAGACCATGAATGTGATATATATCTCCTTAAATTTAGATCTTTAAATTTTTTCTCCTAATTAAAGTCCTATCGTTTTCATTGGAGAGAGCTTACACATCTTCTATTAAGTTTATCTGTATTTCATGCTTTGCGATGTTTCTAAAGGTATTTTTAAAGGTCAATTTTCTACATGTTAGTAGGGTACTTAGCACACTGACTGTACCTTATGCCTGTGAGTCACACGGCAGTCCTTGCAGAGCAACTGGGTATGCAGCTTGCCCCCTTTTTTGGCAAGGGAGGCCTGCCCTGAGCCCGGTCCATCTCCCGGGTGAGGCTGGCGCTGCTGGCACTCTGGGGTTGGATCTCCATTCCTCGAGGTTCAGTGTACAGGAGAAAAGGGTGGCCTGTGACAGATCCTGGTGACACTGGCCCCGAGGTGGAGATGCAAGGGGCAGGCCTGTGTTCACACACCCCAGGGTTCTCTGAGGGGGGCCTCAGGACAGACACCAGAACCTTCACTGAGGATAATAGTTCTGCCAACTGAGAAATGACCAATGAAAACTATCCTGAGTTTTGTGTGGTGCCGGCCAGATTTTTATAGTGAAAACAGAAAACAAAGAAAACAAAAAAAAAATGGCCATACTTCCCAGAAATTACTGAATTAGGTAACAACATGGATGAATTTCAAAAGCATTATGGCAAGTATCAGAAGCAGACCCCAAAAAAGTGCTTTTATTATACAGTTCTAGAGTGGGCACAGCAAGTCCATGGTGGTGGACCAGTGGCGATCTGGGGCTGGGGCACTGTCTTGCCAATGGGCTTCAGCCCCGGGCAAGTTTGCTACCGATTCAGTGTGACCAAAGAAATTGACAGCAAAACGTTCTTTGGGGTGAAAGGGTTATACCCAACTTTATTTCCAGGTGGCAGGTTAGTCACTAAAATCCTGTTTACTTAGAGCGAGTCTGCATGCAGCAAGCTGGTCTCTGCCTCTGGGCCCCTCTGTCCACACAGCCATCCCATACAGCCGTCCTCAGGGCCTCTGTCCTCGGCGCTGCCACCACTCCAGCCTCTGCTCTGCTCTCCTGCAGCCTTGCCGCCCTGCCACTGTATCGTGCCCAGAGCACTGGGAGGAGCTCTTCTTATAGAGTCAGATTGCCCACAGGTGTGCAGTGAGCTAGTCATCCAGGGCCAGGTGAGAATCCTGGCCACAGGAACTCTCATTTTATCCACACTCCACCCCTCCAGGATTCTCTCCTCTCAATCTATGTGCACTTTGTCCTCTGCAATGGTCCCTGTGCAAGGAAGCTCGAACATTGTTTTCCAGCCTGTCCAGCAAAAAGTCTTGCAGACACCCAGGCCGGACTCGTGGCTCTGTCTCTGACCTCTGCCTCTTTGGTCTTAATAGCTGGAACTGCTGCTCTGGTTTCAGTTGTTGCCACAGCTCCAGTAAGATCCTATTTGGTTTCCCATCTGATTTCCTTCCATCTACTGCCCGTATCAAATCAAACCACATCTGGGTCCTCGTAACCCTCACGAGGCCCCTCAAATTCCTCCTGTGAGTAACAGGTCTTATTTCTTTGCAGGTTCTCATTGCTTCAACTACTGTACGTGTCACCTCGCATTTTGTAATCGCTGCCTCAAGGCGGGCTGCACTGTCAGGGAAGACAGCTTTCCCACCTCTGATCCCGACAGAACAGTTCCATCCACCCCTAAGTCCCACAGCCACCAGCTCAGCCTGAGTATAGGGGCGGCCCATAGCGTGCTCCCCGACCTGGGGAGGGGGCTGCTCCTCTCCTTGGGGAACTTTCAGCTGCTGGGTCTTTATTTTCTTTACAACCACTGGGCGTGCTTTCAATACAGGAGGCACCTGGGCCTCCGGCACCGCCCCTTCATCCTCCCCCAGCGCCTCCATTCCTGGGGCCGATAGCACCTTTCTCTCCCCTCCCCCGAGTGCCTCCTCTGCTACTGTGCCTTGCAGCAATGCCAGCTCAGGCTTCAGAAGGTCTCTTACCTTCAGCTCCAGGCTTCGCAGCTGACATTCTCGTGCCACCTCCGCCTGTGCTTCCCTCAGGAGTTTGTCTTTTTCCTTGATGGCCTGTTCCTCCTTCAGAGCACCTGGCAGCACTGCCGTCCCATCTCCAATGGCACCTTGCTGCCGGCGCTCTCGTGTAAATGCCATCTCCTTCCTCGGGGAATCCACAGAAGTTTGCAGCTCACGTTCTTGAACCACCATTTCTTGGGTCTCCTCTGTAGACCTTTTTTAAGACTGTGAGAAGCAGCCACCCCACAGTCCCCGCTGCCTCCTGGGCACTCCGCTTCTCAAAGGACCTGCTTACTACATCAAGGGCCACCCCTACAGATTCGGGTGGCACCTCCACTTGCCTCCAGTCCAGGGGTGGGGCCCAGTCCTCCAGGAGGCAGTCACCTCAGACCACATACCCACTGGGGGACGATCCACTGTCTCCCCATTCACAGGGGCAGCCCGCTGAAGCACCCCTCCCATAAGGGCAGCCTGTCTTTTCCCTTGGTCAGCAATGAACCCTGCCGACTTTCGCCAGTTGTCTTGCCAATGGGTTTCAGCTCTGGGCAAGCTCACTATGGATTCAGTGTGACCAAAGAAATTGACAGCAAAACGAAACGTTCTTTGGGGTGAAAGGGTTATACCCAACTTTTTTTCCAGGTGGCAGGTCAGTCACTAGAATCCCATACACTCAGAGCGAGTCTGCATGCAGCAAGCCGGTCTCTGCCTCTGGGCCTCTCAACCTGCACAGTCGTCCCGCACAGCCGTCCTCAGGGCCTCTGTCCTCTGCTCTGCTCTCCTGCAGCCTTGCTGCCCTGCCACTGTGTCGTGCCCAGAGCCCTGGGAGGAGCTCTTTTTATAGAGTCAGATTGCCCACAGGTGTGCAGTGGGCTAGTCAGCCAGGGCCAGGTGAGAATCCTGGCCACAGGAACTCTCATTTTATCCACAGGCACTTTTGGGGGGTACCACAAATATTCTCTATGTGATTGTGGTGTTATGTGGGCATAACCATCTGTCAGTACTTATCACAGTCTAAGTAGTTACATTTTACTGCATAATTATACCACAATAAGGTTAATTTTTAGGAATATGAATGATAAACCAAACAATTTTTTTCAGCCTCAATTAAATAGAAAAGAAGACACCAAAAGAGTCAGCAGGGGAAGACTTGCGAAGGAGAAGGAGTATTTAACGACAAAATAACCTTCAGAGTCCAAACTGCTGTGTTCTTACTACCCTGGGCAAGTTAAGGGAGGAGGAGGCCGAGAGGAGGGCAGCGGGAACAAGGGGCCCGAGGGGCCAAAAGCGAACTGCCCTTCAGACATTCCCGGCCCGGCCTTGTCCAGGGCGCAGAGGAGGCTGGAGCGGCCCCCAGGCCCGTATTAGGTCCACTTCCTGATGGCCCCCACGTGTTGCTAATCTGTGACGAGAGGCTTATGCGGAAAGTAGGCCTGGCTGACGGCCAGGCTGCCTCGGGCCCCTCGAGGGGCCGTGCGGGGCTGGTCAGGCCCAGGTGTGGAATCCCGGTGCAGCCCCAGCTGGCTTCCCCCGGCGCCAGAGGGCTTCTACTTCCCTCTGTCCAGGGCCTGGTCGGACTGTCTTACTTCTCAGCAAGTTCTTCAGTGCGAAGCTACGGGCCTAGTGTCCAGCGTATGGCCAGTGGGGAAGGACACAGCGGCTGCGTGTTGCTGTCACCAAGGCAGGCACGGACAGCTCCCCACCCCCACCCGGATCCACGGCCCTTCCTCCTCTAGGACCCAGTTCTAGGCTGGGCACAGCACTGAATAAAGACTACGTCCCTCAGCCTCCCTCGCAGGGCGGTCGGTCATGTGACTCAGTCCTCGCCAATGGGAGGCACCGGGTGTGGCCAGAGCGCCCTCCAGGAAGGGTCCTGGAAAGAGCACCAGCCCGCGGCCCCTCTTCCTCCTCTCTGTTGGCTGGAACGTAGACTTGATGACTGCATCTGGGCCGCCATTTCGAGGCATTTGAATGAAAGGCCCACCCAGCGGGGCAGAAGCCTAGACCCTAATGCCACAATCAGCCCTGGGCGGCCTATGCCTGCTTCCCTGATGAGAAATACACCCCCACTTGTCCACACTTCCGCTGTTTTGAATTTTGTCATCTTTGGAAAGGTTTTGGGGAGTTTGGGGCTTGGCTCCCTCGGGGGTTCTTGCCCACAGGGCACCAGGGACGCGGCCCACAGACCTGCAGAGGCGGGTTTTATCCACTGGGGAACACGGGCAGGTGCAAACCTGGCCTCCGGGCTCTGCGTCTGAGCAGGGAAGAGTTTGAACAGATAGAGTTCTTTCCCTGCGGATGCCCGGCTCGGCCACTTCCACTGGAAGCGGGCGAGGGGGTGGAGACGGCTGGAAGAGCCTGCAGTTACAGCGGGGCCTCCCCTGGACCATCAGGCCTTGCCCGCCCCTGGCCCCGTCGCTGAGGCTCTGGACCCCCGGGGTGAGCTGGTAGCAACCCCATGACCGGTCCTGATGTTTCCGACGGGCGTGGTCTGTGGCCTGATATGTGACATGTGGTGGCCACAGGGCTGCAGTGGACGGTGTGTCGTGCTGTCCTCTCTCCATGGCCCCGAGGCCCCCTCTTCCTCGTTTACCAAATGGGCAGCCAGAACTCCATGCCGATGGCGTGATGAGGCCCTGGGTCTCCTGCCCAGGGCCAGAGGAGCCAGCAACCGTCGGCTGACCGTGCTCGAGGCCAGGCCTGGGAAACCGCAGCGGTTCCTGCCCAAGCGGCCAGGGGCTCCATGGCAGCCCTTCCACAAAATGCCCACGTTCTGGTCCCTATCCTGCCCACACCGAACCCCACAAATTGGCTGCGTCCTAATTTCAGCAACAATCGCCCAGGGCCTGCTGGACGTTCTCTCCCGAGGCTGCCTGGGCAGGACCTACGACCATTCCTACCTGCTTTTCCCTTCGTGCATTTTGCATCTTCACGCCCACAAAGCCAAGCCCCGGTGGCAGCGGCCTGACTCCCCGCTCAGAGGGGGCCTGCCAGGCCCCGGTGGCGCCTTGGCCTCGGCCCGACCGCTCCCATCGCAACCGCTTCGGGCTCCTTCATCGTCCTCGCGCCCCAGGCTGGCGCAGCTCCTTAGGCTGCCGGACCTTCCTTCCCGGTGCACCGCGGCTGCCCCCGACAGGCCCTGGCCACTGGCCAGGAGACAGAGGTGGGCTCCAGGGTAGCGCGGCGCCGGCTCCAGACCCCCCGAGGCTGGTGTGGGGCGCTGGCCAGGCGGTGCTGGTTCCAGGTGAACGTCGCAGCCGGGGAGGCGGTGCCTGCGCTCAGCGAAGGCCTGCGGGGGTCGTGCCCGCCTCGGACCTCGGCCCCGGGGCGCAGTGCCCGCCGCAGCCGCACGGCGGCAGCACAGCCCACGTGCAAGGTCCTCTTCCGGAGGCCCGCCTGGGTCCGAGGCCCCCTGCCCTGCCCGGCGTCCCCACCCGACGGATTCCCGTCCGAGGAAGGTGGGAGAGGTCAGGCGCGGTCCGGCGGCGTCCTGGGCCTCAAGAGCCAGGCTCGCGGGGTACCCCGGCCCCTGCCCCTGGTCGACCGTCGGAGGCCGGCGGCTGGGCCCCTTCCTCGCGCTTGGCTCCGCCTCTGCCCCCGCCCGGGGCTCCCCTTCCGTGCCCTCTCTCGGTCCGACCGCCCAGGCCTGGGGCGGACCGGCGTTTCCGAACGTCTGGCTCGGACACCCAACGGCTCGGACACCCAACGGGCGGGCACACTGGAGCCCCGAGCGCGGTGGCGTCCGGAGGGCGCGGTGGTGGTGGGGTCCTCCAGAACGAGCCGCCCGTCCAGGCCGTGACCCAGGAACAGGGCTGACAGCTGGTCTCTACACCCTTCAGGCCCGGCGAGTGGGTGCCCGGGGTGGGCTGCGAGCCGAGAGCGGCCCCTGTGCCCCCACCCCGCCCGGTGCGCTTCCCCGGGGCTTGAATGCAAAGATCGGGCCTTTGTGACTGCTCGCCCCCCACCCCCGGCCAGGCGCCCCGCCGCCCGGCTCCCCGCCCGCTGTTGAGCCCCTAGCCTCCCCACGCTATTTTCCTCTGCCCGCCGTCCAGCCTCCCCAGCCCAGCGCCCTCATTAGCATAGCAGCTGCTCGCCGAGCAGGACAGCGCGGCGGAAAGGGCAGAGGCCTCGGGAATGAATGGGGGCCGCGGCTTTGGAGGGGGCGAGGGAAGAAAGACCGACAGACGGACGCGGAGGGACAGTCGGACATACACTCAGTAGAAGAATGCGCTGGTGGAAGGAGGGGAGTGCTGGGGGGTGGGGGGCGCGGGGAGCTCCGCTGATGAGATGGAGAGAGAGAGAGAGAGAGAGAGAGAGAGAGTGTGTGTGTGTGTGTGTGTGTCCGTCCTCCCGGGAGGAAGGGGGCTGCTCTGGGGGCTTTGGAGGCAGTCACACTCTGGTTCCCAGACCTCCCAGGCCCCCAGGTGCCCCCTGAGTCCTCACACTCTGGCCTCAGGCTTTGTTCCCCACTTGCTTTCAGGGCTGGGCATCCTTTTCCATCCTTCAAGGCCCCAGGTGGACGCTGGCCTTCTCCCTGCAGGCTCTGCCGGGGCATCAGGAGGCACTGGGGCTCCCTTAAGTCAGAGCTGGCAGGCTGCGCCCCGTGCCTATACACCCTGCTGTGAGCTGTCCTGGGCTAAGCTTCCCAGCCCCCTTCCCTCTCCCCTCAAGTCCCCCTATCTCTCTGGCCCTCGGTCCTAGCCTCCAAACCCTGCCCTCCCTCCTCTGGCCAGCTCTGGCCTGGCTCCCACGCCTGCTGGCTTTGTACATCGCTCTTTCTGGCTGACCATTTTCCTGCATTTCCTGGTCCCTTTCTGGCATCCATTCCAACAGTAAACGCTTCCTGTGTCTGGCTGGGGTCAGGTCAGACAGAAAGGTAGTTGTGGCCAGCACTCCTGGCTGGAGGAACCGAGCAGGCCCTGCCCTTGCCCATTTGGTCTGTGCCCTTTCTCAGGGCAGCCACTCCAGCAGTGCCCAGTGGCCTGGCCCCTTGCCTCCCAGATCCGTCCACTTTGGGTTCCTCGGTTCCCCTGGCTGGGAACCTCACCAGGTGTCCACAGGCACACCTGCAGATCCCACAGGCCAGGGAGAGGTTAGCTGAGCCCTGGCCACCATGAGGTTTTGATGTTTCCAACCCTGAAGGCCTGCCAGAGTTGGGGGATTGGGGGGGTGACAAGAGGGACTCCCAGGTGATACCATTGGCCCACCCACCATAGTTGGTGACAATTCTTGTGTACCAAGCAGAGGTCCCAGGGCAAGAGCCTACACTGCCCATGTTTGCTCACAGCTCTGATCCTGCACTGTGCAAGCAAAACTGTGTTGTTCAAGTGTGTGTCTGCCTCCTAGGGCTCCGCCCAAGGGGAGGGAGGCCAGCATGCCCCTTTTGTATTTGGACTCCCTCACCGTGGTGGTCCAGGGCCCCAGCCTGAGGGTGGCCTGTGCACAGAGGTGCAGCTGAGGGGCAGGGCAGCAAAGCACCCCAGCAGCCTTGGGGCCCAGCCGGGCCTGAGGTCCTTTTCCCACTGGAGAGAAAATTGTCCCTCTGGAGAACAGCGCAAAGTCTTTCCCCAAAGTGTCTTTCAGAGAGGCCTTAAGGGAGCCAAAGACAGTCTCCCACTTTAGCAGCCATGTGCCTGGCAGGTGCCCCCATGCCGTAATCCACTGCTGGCTGGCTTCTCCACTGTGGGCAGGCTTAAGGATGTGGGGGGCAGTGACTTGCTGGGGACTCTCCCCTCGAGGCGAGGGCCAAGAACAAGGGTCACCTTGCCTTCTTCATCCGGCTTCCTCCCTTTCCTCTGAGTGACTGTTCCAGGTGGGCAAGGGAGACATGGCCCAGCTTGCCTGTGGGCGGCCCAAATAGTGCCCAGGCCTAACTTCATTCTCCAGACACCCCAACATGTTCAGGTTCTTGGAGCAACTCTCCCTTTTGAGGTCTGGCAACCACAGTCTGCTGGCCCCTGAGCTCAGGGCAGGCCTTCCCACACTGCCCTGTGAGCGTGGATGGACACCACCTCCCTGGGGACCACACTTCTGTGGACATCTAGGGACAGGGCTAAGGACTGGCCTCAGTCTCACAGGCCAGCTGGGGGGACAGTAAATGCCATTTAGTCAATGGAAAAAACACTCAGAAAATCTCCAAGGGCAGAACACAGTAGGAGACCCAGAGCAGGGGCCTGGAAGGCACAACAGGGAGAGCCCGTTTGAGGGGGCAGTGTGTTGCCCACATGCTGATAGGGGAGCTGGCACCCTCGGGCAACTGCGGAGGGATCTGATCTGAAAGACTTACAGGAGGGAGGTGTTACCTTTTAAGTCCCCGCTTTCCCATCTCCTCCTGGCTGGCTACGCCCTTGCAGCGGGTGGGTGTTCTCCAGCTCTGGGTCCTCGGGTGTCTTCCCCTGCGCCACCCCCTTGTGGGCCCCAGGGCCCCGCGACTCTCAGGAGCGTGCCGAGTCTCTGCTCCTTTCTTGTAGGTCTGGAAATGGACACCCTGCTCCGATCCGTCCAGGCCAGCACTCAAGGCTGGTTCTGTCTTGGGGTCTGGGCTCTTCGGGCATGCTGGCCCCTCTGCTCCCAGATGCCACTAGGGGCTAGAGCGGAGAAAGGGGCCTTTTACTCGTCAGGAGTGAGCAACTACGACGTTCCTCCAAATTTAAAAGATAGCCCTTCAGTGTGGCAGGTGGTCCAGCATGAGCTCAGGGCAGCCGGGAGGTGGGAGTGGGGCCTGGTCCCCGAGACCCGCAGCCTCTCAGGCTGGCCGAGGGCGGTAAGAGCTTCAGGCCAAACGTCCCATGTGGAGGCCTCAGCGGCTGTGCCAGGGAGCAGACAAAGTGGGCTGCCGACTGGTTCTGGGAGCTCTCCTGATGCCAGGGGCCCTCACAAGTCCTGACCCCGGCCACCCTGGGCTGGCGGTTGAGCGGAGCCCGCGGCCAGTTTCCCGGGGCCTCTCTTCGGGTGGAAGCAAGCCCAGCATTCTGCAGCGTCACCCGCAAACAGCCTGTTGCGGCCTGACACTCGTCTCAGGTGTCAAGACCAAGAAGAGCCAACAAACTTTTTTTTAATATAAAAAGATCAATGAAAAATTTATTTGTAAATTTTTCACGCTGGGCTACAAGCCTCTATCGTACACTCAGGAATGCGCTGCAGCCTTCATCCAGTCGGAGGTGACCATACCCGGACCCACACACAGCTTCCATGTAAGCCTAGGAAATCTTAACATTAATTAACATAATTAAAAAGGCATTTGCATCTAGAAAAAAATACTCCTTTGGGAGTAATCCGTGCCTCAGTTTCAATGTCTGCCTGTTGCAGTGACGTTATCAATATATTCTCACACAGGCTTTAGGAAAAGCCGCAGATGACTGCCCGAATCCGACCGGCCACGCACAAAGGGCCTCCACCCACCTGTGTCCTCAAGTGCTCCCCATTTTTGCGCGAAGGGTCAGCAGCACTTCTACCCTGGGGAAGCCTCATTTAAATTTGAATAATTCAGCCTTCCTTTTATTTCTCAGGATCAAAACAACAAGGGGTGTGGGGTTGCATAGAAAATTGGAACCTCGGAGACCAGGAAGGGCGCCTCGCGGGACAGAAAGTGACGCGGCGGCACCGCCTCCGGCCCAGGTCCCGGAGGCCCCTCCCCCACGGCCGGATTTGAGGATTCGAGGCGGGTCCTGGGCGCTCCGGGAGGCTGCAAAGGGGCGAAAGGTCCTTCAACTCACTCGGCAATTAGCACAGGAGATTCACAGTCTTATAGGCATCTTATAAACACATAAATATGGATACACTGTTGCCTTCACAACGCTGGATACAACCCCCTTTAAAACTGGGTTTATAACCAAGATTCAAAAATACACCTAAAACTTGGCTTAAAATGTTAACGTTTTATATTTTGTCATAAATGTTATGACATTTGTGGCAAATCCATTTACTTAAAAAAAAGTGTGCAAGACTGTAACCTACAATAGAACACACTAGAAAAGGTACGATTCCCCCTCCCCCATCGCCGCCGCACCCGAGCACCCAGCCTCCCGCGCGCTTTGCAAAACTAAGTTTGGGGGATGGTGGCCTCTCAGGAGCTGACGGAGGCCTAGGGCTTCCAAACTCACGTGTGTGTGTGTGTGTGTGTGTGTGTGAGGAGGGGAGGGCAGAGAGACGTGGGAGGCGGGTGGGGGAGGGGAGGGGAGGGGAGGGAGTGACCAGCACGGGAACACCATCAGGCTGGTAGGTATTTTCAGTGCAACCAAGAAATGACAGACTCAAGTTTTTAGTTTTAAGACTAGGAAATAAAAAATGCACCATTCCCCCCATAACCACAACGACCACGCACCATACTTTTCAAACAAAACAATCAGGCTCACGAACCTCACCCACAAATACACTACACACACGATAAATAGTTTGGGGCTGCAGGCGCCCCTCCACCGCGCGTCCGCTGCTTGTCAACCATCCACCCTCCACCTTCAGCAGAAAACATTTTGAGCGGAGGATCCGGTGTCTCGGGATTCCGAACTTGGTGGTGGCGAGACTCAGATTTCAAAGGGGCTGGAGCCCGCGCCCCGCCCCCACCCCCGCAAAGCGCGGGCGGGGCCGTGGGAAGCTCTCGGGCGGGTCCGGGCGGTCGCGCGGGGGCGCCGACCCGGGGCAGCGGGCCCCGTGAGGCCCCCGTGGGCGCGGACGTGCGCGCCGGCCTCGCCGTGGCCGCAGGGGCCGGCGCATACCGAGGTAGTTGGCGGGAAGGTACAGCAGAGACGACACGCGCGGGGCGCATCCGGGTCCGCGTCGAGGCTGGGGTCCGGGTCCGGGTCCGGGCGGGCATCACCGGCCGCTGCCCGCGTACTTGGCCTTGGTGATGAGATAGAGCACGATGTCCTGGTGGCCGCCGAACGCGGCTATATGCAGCGCGCTCCAGCCGTCGCGGTTGGCCAGGCGGATGTCGGCGCCGAACTTGACCAGCAGTTTCACGAGCTCCAGGTTGCCGTCGATGACCGACTGGTGCAGCGCCGTCTGGCCCTCCGGCCCGAAAGAGTTCACGTTGAATTCGCAGTTGGTCATGTTTTGCAGCAGCGACTGCAGCTCCTGCGTGTTACCCTTGCGCACGGCCTCCTGGAAGATGCGCTGCGTCTGCGGCGCCGAGCAGGTGGACAGCTCGGCCTGGCTCATACTGCCGCCAGGCGCAGGCCGCGGGCCCGGCCGGGGCTCAGCGCGAGCCGCCGCGGCGGCAGCGGCGGCTGCGACGCGGACCCCCGGCTGTCTCGGGGCGCGCCCTGGCGCATGGAGGGCGCGGCGCCCCCGGGCCCCGTACGCCGGCCCTGGGCGCTCCGGGCGCTGGGGGCCGGAGGCCGCCGCCGCCGAGGGGCCCCCGCCACATCCAGCCGCGCCCTGGCAGGCGGGCGACGGGGGCAGAAGCTACGCTGGCTGGGGCGGCGGCGCTGCGCGCTCCGGGTCCTGGTCGGTTCAGCGGTGGCCCCACGCGGCTCCCACGCCCCACTGCTTTCGCCTGTCCAGCCACCGCACCGGGCAGCCTTTTACTCCCTTTATATTTGCATAACAATAGGGCGCCCATGACGCGCGCGCCGGCGGAGCGGCGATTGGGCGACGCCCACATGGGGGCGGGGCGGCGGCGCAGCGCGCGGCAGGGGGCGCTGAGTGGGGAGCGAGGGTGGGGGTGTTCCTGCTCGGCGCGCCCCGGGCCCTCCGCGTCTGCGCCGTCGCCCCGCCCACTCTGCCCCGTGCCTCCCGGGGAATTCTTAGCTCCCTGCGAGGACAGACCCGGCCTGGGCCGGGTGTGACCCCAGCAGGCCGCAAAGAGGGCCTCCCCTAGGTCAGGGTTCAACAGGCATTTCAGGTCTGGGTGGGCAGCTGGGGTTAGAGACCCCGGCCCTCGCTCCGCGCTCCCCGAACGCCGGCCGCGGACTCTCCGTGTCCCCAGCTCGCCAGGTGCGCGACGAGGCCGTCCCAGCTGGCCCCTGGAACACACGGTCCGCGCAGCTGACAATTCCACCAGCAGCTCAGGCGTATGACCTCAGCTACGCGGGTCCTTCCCGCGCGAGGAGCCGGACCGCAGGGCTTGCGCCCTTGTCCTGATGACGAAGCGGGGTCTCTTGATGAGCAAGCCCAGGGCTGGGGGCGGTTTGGCTGGAAGCTCCGCAGTGGGCGGAGGGGGGCCAGTCAGCAGGACCTTGGGGCCTGCTACCCTCTCCTGGGACACCCCCGTCATCATGAAGGGGACAGGTAAGGCCTGGCCAGGCGAGCAGCCCCAGGCAAGGCACCAAGGTCTGCTCTGAAAGGGAACTCTGGAATGACTCATCTCCAAACTGTAAACCTATTTTTTATTGACATTCTAACACTGTGGCCAAATTTCCTCATTAAGATTTCACAGTTGATGGCTTGGTTGTGGTCGCTGGGAATTAAGGAGGAATGATTCTCGGGGCAGTAGGCCCCGGGCCGCAGGGCAGCGGGGGGGACGGGAATTCCTTCAGAAGCCAGCCTGGAACTTTCAGGAGGCAGCTCCGGGCCTCCGCCGTGGAGACCACTCTGTGAGGCCTCGTTTGAGAATGGGTTCCCGTGAGTGCCTGCCCCGGGCCCCACTCACCTCCTGACATGTGGTGTGCCCCCAGCTTGCTGTGCTCTGGGAGGGTCACAGCCAAACCGCAGGAGAAACTGGGTGAGGCCACCCAGGGCCTGCTGCCCTCAGGCCTTACCTGGCTGACTCCCTGGGGCTCTCCTGGTGGCCAGGACCTGAGTCCCTGGCTCTGGCCTTCCTTGGGCCTGTGGTACTGCTGGTAGTCCAGACGTCCTGCTGTGACCAGGGCCCCCCGAGTGCTGCCCCCCAAGCCCCAGGCCCTGTGCTCAGCCCAGCAGTGGGCATGACCTGGGGGTGCTGCCGCTGGGAGCCCCTCCATCATCCTGTGTGTCCTGTTGGGATGTGTCCCCGGGCCCAGTAACGGGGCCTGGGGTCAGCTGCTGCTGGACTGTGAGCACCCAGAGGGTGAAGCCTCTGACTACCTCCAGACCTTCTGCACTGCACCCCGGTACCAGGGACATGGGCATGGACTGCCCCGGAGGCCACATTAGCCCTGTCCACTGGGTCCATGTTCACCTCCGGACAGGGACCTTGGAGCAGGAAAGCTTGGAGCCCTGTGAAGGGCCAGGGCTTGCTGGGCATGTGCTGGCCTGCTGCACCCCGACAGGTCAGGTGGGCAGGCGTCCCCTTCCCAGTCAGCCCTCTGTTATTCACACTTCTGGCCGGGGTCCAGCCCTGGTCCCCAGCAGGTGGTGGCTCACAGGCTCCAGCCCAGTGGAGGGCAGGCCCCCTGACCTGCAGAAGGGCATCTGGAGACCCTGCCAGGCCTGGAGTAAAGCCTGGGAGAGACGTCCAGTTGACACCAGGGTGGGCAAAGGGGGCCTGTGAGCTCAGTGTTGGGAACACCTGCTGCCACCATGGGCCACTGAATCAGTGGCCTACCCAAGGCCCTCCGGGGTGGTCACAGGAGCCTAGTCTAAGGCCCCCACCTGCCCCTACCCTCGATTCGGTGTGTGGGTCAGACAGGTGTAGCCGGGCCTGGTGCTGCTGTGAGGCTGTCACCTGAGCCCCACAGGTGAGCAGCAGGCATCAGGGGCTGGGCCCCCCAACTGCCTGTGGGGCCCCCGGAAGGCCTGAGCCTGGTGCTCTCCTGCTGCGGCCAGGAGCGAGGTTTGGTCCAGCCGCTCTGGTCTGTGCCCCAGGTCTCTGACGCTGCCCCCTCTGCAGACAGGATGAGACTGGGGAGAGGGGCTTGAGGGGCGCAGGCTCCCGGGGAGCACTTCTTGAATGCTTGCTGAAGGGTGGCCCAAAAGGAGGACACTGTTCCGTGCCCTGGGGTGGGCTGGGGGGACCTGCCACACCCCGGGCAGGAGGAAGCCCGTCGGGTGGTCTGGCTCTCCTGGGTGCTGCTGTGCGCTGGCTCTGAGGGGAAGCCTCTGAACCGGGACCCGGGGGTCAGGCCCCACCTTTCTGCACGTGGCTCTTAGGATGCTGGCCAGGGGGCGCCGCCTTAAGGCCAGAGTTGGAGAGGGCAGCTTCTCCCACTGGGGATCCCCTTCCTTAAGAGGCTCAGAGCAGCAGGCAGGAGGGGCGCAGTGCGGGTAGGGGAGGCAGTTTGGGGTGCATTCTGGGACCTGGGCAGGGGAGGTGTGGGTGGGGCGGCCCTGGAGGACAGTGCGGAAGTGGCCGGCTGCCACCTTAAAGGAGTTAGGCGGGGGAAGGAGGGTGAGCAGGCAGGCGGGCAGTGGGGGCGGGGCTTCCAGCTAATTCATTAAAATGTGTCGGGGAGCGTGGGAAAGAGGAGAGAGTTTCTTCCCAGCAGCCCAGACACCTGGTAGAAGGGCCGGGAGAGGATGGAGATCAAATAACAAACACTAGGCCCGGGCCAGCGGCCGGGGCAGGAACCACAGCAGACAATTGCTCCTCCCGCCGCTGCCCGTTCAGGGCACAGCCTGGCACTGGGCACAGCCCACCCAGTCTCCCTGGAGTCTGACCCCTAGCCTGGGAAGGGGCCTAAGGTGGTCCTGAGGCCTCAGAAGGCACCTCAGCTGATCCTGGATAGCTCAGGACCAGGGGGGGCTGGGCCTAGGATGGGGGTGCCACAGAGCAGGGCGGGCTGGCAGTGATCAAGTGAGCCTGGGAGGCTGCCTGGAGAGGGAGCCCATCTGGGCAGCAGAGGGGTTGGGAGGCAGGCCACACCGTACAGGTGTGGCTATTAGGACCACACTGGGAGCAGGTCCCCAGTGAGCCGCCCTCCTCTCTCTAGGAAGCTGTGTGGGCAGTGGGGCTTGGGACCACCTTCCTGGGGGGACGGGAAGGACACTGTCCCCAACCCCCACCCCCAGGACCCTGTGGCCTCCCCTGGCTTCACCCTCTGTCTGTCCAGGGCCAGCTGCAATGCCAGGGCCTTGGGTCCGAGCAGCCTCCAGGATGCAGTTGGGCGGGGAAGCGGGGCTGGCACCCCTACTCAGGGAAGAAGTGTGGTCTGGGTGCCTCCCATCTCTGGCCCCTCTCCTGGAGGAAGCGCCCAGCTGAGAGGGTCTCAGACCCTGATAGGGTGCAGCTCGCCTGCTCACATTGGCACCCCTGCTTGATCCTTAGGCTCAGTAGTGACCTTAGGGTGGAGGGAGGCCAGGGCTGCAGCTGGTCCCCCGTCTCCCAGCTGCCATCTCCCTGTGTGGAGTGGTGTCCCGGCCCAGCTGGCCCCACGGTTGCTGGGTGCTGGAAGGGCCTGTGCCTAGCACACGGTGGGCACGCCGAGGGTTCGGAAGGATGTGGAATGTGGCAGGATGCCTATATGGCCGCAGCACGAGCCCCAGCCCGTACGCACCTCAGGCCTGACCACACCCAAGTGGGGCAAAGGCCCATGCCCACCTGGCGCCCAAGGCCATCACACCTGGTGTGTGCCCTGCCCTGGCAGAGGTAGTAGCCCTGCCCCAGCCCCCAGGCCCCAGCCGCCCTGGGGCTTCCGCCTGGGCTCCTCAGCCAAATCTGAGCTGGTTTCCGCTCAGGGCAGGAAGGACAGGAAAGGGATGTGGGGGGGCACATTCCTCGGGGGTGAACCAGGGGAAGGAGGGCCAGGGCAACGTGCAGCCTGGGCCCTCCCTGCTCAGAGGGACCCACCCGTGGGTGCCGCCTCTGCACCCCTCTCCCTGCCGCCTGGCACCACTGCCCTTGGCCCTCTGGGTGTCGCCAATGGCCTGCCTGAGCCTCAGTTTCCCCCCAAGTGGGCACAGCAGTGCAGCTTCCTGCAGGAGTGAGGCTGGGGGCTAGAATACACATGAGCAGGGCCTGCCCGCGTGGCTGCGCTTTCCTTCATGAGGGGCAGCCCCCCAGCCCTGACCCAGGGGGAGGGAAAAAGACCTTGTGGGGTCACGCCTGGGCCGGCAGGGGGGCCAGAGCAGCAGGCTCAGAGGTGCCGGCCTTCCCTCCAGGCCTCGGCCTTCCGGTGGACAGTGGAGGCCTTCGTCAAGGGCAGCCGTCCTGCTTCCCCATCAGGAAGCCCCCTGGCCGAGGCTGGCCTGGTTGGGACCTGCCTGCCCTTGGGCTTCGCCCTTGGCCTCAGAAGGCCAGGAGGGTGGGGTGGAGGCAGTGGCACTGACTGCCACAGCCAAGTGGGTGGGCCGCCCAGTGCACAGGGCCTTCTGCCTCCACCCCAGCCCTCCGGCCCACTGAGCTCAGCTGACTCGGGAGCCACCTCAGTTCAGCCCTTGGGCCTCTGCCCAGGCCATTTCCTCTACCAGGCTGCCTTCCTGCCTCCTGTGTGCCTCATTCCTGAGCTCCGGGCAGTTCCTGGTGCAAGGCCTGTGCACCCTGGGCCTCCCACCAGCTGTGCAGGCTGGGACCCAGTGGCCTGCGAGGGCTCTCAGCAGGGTGGGGGACAGAGAACAGACAAGGCAGTCCTTGACCTCAGGTCCGCTTGGCTGGGGCCTTCTTCACCTTTACTGTTGGCCCCTGCCTGAAGTAGGCTGGCAGGGTGGGGGGCTGGTCTTCAGGAGGGGCCGATGGGGGCTGCGCACGGGAGCCCGGGGCACCACCCAGGACCTCGCTGAAGTGTGCAGCGATGCGGCCCAGGTGGGAGCCCTCCCAGAAGACTTTGCCACAGCCTGTGCAGCAGTAGAAAGACCTGAGCCCAGGCCGCGCCAGCACACCCGCCGGGACCCCTGCCAGCTGCAGTCGGGTGCCGTTGCCCAGCGTGGCTGGTACCCCGGCCTGCAGGTCTGTTGCCTCCAGCCAGCGGCAAGGGGGGTCATAGGCGTAGCCCCCAGGGCCTTCCTCTAGGGCCAAGCCTGGACAGGTGACAGCAGCCACTGTGAGCCCCCGGCCTTCGGGTATACAGCCCCCACCCCACTCTCTCCAGTGGCTCCTCCCTATGCCTCCCCATCCACCCGTGACCTCTGCGTCAACCCACCCATGGCTCACAGGCCACACACCTCTGGCCCTCTCCCTTCCCAGGCCTCCCTGGCCCTTCCCCAGCCTCCCTGCCTCTGCCAGGGCACAGAGACCATCCCCTCAGAGAAGTCCCCTCTATCTGGCCTGGGTGGCTCCAAGTGCCGGGGGCCCCATGTGTCCTTGGTTGGGGGGTTCCAGGGCTCACCTGCCTCCTGGATGTCCTCGCTGTGGGCGGCCTCGTCACCTGTCATTCAAGGGTGTCAGGGACTATCGTAAGGATGGGGCCCAGCAGCCCCAGTGTGCCTCCAAGTCCCGGCCTCTCCGCTACCCCCGGGGGAGAGGACAAAGGGCAGGGGGCTGAGAAGCTGCGGTGCCAGCCAGGTCCCCTCCCATGGGAACTCACACCTTGGAACATTCTTGGGGCTCAAAGGTCCTTGGGAAACATGCTTTGGGCGAGAGATCGGCTGATTAGGGCGCGTGGGGGCCTGAGAACCAGCAGGCCGGGGGAGGGCAGTGGCGGGGGCGGCCCGTCTGTGGTGATGAGCAGATAAGCCCACTGCCAGGGAGTTGCTTCGGAACCCACCGGGGTGGGTGGGGAGCTGGGGGGCCTGCTGGAGCTCAGGGTGCCACGAGAGACTCTGGGGGTGGCCTTCTGACCCCGGAGAGAGTCCCAGCCCCACCGAGAGCACAGGGAGTCAGCCAGGATGGTGGCAGCCCAGGGGCCGGTGTGGGGCTGAGGGCAGGGACGGCTGAGGGCACTGGCCGCAGGGGGGGGAAGCATCCTGTCCACACCGCTGATCTCCTGATTTTCTTGGCAAACATTTCTCCACAGATGGCTCCAGATTAACTGCAGCCAGGGTCTGAATGGATGAGGCCCCCACACCAGGCCCACTGCCTCCTGCAGCCCAGTGAGGCCATGACCTCCATCTGGCCACCCGGCCTCGCCCCAGCCACTCTGGCTGCAGCCCTTGCTGGGAGGCCCCCCAAGACACCAGACAACCCCCAGCATAGGACGAATGCAGCCTCGGGGCAAGGGTGAGGCTCCTTGGGGCTGGAGCCCGGTGGCCCTGTGGAGGGCACTGCTCTCGGTCTGCTCCTGTCCTGGGCCTTGAGCACGTCCAGGCCATGCTGTGGAGGGCCGAGCGCTGTCCAGGGCTGTCCCCTTCTCTGGCCTCAAACCGCAGAGGGAGGCAGGAAGGTCAGGAGCAGCCGGATAGGGCAGTCAGGATCCTGGAGAGTCACCCTGGCATCCTGCTGACCCCATGAGGGTCCCAAGCCACCCTACTATCCACCCCATCCCCGCCCTCCACCGAGGAGCCCCCCTGCTTAGTCTGTCTCTCTCTAGGGTGGCAAGGTACGTTCACTACCCACCCAGCAACTTCAAAATCCTGGGTGCCCTGTTTCCTCTTCTAGTTTTACAAAAAAGGAATCTAAGGCTGGGTCCCTGAATAGGACCCCCCACTGGGGAGGGGGGTAACACCCCAAGCCCTCCCTCCTTCCTATATGCCTAGGTTCATCTGCCTTCAGATAGCTTAGCAAGGCCGGTGATGCACGGTGTGCGACTGAGCACAGGGGTGCTCTTGTGCACAGGCCTGTGCATGTGCGTGTCTGTGTGCCTGGCTGCATGTGCCCTCCGTGTTTGGGGCAGGGTGGCCAGCAGTTGAGCAGGGTCCACTGGAGAAGAGGGTGACAGACACCACCCCAGAGGGGTTCTGAGTGCCTGAGCTTCCTGGTGCCCTGCGCCTGGGCACCACTGTGGGCCCCACCTTTCCATCTCCCCCTGGCTATTGCTGTAGGTTCGCCCTGGAGTGCCCAGCAGCTGGGTCCACAGACCGCATGGAGCCCATGCCCAACCCTGTGGGGTGCACTCACCTATGCTGCTGGGGCCTTCCTGGTGGTCGCTGGGCCACATGAGCTGCCTCATCAGGTTCTTGGAGACCTTCAGGTACTGGTCACAGTTACAGGCCTGGGGGCAGAGGGGCTGCTGAGGTGGGGGGAGGCTTGCTCCATGCCCCCTCCTCCAGCCCCCTGCAGCTCCGAGTCTGGCCAGAGGTTTCATGGAGACAAATGACACATCCCTTCTCCCCACAGGACCACAGCGCACACCGCCTAATGGGAGCCCTCCCTGGCTGCACTGGCTCCTAGTGGGCCCTGGGCGGCCCCTTCTGGCTCCTGAGATCCTAGTAACTCTGCCATCACCTGGCTGTGCCCCCCAGCCTCAGAGCCCGTAAGGGCAGAGCCAGCCTGGGCAGCCCTGGGCCAGGCTCAGCATGGGTAGGGGGCGCATGGCCCAGCATGAAAGGGTCAGGGTGGGTCGCCCTACAGCTGCCCCGACCCCTCAGCCCATCTTGGGGTGAGCCTGGCCACTTCTGTGTTCAGGTTTCTCCATGACACCGGTCCTCCTGCTGCTTCAGGGGCCAGGAGTCCGGCCCTTGCCGGGTGCCCAGTCCATGCGCTCTTACGAGTGAAGGCACTTTGGTTTGCACTCAGGGTCTTTGTGTAGAACTTGCAATGGGCCCCTGTAAGGAGCTCAGCTCAACCCTGCTGACCTTCCAGTGACCCCAGAGGGTGGGGGCAGGGGCTTGTGGGGCTCTTCCTGCTCTCCCACCTTGGCCACCCCAGGGCTGTGATGGGTCTAGGCCCCAGGATTCCCAGGGCAAGGTGGGGAGGGTTGTGTGCCAGGGCGGCAGGGCTGGGCACCTGCTGAGACCTGGCTGCCAGGCAGGTGGGCGCAGGTACCCGAGGAGACTTTGTGGTCACAGCCCTTCTGGACCTCAGGGCGGCCTACGGGAGGAGGGTGAGCCTTGGGCAGGGGCTGGGGGCTGTGAGCACTCCTTGCCCCCTCCTGGTTGAGTGCCTTGGATGACGAGGCTCCTGTGGCTGGGTGGGTGGGTGGGTAGGTGGTGGCTGCAGGCCCCTGGAGCCGCAGGGTGTGCCCACTTCAGGGAGGCACCTGCCCTGCCCAACCCCCCCACCCTTTTCCCACGGGCCTGTCAACACCGCAAGCTGGCTTTACCTGCGGCCTCACCGCTGTGCCTCAGCAGCACGGCAGGCTGGGGAGCCCGGGCCTGGGAGTGCTGGGTGGATGGGGCCCCCTCTGTTGGGGCTCTTGGGCTGGTTCCAGGCAGGACCCTTCCCCACTGCCCCCTCCCCCAGCCAGGGTCTGGGCTGGCCTCTGGCAGGGAGGCTGCCGTGTGTCCTGACCCCTGGCTGCAAGTCCAGGAGGCTTCCTGGGGGCAGCAGCAACGTCAGAGCCCTGGCTGCAGGTGTGGCCTGCGGTGCCCCAGGTCCAGGTCTCACTCTAGGAGCAAGAACAAGTAGGCAGTCTAGTCTCTGGCTGCCACCCAGGGCTGCCCACCACAGAGGCCCTCATTCTGACAGGCCACCCTGAGGGCATAACACAGCAGAAGAGTGGGGTGGGGTCCTCCGTGAGGGGTCCACCAGCCTTCCCAGGACTTGGGCCCAATGTGCACACCTGGGCGGGGTCGCCAGCTCATGCTGAGTCACCACACGCAGACCAACGCCTGGTGCTGTCCGCAAGGGCCTGGCCCCACCTTCGGGAACTACCAGTGCCGGGTTTCCCACGGCTGCTGCCCACTGTTGAGCCCTGCTGTCACCCCGCACCCCGACGGGGCCCTGGGAGCACCCCCGAGCTGGAAAAGCCGGTTCTGTGCCTGCTTGCCCGTGCTGCTCTCGCTCCCCATCTGCAGGAGGGCTTGGCGCCCAGGGCCGCCATGTCCAGCTCCTGTCTGCCCCAGGGCCCAGCAGCCCCGACCTCGGCACTGCTGTGGGCAGCCAATGGCCACCCTCGAGGGAGGCTGCGGCCCTGACCTCAGGTTGTGGGCTTTGTGCCCACCCATCTGAGGTCCTTCCCCGACACCCTCCCATTTTGAATAAAGGGGGATTCTGAGGGGCTGCATGACATACTCGGTCTCAGGGCTCTCTGTTGGTCAGGGCCCACACCAGGGTTCTCATGCTGCCCCCAGGCTGGAGAGGTGTGTGGGCACGTGGCATATGAGCCACGCCACTCCTCTCATGGAACATGCAGACCCCACTCCTGGAATGCCAGCGGGCCGGGCAGAGACTATGAGGGGCCCTGGACACAGGCTGTGCTGCCCTGCGGGCCCCACCCAGTCTCAGCAGCACCTTGCAATCTGGGAGCCTGAGGGCAGCGCCAGCCTCGCACCTCCCACTCCCCCACTGCCCCCGCCAGTCTGACTGGGTGGGAAGGGCCAGGTGAGTCGGGGCAGAGGGGCTGGGATGGGAAAGCTCTGGCTCTGGTTGCGGGGGGCACCGGCACACTGGTCCCCACGGCCCCCGGGCTGCTGAGTCAAGGCCTGCCATGCTGCCCTGATCGGGGCACTGTATCTGTCTGCAGGGGCAGCCTCGGGCAGGGGCACACCCCGCGGTAGAGGCTATCTTCTGGGGCTGGCTGCCAGCAGGGCTGGTCCTGGGGACCCACAGCCAGGCAGGTCCGCCTTGTCCACCCTCTGTAGGGGTTTCCCAAGGGGAGAAGGACTCTTCTGGTCACTTCCCTGGGCTTCCCAAGTGTGTAATCAGGACTGCAGCAGGCACCTGGGACACGTGCGCCTCCTCAGAACTGGGGCTGAGACTTGCTGGGGGGCTTTAAGGGGTCAGTTCCCTGGTGCTGAGAACTACTCCCGAGTGAGTCTGCCGTTGGCTCTGAAACTGCCCTGGGTGCCACCTGCCCTGGGTGTGTGGGCCACACATTCATGGCCCTGGTCTGTGGGCCTGCAGGTATCTGCTATGCACCCCCCAAACAGTGGACAGCCAGTGCACAGTGTGGGGTGCGGGTGACGGTTCTCAGGGAGCCCCAGCCAGGGACACAGGAACTGCTGGGCAGGGCCGGGAGGCAGAGGGGCTTTGCATGTGTTCCTCCGAGTCCACTGGGCAGGCTTGTGGGGGCCCCATCTGGGGCTCCAAGCAGGGCCCCACCTACATGGAGCCCCCACCCAATAGCCTGAGCCAAGCTCCAGGTGACCCCATTCTGGGATTTTGCCCTAGGCAGGGAAGGTGGGGGCTTGGGCTGAGAAGCCATGACTTGCTTTAGAGGAATGGGTCATTTGCTCATTTAGAGAACAGTAAAGCCTAAGAAAGCAGAGAAAATAAACACCCTCTATCCCACCCCCAGTGAGAAAAGGAGGCAGGGTGCCAAGGTGTTTCTGGCACCTTCCCTGCGCACACCTCCAGATACTCAGGCTGGGAGCGGAGGACACAGCAGCACCACGATTACTGTCCCCAGGGTCCCTACCCTTTTGGGACCTGCTACGGGGCACCCCCCACCATCTGTGCCTGCCATCCCGAGGCCCTCCCAGGCTGGCTTGTCCACCTGGGCGCCCAGAGCTGCCCCACCAAATGGTGCTGGATGCAGGGCCAAAGGGCTGGGATGAAAGACCCCCAGCCTGGATGTCGGCCTGACACCTTCCTGGACAGGGCAGGACCTCGGAGGAAGCAATTAGGCCTGGGTCTGCTCCACACTTCGCTCTCCCACGCTGTCCGGGCAGCGCTTCGTGGGGCCCTGAGCCATCTGCCCCCAGAGGTGGCACTCTACGGAAGCGAAGCACAGCTGGCGGGCCTGTGAGCCTCCGAGATGAAGCCTGGCTTTGGCCACACAGACCCTACTGCCTTGGGACTGAAAGCCGTGCCTCCTGTTTGCCCCGATTTTCAGCTGAAAGCTCCATGCAGGTCCCCTGAGGCGCACGGGCAGGCGCTGGACACCTGGCGTGAGAGGGCCAGGTCTGGACACGCGCGTGAGCCAACACTCTGCAAGGACTCTCGCAAGCACCCAGGCGTGAGGTGCAAGAGGGCCCAGCATCAGAGCAGCTGAGCACGTCTGCACGTGGGCACAGGCGAGGGGTGTGAACACGGGGCCTGAGTGGCAGGCTGAGTGGACGTGACTTCTCACGCTCCTGCCTCTGGGAGTGTGTCTGTGTGTGCGCCCCACTGGGCAGTGTGGGAGGTGCGTTCCTGGGAGTGGGAGGAGTCAGGGTGACCACGCGGACGGGGAGGGGCCTATGCTGGGCTCACGGTCAGATGGGAGCTCACGCCAGCTTGTGCAGCCTCATGAGCCTGGCACCCCAAGTCTGGGGCCCAGCTTCACAGGGAGATGTGTCTGGTGTCCCCAAGCAGGGCCTCCTCGGCCTCCTGCCCCAGATGCGAGGGCCACTTCACCTGCCTCAGACTTTCTGGGAGTGGAACCCCTGGGACACAGCACTGCCCCCCGTGCCTGCTGGGAATCTGAGGAGGTCCCCCAACGAGTGTGGATTCCCCAGCAGCCATGGGCTGAACATCCTATGGCCTCCCTGGACATCCCAGAGCCGGGGCAGCACTTGCTGCTCCCCCTCACAGTGAAGGGGGGCAAAATAGGAGGAAGGCCACACGGAGGTGCCCTGGCCAGGACACAGCAGGGAAGGACCCAGGGCCTGAACTGGAGGCCCTCCCCAGGTCGCCCCGGGCTTGCAGGCCCAGTTCTGGGAAGCGGCTGCAAACAGGACCCCAGGGCCTCGGTCACCAAGTGCCCCCATCCCCCTCCTGCAGCTGACCCACCGCGGGCCAGGGCTGAGGGCCCAGATGGGCAGGCCCCCTGGGCGGGGTCGCAGGGCTGGCAGCCCAGCCTGAGGTTTTTTCCAAGACCCTCGGATGAGACCCTGCATTTCAGCTCACGTGGGTGGGTGGGGTGAGGGGCGTGAGCCCCGGGGCCTGGAGAGGTGGCAGTCTTCCCACCCGGCTCCTCGACCCCTGCCACAGGCCAGGGAGAACGCACCCTGAATGTGAATTTCAGATAAGCCTGTGGCACATTTCCGTGTGAAAAGCCACCCACTGTTCTCTGAGCCCACATTCAGCAGGAGCCTGTATCCATGTGCTGAATCCCGGGGCTCTTAGAAGGAACACAGGCAGTAGGAGCAGCTGGTAGGTGAGACCGCAGAACCTGCTCCCATGTCAGGGAGACCCCAGCGAGAGTCAGAGCTCACTGTCCTCGGGCACAAGGCAGGCAGGGCCCCTGGGTCCCTCTGTGAGGTGGGGGCGGAGCAGCCATCTGTCCTGGGCCCTAGTACGCCTTTTGGCCTCAGGTCCTGAAGGAGGGTCCCGACTCCCTTTGGCCCCCTCAGCAGACCCCTGGGTGGCACACCCACTGCGTGCACCTTGCCACCCGGGTGAAGCCTGAGAGGCGCCCCCACTGGGCACACACGGCCACCCAGTCCCTGAGGCCGCCAGGCACCCCCACTGGGCACCCCCAACCCGTCCCCGTGGCCCTGCTACCGAGGGCGCCCCCACCCCGAGAAGCTCCGGAGGTGCCTCCATCCCGGGGCTCGGGGCTCCCCAGCGCGGCGGGCGCGGCGTTCCCAGACGGGGGAGGGGCGGCGGGCCGTGAGAACCAGCCGGCGGCCGGGCGGCGTGGGAAAGCGGGAGGAGGGGCGGGCAGGGAGGGCGGGGCGGCCTGGGAACGGCCCCCGCCCCCGCCGGCCTTTGAAAGGGCCACTCAGGGCGCCGGCCGAGATTCAAAAGCCAACGGCTGCCCGCCTGCCACCTTCCCGCGCCCAGGCCGCTGGGGGTTCCCCCCCCCCCGCCCAGGGCCGCGGGAATGGGGTCTGGGCACCGGTCCAGCCCGCGGACCTGAGGTTAGGGGAGGGGGCTGACGGACCCCCCGCCCGCCCAGGGCTGCCAGGGACGTGGGGGCACCGAAGCCTGGGGGCTGAACCTGCCTTAATGCCTCTGGGGCCTCTCACCCACTCGCATCAGGCCCACCCTGGGGCCGGCACACCGTTCCTGGGAGCGTTCCAGTCCAGGGAGAGAGCCCCAAAGTCCCGCAGAGCGGCAGTACTCCCCAGACCGGGCCGGAGGCCTGGAGGGCTTCCTGGAAAAAGTGACATCAGCCAGGCCTGGGGAGGGTGGGAGCATGGCAAGTGGCTGGTGTGCGCCGGGCGCTGGCGGTGTCAAGGCCATGGGCTGAGGGCAGGCCCGGGGGTCTCCTGGCCTTTCCCTCTCCCGTCCCTTCCCAGGGCCACCGAGTCAGGCTAAGCGGGAGAGGTGCCTGTTGAGCCTCGTGAACTGGCCTTGCCAAGACTGGGGGGAAGAGGCAGCCCCTGCTGGAGCCCAGCGCCCCTCCTCCCCAAGGGGCGGCCCTCCCCAGCCTGCTTCCGGACCTGCTGCCCATCCCTTCACAGGGCTCCTTTTCCCGAGGCCCCTGGCTGGGCCACACCCAGGCCCCTCCTGCCAGCACGTGTTCCCTGGGCCCCACTAGCCACACTGCTCCCCCGTGGATGCCCCCCACTTCCTCCCTAGACCCAATCCACAGCTGCCCGAGGCCGCCTCTGTCTGCAGCGGGAGGTGTGGGCTGCCTCTGGCCAAGCACCCTGCAAGGCCCGTCCTGCCCCCACCCGGGCTGAGAGGGCAGTGGTCCCGTAGCAGCTGGGCCTCCCCACGCGGCCACCCCAGGAGGAGGGCGGCCCCGGCTCCAGGGCTCCACTTTGGGGCTGGCAGTGGTTCAGAACGAAGAATCGCTCCCTCCCCATCGCCTGCCAGCCAGGCCTCCAGGCACTGTCAGTCCCTGCCACAGACCCCCGGCTGGGGGAGGCAGAATTAGGGCTGGGGGCTTTCCCGCTGCTCACGCCCTGTGAACGCCGCCACGGCAGTGCTGGTGCCAGCAGCCTTTTATTTATGGATGCTGAAGCTGAATGTCATGTGCTTCAGCCTGAGGGCTGCAGTGTGCTGACATCGGGGGTGGGGTGCGCCCCAACCTGCCGCAATCCCCAGCCCCGGCCACGGGACCTTGGCATGCTGTACACCCTTCCTGGGCCCACAGCCTTGGCTGCCCCTGCCCTCTTGCCTATGGCAGGGAGGTCACTGGGCTCTGCTCTTCCGTGCCCTCAGAGCCCAATCCTCTGCTGCCCCTGGCGCCCGCTGAGTCGCGGGCTGGAGCCTCGACAGGCCCTAAGGCTGCAGGCATAGGACTCCCCCCTGTGGGCTCCCCTCAGCTCAGGCCCCTCCCAAGGAGGGGGCACCTGAGCGGCCTGGGGGAGGTGGGCTGGGGCAGAGGGCGGGTGTGTCCTCATTACGTGTCTCGGACAACGCGGGGGCCACTCCTGGTGCCGAGGAAGGGCTAGAGCAGCTCACGGAGCCCAGTGGCAGCCCTGCTCTGGTGTCAGGCTGTGGGTGGTGGTTGTGCCAGCCCAGGGGTGCCAGGAGCTGGGGACCCCCAGAGCCATCTGCTGGGAACTGAAGCTGGGCTCTGGCTGAGACCCAGGGCTTTTGTGGAAGGGGAGGGGGCGGGGAGGGACAGGCCGTGGGGAGGGCTGCAGGGCAGCTTCATGGAGTGATGAGCCCCAGACACTGTGCTAAGCTTGCCAGTGGGGCCACCGCCTGGGCGGGCACGCTGGGTCCCAGCCCCACCAAGAACCCCAGCAGCTCCCACTGCCCTGGAAGCCCCGACGGCAGTAGACCCTCCATGCCACAGCCCTGACCCGTCCTCCCCCAGCCCCATGGCCGGCCCCTCCCACGGCCCCAGGAGCAGCGGGCTGGGGTCTCTCCCTGTGCAGGGTGGTGGCCAACCCTCCCAAGCCTTTGTGCCTGTGTGACCCCAGGGGCACCGAGTGTGGGAACGGGGCTGGGGGCCACAGAGCACAAAGGCCGGGGAGGGCGGGGTCAGCGGCCACCGTGCCTCTTCCTGTCTGTCCCTGTGCACACAGTCGGTCGCCAGGGTGGAGGGAGGGTCCCCAGGCCTTGGCACCCCAGCTAGCCAGGGGTCTGGGTGTGGGCCCTCCCTTGCATCCCCAGGGCCCTCTGCCCACAGTCCTCTCCTCTGGCAGGAATCAGCCTGGGACAGGCTCGCCTGGGGTGTCCCCGGGCCCTGCCCCAGGCCCAGCCCCCTGAACCGCAGCCGCTCTCCCCGAGCTCCCCGAGGCAGCTCACCGTCCTGTAGGGGCTTCCCCTCCCGGTGCCACTTCCAGGACCTGACGTCACTGACTTCCAGGACACCCCCACTCCCACACAGGGGCACAGCCTGCTCCCCACCATTGTGGAGGGGGCCAGAGGGACAGTAAAAATAGACATTATGCCTGGCCATGTCAGGGACTTGCACTGGGCTTTTTTTAACTCAAATTTCTTTGATAAAATACTTTCCCATGGTGGACGGCACTGGGAACACGCTCTCGGCGGACGCTCCTGATGGACAGTCACAGGCAGGTCACCAGCTTCAGGGACTAGGCCCCTGCCCCTATAAGAGGCCCGCTGGGCCCTGGGGTGGCAGGCAGCTGGGCCCCGCCGGACAGAGGCTCTGCCATGTGTCCCCAGGCCCCGTGGGGCTCTGTCCTCACTGACTCCCAGAAGGTGGATCCTGGTGCCGAGGGCACATGCCACATGGAGGCCTGCACCGCCCGGGGACAGCTGGGCCCTGGGGGAGGCATGGTGAGGCCCCCTTGCCCAGCACCTGGGCCTCTGTGTCTCCCTGTGCCTCCCACCTTTTGCCCTGACGTGCAGCCCGGAGAGCAGCCAGGCTCTGGGAACGCTCCGTGTGCAGAGGGGACTCTCCCTCTGGGAACAGCACCAAAATAGCAGAAGGAAGGAAAAGAACGTGGCCTGGCCTGGCGGTGGGAGCCTCCTGGGTGGGGGCAGGGGGGTGCACAACAGTGCTGGGTGCTCAGGCTGCTGGCCAGGGGCGGGCACCCTCTGATGCCTGGGTGGGTTTCCTAACCAACCCATCCCACACTGGCCCCCCAGGGCCGAGCAGGGGTTTGCAGCCACACAGGCGCCTGGCCACCACCTTGGGGCACCTGGCAGCACCTTTAATGGGCTTCTCAGGATCCACCTGTAGGGGACCACTGGCCCACCTCAATCAGCCCTGAGACAGCATCTCTCTGGCTTCAGAAGTCGGGTGGTCAGGGCATAGGGTGGGTGGCTCCCGGCTGCTGCTCAGGCTAAGCTCTGGGCTTTGCCCAGGGGTTCTGGGAGCTGGTGGTGGTAACATGGCCCGAGGCCCACCAGCCCTGGTACGCAGATGCCTCAGCTCACGGTGACCCTGACCAGGTCTGTAGTCTGGGAAACATGCCCTAAGACCCTAATCGGCTGCTGCCAGGGCTCAGCCCTCCCATCCTGCCAGGATCACATTTAGAAATCTTGGTTCTTCAGAGACCCACCCCTCTACCTGTCCAGCCCCATCATGCCAGCCTTCCAGGGCCTCTCTGCAGGCGGACCCTCTGCAACACCGGCATCAGCCAGGGGGTCCCGCCCTGGGGCAGGGCCAGCCCACCTTCCTCTAGGGCTGAGCTCAGGAGGCGATGGGACTGTGGGGCCAGGAGGCTCCCCAGCCGGGGGCCCATTCTTCTTCGCAAAGGTGCAGTGGGTGCCAGTGCCCGCCTCACGCCACACCCAGGCCTCCCCCTGGGCCCCAACCCACCCCACTGGCCCTCTGGGGTGTGTCCTTTCTGCTCTTGGGTCCAGGGCAGCCACACGGCCCCAAGCCATGGACCCTATCTCTGCCCTCACCAGCTGATGGCTACGGAATGCCTGCTTACTGTGCACAGACGGGCTGAGGGTTGGGGGCTGAGGAAGCCCATGCTCCCCTTCTCCACACCCTGTCCCCTGGGGGTCCTTGTGCATGCTGGTGCCAATGCCTGTCCGGACCAGACCCCAGGGAGCCCAGCCCCAGCCCCTTCCCTCCGGGTGGGTTGGGGCTCTAAAACCTAGGAACCCCACCACACTTTAAAATTGTATTCGGATCCTCTACTCCTCACCCGCCACAGCTGCCATTTAGGCGCGAGCCCCCAGCACCCCTCACCTGGGCAGGCGCAGTGCCTGCTCCCAGGTCTCCCACCCCTGCCCTGTGGTCAGAACGCTCCAAATCCGCCCGGCTTGCTGCAGCTGGACAGGCCCCAGACCTGCCCCCACGGCTCTGCTGCCCTGATGTGGCTGCGCCCTGTCCCGGGGTGGCTGGGCATGGCCCTCCCTGGGGTGAGGCCACAGCCCGTCCTGGCCAGGCTGCAGCTTTGCCCCCGCCTGCCCCTGGCGCTCTGACACAGCCCTGTACTGGGGCCACGCCCTCCTGCCCCACAGGGCAGGGACATCCTTGCCTGGGGCCGGTGGAGCCAGGAGGCAGAGCCCTGGGTGGGGGGCAGTTGGCGGAGGCGCAGGCTGGGGACACTCTTCAGAGCGGGGGTGCGGCGACTGGCCTGACCTCCCTGCCTGGCCATCGTGGGTCGGAAGGAGTGTCAGGCTGCTCCCCAGCACACGCTTCCCGGGGCCCCCATGGGGGTTTCCTCCCAGCTACCCAACTTCCTGTTTTCTCAAGAAAACACAGCAGCAGAGGCTCTGAAAAGCTCATTAAAATGCCTCCCCGGCGTCCCGGACGTCCTGGGGTCTTTACAACACTTGCCGGCTTGATCACAGAGAGAAGCAGCAGCCGGTTCCTGTCTTCCCTGAGCCCCAGCAAAGGAAAAGGCCCAGGGGCGCCTGGTCTGCGTGGACTGAACCCAGGCCCTGGCTCTGCGGACTTGAGACCGGGCCTTCTCCCTCCCACCTCCCGCCTGCCCTGGTTGGTGCCAGCCCTGAGGGCCCTGGCTGCAGAAACGCCAGGTCGCAGCAGATTTCCTGAGACTCTGCGGCTCATGGCTCTCTAATGG
Source organism: Manis javanica (assembly GCF_040802235.1). Classification (NCBI taxonomy): domain Eukaryota; kingdom Metazoa; phylum Chordata; class Mammalia; order Pholidota; family Manidae; genus Manis; species Manis javanica. The sequence goes on along the minus strand of NC_133157.1, from coordinate 619,236 downwards.
ACCAGTCAGGCCAGCGTTGAAGTCCCTGTGTGCCTGGGTGGGGCTGCCCCTCTCCTGGCACCGTGAAAGTGAGGCCCAGCTTCTGCTGAACAGCTGGGCTTGGGAAGCTGCTCCCAGTGGACACCGTCCTGACCTGAACTGCAGAATATTCGGGGACAGCCAGCATGCCGCACCAGGGGCCATGGTGCACTGGGACTGCCCCCTCCGCCCACTCCACCTGCTGTACCCCATGGGATCCCCGACGCAGGTGGCAGCCATGCCCCGGCCTGTCAGGTCCAGGCACAAAGGCCCAGCCAGACAGCATGGGGGCCTGAGAGCTCGGCCAGTGCAGCAAGGCCAGCTGGGGAGGGAGAGAAGAGCGGCCCGGCCGCAGACCCTCGCAGGTCTGGGGCTTGGAAGTGGCTGTACCCCGACAGGACCTCCTCACCCAGACCTCCCTGGATGTCAGGAGACGCCCAGGGCCGCCAGCGACTCTGCACTTGACTCTTGGAAAACAGGAGCCTCACCAGCCACATGCAACTTCCATGGGCTCCCTTTACCTCATCCAGAAGCCCCAGGGGCCGACCCTGGGCACAGAACCCTGGGTATCCTCAGTCCGCAGCTGCCTGCCTTGGCCATGCCAGCCCCGAGAAATGCTCTGCCACCTCCTGCAGCCCCCACCCTCCACTGCGCACATGGGTGTCTGGGTTGGGGGTGAGAGAAAGAGATGACGCTCAGGTCAGGCAAAGGCCACCGCAGAACGTGGCTGAGCAGAACCCCCAGGCGCACAGACTCTGGCATCCTACAGCTAGCCAGGGACACGCGGGCGGCCCTGCCTGTCACAGAGGTGGCTCCTGGCGGCCCTGGGGCAATGGGACCCACCTGGCAGCGGCTGAAGATGTCTGCGTGGGTGACGTGCACGTTGAAATGCCTGAGCACAGCCTTTGCCTGCTGCCGTGCCTTGAGGGAGCAGTCCACCCGGAGGCAGCGCCCAGCCCCGACCTGGGCCCGGAGCTGCAGAGAGATGTGCCTGCTGAGCGGCGGCCACAGAACCCAGAACCTTCCCAGGTCCACCTGCCACCCCAGGCTCAGGGTGGGGCGCAGATCCCGAGGTGGGGGTGGCTGAGGGGCCAGGCTGAGGCTCCCTTGGGAAGGTGAGGCTCAGAATGAGTTGTCTGTGGGGTCCCCACCTTGTGGTATGGCAGCCCTGACGTCAGGATGACCCTTTCCTCCTGCCTGGCAACCTGTGCAGGAGGCAAGACCGACAGGTGAGGTGGGCACGCTAGCTCCTGGGACCGGGCTGCTTCTGCTCCCCACCTTCCCTGGGCCCCATCCGGTCGTCCAGAGCGGCCTCTGCCTGGACCTGAGCAGCTGTCAGTTCCTGCAGCCTCAGTCCTGGGCATTACCTTGTTCTGTAGATTTGGTCTTAGAGTCATGCAAACAAAAGAAACTCAAAGAATAATCTCTAAAAATCCAAAGATGAAGCAAATGAACCACAAAGAGACAAGAATTCCAAGTGACATGAAAACACAGCAAATGGACCTTCTGCCTCTGGGTGCTGCGCTACAAACACGAGAAGCACTGGCCGCCATTCCGCGGCTGGCGAGCACAGACATCACCATTCCGGCTCGTCTGTGCACTGGGACATGCAACGCGTGACACTGGTGCCGTGAGTGTTAGAATTCTCAGCTGAGAAAAAGAAGATACGAATTCAAATTAAGGAAATGTCACAATAAATCCCAGATCTGAATAGAAAGTTGCAGTATGAATTTCTGATCTATATTATACGTACACATATTTAAAAGTATTTCATGTCTCTGCCTACCACTAAGACCTAGAAACAAGAACCAGCCCTGTAGCCACGAGCACCTTGTACCCAGACTGGCTTCTAAACAGGCTGCTTGCTAGAGGGAACAAGGGCTTTTTGGAGAAATAGCTGATTCAAGGTCTGAGGCAGAAAATGCACACAATGAAGCTGAAACATCATCTTGTATCAGGAAGCAAAGATGTCAGCCAAGTCTACAGGTGTCACTTCAGAGGGACCCAGGATGTAATGAAAGCACCCACACGCCCACAGAGGGACTCACTGTGCACCCGGGAGGTGACGGCAGCATGGACAGAGACATGAAGTATGATCAGGTTACTGTGCTCAGCGTGGTTCCTTAAAAATCATCAGTTATCTTTGGAGACGGCAAGGGGCTGACTTACAAATGTAAGATCTAAAACTGTAAAACTCTAAAGCATGGGAACGTGTCATGATGTCACATTTGGCAGTGGTTTCCTGGATAAGGCACTAAGAGCAAGGACAAGCTATAGGTAAGTTAGACCTCATGAAAATTAGAAACTTTTGTACATCATAGGACACTATCAGGAAACGGGCAACCCACAGAATGAGAGAAAAATATTTGCAAATCTGGTCAGGGATTAATATCCAGAATATATAAGGAACTCCCACAGTTCAACAAGAAAGAAGCTAATGACCCAACTAAAAAATAGGCAAGAGACTTGGACATCCTCTGAAGATGCTCAGCAGGCCAACAAACACATGGGATTAGGGAAATGCAGATCAAAGCCACAGTGAGATGCCACTTCACACCCACTAGGATGGCTTTTTTTTTTTAAGGAAAATAAGTGTTGGTGAGGATGTAGAAAAACTGAAGCCCTCATGCACTACTGGGGAGGGTGTCGAATGGCCCAGCTGCTGGGGAGAACAGGAGGACAGTTCCTCAGAAAGTACAGAATTACCATGTGACCCAGTGATTCCACTTGCAGGGGAACGCCCTAGGAAGCTGAGGGCAGTGGGCTTGAGCACACACGTGCCCACCAAGGTACATGGCAGCATCACTTACCATAGCCAGACGGATGGGCAAACAACCAGATAAAAGAACACACACATATATACATATGATGGGACTTTCTTCAGCTTTAAAAAGAAGGGAATTCTGATACATGCTATAACATGGATGGACTTTGAAGACATTTATGTGAAATAAGTGAAATAAGCTAGACACAAAAGGACAGATATTGTATGATTCCACTCATAGGAGGGCCCTAAAATAAAATTCACTGAGACAGAAAGTGGAATGGTGGCTGCCAGGGACTGAACGATTGTTTAATGTACAGTTTTTGTTTGGGATGATGACAAAATCCTGGAAACAGATGGTAGTGACAATCATACAATTTTGTGCGTGTACTTAATGCCGCTAAGTTGTACCCTTAGATAAGGTTAAAATTATGAATTTCGTGCATATTTTATCACAAAAAAATAAGGGAAAAAAAGCAAGCCACTGGTTAATCTGTAGTGAAAATAAAATATACACGTATGTGATGAATAAAAAACAAAATTGAAAACACACACACAACTAAAGTAAATACGAGGACAGAGCCAAATGAGAGGCTGTCGGGAGAGAGGCAGGCGGGCCTCACAGAAGCTGTGCAGGGCGGGCGGCGGGGGTCTTCAGTGGCATTGGATGCCGCAAGGCAGTGCGGGCTGTTTCTACAAACCCAGCAGCGCTCTCCTCCAGGAAAGAGAGGAAATAGGGACTTTTCAGGGGAACATGGCCCAAACTAAAACACAGAGCAAAGGAACTTCTTTTAGCAAGAAAGAGCTTTCTTTTCCTTGGCACAAGGTCTGTTATGCACGTGCGCATCCACACATCATAAACTCTAAAAGCCACTGACTACATAAAACAAATGCAATATTGTCTAATTTGTAGGATTAAGAAAAACCACATTGTGTTAAGATACCAGAAAATAAGAGCAGGTAAGATGGGAAGGGGTGAAAAAGCTAAATTGATCTAAGATTGCTGTATTAGCTTTAACTTTAGACACTGTTAACTCAAATATACATGTTAAAATTTCTAGGGTAACCCTCAAAAGAAGAGATAAGATTTATAGCAAACTAATAGAGGAAAAAAATAGAACAAGGGAAAAAAGCTGAAAGAATGTAAGAAACAACAGGAAAAAGGAACAGAAAAATTAGGACAAATAGAAAGCCCACATTAGGGTAATACAACTAAAACCAAATTATATCAGTAATTACAACGAATGTAAACGGACTAAACTAGTAAGTCAAAGTCTGACATAGGCTGTCGGACTGGATTTCTGAAAAATCCATCTAGAAGCCACTTACAAGAAACACACCTTACGTGCAAGAGCGGAGGAGGGCTGAAAATGAAAAGGGGAGAAAACGATATACGAATAGCCACCGAAGAACGCTGGGGAAAATCCATTCACGTCGGTTACAGCGGACTCACGGCGAAGAGCGCAACCAGGCCTAAAGAAGCTCGCCTCGCAATCATGGAAAATCTCGCTGAGCAGGAAGATGTAAGAGTTCTAAGAGGACTAAGACAAGATGAGTTGACCAGCACATTAAGTACGCTCGATCTTCTGAGTGTGTGTGGGCAGGATGGGGGGCGATGTGTGTCCTGTACAGTCCTCAGGGGACATTTATAAAAAGGGTCACCTACTTGGCTACAAAACAAGTCTTCACAAATGCCTGAATTGGCAGACTGATTCAGTTAGGGTGGAAATCCGTTTAAAAAGACAACTGTGAAGGTCCAGAAGCCCAAGCTTTCCGAAATTGAAAAACAGCCTTCTAAAGAACTCTCAAGTCAAATAAGCAACTATAATGGACACTCAAAAATTATTAGAGCTAAAAAATAATGAAAATACTACATATCAAAACTAATGGAATGCAGTGAGAATGGCACTTTAAGAAAAATTCAGGGTCTTGAATGTTTACATCATAAAATTTAAAAGGCTGAAAACTCACAAACTGAGCATTTCCCTCGGAAATAACCCCAAGAAAGCAAAAGGCAGGAAACTGTGCAGATAATAATTGAAATTAATGAGAAAGGAACAAAAATGCAGTGGAATGGACCAAGAAAGCCAAGTACTAGATACTTGGGAAGACTTACTGAATCGACAAATCTTTATCAGACCCAGGAAAAAGGGGAACCAAAGAAAGCAAGAACGAGGATGGAAATGCAAACAAAGCCGCAGAGGTGTGCCGACCTCGGGAGAACACCGCCGCCTCGCAGAGCCGGAAGGTCGGCCGGAATGCACACGTCCTAGAGAAAGATGGCTGGCCGAGGGCGACTCGAGATGCAGCGAACTGCAGCCCTGCGACTGTCAAATAAGGGGGTCGGCCCAGAAGTTCCTCCCTCTGAAACATCGGCTCAAGACGCCTTGCAGTAAGTCAGCAACATTTGAGAAGAAAATCCAAATATCACTTAAAGTTGCAGAAAACAAGAGGACAAAGTCTCCAATTTGTTTATGAGGCTAGAAAAGATGATGACAAAGACAGGTTGTATGTCACACATCCTCCTGAAGATAGACCCAGACTGCTCAGAACAAGAATTGCAAACCAAAGCCTACAATATATAAAAAGGGTGATATTGGCCAAGCTGGATTTAACCCAGAAACGCAAGATTATTTCCAAATTTAAAATGTTAATTATGTCATTTACCATATTCACAGATTAAAGGGAAGAAAACCTCCATGGCCATCTCAACAGATACAGAGGACACATTAGGTAGAATTCGGTTCATGTCGCAATAGATGCGTGCAGCCCATTGTTGGGGCCTTCCTCGGCCTGGCGGACCACCTCGCTTCATCGCGCTCAAGTCAGAAACGAGAAAAAGGGGGCGACTATCAGCACTTCTACTCAACATGGCCCTGGAGGTCTCCTTGGAGTAACGGGTAAGGGACTGGAAGGGAAGGCATGAAGCTTCCACTGTTTGCAGATGTCCAGAGACCCTAGAAAGGGCGGGACCAGGGAGAGACCTGGGCTGACGTGGGCTGAGGGTCCGCAACCACCCCTGCTCTGGAGGCTCCCTAGGACTCGGCACATAGTCATGCTCGTGGCAAAGATTCATTGCGGGGAAAGGACAGGAGACAAAGCCAGCGGGTGCCAGAGGTACACAGGGAGGTGCGGAGGGAGCCAGGGCCAGCTCCCGGCCGCTTGGGGAGGCACGCGGATGCGCAGCAGCTCTGACAACTTGTGTGCGGGGCACGTGGTCCGTCGGGACGTCCAGGGGAGATTTCAGCAGCCAAGGTCTGCACGGGGCGCTGGCTGGTGGGCAGCCCACACCCACACTGCAGCCCCAGGAGGAGAGCAGGTGCCCACAGAGCTCCCGGTCTGCACGGCCCTGAGTGGGGAGCGGTTCACCAGCCAAGCGCCCAGACGCCGGCCAGCACAGCCGCGCCAGCAGGTCTCTCTGAGGACGGGGTCAGAGGTGCCCTGCTAACTCTTCGCACAGGCACTTCACAGAACGTGAGGCATGGCGACGCTCAGAGTCCTTGATCAGAGGGAGGCAAATTAGATATGATGAGCTACAGCTTGCCAGCCCTCACTGTGACTCTGATTTGTGCCGCAGCTCAGCCACTCCCAGGCTGGCATGGTGGCTGCGGGAGACAAGGCCTCTGGGGCCGATACAGGAGCCTCAGGGCTGCAGGCGCCCTTCCTGCCCTACGTGGGCAGCACACCCAGTGCGCCAGCTGCTCCTGTCATTCGCGATACTTTGAGGAAAATGCCCTGAGGGTGCCTGCACCTGGTCATTTGGAGTCTCTCCTCCAAGGACGCCAGGATGGGCACCCAGGGGCAAGTGCTGCGTCACTTCTGCCACATCACACCATGGACTTCTGGGGACCTCTGTTCCCCTAGGGACGTGCGTTTTGATCTGGTAGGGTCACAGGACCACCCCAGAAGGCCCAGGACCAATCAGAGGCCCCCCTGCAGGTGGGTCTGCAGAACCCGGTGTTGGCCGGGGCACCTGGGGAGGAAGGGCCTGGTGACGCTGCGTCCCCACTAGTAGTTTGCTCGGGTCTTCCAGACTGGGCGACGACCCCCAAAACCCCCAGCCTCTGCCCACAACTTCACCCAGAGCTCCTTCCGCTGGCAGGCCTGTGGCCAGCAGCGTGCACTCCTGGTGCCAGCTGCGCTGGCTTTCTGCGGCCCTGACAAACCTCCCCCAGCTGCACACAGCTCTGCAGCGGGCCCAGGTGGGCTCCGTGACCCCCACCTGTTCAGTGCTGGGCTCTGGGGGAGGGCCTGCTTGCAGGTTCACCCAGGCTGGCATGACCCAGTTGCTGTGGGACCTGTAGGACCTCTGGGACTGAGGTCCCACCTCCTTGCCGCATGGCCACTGCCCTCCGCAGTGACGTCGCCCGAGTCCTTCCCCTGCTCTGGACCTCGCTTCTGCCCATCAGGGTCCACGTGACGGGCCGCCAGAGCTGTCTGAGCTGATCTCTCTGTTCACGGTCAACTAATCGAGAAGTAATTACTTCTCAAAGCTCACAGGTGTGACATGGCGGTGGGGGCCAAACCCTGCGCCCCTTTTGCTGGGGACCCCTGCACTCCTGGGGGCTGGTGGGAAGGCACCTCCCTGCTGGCTCCTGGGCCCCTGGCCGCTGATGCCTGGTTTGGAGCCCTTGGGAAGCCAGGCTAGCCACCTTGGTCCCAGCCCCTATCAGCTGGGAACAGCCCTGGCTGGGTTGTTCTCCACAGGGATGGCGGCCAGGGATACCGAGGCACACCCACCTCCTTCTGTCCTGGATGTGGGGACCAGGCCTCTGGGAGCGGTGGCCGTGAGGGGCCAGGGAGGGGGAGAGAGTGGACGTCCATTCACGGAGGCGAGGGCCGGCTGCGCCCTGCTGAGCCTCACCCCCGGGCAGACTCCTCTGTTCTTCCAGCCCATCTCCTCACTAGTTGGGAGGCAGCGTGCAGAACAGCTGCCCGGGGTGCCAGAGGATCAGTGAGCTGAGCCATACGAGGTGGCCTTGCCCGGGCCTGGTGCACAGTGTTTTCTTGCCACGGGCAGATGGGTGAACCCCACTGCCGTGCGGCCCCAGGGCCCCTGACCAGCTCTGCTGTGGCTGGCTAGCTGGTGAGCATGGGGGCCCCTTCCCAGAAGGATGCTCCCGGACACGTGACGGAAACCGCAGATTAAAAACCAGAATTCCAATGCAGCCGCCTCTGTGCTCATCCACAGCAGGTGGTTCCCTAAAGGCAAGAACCCTACGGCTCACCCCGCGGCCGAGTAGAGCAGAACGTGGCCCTTCAGCACACCGGAATGCTCTGTTTCCGGAAAGGAGTGAGGCGGGCACACAGAGTGAAAGAGGCCAGGCCGAAGGCCCCACGGAGGGTCTGCCTGGGAGTAATGCCCAGAAAGGCAGCCCACGGACAGGGGGCAGACCGCAGGTAGGGCGGGGGAGACGACGTGAAGTGGGTGCATGCCCGGGGCCAGCTGTGGCAACAGCCGCACAGCTCCCTGAAGTGCAGAAACCCACACACGTGCACTTTAACTGGGAGGTATGTGGTGTGTGAACTACATGTCGATAGACCTGTTCAAAACACTACCATCCAAGTTCAAACCTCTGAATTCTGAGGCCCCTGCTTGGGGTTCCTCCATGGCCTGAGGCTGGTGCCCCCCAAGGGGGATCCTGCCGTGGGTGAGGCCTTTGTGGGGAGCCCTTACACACCGGATGTGGCTTCTTGGAAGAGGGAAGGCCTTACAGGCAGGCAGCGTTTCCAGGGGCCAAAGGACAGCAGGGGCCAGGACCACGGGGTCTGACTGTTGGGCCCAACCCCAGAGGGGCTAACAGGGCTCCAGCCGGCAGTCCAAGGCACTGGGCAGCTGTAAGTACTCCGTCCTGGACAGCTCAGGGAGCCCTGCCCTCTGCCCTGACGCGGTCCCTGCAGCTGAGGCGCCGTGGAGGCAGACGCAGCCCCTGTCCCGGTGGACAGACAGGTGGCGTGGAGACAGGGGGACCCTGAGCCCGGATGGCAGGACCCCCCACTCACCTCGGCCGCTCTGCGGTGGTCCTCGCCGGTGCCCAGCACGAGTGCGTCAACGCCCAGACAGCGGAGGCTCCGCGCCAGCCCCTGCAGCATGTTGTCGCACACCACACGGAAGGCCCTAGCCGGCACCGCAGGGGCAGCGTCCTCGCCCTCGGCCACGGGCACCTGCAGCAGAGCCCTGCTCAGCAGCCCGCCACCCTGTGGCCCCCCCGGCCTTGTGGGGACCGAGGCCCCAGGGGCTGTGGGGCACCTCTTTTTTTTTGTTTTTTTTACTTTAAAAGAGAATCATGAGCAGTATGTGCTCAGGGAAGAAAGCAGCAGAAAAACAGAAACAAAACGAGGTGAGTCGCCTGCACTGGGCCCCACGATGGGCCCCACGTTCCTGGCAGGGGTCCGTGGCACCCAAGCCAGTGAGGGGCCCAGGGGCAGCGCAGGGACATGACCTGGGGGCACACCACGCCGCGTGTCTGGAGGGCTGGGGACCCCACCTCCTCTAGGAAGTCAGCCGGCGTCCAGCCTCCCTGCCCTCTGGGTGGGGGGCCCGGGCCCTCTTGGAAGCTGCTGACTCTCTCTAACCAGGCCTCCTCCTGCTTTAAGGACAGTGACCCAATGATCCTCCTCCCGAGCACCCTGATAAAGGGACCCTGAGGGCCTCACCTACCTGGAGAGCTGGAGCCGAGGCCTCCTGCCAGCCGGGCAGTTCCCCAGCTCCAGATCTCTTGCTGTGCCCAGGCCTTGGGCTCCTGGCCAGGTTATCCAACAGGTGGAAGCGGGCAGGCTCCCTGCACAGAGCTTGGTATACCTCCAATAGGCAGTAGGCATCGGCAGCTGGGGTGGGCAGAGGTCCAACTCAGCCTCCAGCATGGGGTGTGGGGCATGGGGGCACGGGGGAGGAGGGGGCACACCTGCATAGACCAGCTGCTCTTCGCTTAGTGGCCGTCGGTCCCAGTTAGAGAGCTGCTGTGTCTTGTCCAGAGGCTTGCCCAGCACCTGCTGCACCAGGAGGCTGAGGCCCCGAGGCCCCCCGGCCCTAGCCACACCTCGGACAGGCTCATCTGCCATCCACATCTGTGGAGACAGCGCCCTTGTGGGGAGGGGCCTGCTGTGGAGGGAGGATGGCCACCACCCGTGTCCTTGCTGCCCTCCACTTGGCTCAGTGCAGGGAGAGAAGGCACAGCTGGCCTGGGGGGCCTGTGCTGGGCCGCAGGGCTCTGGGTGCCCTCCTGCACCCACAGGCCAGCTCCAGAGGCTGATGCCTCAGCCCCCAAGGGTGATGCACGGTCTCCTTTGAGAGGCACCCTGAGCAGGACTGGTTCTGGGGAAAGTGTGAGGATGTGCGGTGACATCCTCTGGGCCCTGGGGACCTGTGCCAGGGAGCAGGGCTGGAGCCTAGGCCAGCCCGAAGGCTCGAGAGGCCAGGGGCAAGTCTTGACCCACAGACACCCTGCCAGCCTGTGGCAGGAGACACCCTCCTCCTCAGGCACCAGCAGGGAAGCGAGGGCCCCTAGGGTCCCAGAGCCCCGCCCTGCCCACCACACCGACCTGCCTGTGCGCCTGCAGCAGGTCCAGGCCACCCTGCAGCTGCTTCTCCACATGGGCCAGGGCAGGGCAGGAGGTGCCCAGGCTCCGAAGGTCCTCTGTCATCCCATAACCTGAGGGCAAGCACCATTGGCATGATGGGCACGTGAAGAAGGGGCCCGAGCCTCACCTCAGCACCCTCCCCCTGGGGCAGGGTGGGGGCTTTGCTCACCCAGCTTGGTGATGGAGGGGTCCAAGAGCAGCCGGGACACCAGCTGGGAGAAGGCCAGTGTCACCAGCCCTCCTGCGGGCTCCAAGAACACAGGCAGGTCCAGCAGGAACACATGGCCCTCCACTGCCAGCTGCATGAGCGAGGGCCGGGGCCGGCCCCCCACGCCAAAGGAGGGCCTCCACTCCACGTCCACACCAACCACCCGGCCAGGCTGCAGACAGTGGGGTGTGAGCAGGGAGGGCTGTGAGCGGCAGGGCCATGGCTGGGGACTTGGGAGCAAAGCCAACCTGCCCCTGAGGGTGCATTTGGGAAGGTGGCCTGTTGGGTGGGCCTGCCCAGCCCCATGAGCTCCCACCTGAGCAGGGCTGGGGCTGGCCCCTGACTCCCCTCAAAGTGCAAAACGAAGCCTGGAGCCCTCAGGCGGAGAGCGTGGCCTTAGCGTGTTGGGGTGGGGGCCAGTGCCAGCACCTGTGGGCAGGTGCCCAGAGTGGATGAACAGCCACGGGGCTGGCAGCCCACCTGCAGGAGCTCCTCCTCATGGCTGGCCAGGTCCTCCCAGGAGGCCAGGAAGTGGATGTCTCTCCTGGCGATGGGCAGCTGGTAGTGACCGTCCGTCCTGTCCGCCGAAGGCCCTCCAGCTGGCCTGGGAGGAGCAGAGCTGCAGCACCCCTGCACTCATGTCCCCACGCTGTCCCTGGTGCCCCCCAGCACCTCTGGCCTCGAGGGGCAGAGAGTGCTGGGGGGGGGGGCCGGCTCTGTGGGGTCTGCCTCCTGCAGCACCCCCCGCAGCTGCTCCTCCACCTTGCCCACCGCCTGCCTCCCAGACTGCAGACGCTATTTCCTCAGGCCTGGAGGGCTGCAGGCTCTGGTCACACGCCTGTGGCCAGGTGGCTTGTACCCAAAGACGGGTGCCAGGACCCTACGGTGTCGTCAGCTCCTTGCGCACCTGCACTTGGGGATACCGGGCGCCCCTTCCTGGGTTTCTCTTTGTTTCTAATTCCCAAATCGCAGGAATATATGAGTTGTGGTCACTTCCCAAGGCCTGGGGACCAGCCCCCTTTTCTGGGGGTGCTCACCTCTCCTGCAGCCTAAGGCAGCTGAGCTCTGCAGCCACGGTGGCTGGCAGCCGCCCCTCGGGCAGGAAGAGGTCCAGAGCACAGTGGGTGGCTGTGGCCGTGTCCCCATGAGAGGCCAGCAGCTGCAACAGCTGCTCCTGCAGCCATGGGCTCTGCCCCACCAGGCCCTGTGGACAGAAGGGGATGGGGGCTCCACTGCCTGGCTCTGCCTGGACCCGGGCAGTCCTCAACCCTGGCCTTGGCGGGAGGGCTGTCCCCAGGAGTCCTGGAGCAGCCCTGTGACTGAGGCTCCTGGTCGGGCGCCGGCCCGCTGCCCCACCCTGAGCCTGCGGCCCCTCCCCACACAGCGCTCTCACCAGCATCTGCCAGCAGACCCCTCGTGGGCCCAGGTCCTGGATGCAGGACCAGCACCGCCTTCTAGAGCACCCTGGCCCTGCGCCTGCTCTGGCCGTGGGCCCTCTTCCCCTCGGCACCCCTCACGCAGGGGAGACATCCCGAGGGACACCCCTGCATCTGTGCTCCAGAGCGTGGACACTGAGGGGGCCCTGGCGGTAGCAGTTGCTGTGGGGGCCTTAGGAGGCCCCCTCCCATCCGGCTGGCTGCATGGAAGCAGAGGGCCCACGCAGCTCCCCGTGCCGGCTCAGCCTCAGGAACCCTGGACAAGGCCCAGCTGCTGCTCCCCGGCCCGATGGAGGCCCTCAGTCCTGACTGAGGTCACAGGTCGCTGTAACTCAGGTGGGTGGGGATGGGACACCCTCCCTGGGAGCCTCAGGCCCTCATCCTTCTGACTTCCCCAGGGATCCCTGCTGGCAGGCAGATGACCACCTTCCTGACAGCTCAGCCGCAGCCTCAGGCTGCCTGCTTCCCGCAGGCTGCAGGTTCCCACGTGGACAATACGTGGAAACCCCTCCACACTCTGCAGGATGTCCGCTGGCCTTCCGGTCCCCTGGCCTGGGCACCCTGGGGGGATCGCCTTCCGGGCCTCTGGGGGGGTCGGGGGGTTCACGTTCCTCTCTGATGACTCACCCCCACCACCCCACCTCCCCACCTCCCACTACAGGGGCAGCTCAGTGCTGCCCCCTCTGGCTGCCCCAGAGGGGAGTGACCCCCGACTCCACTGGCCCTTGCCTTCCTCCAGGCAGCCTGATCCACGAGTGGGGACAGCTCTGTACCTGTGGTGGCCCTGCCCAGCTCAGGCCTGAAGGACAGAGTCTGCTGGACAGCCCCATCTTGAAGCCACCCTGCTGGAGTTGGCAGCCCCAGGCATGGCCACGGGCCGCCCCCTCTGCTCCTGCATCACCCCTTGGAGCATCTGGGGACTGAACACCTGCCAGGCCCCAGCGGGCACGGAGCTGCAGGCGAGCAGGGGGCCCAGGGACGTCTAGTTTCCCTGAGGTGAGCTCCCGAAGCTCCAGAGACCCTCTCTGCCTGTCGCCGGGGACTCTGCTCCCAGACGGGTGAGGAGGGTCCAGGACGCTCAGGCCCCACCTGGGCCACGGCAAAGCCCGCCTCTCAGCATGACCTCTTGCCTGCCACCCCTGCCAGGGTGTCAAACCTGGCCTGCACCACATCTCTTGGGGGGCGTGTGCTGCAAGGGGAGGGCCTTCCTCCACACATCTGCTCTGGACCTGCCCACCAACCCAGCAGCCTGTGCGTGATCACGAAAGCGCGCCAGTCCCCCCACATGCACATGTGAGCCACGAGCCACACACCTGGTCCACATGCATGCTCGCGCTCAGGGACACTGGCCACCATGCCTCGCCAGGCCTCCAGGGAGTGTGCGCCACGCCATGCACGGCTTCCCGAGGCCTGGTGAGTGTGGACAGGAACGCTCCCAACTCACCTGCACGCAGTCGGCCCAGTTCTCCTGAGACATGCTTCTCTGCAAAATGAAGGCCAGGGTGACCTTTGCAGCCATGCTTGGAGCCCCCCCTCTGCCCGGCCAGGCTCGGGGCTCTAACCGGGGTGCACGCACCTCCACAAACCGCTTGCAACACAGGAACCGAAGGGCTGCCAGGCACTGCTGGGTGGCAGCATGGGGACACAGAGCTGAAAGAGGCCAGGGCTCGCTGAGGGAGGTGGGGGCGGGGGCTGCAGCCTTGCCTGTCTTCCCACCTGCGCCTTGGGCCCTGGGCCCCCATGCCGCCCTGCTCACTGCCCACCAGGCCCCAGCCTCTCCTGGGTACTCTGGATCCCCTCCCTCTGGAGGGACAGCAGCCCCACCTCCCCTGGGCCTCCAGCCTTCCCTCCAGGCTGGACCCTCTGCACATGGTGGTGTGCTTGCTTCCTGTCCTCCCGCTGGGAGGTGGGGTCACCGAGGAAATGGCCCCAAGAGTTCAGTGGTTCCCCGTCAACCCCATTCTGCTCGGAGCCTGTAGGGGCCCAGGAAGGGCGCCACCCATCTGCCTCCTGGGGCCGGCTGTCCCTGCAGCTTGGGATGCTGGCCACAGGGCTCGCCTGCCTGCGCCTCCCCGTAGGGGCCTGGCCTCCCCAGGACCTTGGCTGGGCCTCCGTGCTCTTGAGGGGGCGGCTGCCCCAGCCAGCAGCCCAAGGCCAGCACTGTGGAGCACCCTGTGCGGACAGCGAAGGCCAGTGCGGCCCCGAGCTGGGGCTGGAAGGGAGGGCCGGCCGCTCCTACCCTGCTGACTCCAGCCTGTGCCAGCACGTTTGCTGGGGGTGTGCCCACCTGTGACCCAGGCCTGGGGAGGGAGGGCTTGGGAGAAGCTCGGGGTGGACAGGCCAGCAGGATGCCTGGCCCTCGTCCCATGTCTACCTCTGTCCACCTGCTGAGGACACAAGCCAGCCACGCGCAGGCCTGTGGCCACGATGGCTGACACACAACGAGGACAATGGAGGTGCCGGTGCCCTTCCCTCCAGGCTGCTACCCTGAGGCCTTGTGGAACAGACCCGGGGCCCTGGGGGAGCTGCAGATGGGGCCCGCAGCACCTGTGCATCAGCAGACTCTGTCACCGGCAGGCTGGACTCCTTGCTCCCAGAGGGGCCCAGGCCGAGGGGCCCACGGAAAGCATCTGCTGCCCTGGAGCCCTCTCGGCCCTCTACACCGGCAGGAGGGAAAGTCCTAAGGCTCGGCCGAGACTTGTGGGTGGTGTGGACGCTCCATGTTCTGAGGGTACCAGGCTGAGACCAGCTCGATGTCCAAAGGCTCCTCGGGCTCTAAGCCCAGGAGCCCCACCCCAGGCCCAGATCCTGCAGTGCAGACCCCTGGGGGTCAATGAATGGCCCTGCCCGGAGCCTGCACCTTGGGTCCAGCTGGGCTCCTACCACGCCTGGCTCTGTGGGCCACAGGCCCACCGCCCTCCCTGCCCATCCTGGGTGAGGGAGCCTCTGCCAGGGAGCAGCTGCCATCGACCCTATGGTGGTCCTGCATTGAGAGCCCCTGGAAGCCCATTCTGCAGGTGGCCTGGGTGTCTGCACCCCACATGCCTGCTGAGCTACACTAGTGGGGCTCCCCCACTTGGTGCCCAGGGCAGGTGTGTGGGTGTGTCAGAAGCCCCTGTCCCAGGGCTCGGTCCTGAGTAGGTCCTGCTCATCCCAGTGGCACTTTCCTAGCTGCAGGGCAGCTGCCCACACCTCACACTTCCCGGTCCCTCATGCCCACACAAAGGTCTGCATCACTGGGGCCTCCTTGGGGCTTTTGAGTCTAAAACTCCACCCTCTTGGTTTTACTGCACAGCTGGAGGGTGGCTCCTTCCCCCCAGCTGCTTCCCTTGCTGTCTCGGGGGTCCCGCTGCCCAGCCAGTCCTCCCAGACCTGGCTCACGTGCCTCAGGACAGGTCTGCGCTGTCAGGACCGCTGACACCTCCCAGTTCCTGGCGGACCCTGACTCATCCACTGACAGCCTGGCCCCTCTTGCTTCTCCCATCTACACACCTAACATCACAAGGGCCTGCTTAAAACTGTGAATCAAAGACGTGCCTCTGTCTTTGCAAAAAGCTGCAAATACTGTCCTCCTCTGTGTGGACAGCCACCTTCACCCAGGGGCCAGCTTCTCAAGGGTGGCAGCAGAAAACCTGGTAACTAAGCCTCCAAGGGAACAAGGCAGATGATGACAGCCAGAGACGGTGCTGAAATGCAAAGACCACCGAGCAGCCATGAGGGGATGCTCCACGGAAAGCCGAGGCAGGAAACACCCCCAGGCAACAGGGAGCCCCAGGGAAACAGCAGCCCTGACAAAGAACCAAGCTACAACTTCTAGAGCTGAAAAATCAGCCTCAAACATAAACAATGGATGGATTTTGTGATGTGGTGGACACAGATGCAAAGAGAATCAGTGACGTGGAAAAGGGAGCAGGAGAATTAGTCTGACCACAAGACACAAGAGTAAAGAGAGGAAGAGGGCGCAAGGGCACGGAACCCGTGGAAGAGCAGCGGGGCCGACAGTGAGAAGCACAGCAGCGAGAGCGGAAGCAGGCACGTGGGACGACGTCAAACGGCACAGGGCGCCATGAGCAGAGCGGGAGGGAATGTCAGCCGACCACGCCTCTGACGAGCGTCATGTCCAAACCCATGAGGAGCGCACGCGACTCGGTAGCAGAAAACCCCAGATAATCCAGGTAAAAAATGGGCAGACGACCTGAGCAGGTATTTTCTGACGAGACTCAGAAGCCAACAGACATGTAAAACCGTGCTTAGCACCCTTAAACGTCAGGGAGATTTGAATCAAAAGCACAGTGAGGCGTCACTTCATCCCTGTTAGAATGGCCACTGTCAACAAGACAAGACACGACAAGTGTTGGCAAGGATGCAGAGAAACGGGACCCTCGTGTCCTGTTTGCGGGAATGTGAATTGGCGGAGCCTCTACGGAAACAGTATGGAGGTTCCTCAAAGCACCGAAGGCAGAGCCACCGCGGGACCCAGCATCTCCGCGGCTGGGCATTTATCCAAAGGAAAGGAAATCAGGATCTCAAGGGGTGTCTGCCCCCTGTGCTCACTGCAGCATCACTTACACTAAGACGTGGACACAACCTAAGTGCCCATAATGGATAAAGGAAACGGGAGGAATATATACAATGAAACATATGAGTACAGCCATAAATAGAAGGAAATCCTGCCATTCGTGACAACGTGGAGGACGTTGAGGGCATTTTGCTAAATTAAGTGTTAGACAAGGAAAGACAAATACTGTGCAATCTCACGTGTCTGTGGAATTGGAAAAATCAAACTCAGAGAGAGGTGACTATAGCGAACAGTACCATGTCACAGAGATCTCACGGGCTCTCACGCAAGAAAATAATTGTAACTGTGTAGGTGATGGGTGTTAGGTAAATTTTGCAATATATACAGGTATCAGATCATGTGTTGTACACCTAAAATGAATACAGTTTTATATGCCAGTTAGATCTCAATAAAACTGGAGGAGAAAAGGCCCAAAGCCAGTTCTTTGAAAAGGCTAGAACTTCCAGTGAGATGGGTCAAGAGAAATAAAAAGGGGCGAAGGCCCGAACGACTAACACCCAGAATGCTGTCGGCATTTGCAAGCTGGCGAGGGGATGTCAGGGACAGCCCTGCCAGTGCCTTAGGAACAGGTGTGAAACATATGTCTAGAAACCCCAGTGGAAACGGGCCGGCGATGCATATAAGTGGGTAGCAGTGTGAGCGAGGCGGGGCCACCACAGGAAGGCAGGGTCGGCACACAGAGTCCATCGCCGTGAACTGCCACGTTAACAGACTAAGGGGGACGCACAACGTCACTCCAGTAGATGCGGGAGCACCCGATGCGATCCAGCACCCATTCCTGATCGACACGCAGTAAGACGGGAATTGAATGGAATTTCCACAATGTAATGAAGCAAATCTGAAAGCCCCTACTGATGACTTTTCCTTTGCGAGGGGTGGGAGGTGAGCTTGCGGGAGGAGCACAGTGCAGCCCCGCCCCCGGGAGACCCCCCCACCCCGGTGGGGAGAGGGGCTCACGGCTCATCTGCGGCACAGTGTCCAGGCCCGCGGTGGGCTGCCGAATGGCAGCAGGGCGCCCGAGACGGGAAGAGGAGCAGCAGCCCCCGCCCGGGCCGTCCGCAGGGGATGGGCCTCACTCACCGGGGTCCAGGCCGTACTTCTCCCGCAGGCTCAGGACCTGCCGCATCAGTGCCTTGGGGCTCAGCTTCTCCAGCCTCCGAGGGGTCACCTGCGGGAGCCGTCTGTGGGGACAGAGACACGGTTTCTGCCCGGTGCTGCTTTCTAAGTTAATACATTTTCACATGTTCATTTCTATCAAAGTCATACACATGCACCATTTAAAGCTCAGGTAATTCTACCAGGCTTTCAGGAAAAGCAGTATGTCACCCAGTGGGCTGGCCACCGGCACGTCGATGATGGCCTGGTCCAGGGTCTGCCTCTGTATCCCTGCACCGTGCGTTCTCCTTGATGGGTTTTAAGGATTCCGTTCAGATGTCTCTCCACGGAAGGCCCTCGTCCCTCACTGCATGCACCCTCAGGACCGAGTTCTCAAATAAGCCACATGTGCTGTGCTTGCAGTGTGACTGTGCAAATGCCGGCAGCTAAGCCACTCTCCGGCCATCACAGAGTCCACACTGGTGGAGTCCACTGCCTCTGTAGGCTCCTGTCTGGGCACCAAGCTTGCCTCGCCCTGTGCTTACTAGGTGACTGGGTCCAGAACTGCCCTGCGTCTCTCTGCATAGGCTGCGGCACCAAGGCCGGGAGGCTGCTGCCCGCTGGCTCGAGAGCTCAGCTGAGCTGAGACTTCTGTGTGAGAAGCCCTCAGCGCCAGCCGATTCCTGCGCCGCTGAGGCTCTGAGCGCTGTCCCTGCCGGCCGGGGGTCTGTCATCCAGCCACTCCACAAGTCTGACGACACCGCTCCCACTCCCTTCTGACGCAGAACAGGTGTTCAGTGAGTCCTTTGGTAATTTCTTTGGTGATTTTCTCCCTCCCGTGTTCTCTGTTTTTTCCAGGAATCCCATTATTTGGATGTTGGGCCTTCTTGACAGAGTCTCTAATTTCCCTCTTTGTTTTCACTACCTTTGGAAAGTATCTTCAGATTTATCTTCGGAACCTCCTGCCACACTCCTCACTGATGGGAGCGCTGTGTGGGTCCTGCAGGCCTCTCCCTCTTCTGGCACAGAGCTGCAGGATGCCAGGGCCCCGGGCCTGGAGGGCAGGCCTGACTTGCCGGTGAGCCTCGCCCCCACCCTGTGCCAGGAGGAGTCTGGGCTTGGCTCCCGGGCCTTCTCGGGGCTCTATTGCTGAACTCCACTTGCTTCTGGCACTCGTGGGCCTCAGCTTTCTCAGGCCTGCTAAGAGTCACTGCCTGGTCATCTGCTTGCTGGCTTCCTTTTAAAGCAGAGGGGCAGTAAACGCTCCTGTTTATCTGCCAGACGCACTTTTAAAAAGAAATGCTTATGCAGGTGTAACTGAACTCTGGCGTGGAAATGGCAGATGTATTTGCGTTTGTGATCGCCACAGAGCACGGCAACACCCACGCCCCCCGGGCCCCACCCCAGGCCAGCCCCATATCATCTCCCCGACCAGGGTATTTGGGCCGCAGACACTGGAGCTGTGGAGCATGGACTCTCAGGGCCCAGCCTCCCGACGCCCATCACTGTGACAGCAGCTCCGACCTCCTTACTCTGGGTTCACGGACAGTAATCTGCACCCATCCTGTTGCCTGATGGGCACCTGGGTTTGCCCCCATGCTTGGTGATTACGAGTAAAGCTGCTGTCCCTGTGGTCCTCCTGTGGGCACTGTGCCCATTTCTCCCAGGCAATGCAAGGTGGAGTCGCTAAGTTGGCACTGGTGCCCAGCTTTCTGAAGCAGCTGCCCTGCTTTACAGCCCACCCGCAGCACCTGAGTCCTACTTGCTCCATACCCTTGCCTGCATTTGGCAGGTCAGACTTGAAGTTTTAGCCATTATGTGTGTTTTGCAAATATTTTCTTCCACTCCAAGCCAGTCCCCTCATTTTCTTGACTAACTTTGATGCCAGTTGATTTGATTGCTAATATTTTGTTCAGTTTTGTAGCCATGTTCATGAGATACACTGGATTTTAATTTTCCTTCCCCCAGAGTTCTTTCCAAGCTTTGGTATCAAGTCTTCAACTGGCTGAACAGCAAGATGCGATGTGGTCAGCTTTGTGATCTCTGGAGGGATCCGTGTAAGACTGGTATGATTTCTTCCTTAAATATGCAGAACTCACTGGGGAAGGCCGCCGGGTCAAAGTTTTCTTTGTGGCCAAGTTTTAAACTACAGATTGAATTTATTCACTAGGTACTGGCCTATTCACATTTTCTATTTCTTCTTGTATCAATTTTGGTAAATCGTGTTTTTCAAGAATTTGGTATATTACATCTCAATTGTCAAATATATTTGCTTCAAGTTGTAAATGATGCCCCTCAACACGTCTCAGCGTCTATGGCGGCACTCACTTTTTCATTCCTATTATTGGCAGTTCACAACGGGCAATCGCTACCTCAGCGCCTCCTTATGACCTGTGCTTGGCTGGTGACCTCACCGCCCCTCCCTCTTTCATGTGTCGGCTGGGACCCGCACAGCAGATGAGAGCTTTTTCCTACTCCCTGGAGCATCGCTGTAGACTCCCGGATTTTTAAGAATTCAAGGCGTTAAGCTCTGCTAACATCACCATCTCTCTTCTCAGGCCGCCTCCAAGAGGGGCTGTTCCTTGTAGCAGGCGTGGTATTCAGAGACAAAGGTCTGTTTGCTAGTATGCTTGCTGTGGGGTGTGGTCGTGTCCAGGTCCTTTCAAAGCACAGAACTAGGAAATTTTTTAAATTTATTAATTCAAACCAGTGTCTTTAGGTAAATCTCGACCATAGGGCCCCCCTTGGCCCCTGCCCACTGTGTAATGCCCCTTCACGATGGGACTCCCGACTTGGCAGCACAGTCACTGTTCCTGTCTTTTTTTAAAACACAGTAAGAACGTGGCAACTGGCACCCGTGCCTGGCCTGGGGCCCCATGTGTGTTGCCCATGTGTGTCTTACCATGGGAAGTCCAACAACCCTCCGGGACAGGCAGACGTAGCCCCATGTCAAGGACGGGAACAAACCCAGAGGGCAAGAGAGAGAGTTGGCACAGCTCCAGGGGCACGGCCTGGGCACGGCTGACCCTCCTGGGGCCAGGACCTGGCCCTGTTGCCTGCTGACAGCGCCTTCAGGCCTGGGAAGTGCCGCACCACACATGTGGCCACCCTGCCCCCTGCCCTCATCTCTCACACATGCACACAGGCAGTTTCAGGGAATCCACATGGGCTCCCTGTCAGGGCCTGTGCTCTGGAACGTGGTGGGATACATGCCACACAGCAGGTGCTTCGAAAGGATTTATTCAATGAAGGAAAGAAATGAGTGGATGGACAGGCAGAGGGGCTCCAAGCCCAGATGAGGAAGGGGCCACGTTGGCCGATGTCCGTGAACACCTCCCGCCCGGCTCCAGAGATGGCCCTCTCCCGTGCGCCTGCTCCACCCTGGGCCCCGCAGGGCTCACCTGGAGACAGTTCTGATGTCAAAGCCCGGCCGGCACCAGGAGTCCATGAGAGCCAGCAGCCTCCTCTGGAGGTCCGGGAAACCGGCCACGTAGCGCTCCACAAGGCTCGCCTTGTCTTGGAGGAGCAGCGGGGTACACATCTGCAGGAGAGCACACCCTCAGGCTGTGGCCCTGCAGGCACCCGGAACCTCTGTCCCCGCCACCAAGACCCCAGACGCACCTCCAGCCTGGAGAAGGGACTGGCCAGAAGGCAAACCTGGGGCAGAGGCCCAACCCCTGGGGGTCCAAGCACCTCAGTGGGGCCCCACCGGCACCCAGTGCTCTGGTCCCAGCCTGGCACACACAAACGGACCCATGCAGGCCTTGCCCCTGGGGGCTCTGCAACCATCCCCAACTCCATTATGAAGGAGCGGGGGCCCCAAGAGGCAAGGGGTTCTTGGAGAAGTGCCGGCCTCTCCTCCTAGTTGTCACTAAGCTGTGAAGGGTGAGGGGCAAGACGGAGACCAACCACTGGCAGTGGCCCTGGTGGCCCACAAGCGCCTCCTTGTATGCACAGATGGCATGCTAGCACAGGGACTGGCACACGCCCACAAGACCCCGAGCAGCCCAGGCACTCCAGGAGGCCCTGGGGATCCCTGGACTTGGCATTGGGCCTTGGGACACATGGACCGGTCCTCCCGCAAGAACCAGACCTCGACAAAGCCCCCCTCTGGGTAGCTCCTGCAGAAGAGCCCTCCTTGCCTCCAGGCAGTCACGAGGTTCAGGCTGCCTGGAGCCCAGACCCCAGGGGGAGGTCCCTGGGGAGCCCCAACCCCGACTGCCTCTTGGGCTGCTCCACAACAGAGGAAGACAGCTTGCCAGGCCCTTCTGAGCATGTCACACCGCAGCCCACTGCCTGCTCAGAGGCGCCTGCTCCCCCTGCGGTCGTCCTGCACGGTCAGAGGGTCACAGTGACCCTGCCCTGGCCCCATCCTGTGGGGAGCAAAGCCCAGGGCTCACTGGTAGGAGACCCCCTTCCTAAACCATGTCTTGGAGACCTGGGTTTTATCCAAATTGGAACCTAAACAATTTACATGAGAAAGACTCTCACCTTTTCAACATCCAGCTCTGGCTGCAGCTTTAGCTTCGTGCCCAGCATGATAGCCTGGCAGACACAAAAGCAGCGGTTAAGCTGGGCCTCACCATGGTGGGGGGCTCCCACCCCTCTGCACGGATGCCCAGTCACCTCCGAGGAGCCTGTTCAGGTCCAGCCATGTGGCCCCCAGGCCAAGGGGCCTGGAACCCAGAAGCAGCAAACCGACACGGCCCCTGCCAGGCCGGGCTGCACGCGGGGCGGACAGGAAAGTCCCGGTGGGGCCTCGAGGTGGGTGCTGGGCTCAGGTGGGCACCAAGAGGGAGGGGCAAGGCACACACCCACAAGACCCCAAGCGGCCCAGACCCTCCAGAAGGCCCTGGGGGATCCCTGGTCTTGGTACTGGGCCTTGGGACACACCAGCTGGTTCTCCCATAAGAACCAGACCTTGAAAAAGACCCCCTCCCAGTGGCAGGGACAAGGGACAAGAGGCAGAAGCCCGCATTGCTGACCCATGAAGCCCAGACACCCACCATGCTGCTTTCCCACACCTGCCTTTGCTTGCCCGCTCCCCCTAAGAACCACCCCCACACCCCAGGCAAGGGCCTGGCATGGCCAATCGTGCCCACAGTGAGGGGCTGGGGCTGGCAGCCTCTGCCTCTGGGCACTTCCCACAAGGAATGCCCTGTGTGTGGTGCAGCTGGCAGGGGGCTAGCCGGGTGGGAGCAGCTAGGGAGGCTGGCGAGGTGTATCCCTGTGGGCAATGCTCAGGGCTGCCCTGTCTGCAGAGCAAGAGGCTCCCAGGGCAGCTGTCCCTCTGGCGGGGCAGCGGGCATGGCAGAGCACCAGACCCTGGCGCCTGGGGCCCTTGCGCCGGGTGGCGGGGACCCTCCTCCGAGGGGCAGAGAAGCTCTGGGCCCTGAGCGCCCGCACGTAGTACAGGCTGCGCTGCTATTAATAATTTCCATACATCCCGCTCCCACTCCTGCTAGAGGCGAAAATAACCGGCAGAGCAGCCCCCCCTTCCCCTGCCGCCCCCCCCATCCCAGGCAGCTCATAGAAAGACCAAAATAGCGGCCTGGGAAAGTCTCGCTCCGCCTCCAGCCTGGGATGGCGGTGGGGGCGCAGGGCAGGGGGCCTTTCCCTGACCGGCGCTGACCGGCGCCTCCACAGCCTGGCCAGTGTCCAGGAGCTTGGCCTCCGCCGGGCCCCATGGTCCCAGGGCCGGGAGGGTGGGGGCTGGGCTGGAGGGGGTGCCCAGGGTCTGGGGAGGGGACAAAGCAGAGGGAGGGGACACAGAGCTGGAAAGGGGCTGGGGCCCAGGGAGGGCGCAGGTGCTGGCAAGTGGGCACCTTCCCTCTTCTTCATGCTCCCCCTGAGGAGCTGCGGGGGCGCTGGGCACGCACCTAGGAGGGCCCCACACACTGGGCTCATAGCTGGGAGGGGCCCGAACCCCCTAGCCCCGCTCCTGCTGTGTTCCGCCCGGCTGCCTGGCTTCCAGGGCCTGGACCTGGGCCTCTCAGGCCCAGCCACAGTGGAGAAGAGGGCTGGGAGGGATGCCTGGGCCCAGGGCCCTCCCGCCCTCCAGGCCAGACCCTGGGCCAACGACCATGGCTGAGGTGGCAGGGAAGGCTGGAGGTGGCCCAAGCAGCCTGGGCCCCGGCCTCCCCGTGCCTCCCCACCTCTGCTGGGCTGTCAGCCTCCACCGTCCTGCAGGCCCTGCTCCTCTGGGGACAAGAGACCGTCCTGCAGGCCCCAGCCTCCACAGGTCCTGGGGGACCCTGGGCCCCCACAAATTCAAGCACCCCTCTGAATCCTAGAGCAAAGCCTCTGCTTGGGATGGTGGCCTGACCTGAAGGGGTCAGGTCAGCATGGGGCCGAGGGCAGGATGGGCACAGCCCTCTCAGCAGCAGAGGGGGCCTGGAGCCTGTTCACCTCCTGCCCCAAGGGTCCCCTCTCTCCACCTGTGGGACCGCTGCCCTCCCAAGAAGCCTGCTCACCCACTGCCCTGCAGCTGGGGCCCTGGTCGGTAGTGCCCACTGGCTGCAGAAAGGCGGGGGCCAGCGTGGAGGGGCAGTCTGCGCTCAGAACCTGGCCCTACCCACCCAGGGGTACAGCGTGGGCCTCACCTGTGTGGTGGGGTGCGCACTCTACCTTGCTGTACAACACTGTCAGGAGAGGCTTCGGGGTGCACAGAGCAGTCCCCCTCCTCTGCTTGATTCCTCCAGAGCAGCCAGCTTCCCATGCAGGCCTGGCCAGAGCTCTCTGCGCACCCAGGGTGCCCTCTCTCGGCCAGGCAGCCTGTGTGCCCAGCAGGCCCAGGGCTGGACAGCCATCAAGCCCCCTGGGGACAGGGTGGGAGGTGCCCTCATTCTGCACAGGCAGACCCCGGGGACTCTGTGACTTGGAGGTTGGACGGGGGTGGGGGTAAGCACACAGAACAAAGGGAGATACTGCTGGGTCTCACCCGGCCAAGGGAGGGCGCCTGGGGGCAGCCACAGGAATCTGGTGGGATGGCTGGGAGCAAAACCACCTCCTCCAGGAGGCCCCCTGGCCTGACCTCCTGCTTGGGGTTGGGGGGCTCCATGTTGTTCTGTCACTGCAATCAGGCTTGGCTTAGAATGGGCCTCTGGTCATTTCTCTGTCTGAGCTCCTACTGAGGCGACAGCAGGCCAGGCTGCCACTGCCTGGTCATGTGAAGGAAGATTACCTACCCGTCTAGGTGCCTGTGACCGGCCCCTGCTCAGGCCTGGGAGCTGGCACAGTGCTAGCTGGGGAGGGAGCCAGCCCCCACAGAGGGGATGCCCAGGGCTGCACCCACTCGGCCCCTGCGTGAGCGGACAGCAGCTGGGGCACGGTGAGGATATGGAAACCTGACCTGAGAGGCCCAGAGCTGCTGCTCTGGAGAAAATAAGGAGACCTGGAGGGCTGGGGTGGCACCTGTGGGAAGATCATTCCATGGAGCCCCGGGGCTGCCCGCTGTGGCAGGCAGGAGGCCGGCCAGGTGCCCAGGCCACCAAACACAGATGGGACGACTTCGGACCCCAGGATGGGCCTGCCTCCCACCCCTGCAGCTCAGGGCAGGCCTGGAGCCAAGGGGCTTTTCTTTTCTTTTTTTTTTTTAATAGCAAAGCTATCTTTTTACCTTGATAAGCTGTTTAAAAAATGTAAATAAAATAACTCAGTAGACAAAAGCAGGCATTCATCCCGCCCAGAGCAGCCGCCGCCCTGGACATGAAATATCGCGGCACATTAAGTAGTGAGTCCTGGCTAATCCGAGCAGACAGGCCTGAATGCGGCCCTTGGGGCCGGCGCGGTGGGCACTGGGGCATGCACCGCCTGCCGGGCGGCCCTGCCCAGGGACAATGGCTTTTCTTCGCAGAAGGGGCCTGTGCGGGACAAGAGCCCCCTTTGTGTGGGGATTCCTGCCTCGGAGGGCGAGGGGGGCGCATTCAGCCAGCCAGACACTCTCTGAAAGGCTCGAGTGTCACGGGAGAGGCCGGCGCGCCAGGCTGCCTTCTGCCTCCCGCATCTCTGCAGGCGCCGCTGCCACTCGGCCCCGAGGCCACGCACGGTTCCCGGACGCATGGCCCTCTTGGCTCAGCGGCACCCTTCCCTGGCTGCAGGGCAGGCAGGGACCCTGCACCCCCTCCAAGGGATGGGCAGAACCGGCGAGGACCCACTGCCCGCCGACCATGAGCCACCAAGCCCCTCACCGACCCACACACAGTGATGGACTCACCTCCTGCCCGGAAGCCACCACCCCCGCAGCCCCATGGCTCCCAGCACCCCCACCTAAGTGGCCCTGGTGCTCTGGCTGCCACCCCCAGAACCTTCTGGGCCCACCCAGGTCCCACAAGCCTGTCCCGGGCACTTGCCGCCACTGGGCCTGTGTCCCTGAGTCCCCGCAAAAAGGCCTTACAAAGAGGCAGCTGCCCCAAACGCTCCACACACACTTGTAACCCTCCACCGACGCCCCCACGCCGACTGCAGAGGCACAGGTGTCACGCCAAGGGGCCAGTCCTGCAGATCACTGGTGCCCTGGGGGCAGCAGGACCCTTGCAGTCAGACCCCCCAGAGTCATCACCGTGGCCTGACCCAGCCCATGGGCAGCATGGACTTCAGGAGCCAGTACACCTGGCAGAAGGGCACTGGCTGGAGCTGATCCCAGGGCTGTGGGAGTCCAGCCATCTGACCTGGGCCCGAGCGCAGGGCGTCGCCTGGCTCCCTACACCTGGGCTCTCCTCAACCACGAGCATGTGCCCTGGACTCAACAGCCGTGTCCCAGGTAGGTGGCCCTGCCACACAGGCCCCCGGGCCAGAGCTCGGGTGACGAGCGCTGCTGACTGCATTCGAGGGCCCCGGGGGCACTGCAGGGGGAGGGACCCCCACGTGGTGTGGGGCTGCTTCCAGCCTCTCTCGACTCGGTGTGAGGGTCTCCCAGGCCCCTGACCCCCAGCAAGGCCCTGAGCCATGTCCCTGGCTGGCTGGTCCCCAAAACTCTCTGCCAGACCCAAAGTCCCCCACACAGCCCCGCCCGAGTGGAGGGACAGTGAGGACACTTCCGGATGGACACTGTGAGGCCCCCCCATCTGGCTCTCCTCTGCCCTGCTGACCCCATGTGCAAGCCAGCCCGTGGCGGGACAGTCAGGAGTGCCGGGAGCCCCTCCCTGGGGGCCCATACCACATGGAGGGTCTCACTCACCTCTTTGAACTTGCCGTCCTGGTGGAGCTGGTGGATGTGTGCCAGCAGGGGCCTCCGCTCTGCATCCTGCAGCTGGAAGATGCTGACCAGAGGCTCCACAAGACGGGGGGTGCTCTTGGCGAGGACCCTGACTGCACGGGCTTGCAGCTGCTTCAGCCCTGGGCTGCCCTGGAGACCCGAGACCCAGCCTCAGCCAGAGGTGTGTCCTGCAGCCAGGGTCATGGGACTTGGTGCTGGGCAGGCCTGACCCGAGAAGTCCGGCATATGCAGCCCTGTGCCTGTGGGCGAGGCCTGGAGGCTGGGACCCAGGTGAGGGAGACGTGTGGCTGCTGGGACGCTGAGGGTCAAGCCCACAGGCCAAGGAGTGATGGTCAGTCCTAAGGCCAGTGCCTCACCCCCACCCACCACAGGCAAGCTCACAGGCTGTGGAGCTTGGTCATGTGGCATGGAGCCCACTGTGCCCGGAGGGGTGGACAGGCGGAAAGCAGGGGTCTCAGGAGAGTGGCCAGTGGGGCTGTGGGCAGGGCTCACCTGGGCCAGCCCTGGGCATGGCCGAGCCTGCAGCCAACAGCTGAGCTCACAGGCAACCCACACCTCTAGGGAGGGGCCCGTTCCCTGCCAACCCTGGCCGCTCTCCAGCATGGCCAGGAGTCCTGCGAGCGGGTCACCCAGAGAAGCAAATCCTCTCCAGGCCTCTTCCCGGAGCTGTGAAGACACAAAGCCTCAGTGCGGCTTGTCCAGCCCCAAACTGCTCTCAAACCCCTCCGTGCACGGGGCCGTCTCATGCGGGACACAGGGCTTGTTCCCCAGGACAGACAGAGGGTGGGCCCTGTCTGAGGGGCTCCGGCCACTTCTCTGTGCCCCAGTCACCTTCATGGCACGCAGGGCACGTGTGCTGCCCCTTTGACATGGTGACTCGTTAGCAGGGCCTGGCAAGCAGTGGAAAACAGGGAAAAGGAAAGAAAAACCCAAACGAAAAATGCCTCTTGTTGACCTTCCTCTGTCCTGCAGGAGCTTCGGACACTGTGCAAGAGCCGAGAGAGGAAGAGTCCTTGGAGCAGCGGTGTTCCCAAGAGATGTCAAAGCGAGCTGGGTGCCCTCCGGGCGGCCAAGCGGGGCTGTGGCTGGCCCTGCCCGGCTTATGCCCAGCTGGGGTCTGTGAAACACCCTGCAACCAGGTGCCTGCTTGGAGCCACAGTGCCTTCTCGTGGCCCCACGGCGCAGCCACAGGGTCTAAGCTGGCTCAGGTCACAGCCCAATGCCCGAGGCCACTCAGGACTTGCTGACAGACCCGAGGACAGCCTCAAAGACCGTAACGCTGTCACCACTGGGATGCACAGAGGCCACACACACATCTCAGGGGCGGGGGCCGCCTCCACCAGCCCCACATGCTCAAGGACAGCTGAGCCTGAACAGCCACTACCTTCTTGCTGATGGGAGGGACAGATCTAGAAAGATGCTGCTCTGGTCTTTGGCCCTAACTGGTTGGAGTACAGGTCCTGTCCAGAGCCTTCGGCAAAGCAGCTGTGAGAGGCTCAAGGGGCACAGTGGGAAAGTGTGCGGCTGCTGTGGGCCAGGGCTGGGGCCCAAGGGAGAGGCCCTTCATTGGTGAGAACCTCCCACTCCGGGCTAAATGCCCACTGACCAGTGGCCACAAGAAAGGAAGGCTTTCAAAGGAGCCACCATTCTTCCTGAGTCCGGGGTAATGGGCAGCCAGCTCTGGGTATGCCACAAAGAAGGAGGGCGCCCGAGAGGGCCCTGAGAGGCACAGGGACCCCAGCCCAGAGGGGTGGCCCCTGGAGTCCCAGACCCGTCCCATGTGGGACGGGGAGGGTGGCCGGGCCGCTTGTCCTCTGCCTGGATCCAGGCGTTGAAGGAAAGCCACCCGAGCAGGTGCCCGCACACTGCACAGGCCTGAGTTTATTTGCTCGGTGGCCCAGGAACTTAGTCCCAGTGGCCCCCCGGGGGACCTGGCGGGAAGAAGCCACAGTCAGTCTCCACCTACTCTGCAGGGACGCCCAGGCCGCCTGCCACCAGAGGGAAAGAGCTTCACTGACATGAGCTCACGGTGAGGATTCACACAACACGGAAGGACAGAGCCCCTGAGCGGCCGCCCTGGGAGGAAGGTCAAAGCCCTAAAATAAGGGTGACGGACATGACTTGGGGATGAAAATACAAAACAAACTTGTAAAGTCATGAAAGAGCCAAAGGACAGCCAGGACCAAGGACAGGACAGGCCCTCCTGCAGCCCCACGCCAGGCCGCGGCCTCCTTCCCCTCCTGCCCCTGCAGCCTGGCGGACCCCACCCACCAGGGCCCAGCCACCTGCCACCAGGCACCCACCCGGCACTTGCCACCTGCACCCTCATTCCCGGCCCCTCGTCCAGGAAGATGTGAGTCTGGGATCTGTGCTCCATCCCAAGCTGCTCCTGTCCTGGCCTTACGGTCTCAATGTCCATGCCAGTGACCCTTGAACCCTGAGACCCTGGTGGGCCTCTTCTCTCCTTCCCTCCTGCCCTCTGCCCTCTCCCTGCTCCCTCTCCCACCTGCCTGGGACTGGTATCCAGTCATCCTCTCGAGTCGTCAGCCCCGTTGCCGGCTCACACTCCAGGGTGAGGCCGCTGTCCCCCGGTGCCCACCCTCCGACTCAGTGGGTCGGCACAGCTGAAGTCCCTCTCACAGTCCTCTGGCTCGAGCAGCACCAGAACCCCAGAGGAGCTACTCAAACACCTGGTTCTGACTCAGCAGGGCTGGGCTGGGCCCGGAGACCAGCACATCTAACAAGCTCCCCGGGGTGCGCTGCCCGCCCCACACTGTCCTGGGCAGCACCGCCCCTCGTGCTCACCCACCCTGCCCCCTTGTCCTGGGGGCCTAGGACAGCCTGACCCCACTGCCCCTCCGCACGTCCCCCTGCCTGTTCCCCAGCTGAGGCCTTGCTCAGCACTGCCTGCCCTGAGCACTCCCATCAGCACCCGAAGCTGCCATGTGTGTGGCCCTCCTGGAGGAAGACCACAGCCCCTCTCCCCACACACCAGCCCATTTCTCTCCTACATGTGTCACAAACCCCCAGAGAGTCCTCTGAACTCGGCCTCCAGTCCCCCGCCCCGTCCTGCCCTGTCCTGGGGGAACACCGCCCACGTGCCCTCTCACACACCAGCCTCCTCTCTGCCCCTCGGCAGCACTCCTAACCCCGACCCTGACGCACGGGGCAGCTGCACCCCCCGCCTAAGCCTGGAGCCTGTGTCCCCGAACACCCGACACATAATGGGCCCTTACCCTCAACCCGCCCCAAAGCCTGTCCCCCACCTCCTGGCCCTGGGGCATCCTGTCCAGGCTCGGACGCTGGGCATCAGGGGCTTGTCTGCTCACGTGAACCCCACAGCCCCTGGTGAGTGGACCCTGACCGAACGCAGTGCCGCCTCCTGGCTTGCTGGGAGCAGCTCGCACACCATTGCTCACCTGCCGCACAGCAAAGCAAGAACACGTGACCGTGCTCCTCCACGGCCAGAAACACGTGACAAGAAGATGACACTCGTCAAAGGAAATCATCACGGAAATCAGAAAATAGAGAAGGACACACAGAACTCGGAGGGGACGTGCGCCTCCTGCTCGCATTAGGAGGGAGGGAAGAGCGGGATGAATGACCAGGACACCCACAGACCACGGAGCAGCCAGTGCACCCCAAAAGCCGACAGAACGTGATGGCAAGGAGGCGAGAAGCCGAGCAAAGAGGAGGCTGAGCCCCATCTGAAAGTCCAGAGGGCCACGCAGGCCCTCGGGCGGGTGACGGCGATGATGCCCACGAAACGGAGCCTTCCCAGAAGCGGGAACCCCAAATGGGCACCATTAGGGGAACGGGGTCTTTGACTGGAGTTTGTGGGGTGGTAACTGCGCTCCTGCAGACCCTCAAGAGGCAAGTAATTCCTGTCTTCAACGGACTTTCTAGAGAACAGGGAAGGAGGGACGCTCCCACCCCCGATTCGTGGGGTAGGTTCACCTGGACATGGGGGACAGACAGCAGACACAAAACCTCACGGAAAC
This sequence comes from Manis javanica, assembly GCF_040802235.1. NCBI lineage: Eukaryota > Metazoa > Chordata > Mammalia > Pholidota > Manidae > Manis > Manis javanica. Next base: position 588,337 of record NC_133157.1, on the reverse strand, counting down.
CACACGCACAGCGACCTGGCCAGGCACATCAAAGACCCGCGAGGACCGCTGATGTTAGACCTGTTAATGCAATTTGCCATGGTCGTGTGGTCCTAACCTCAAAGCCATGGTGGACAGAAACTAAAGTTTTTGGGTTTTGCAAAAACTTGGGATTTCTCCAAGAGACGGCTGGGTCTGGCTGCTCACTCGCTGCACAGTCCAGATGTGTGGGCAGCCTGGCGGTGCGCGCCCACCTCCCGGGCTCAGACACTCCGTCTGCACAGTCCGAGGCCCTGCTCTGGACTCCTGCCCCAACAAGCTTGCCCCAGGTCTGGGCACTCTGCCCACCCTCGGCTGGCACCAGAGGAAGGGGCCTTGTCCCTCCAGTCACTTGTGGGCCCTGTGGTCTGGGCAGCAGTGGCTTCTGTGTCCCCCCAGGAGTAAGTGCAGGGCAGGAGAGGCTGAGGTCAGGCGGTGCTCCACCCCCGGGGCTGAGGCAAAGCCGCCCCCCAGCACAGGCCGTAGTGGGGCACGTTCTGGAGGCGGCAGCTGCCACCGCAGGGCCCCCAAGCCATGGGAGACCAGACCAGGCAGCCTCCCAGCCACGGCTGCCTCCTCCTGCTGGACCTCACACGCCCCCAGTGCCCAGAAAGGCTGTCATGCCAACCTTGTAGTAGAGGCCAGTGGGCACGGCCTGCTGCCAGATCCCCTGTGCTCCACAGAATCGGGGTGGTGACTGCAGACCCTGCCCCCCCACTCTGAGCCTCAGCACCAAGCAGGCCCAGGGGTGCCCTGGGGCTCCACCCGACCAGCACACTCCCCACGGCCAGCGGGCGCCCACAGCCTCCCACACTCACCTGCTGCCGCTCCCGCGTGGACCACAGCGTCCTCAGGGCCTGTAGGAACAGGAGTGGGTCCTGGCCTGGGGGGACAAGGGCCACGGCAGGGACTCTGTTGTGGGTTGGGGCCCCTGCAGAGACCACTGACCCCTCCTCAGCCAACCCCCAGGGCTCCCCATGGCCTCTCCTTCACTCTCTGGCCAGAGCGCCCCACCGCCCCTTCCCAGGACCCGTGGCCCTGCCATCCAGTGGGGCTGGGCCCGCCCTACGGTGCTCACTGGGGTGGGCTTCCACCCACAGCTCAGTGGGGAGCCCTGGCCTCACATTTTGGCCGCGGTGGGCCAAGGGTCTCAGAGTGGCCCCGCTGCGAGTAGGGTGGGGGCATCAGACAGCCAGGCCTGCCCGGGTCAGCCAACCTGCAAGAGCACACCCACAGGACACAACACCCGGCTGGTGTCTCCTCACAGCCCACCCTCACCCCTTGCCCACCACGTCTGGCCTCTGGCACCTCCTGAGGCCCCCATGTGGCCCCAGCCCTGCCTCCCCTGTCCCCGGCCTCCGTCCTGGCCCCTGTCCTGCCCCCACAGGCTGGCTGCTCCCCAGCTTTCCCCACGATGGCTGGCTGGGGCCACTGCTCCAAGAGCCCCCACCCACAAGCCCTGACCCTTTACTGCTCCCCACACCCCACACCCCCTGCAGAGCAGGCAAGGTCAATGCCAAGGAGGTGGGCCGGCCCGAGAGGTCACTGCTGCTTGCTGTCGTTTGGGGGAAGAGAGCCCCTCCCGAGGGCAGGGAACCCAGCCTGGGGGTCGCCCACAGCCGCCAGCACCCCTGGCCACCTTGGACGGCCTGCCTCCGCCCAGGCAGAGCTCCGGCACAGCCGGTCCTGGCTTCCCACTGCCCCTCAGTGGCCCCCCCACCCTCACAGGCACCTCGCCCCCCTGCCCCCGCCCCACTGCCCACAGCCCAGCCCGGGGAGGCCAACCCAGGCGCTGTCCGGCTGGGAGCCTTCCCAGCCCTGCGGAACAGGACAGGTCCCAGGCCCAGAGGCAACACGGAGTAAGCTGCTTGTCCTTTTGTCAAGAACCGCCAGGGGCCGCGGCTCAGAGCCTGGGAGGACATGAGGGAAGGCAGCTAAGGTGACTGGGCCTCAGCCAGGGAGATGGGAGAAGCCCCCAGCACTTACAGAGGACCCTGGCCATGCCCTTCACACGGTGGGGCTCAGGGGTCATGCCCTCATGTGGTGGGGGTTGGGGTCAGGCACCGGAGGTCAGGGTCAGGTCCTGGCCGTGAGCCCACACCCCGCGGGGGCAGAGGTCTAACACGCTCCCCACGTCAAGTCAGGGGGCTCCGGGGCTCCGGTAACTGCATTAGCAAATCTACCCAGGAATCGAGGGGGCAGCGGCTCCTTGGGGAGACAGGACTTGAAGGGAAAGGTGGGGGACAGGAACCAGACAACACACGGCAGTCAGACTTGCCCATGCAGGACGCAGGAGGTGCCACACCATGTCCTGTCCAGGAAGCAGGTAGACCGAGCCCGGTCCCCCGCCCCTTGCCCTCCCCATTGTGTACCCGCACGGCTCATGAATGGCATAGAGGAGAAAAATCACAACACCCTTTCGGTAGGTGCAGAACAGGCATTTCATAAGAGCAAATTCTGTTCATGATTCAAGAAATAATTCAGCAATCAGAGTGGTACCACTTCCTTAACCAGGTACCAGGTGTCTATAAAAGTCCTCGGTAAGCACAGGACTTAATGCTGAAAGTTCTCCCGCTGAGATGGAGCCTCAGGAGCTTCCCTTTCAACACGCCCTGGAGGTCCCTGCACAGTGCAGCAAAAAGGAAAATTAAAGGCATAAAACTTGGGAAGGAATAAAAAAGAAGCTTTGCTCTGACAGACTCTGGTACATCTATAAACAGAGTATATTCAGTGCTAAAAAGAAATAAGCTATCAAGGCATGAAAAGACATGGGGAACCTTAACTGCACATTGCAAAGGTAGAGACACCCACGTGAGAAGGCCACGGACAGTATGGTCCCAACTCTACGGCATTCCAGAAAAGGCAGAACTGGAGACAGTAAAAGGATTAGCGGGTGCCAGGGGCTGGGGGAGGAACGAAGAGGTGGGGAACAGAGGGCCTGAAGCAGGGAGATGACTGTGACACTGCAGGGGCGCTGCACTTCCAAACCCCTAGGATGTGCAATGCCAAGTGTGACCCAAAGGGAAAGCGCGGACTTTGGGTGATGATGCCATGTCCACGTGGGTCAAGCGAAAGGAACGGATGCACCGTCTGGTCGGGGAGGCTGCGTGTGCGGAGGGGCAGGGGGCATATGTGAGATTTCTGCGCCTTCTTAATTTTGCTGTAAACCTAAAACTGCCCTGGAAAAAACGAAAGTCTTTAAAAAATAAAAATAAAATCATTACTCACTGAAAAAAATGATTAATTTTGTAGAAAGCCATAAAGAATCTGAAGACAAGTTATTAAAGTTGACCTATGAGTGTATGTTAGCCTGACTGCTCAACACGAGGCCAAAATTAAAACCAGCCATTTCCCTATAAAATGGCAACAAGCAGAAACCAACAGTTACAAAATCAGTTTCAATAGTGTCAACAGCATAAGACATTTCAAATTTCCTGGGATAATTTTAACATAAAAAGTTCATGTAAAAAATCCCAAAGAACATCGAGAAAAAAATTAAAAGCCCTGATTAAGGAAAGGCTATATCATACAACCAGTAACGTAAAGGTGTCAGATCACCCAGAAGGAATCAGGAGATGCCACACTCCAACATAAACAGCAGCGTGCGCGGGCACCAGCGCGGCCCAGTGGGTGTACCCGCGCCTCCGCCTGTCCCAGCAACGCCTCTGCTGCACACAGGAGCATGGCGGGACCGCCCGGCCGAGGCTGGGGCCATGGGAGTCACCCCAGCAATTACGGCCGGGCAGGGCCAGCCCAGGAGGCCAGCACTGACCCAGTAAAGACCTATGGAGTAGCCGGGCTCCCGTGGCACCTGCGGACTCCTCCTCGCACCTATCAAACACCCTCCCTGATGGCAGTTCCAAAGGTGGGAAACAGACAGTAGGGCCCTGGAAGGAAACCTGGGAAGACCCTGATGACTTTAGGGGAGGTCTCCTCAAGGGCACACTGCACAGAGGACCCCTGACAATCTGAAGGACCCACGCAGGAGACGCCCTCGGGCTCGACCAGCCACGGCCCCCACCTTGGGCCACCCAGCTTCCCACCTGTGCCCACAGGCACGCCTAGCCTGGGCTGAGCAAACTCCGACAAGAGGGGCCCAGGCCAGTCTCCTGGCTCGCAGCTCCGCAGCCTGGTCCCACCCGCTCGCCCAGACAGACAGGCAGGAGCTCTGTCTGCCCTGGTGGAGGAGCGGCCGAGGGCCCCTGCGCGGCCAGGGCCCAGCAGGGAGGGCACGGGGTCTTCCGTGCACAGATAGGCACCAGCGCGCCTTGCAGCCTGGCCATGGCCTCCACCTCCCTGCCAGGCCTAGCACTGGGCCTGGCACAAGTTCACAGCGAATGCAGCCCTGACAGGGGGACTCGCTGGTCGAGGCCGGATGGCAGGTCATGGACGGCAGGACAGATGGCCGCTGGCCTGCGACTGGCCCCTGACCCTGCTGCCCCCAGGAGCAAGAGGGTGGGGGCGGGGTGGGCAGCTGCATGTCAGGAATGCTGAAAAGAAGCTCAAACTCAACAATCCAGCCCGTCTGTGCCCTGGGCCTTCTCCCTCCCTGAAGGGCCCTCCCCACATGCACTCAGGGGCACCCCAGGGATGGGAGGGGTCAGCCAGGGGCTTGGCAGGGGCGGTGGGGGGCCCGCCCCTCTGTGCTCGCTCTCACAGTGCCCACAGGACACAGAGAGTCGCTGGCTGCCTTCAGGGGCGCTCCTGAGATAGCCAGGCAGGGACAGGGAAGGCAGGACAGACAGACACCACTTCGTCCAAAACCCCACTGAGCCACCTCAGGCAACATCAATTTAGGAAACAGGTGTATTCTAGAAAAAAACTCCAGCTGCCAAGTTAACTTCTACTATGACTCCCTGTTATTTTCTATCATAAGGCTGGTGGTGAGAACTAAACAGAACGGGTGCTTTTATCAGCGGAGTGGGAGACGATGGGCTGGGCCTGGTCAGTGGGCGGGGGACACCCAGCCTCCCCGCAGGAAGCCTGCGGCACCTGGTCGCCATGGAGCCACCCACAGCTGGGGCCTCCCCGCCCTCGGCCCCCTCACGTGACCCTGGCTGCTCTCGGGCCTGATCTGCAGAGGCTCCGCCAGATGCCCCGACCCCCGCCTGCCCACCTGAAGATGGTGCCAGGTGCGCCGAGCCCAGGCTGCCCTCTCCACGGGGTGGGCTGGAGCCCTTGGCTAACTCACGGCAAGGCCGCCTCCATCAGTCCAGGAGTGGCTGTCCTGACTCTGTCCACTCCGGGCAGCTGCTGGCAGGCAGAACCCCCAGTGAGCAGAGCGGGGGACCCCTCCTGGGCCTCCGACCTGGGGGATTGCCGCAGCAGGTGCCCTGGTCTGGTCTGCACACCTGGCAGCGCCTCCCCAAGGCCTGTTTCTGAGAGGCCACAGTCTCCTGCCTGGTGCAGGAGCCGCCCACCACAGCCGTGTCCATGCGAGTCATGGCGGGGACTCCTGCCTTGGTGGGAGGGGCCGCGTGGCTCCCATGCTGCTGTCCCCTGGGGCCACCCTGACACCTGGCATGGAGGGGCCACCTTGCAGCGCTGCTCTGCCCAGCAAGGGCCTGGCTCCAGGAAGCCTCCGGGGGTCACTGCCTGGGGTGCAGGCCCACAGGGAGGGGAAGAGATGGATCTTCCTGGAGCTGCTGCACCTGCCCCCCAACTCCAGGCTGAGAAATGACCGTACTCCACCAGACTTCTGACCTTCCCAAGGAAGGGAAGTCCAGCACTGCCTGAGAATCCGGAGTCCAGCTATGTGTGCTCAAGCAAAGGCCACATTTTTAGGAGGGAAACGGTCTCGGAGCCGGGCTGATGGTTCCGCTGGTCCTGGGGGAGGGGAGGGTGAGACGGGAGGCGGGAGAAGCTCGTTCTTGCTGCTCACCAGCAGCAGGACAGGCTGGCAGAGGCTGGGAAGATGCTCCTCAGCGCCCCTCCAAACTCCAACACAGCTCAGGGAAAGCTGACGCCCGCGGCTCTTGGGGGTGTCGTCGTGCCAGAGCCACAGACCAAGAGGGTCCAGCTCAGCGGCAAAAGCAAAGGGGCCAGAAGACCCTGGGGGTGCTACCCAGACCCTGGTGTGAAGCCCACCGAGGAGGCCTCCCTGGCTGAGGTCTCAGAGGCCTTCCTAAGGCTGGCCTGGTCAGCAGAGCTGGGTCCCCAGCAGGCCAAGGGACAGGGTCTGCTCATCTGGGGTGACTGTGGGGGCCTTCTGCAGCGCACCCCTATTCCAGGAAAGCAGAGAGCGAATGAAGTGACAGTGACCTACCCTGCGGCAAGGGCCAGGCCTGGAAAGCCCTGGGGCCCCCTCTGCCCATACTCAGGCAGAGGCCTGGGTGTGTTGTCAGGACTGACCACACCCCACACGTGATGGGGCCTGGGACAGGCATGGGTGATCAGATGCCACCCTGAGGGGGATGTCCTGCCTGGGGACCTGAAGATGGCCTCTGTACCCACGGGCACCACCTTCCCTGAACTGCCCATCCAGTCCCAGCCAGTCCTCCCTGCCAGTCACCAAGCACGTGGCCAGCAGGCAGCCCTTGAGGCATTGAGGCCAGGCTGCCTGTACCCCGAGGGCTGGTGCATCCCACCCTGAAGCTGTGGCTCCAGACACCTCCTGCATGGGGTCCCTGTCTAGTGCAGCATCTGTGGCCCGTGCTCAGAGAGCCCAGCACACGCTCACCCATCCATCCATGGCCCTGCACACATCCCTACCCACTCCACCTGTGGGCCTGCACACAGGCCCTCCTCATTGCACCACAGACCTGCTCTGGTCAAATGTGGCCCAGCTGGACTCGGGCCGCGAGGGGCACAGACTCACCCATGGAACGGCACTCACCATCAGCAGGGGTACCAGCGGCATCACCAACTGGGTCTCCAGAAGGGTCTCCCGGGTCCATTCTCAGCCAGGGCTGGGGGAAGGTCGGCAGGCAGCTCGAGTGAGGCGCTAGTGGAGAGGCAGTGAGGCTGTGGGCTCCACAGAGGAGACAGACCCCGGGGGGCAGCCCACGCAGGGCCCACCACTGGTTTCAGAGGTGTGAGGGGCCCAGGCGGCCTCAGAGCCCCCACCAGACCCAGGAGCGCTCAGCACTGGCCTTGGAGGGGTCCCCTGTGAGGGCTCATGAGCCACCCTCACGGGCACACACAGCTCTAAATAACCCAGGCTGGCAGTGACCTGTTCCTCTTCCCAGGTGGCCAGTAGGCTTCCTGTAACTGTATTTTATACAAGATGCTTTTCTACTTTATGGAGATTATCCTGGTTTTTCTTTTCATCTATTTACACGAGGCCTGCCATACTTTCTTCTTGCAGACAGTTTTTCATCGGTTTCACGGTGATACACATACAGCCTGCCACGCGAATCCCAGATCCTAGCACGGGCTCCCCACCTTCAGCTCCCCCCCAGAGACCCCTCTTTCAGGAGCTCTTTAAGCTGTTCTTTTGAATATTTGCATTCATATTTCCAAATAATACACCAATACGGGTATTTCCTGGGTTTTCGGTCTTCATGTGAGGACCAGCCTCAAGGGAAGAGCTAACTGTCATATTCCTGGCCCCCCCTACACCCCACAACCTCCTAAAACAGTTCTGTGAGCATCTTCCATTGACTCATTACTTGCAGAAAACATGAGCACAACAGTGTAAATGCTATTTATTCACAGCTGCACTGCAGGTGGACTGTGGTGGCCTTCCCATTCGTGGACAATTTACTGCGGACCTCTGCTCCGGCCGTGGGGAGTGACTGGTGCCAGGCCAGCCCTCCCACTGCAAACATCAAACAGACAACACATTTTAGGCAGTTGATTGCTGAGCCACGGGCAATGCCACGCGCTTCCTGACAAGGTCCAGCGTGGGCCTCCGGGTGGACAGCTTCCAAGAGTGCTCTCCCAGCCTCCCGCCACACAGAGGAAGAGGCAGGTGCCCCTGTGTGACAGGGTTGGAAGGAGGGGCTGTTTAGGGTATGCCAGAGCGCAAGCGAGCAGTACAGGGCCTCCGAGGCCCTGAGGGGCAGCTGCAGCAGAGACACTATTGGTCAAGCACGCTGCTGGCACTGGGCCCCAGCCCAGGCTCCAGAAAGGCCACGCCTTAGGACGGTGGCTAGAGTGGGCCCCACTTTAGACCTGCCCTCCCTAAATCTAAATTCCAAATCAAATCTGCAGGGGGACACTTTTGAGTGGTTGAGTCCCACCAGATACGGTAGAATATTGGAAAACTAATGCCAAAGAAAGTTCTCAAAAGCCACAGTCACTTCATGTTCACCTTCTGGTCGGCCAGTCCCTCTGCGTGTCCGTCTGTGTCTTTCCGCTCGGACTGTGCAGCGCCCCCTCCTCCTCCGGTGCTGGTGGCAGACCCGCCTGCAGCTGCAGCCTCTGCAGGTGCCACCCGGCGCCCCAGGGCCCCCCAGCTCCTGATAGTAGATCCTTCTGCTTTCTAATTCAATAAATGGAGGAATTCTTGGCAGAAAGGAGCTACTTTAGGCGCAGCCCCCACTTCGAAGTAGCCAAAATCATAGTTTCTCTCATGCCAGCCTCCCCCCAAATCTTGTTCCAGCAGCAGGCGTTTTTTTACATCACATTACAGTCACTCAGGCCCCTGATAAACATCCAGTACAGTGGCTAGTGGGGAGACCAGCTGCTCCCGGGCAGGCCGGGGTGCCAAGCCCAAAGCCACCACCCCACCCCAGGCAACCCTGCTCCCAACCCCCTCAGGGGGAACCTGCTGCCGACGCCTCCCTCCCACCACCCCAACCAAAGCCGACGTGCGAGCGCCACCACTGCTGGCCTTGGGGTCTCTGAGGCTAAGACACGTCCTTCTCGGGGGGTCCTTAGCACCCTGCGCCACCCCGCGCCTGCCAACAGGCCGGTGGGGGATGCACAGGCCTGGGCCGCGGGCGGACGCTCCCTGGGTTGCTGGCCTCTCCTGCGGGGAGGCCGGGGGCGACCCCTCTGCTGGGGCTCTGGGCGCTTCTCCCCAAGGCCGCCGGGTCCACAGTTCTCCTGTCGCCAGGGCTTCCGTCGGGGAGGTGCACAGAGTGGGGGGCCCTCCTTGTCAGTCCACTTGCTCTGAGCGCAGCAGAGGGGCTGCCGTGTCCCACACAGCCTCTGAGGCTTGGCGCCTGCGTCTCCACCTCTGGCGGGTCCACCTGTCTGTGCGTTTACTGTGGCGCATTCCTGGGCGCAGCGCGTGACACGGAGGGGGCGGTCTGACTCCAGCGGCTGCTGAGACATGGAGCCCCCTCCTGCCCAGGTGTCCAACAGGGGAAGCTCCAGGTCCCTGGGTCCCTCTCCAAGAGATGCCTGTCCTCACTGTGACCAGCCAGCCTGCCCACCCCCCACCCAACCCCAAAAGACACGCCTCACCCAGGCAAGGCTGAGTCCTGGCCTGGCTCCGCCCACTGGGTCCACACCGCCGTCGGACGCTTCCAGAGCCCCTGGCACTTCACAGCTCATGCAGCAGGTGTCCAGAATGGTCCCTTAGGCTGTGTCCTTCCACCACCACCCACTCACCCACCCCTTGGGTAGCATACTTCTGGCTGGGGTGGGCAGAGGCCACAGGCAGGTGCATTGTGGGGCCTGCCTCCCCTGGACACAGGGACAGGGTGGGGAAGCGCGGGCCAGGGGGTCTCCCTGGGGTTTGGTTTAAATAAGCTCCAAATGGTGGCTCTTCCTCCTGGGCAGGTCAGTAGGGAGACATGCCCCATGCTGCCCTACGACCCCAGGGCAACCCCGAGGGGCTTCTAAAAGGGCTCAAGGGAAGACGGTGGACTGGCAGCCATGCCACACCTCCAGCCCTCCTTTCTGCCCGGCTCGGGTGGAGGCACGCCTCCCAGCACAGCCAGGCCGCCGGCTGCCCCACGGTCAGCAGCCTCCCCCTCCTTTCTGTGGCCTGCAGGCCTTCCCGGTCTCCCACTGTCTGGCAGAGGATGGTGGCCCAAGCCGATGAACACTGATAGAAACCGGCATCAGCACGGGGCGGGGGTCCTGCTGCTCCGGAGGAAGGCCCGCCCGGCAGCGCTCAGGTCCAGGTGGGCCCCACCAGCCCGTGCTCAGGCCCTCTCCACAGGGGCCCAGGGTCGGGTGCTGTTCCTGAGCTGAGGACAAACTGCCGTGACCTTGATGACCTTTCCGTTGTGGCTAGTCAGCCCAGGAAGGGGGCAGGCGGCCGAATGGCTCTTGAGGGAGGGGGCCTTTTTCTAATCCTGTCGATTAGGGGAGAAACCCCTACAGTTCCAAGATTTGCCGCAGGCCGACTTCCACCTCCCTCTGCCAGGGCCACCATCCCCCCTTCCCAAGGAGCCTGGCAGCCAGAGTGGGAGGCGGGCTGTGTTCTTGTCAGCGGACAGGCCCAGACCCTCCACGGGAAACTCGGAGGCCACGGACACTCGGCTCAGCTCTCGTTCCGCAGCCTCGGTTCCATTCCCAGCCTGCGACCTGCGCCTGGTGAAATGCGTCCGGACGCCCAGTACCCTGCACTTCTGAGAATGGAGACAGGGCAAAGACCAAGTCCAGCTTTACCCCACAGCGGACTTTTTAAGTTGACCTCATTTTAAAATGAAAGAGACCTGCCTGGAGCCCAGAGGGCCTTGCGCTGCCAGTGTGCTGATGGGTCTGTAGCCCACGCGGAGGCCAGCAGGCCGTCCCTGTCGTGGCCCGCTGGGGGGGCACCCTCACAGGAACGTCCATCTAAAATGGACAGCTAGTCAGAAAGCGCAACTCATTTGAGCATCCGGATTTTTCCTGAAAGGCGGCCAGCCCGAGCCAAGTTCACGCTGGGAGCTCTGCAGCATGCCACGCGCTCACCCAGAGGCTCCTGCTTCCTGCCCCCGCTTCATGCCTGGTTCCCGGCCCGGTGGCAAACCCGCCAGCGGAGTCGCAGCCTCGGACCCCTGGGAAGGGTGCTGGGCACCCTCCAGAGAGACACCGTGCAGGCCAGGCCACCTAAGGGCAGGCCCAGGGGAGCCCATCTGGGTGCCTACCTGAGAACCTCACTGGGGCCAACCTGGAAGCCTGGCTGGGAACCTACCTGGGAGCCAGCCTGGCCAAGTCAGACCCAGGCAGGTGCAAAACTGAGTAGAGGAAACCTCATTTAAATTGAGTCGGGAGGCCAGCAGGGGGCGCTCTCGTGCACTAGTGCTCATCAGGGCCAGACCTGCCGGGAAGGGACGAGCCTCGCCAGCCCACATGCCTTCTGAGCTCAGCAGGAGGAAGGTCTTCCCTGCCCTGCCACTCAGCCCTGGAGAAACAGTCACCACCCGGAACCCCCACTTCCCTCCAGTGAGTGGGCTTTCCTTCCAACTCCCCCTTTCTCTATAAAGTGACACCGTCCTGAGTTCTCTGGACTTGCCTGGGGTTCTGCCAGTTGGTATGTCCCAGGTTCTAGTTCCTCCTGTTCTGCTAGTAAAATAACCAGCTCTTCTATATGCAAGGTCGACACAGGCCAGGCCCAGCATCTACAGGCTCTTGGGTGCCCCAGGGCTCTGGACGTACCAGACCCAGGCCCACCAGGCTGTCTGCTGGACACACCCACCGAGCCAGCCCCAAGGCCAGAGGGCCTGGGCTCTGAGCACGGGCCCCTCCAGAGCCCCCACAGTCAGGCCCTGAAGCGACCCAGCAGGCCAGATGGGGGAAGGAGGACGCCTCAGCTGGGTCACTCCCGCAGAACCCCCAGGGTCCCACAGAGTCCGCGTGAGGCCCGACCCAGTCCATGAAGCGGGCGGCCTGGGGTAGGTGGCGGCCTGGGGAGCACCAAGCATGTGCTCATGGATGTCTCCCCGGCCCCAGCCCCCTGGCCCCTCGCTGCCAGGGAAGGAAGCACAGTCCAGGGGCTCCGCGGGCTCAGGAGGGGCTAGGCGGCACGCTGCTCAGGTCGGTGGTCCCTCCTCACAGAGGCTCTGGATGCGAGAGGACACAGCCACGGCGCCTGGGACTGCGCCAGTGGCCCAGGGGACACGGCTCACGGCTGGGGGAGGGCAGCTCGGAGCAGATGCTTCAAGACATCTCCCGTCCCAAAGCTGCTTTTCAGATAACCTGGAAAGGCAGAGATTAAAGGACCCTACAAGAAGCCACATTGCTGGCTGAGGGTCAAATGCAGCCACCATGAGGCCTGGGCTTCAGCCTTCTGTCCATCCCAGGAGAATGAGTCTGGGGGCCATCCTGTGGCCTCAGAACACGGTGTTTTCTCCACACTGCAGTGACAGAAGTGGCCTGTTTGGACACCAACTCACACTTTCTTTGCCATTTTGCTTTTTTATTCCAGAAATATGGGGGCACCAGCTTCATGTCCGCTATCCAGGCAGCCCCTGTGCCCTACATCTTGGGGGCAGGTGGGGCTGCACAGCAGGTGGCTGGAGGCTGGAGAGCGTGCATCAGGAGCCCTTCTGGGAGTGTGATTCCTCACCAGGGCCGTCCATGCTTCGGCCGCCCTTGTAACCCACACGACACGCAGCGGGAGTGCAGTGGAACAGTCAGTGCCAGTCCTGGAGTCCCAGAAGCTGTCGCCCCATGGGGAGGCTCTCAAGGCCTGCGCCCTCCTGTGATGCCCGGTCCCCCCACAAGATGGGACGGCCACACTCTGCAGCGCACGGAAAGCGTACACAGGGTAATGACAGCATGAGGCGCCTCAGAACTGCTTTTTCGTATCGATCACATGTAGGAGTGGTAATGTTTGGGGCATACGGAGGTTAAACAGAATATATTGTTCATCTCACCTGTTTGTTTTTCTATTTTTAGTGTGCCTACTAGAATATTCAAAATTACACGTGTGGTTCACACAGCTCTGCCGGACACGCTGGTGCTGGGAAAACCAGCCAAGCAGAGGAAGAGGCCGAGGCGCCTGCTGCTCCCACCTGGGGGCCCGGCAGCAGGAGATGGGGTGGGATGCTCAGACAGCCCGCGCTCCTCACACGGCGCCGGGTTAAGTTCACCCTCCTGTCCCCAAACCCCAAATTCAGGTGGAGATGGGTCGCCAGCCCAGAGCTGTCCAAGACGCCCAGGGACATGGGTGCACAGAATGGATCCCTGCAAACAGGGTCTCTTCGGATAAACAACGACATTAACTTGGAGACTGTTTGAATTGGTTTTCAAACTGAATTAAATATTTACACACATCTCAGTGGGTCTTTTTAGCTTTACTGAGATGTGATGCGCGCGCCACGAACTGTGCTCTTCTACACCGGGTGGCTCACTGGCTCGGTGTGTCCACGTGTGTGCGGCCACTGCCACCACCTGCTTCCAGAGCGTTTTCATCACCCCAGAAAGATTAACCCCGTGCCCACTAGCAGCTACCCCGCATTTCCCAGCTGTTGGCAACCGGGAGTCCACTTTCTGTCTCTCTCGGTATTTGCCTGTTGTGGACACTCACATAAATGGAGTCAGAGGACGTCTGGCCTCCTTCACTCCGCGCTCTTGAGATTCCTCCCCTGTGCAGCAGCCACGGTCCTTAGTACTTTCCAGGGCTGAGTGGCATTCCGTGGCCCGGCGTCAGTGAGCTTTTGCGTCCTTCCCCCCTCTGGCTGCTGTGAGCCTCACAGCCAGGCGTGGTCATGCCTTGGGCACCCACCAGGAGCAGGGCCGCTGGCCGAGCTGTGACTGCAGCTTGCAGGGAGACGCCAGACTGCTCTGCACAGAGGCCCCACGGCGCCCGGGCCCCAAGTTCACACCCTTGCCAGCCGCTGAGGGGGCACACATGCCCACTGCTGGTGTCTGCTTCTCTGCCGTGGCCATGGGAAGCACACGTTGCTGTCTCTGGGCTGGGTGGGGGTGGTTTTCCAGGCACACGCGTGCTGCAGGACATTAAAGCCGGCTGTGTCGGCATCAGTCCTGCACCAAGTTTCTCCCTGCGGCTCAAAGAGGGACCGGCGCCCCCTGAGTCTTGACCTCCGGGGCCTCCCCAGGAGAGGGCTTTTGGGGGACCCTTTAACCCAGGTGCCAGGCTGCACTGGAGCCAGGGGCAGGGGTCCCACCTTAGGGTCTCTGGGGGTTGCGACCAGGCCTAGGCAGGGGCTGCATCATCTCAAGGCTCAACTGGGCTGGGCACCCAGGTCCCAGATAGTGCACTTGCAGGGGTGCGAGGTCACCTGTGCAGGGCTGCACGCTGCCCGCAGGTCCCGCTTGACTCAACTTCCCCAACCTGCTTGTTCTCGGCTGCGCATGGCCTCCTCCAATCTCCTGTTTCCTCTCCTCCGTCTGTAGACTGCATTGCTGCGCTGGCGGTGCGGACACTGCCGACCTCGTTCCCACTGCAAAGCGATCTTTCACTTCTCTCTTGTTCCTCCTTAGGCTTCGCCTCTACTTGGGAACAGACTTTAGCTCAAATACACAAACGTTTTCCTAAACAACACTGAAATTAATGTTTTAGAGCTGAAAGAACCTGTAATTGAAATCTTCCTAAATTTTTAAAAACATTTTGGGATAATTATATTATCTACAACATACACATGCACTTGTAAAAAATAACAGACATCCCATATACCATTCCCCCAGTTTTTGAGATGGTAACATCTTGAACACTGAAATTAAAACTGCAGCCAGAATGCTGACGCTGACTCAGTCCGTCACAGGGGCCTCGGGCTGCCCTTTTATGGGCCCTCAAATCATCGATCTGTTAGTGACCCCAGGCGACCACCAATCTCTCTCTATACAACCTCTCATTTCCAGACCTTTGGAACATTATATAAGTGGGCTCCTAAACTACGTGGCCTTTCCTCACTTAGCAGACCCCACAACACCTGCCATGCGTTCATCCCTTTCACCGGTGAGCCGCCGTCCTTGGTGTGGGTGCAGTCTGTAAACCGCTATCCCACTGAAGCACACCTGGCTGTTCCAGTTTTTGGCTAGTATGAATACAGCTGCAACAAAAATTCCTTGGCACCTTTCTCATTTTTTTATTGCAAAAATAGAAAAGTTGATGAAATAATGGGCACAGTAGACACCCAGATGGTAATTCCAACAGTGGGACAAGCCCAGGGAAGCAAAGGGGGCAGCTGGGGGCAGAGAACACCAAGAGGTCATGTTCTGGGGGCCAGGCACCTAGGGGGGCACGGGCCACACCCAGCGTTACCACTGGGCTCAGCCACAAGGAAGTCAATGGTGACGCAGACAGGCGTTTGAGTGGAGTGATGGCAGGAAAGGCTGTCTGAAGTGACTTAAGAGTGAACAGCATTATGGGGATGCAAAATGGTATGGCTGCTTGGAAAACAGTAAAAAAAAAAGTTGAACAGAGTGACACGTGACCCAGCAGCCCCACCCCCCACCCCCAGGTGTCACCCAAGAGAACTGAAGACACACATCCACCCAAAACTGTACACACGAATGTTCACAACAGCTCTATTCATTGTGACCAAAAAGAGGAAACACCCAGAAACCTGTCAACTGGGGACTGAAAGATCAGCATGGCCCGTGCACCACTCAGCCTTAAAAAGGAGTGAAGCACCCACAGGCGACCAGGGATGGACCTTGGGAACATCATGCTGAGGAAGGAGGCCACCCCAAGGGCACATGTTGTATGGTTGTCTATACAAAACATCCGGGAGTGTCAAGCCCATACACTGGCACCAGGTGAGTGGTGCCAGGGGCTGGGGCGGCGAGGAACTAGGGACGACTGCACGCTACATTTCTGCATTTGACACACACTGACTTGCGCACCTTAAAAGCGAATTCCATGATATGGGGCACCCACCCACCTCTAGGCCGGCATGTTCTCCTGCCGTAGGTAAAGTCCCAGAGACCATCTACGGGAGCTTTTCTGGATTGGGTGCTGTGATGGTCCATTTCAGGTGTCAGCTGGGCTGGGCACGGGACCCAGATAACTGGACAATATTTGGTTATAGTCACATGTCGCTGTGAAAGTACATTTTAGATGAGATTTAACGTTTAGGACGGTAGGCTTGCAGTGAAGTCCGATACCCTCCACCACGCAGGTGGGGCTCATCCTGTCAGTCAAGGTCCCAGAGAAAGGGCAGCTCCCTTCAGCGCGAGGGGCGTCTGCCCGCCTCCAGGTTCTTCCCTGGGCCCGCGGCAGGCGGCCCACCCTGCAGATTCTGGACCTGCCAGCCCCACAATGGCGTCAGCCAACGCCTGGAAAACAGTCTCTCTCCGTACATGCGCCGGTTCTGTCTCCCTGGAGAACCTTGCCTAATACAGGCGCCGAGAAGGCGGCAGCGAAGGAGGCATGGGCCTCGGCGTCAGGCGGGACGCGTGTGAGGCTGCGGGGGGGTGGGGGGGGCAGGGCGCTGACGGGGCCCCGGGCCCAGGGCAGGTCCCGCTCCGCCATCGGGCTCTGGAGGCTCGTTTCCCACGGCGGAGGAGGGCGCCCGGGACGCCCACGGACTCGTGCAGGGGGCCAGGAGGGCCCGGCCGCGCCTCGTCTCTGGGGGCAGCCTGCCTCGGGCGGGTGTTCTCGGGGCCCCCCACGCTGGCCTCGGTCTCCCCCAGGCCTGCCGCCGTGCCTCCCGGCTGTGCCCCTGCTGCCCCCGGGCCTGTGCCCCGCACGCGCTGCCACCCCTCGGCCACAAAGGGGCGCTGCGGAGCCCGCCCAACGCGCAGCCCTTCAGCCCGGCCCCCGTGCGACCCCGTCAGCGCCGGGACTCGCTCACCTGAGCCGGCGGGGTCCGCTCGGAACCTGGACCCGGCCCGGCGTCGGCAGAAGGCCCGGCCTGCTTTCCCGGGCGCACTGAGGCCGAGCCGCCGCGAGAGCTGGGGCGCGACACCGCGCGGAGGCGTCGGCGGAAGTCCGTGGGGGCGGGGCCGCAGCGGGAAAGGGGCGGGGCCAGCCGCGTGTGGGGCGGGGCCTGCTGGGCTTGGGCGGGGCCACGCTGGACCCCCGGACGCTGCGGACAGCAGGAGGCGTGGCGCCCCTGGCGCTCGCGGACACCCCCGCAGGGGCGCCCACCCCTCTGCCCCTGACCCCCGCGAGCCTCAGGGGCCCCCACCTGCCCACGCGGAGCTCCGGCCCCTGCAGCTCCGGCCCTGCGCCCCTCGGCCCCTCGCGCCACCCCAGCGGACCCCTCACGGGATCCCCGCCACCGCCCGCCTCGCTCGGGGACCTGGTGCGCGACTGGCACCGCGGCGCGCAGGCTGTGGCGCGTGGGGACTGGGGCTGCGCCCTGCGCTTCTTCTCGGACATGGGGAGGTGCTTCAACATGGGCTGCGTGCACCTGCTGGCTGGGCACCCGGAGGCCGCACTGCAGGTGAGGCTGCGCTGCGAGGGAGCAGCCAGCCAGGTGCCCCAGATCTGACCGCAGGAAACCCACCCCTGGGGGAGGCAGTTCTCTGGCCCAAGGGGGCCTTACTTACTGTGCGCCGGGTCAGTGACAGGTGCGACAGAGACCTGGCTGAAGGGGTGGACCCAGGGCCTCCGCCCTTCCTTCCGAAGGTACATGGGGTGGGGACACCCGCCCTTCCTCCTGAGGATGTTCCCCAGTCACCTGCCGCAACAGACACCCAAGGCAGGTGGTCCGGGGGGCTGAGTCCGGACTCGGGTGAGAATGCAGGGCTCTCTCACTGCCTCCACTGTGTGGTGACCATGTGCTAGACTCCACAGTCATGGGGAAAGCCTGGGGCAAACGCTGGCTCAGGTGCTGGAGACCTAGGAAACAGGCTTCCGGGTGGACCCAGCTGGGAAGGGGCTTGCCTGCCCCCCAGAGTGCAGGGTTTGGGGCTGGGGCTTCATCAGACACCTGCGGTGAGAGTAGACAAGGTCTAGTTCACGCCCAAACCCCAGATCTGAGGGCTCACCTGTCTCCTGATCTGCTACCCAAAACAGAACCAAGAGCTGGTGTGCACAGGGGCACACTCACACCTGCTCTGCCCAGGGGGCAGCACAGACCCTCTCTTTGCCCTTTAGCCATGTTCCATGGGCACGTGATGCAGAGCCAGCAGCACGGTGCCTTTTGCTCCGGTCTCCAACTTGTCCAGTAGGAAGAACCAGGTTTCTGTAACTGTCCGGGTGACAGTGACAGCTACCTGGAAAACTAGGTAAATGAAAGGAGAATTAGCTATTATAGGGGAATGTATTCAAATCTTGCAAAACTTCACCCCAGGGGAAGCTGGCACAGTGCACAAGGGCTCCCCTGTGTCACTCTGACATCTGCACATAAATCTACAACTCTCAGTAACAATTCCAGTTATAGAATGTTATTAAAGAAAGGGAATCCAGTCGCTGGATGCCAGGCGGTTCAGCAGTGAATCAATCACAGGTGTGAGGGCAGTCAGTTATCACCCACTCATACACTGCTGTTTATCGAGAGGGACTACAGCTGTGGGCAGAGGCATGTGAGTGTTAAGCTATCCCCCACTCTGCTAGGAAGAGAGGGAGCATTTACTGTCCAAAGTCAATAGGTAGTTAAGAGATTGAAGCACAGGCACATTAGTTGGAAATATGCAGGTGTTAAAAACAGATGGATCACTACAATTAGTAAAATTGTCTCTGAGAAGCAGGACAGGGTAAGGAGGGGTGTAGCGGGACTGTGGTCTGTTTGTGGGAACCTCTGTGACCTTTGGTTTGGCTGATGGCAGACAAACATTTCATTGGTATGGAGTGCCCCCCACATCAGTGCCCTTGTGGACCTTCAGCCGCAGGGCACACTCAGCTCGCCCACAAGCCCCCCACGCAGCCAGATTTTTCCGTCACACCCTTCCTGTTGTCTGTTTAGCAGATGGCTGCTGTCTTCATCTGGTTTAAGGACATCATGCTTTACACACACACTGACTTGTTCTTTCTGATTCTAATAGATGAGAACTATGTCATTTTGTATGAACTACCAAAAACAGGATTAAAAAAAAAATCTTGCATAAGTCCCTCCGGAGAGGTAACCATTATACTGTACTGGAGTGTTTCCTCGCTGGGCTCCAAGCCCCTTGGAAGCTTGGACTGGTTTAGGCGGTGAAGGCCCCTGAGGGTGATGCCCTAAGGGCCCCAGGCTGGGGGCAGGAGACCTTCCCCTGCAGGTGGCTGTCACAGGGGCTAATGCAACCCTTGGTCCCATCACTTGTCATCCACCTGGACTGTGTCTGGACAGGGGGGTTAGGGTTACAGACCTTGGTGATCCACAGGCATTTTTGTCCCCAGGCATTTGACCAAGCAGTGACAAAGGACACCTGCATGGCTGTCGGCTTCTTTCAGCAGGGAGTGGCCAACTTCCAGCTGGACAGGTGAGCGCAGAGGTGCCTGTTCCCTCTCTGACGGCCCTTTGTCTCTGCCAGGTCTGTTCCTGCACTCCCACCTCCCCTCTCTCCCCAGTCGTCCCCCTCACTGGCGCCCCTCCAGGGCTGCAGGGCAGTGACACAGTGACCCCTGTCTCTACGCTGCAGTTCACAGACCTTTAGCCGGCACCCCTTTCTGCTCTTCATCCTGTCTGTCTGCAGAGGGAGGGTGTGATCACGTCCATTCTGCTGAGGCGGAACCCGAGGGCAGGGTTGGTGGAGCCGTGCATGCAGGACAGAGGAGCTGGGGGTCCTACTGGTATCTGTGCTGCAGCCCTTTCCCGAGATGGAATCAGGGCCGCAGGACGGCCTGGCCTTCTCCCCCACTGCCTGGCCCTCAGGGACAAGGTCCACAGAATGCCCCACACTGGCAGGCAGGCCCTGGGGGGCACCTCCCCCTCTCACTGGCCCAGGAGCCTGCCTGGGGGAGCTGGGGCTCCAGTGGGGGCCAGGGAGCTCCCAGCAGGTCTCTGCATGGGGAGGCCTTCAGGGCACAAGGGCCTGAGAAGCAGGAGGGAAATGCCCAGGGCACTATGCAGGGCTGGTTGGGAAGAGGGTTCTGGGAGCAGACAGGGGCCCTAGCAGGGGAGCAAAATGCTCAGAGGGCAGAGCTGCATCAGAGCTGGGCACCGCCTGACACCAGGAGCATGGCACCCGGCACAGCCACATCTGTGTATCGACCCCTTGACTCGTCTGTCGGGACTCGAGTGCCGACCATGTGCTGAGACCTGAGTGGTGGCCACCACTATCCCCCAGCGGTGTCCCTGGAGCTGAGGGTGGGGACAAGGCTGGGGCAGGGCTAGGCCCCTTCTGCTGCAGCAGCCGAGGGCCTTCCACCCCAGGCAACCTCGCTGCCCACAGGCTCCAGGAGGCCCTGCCAGACTTCTGCCTGGCCCTGGCACAGCTGAGGGGTAGCCCTGCCACCGACTACATGCAGCTGGGCCTGCCGTTTAAGCTGCAGGCCTGGGAGATGAGCTTGCACTGGGCTCACACGGGGAGCTGGCCTCTGAGAGGCAGGGCCTGCGGGGCCTCTGGGCGCTGCTCCAGGTGAGCACCCCAGCTGTCCTCACCTCTGGCAGGCCCTGAGCTCCTGTCGTCTTGTCGGTGTCACAGGGGCACACTGACGGAAATGCTGCCTGTGGCCAGAGGTGCCCCGCCATCCCCACCGGCCACTCACCTTGAGGGGTTAGGCCACAGAGTGGGTGGGGGACGCCAGGAGTGGAGGAGGGGGGGGGGTCAGAGCCGGTGGGTAGGAGAGGGACAGGAGGGCCTGGGTAGGAGCCCAGCTTGGCTGCGGGCCCCTGGCAGGGGTGTCTCCTCCCAGCTCTGCCCTTGGTCCCCCTCCTGGGCACCGGGGGCAGTGTCGGCCCAGAGGGAGGGGCCCTGGGAGCACGGTACTCCACACTCCTGGAAACACACTGCCTTGGAGGCCTCTGGGAACAACCGGTGTTGCAATAAACAATTCAGGTGGAAAGTCCCTCCAGGTGGGCATCCATAAGCCACCTGGGACCCCAGCCAGTGAACGATGCAGGGCACGGCCCGGGGTGTTGGTGCAGCCGTGGCCCCCACCAGGCCCTGTAATAGGGTCTAGAGGGTGGCCAGCTGGTTCTGGGTGCAGGCCCTGGAGACTTAGGGCTGTGGGGAGGGGCCGGGTGCTCTTCCCACCGACACCAAGCCAGGCTGAAAGAACGTGTGCAGGCCCCACAGTGGTTTAGCAGGTCAGTGGGCAGGGTCGCCTCCCAGGGCACCGTGCAACTTGGCTTCTGTCCCCCAGCATATCCCAGCCTTGACCCAACCCTTGTCCATCAAAACATCCTTTGGCATTGGGGGAGGTGGGGGAGGATGGAGAGGGGTTCCCCACATGGCACCTCGGACCCCTGGAGGCACAGAGAAGAGGGGGCCGCCAGGGGGTCTGGCTGGGTGCAGATGGGTGAGGCAGCCCAGAGGGCACTCCCAGAGATGGGTTACGGGCCTCTGACTGTGAGCCCAGGAGCACAGGGTTGCGGAGCACAGCTGCAAGCAGCAGCATCTGACCCGGTGCTACCCACAGCGCCCGCCGGGCCCTGCATCTTCTGGGCACCCGGAGAAGCCTCAGCTGCTGAGGCTGGAGAGCACAGGGTGGGGCCTAGGCCAGGGGTCGGGGAGGTCAGGCATGGAGCAGGAATGGGGCCCAGCATGGGACTAGAGTGGGGCAGGTCCCAGCCTGTTGCCACCCGCCCCCTCCCTGCCAGGTGCTGTTCAACGTGGCAGCGGTGCAGTGCCAGCTGGGGCTCTGGGCCGAGGCCACCCACAGCCTCTAGGAAGCCATCTCCATGGGGCCAGAAGGGGCCCACAACTGCCTGGATGCTGCCCAGGACCACGTGCCGGTGAGGAGGGCTGGGCTGGCCCCACCGCCTCCAGCTCCTGGGCTGACTCACGGTCTGGGGCTCACGTCTGGACAGGCCCCCAAGAAACTTCTGGAGGGAGGTGGTCTGGGTGCCCAGGGAGGGGGCTGGGTCAAGGCTTCCTGTGGCCTGTGGGAAGTGGGTGGTGGCTCCAGGTGGCCCCTTCTACTCCAAGGCCTGGGGACTCCTGGTCAACCGCTCAGGCTGCACTGGCGGGTCCCCCTCCAGAAGCAGGCCCCACTGCAGCTCCGGCAGGTCCCCAGGGGTGAGGTCTTCCGGCCCCACAGGCAGCACCTGGCGCCTGTGGACTTGGCCGAGGTAACGGGGGACTTCTGGCTTCTCGGGTGCCAGGTCCTTGGGGCCAGGAGCACAGGCAGCCGGGGAGGGGCGGGGCGGCCCACATGTTGCTCACAGGGACACGAGGGGTCTGGCCAGGCCGTCGTCAGGGCCTTGGTGGGTGGAGAGTGGGCGCAGGCTGCCCTCAAACCGCACGTGTGCCTGGGTTCCTGGGCTGGGGCAGGGTTTCCCAGCGGGGCTCGCAGATCTGGGTTCCTGAAACGAGCAAGCAGACCCGCCAGAAGCCAGCTGCAGGGGAGGCGGGCTCGTACCCTCTTACAGGCACCCCTGCTGCCCTGCCTGACCCCACCTCAGCTGCGGCCCCCGGCCTCCCTGTCTCTGTGTCTCTGCCTCAGAGAATGAACTCCCAGAGAGGGCCAAGGTGGGGTGGCCTGGGCCATATCATGCCCGCCCTGGGGTGCCCGGGCCAGGCAGCAACACCTGACCACGGAACACAGGGGAGGAGCTCACCCCAGACTCAGCGGCGGGGGGCAGAAAACTCCCAAGAAGTTACTCTGATTTCAGGCTGGCGGCCCTTGGGCCCCAGCACCCCCAAGGTCACTAAGGGCCAGCATGCTGTTGGCAGTGGGTGCAGCTGCCAGTGAGGGTGCAGGTCACAGACACCACCGTCTCTGCCGGTGCAGGCCGGGCAGGGTGGAGGAGGCCCTGAACTGCATTTATCCAATTTAGGGCTCAACTGTCATAGCACAGGCCTGTTTCTAAGAAATAGAGATTTAAAAAATCGTACTAAACCTAAAATTATCAGTACAGGTACTTTGTCAGTGGTCCAGCAGCCTTGGCCCAGATGTGGACAGCCCCCACCCAGCAGATGGGAGATGGGGTGCAGGACAAGCAGTGAGGGCTGGCGCAGCAGGGCCCCTGGGGTGCGGCTGGGTGCCCCCAACCCGGCATTCCCTGCTGTCTGCCCTCAGGTGGTGGCCTCTGCTGTCCCTGATGACCAGTACGAGGGGGCCCGACCTCAGCAGTCCCAGGTGGGTGGGTGGCCTTCCAGGCGGCCAGACTTCCCGTCTGGCATATCGCAGGCCACAGCCCTCTAGACCTTTTACAGTTAAAGAAGGAAAATGCCACAGATGCCCTGAACCCTCCAGGGCCCCCAACATTCCTCTGACCTGAGGTTGGGGGTGGCTGTCTCACCCACTTGAAAGTCTGTAAACATCATGCCATCTTGCTTGGGGGGAGCGGTGCCGTGCCCACCTGCCCATCAGGGGGACTGAGCAAGACTGTCACCCTGTGCCCACAGGTTCAGGATGCAGACGGCAAGGACAGGCCCAGTGCTGCCCCTCGGTGGGAAGGGGCTGGTTTACCTCTGTATGCCTGCTTCTCCCTGGGGTGAGGGCCTGTCATACCCCTGAGGCCACAGTCCTGTGTGGACCCAGGGTGGCCACTCCCCGCCAGGGCTAGCACTGTCACACCCCCTTTCCAGACTGAAACTGTGCTCTCCCAGCCCTCCCCACACCCCCATTTGTTCTGAGCCCATCCCGCTCAAAGGGAAAGGGGCCTTTGCCTGCCCCCCATAGAGCCCCCACTTAGGCCTCGGGGGTAGCAGAGGGGGAGCTGAGACCTCAGGCCATCCTGACTCCAGGCAGCCTGGAGGGTCCCAGGAAGGGTGCAGATGGGGTTGTGGGCTGACACAGCAGTGCCCTCGCAGCCGGGCCTGGGCCTCAGGAATGGGGCTGTCCCGCCAGGCGTGGGGTGGGAGGCCGCTCAAGGCCGCACAGGGTGTGGGGACACAGAGCAAGCCGCAAACCCCGGGCCCTGCTCTGCGCCGCCCCCCGTCCCCACTCAGGCCTTCTCTTAGGGCCCCTTCACAAAAGCCCTCTGCCCACTGTGAGCCAGTCACCTATGGTGAGCAGGTATGTGAGCCTGGCCCCCGGTGAGGTGGGCAAGGGCCACAGTGCTTGGAGGCACCCCACCCCAACCTGAGCGTGGGGACCGGCATCCACAGCTGGGACAGAGCTTCGGCTTTCTCCGCCAGGCTGGGGACATGGCCTGAGCCGGCCACAGGGACCAGTGGGATGGGGGCTACACTGATGCCCACCAGGGCACAGGCAGGAGCCTGGGGGGCCTCACGCACCCTGGATCCCGTGAGGCCCGGCCCACAGCCTGTGCATCGCTGGGGTCCTGCCCTTCAGCCTAGCCCCCATCTCCCCCACCTTCCTACCTGGACACAGGGCTTCCCACTGACCCCGTGCTGGGGTGGGGCCAAAGGGAGAGACATTGGCTTCTCCTGGGCAGGAGGGGTGGGCTAACCACAGCCCAAAGCCCACTCCAGGAGTTGGGGATCCCCCTGCACAGAAAAGGTGGCTGTTAACATCAAATTTATGGAAGGACTTAAACAATAGAGGGGTTTTCTCTTTTCCTTTCGCCGACGTTAACGCACGTAACAGATGGCGCCTTAACGGCAACTCTTCCCGTGACCGCGCCTGTGCGCGATCACATCCCCACGAGTGGCTGCACCTGCACTCACTCCACATACGGGGTTTTAAGCTCTTCACCTTCCTGGCCTGATTGTTTTAGGCAGCTGGTAAATCTGGTGAAATCTAAATGCTTCATTTACAAACTAGGTTGAAACTTCAGGAACCCCCGCATTGAAATCAGGGTCTGAGTGAGCCAGCCAGTGCGGCCTGGATCTCGGGGCGCCTCGAGTGCACCCGCTGTGTCAGTGCCCAACTTGGGGATGAAGTCCAGCTGGCCCCTGGCCCTGGCCCTCGGCCTCCCCGGGTCACAGGGACCACCCAGCTGGAGCCGGCCCAGGCGGGCCGGGGAACGTCGGGTCCTCTGGTGCGGAGCAGCCTGCCTGGGCCTCCAGGCCTGCAGGGACCTGGTTCATGTCCTGACCTCACCCCTAACCGGGCTGCGCTTCCGGCTCGCACCTGCCAGACCAGCTCAGAGGCCACACCCCTCCCCACCGGCTCTGCTGGGACAGCATCCAGGCACCTCCCCTGACAAGCCCTTGACGGAGGACATCTGCCCCACCCCAGGCCCCTGTCCCCTGCCTGCCCAGGCCTTCTCCCACCCCTGCTCCTGCCCCTGCCCCCAGGCCCCACCCCAGGCCTTGGCTCTCTCTTGCAGATACTCAGCATGGAACAAATCGCCAGACAGGTCCCTCCAGGTAGGGGCATCCTGGACACAATGTAGATGGGAGCCAGCAGACACCTCGGGAGCTGGGAGCGGCCGCTCTGTCCCCCGAGGAGGCGTCCCGTGGGCATGTGGTTCTGACAGCCTCTCTACCCCGTTGTTCTGACTAGAGGCCACCTGGGTCTTGCTCTGTCTCCTTCTGCAGGGCTGCTGGCAGCTGAGGACCCCGTGGGGGCTGGGGTGAGAGGCGCAGTCCCTCATGTCACCCTCACTCCTCAGGCCCTGTCCCTCTGAATGGCTGTGGGGACCCCAGCTGTTGAAGTCTTGCAAGCCCTGAGGACACCAGCCCCTTCCCACCCTCTCAGCCCCTGCCTTCATCCCCCCAGCTGGAGCCCACCCCAGCCAGGCCCTGGGCACACAAACTTGAGGCTTTGAGACCAACCACTACCTTTTTGCCTGGCCCCAGGGAGTGGCTTCAGGGGGGCCCGAGTCCTTAGTGCCCATCACAGTGCAGTGTACCTTCACCCTGGCCCTGAAGGCCCAGAGAGGAGCTGACCTGTCCAGCCTGCGGGCTCTGCTGAGCCCGGCCCTGGCTCCCCAGGCCCAGTGTGGGCAGCTCAGGTGGGCCAGAAAGCCACCCACCCGCTGAGCCGGGTTTTGGAGGTGGGCTCTGAGCCGGGCCCCTCTCAGCCCCAAGCCCAGAGTGGGAGCCCCAGGGCAGCAGCTGGAAGAGGCTGGCACATCAGAGGTCAGGCCCTCCCTGCAGGTCCTCACCCTGGTGCAGGTGGTCAGCTCCCTCACTTCCTGCTCTGAGCAGTCTCTCTGCAGTTACAGAGACCCTGGTGACAATGGACGCTGGGTGCCCCTCTCTGGGGAGGAGCCACTGCAGAGGGCCTGGTGGGACTCGGCAGCTGAACCCGAGGGGCTGTGGCTACCGTGTTGGGTGAGACTCGGGCGAGCACGGGCAAGGGTCAGGGTGGCTGTGGAGGTGGCCTGGGACCTTCCCCCAGGGCCCGGCCATCTGCAGCCCTGATCCTGTTGCAGGGAGTGGCCGGCCGGCCTGTCCTCTACCAGGTGGTGGCCCAGCACAGCTATTCAGCCTAGGAGCCCGAGGACCTGGCCTTGAGGCGGGGGGACATCGTGGACGTCCTATGTGAAGGTAGAGCAGGCAGCTGCCCTCTCCCCATTGCCTGCCGGGGCACAGGGGGCTTCTGTGGGTGGGCGACGCCCTGAGGAACCCTGGCCTCCCCCTGCAGTGGACCAGGCATGGCTGGAGGGCCACCTGGACAGCCACGTCGGCATTTTCCCCAAGTGCTCCGTGGTCCCAGCCAGCCAGCGTGTGTGAGGAGCCCCCACCTGGGGCCCGGTGAGATCGGCCCTTAGTCTCATGGCAAGGAATGTTTTAATAAAGCCACCTGTCCCCACCATGCTGTGCTGCACATTCGGGGCTTGGCTGTGGAGAGGGCCTGACAGGCTTCTGTGGGTGTGGGCTGTGGCCACCCAGGAGAGGCATGCAGAGCCTGGACACTGCCCCTCAGGCCCATGACACCAGGGACCCAGGCAGAGGCCGA
Source organism: Manis javanica (assembly GCF_040802235.1). Lineage (NCBI taxonomy): Eukaryota > Metazoa > Chordata > Mammalia > Pholidota > Manidae > Manis > Manis javanica. Next base: position 561,735 of record NC_133157.1, on the reverse strand, counting down.
CTCCTGGCTTCCCCGCGAGGCCAGGCCCCACTGCCAGCCCCTCCCGGGCAGCCAGCCCCCGCCTGCTCCAGCGGTCACTCTATCCCAGGCTCGTCCTGGCCCCAGGGCCCACTGGAACTGCAGGCCACACAGCCACGGAACAGAATGCTACAGGGGTCCTGTGGCCTGGTATTTGCGCAGAAAGGCACCCAATGTCCTGGGAAGTATGGGGGAGAGGGTGACCCAGCAGTGCTGGGATGGGGAGGCTGTGGTTGGGGGCAGGGGGTGCACAGCAAACCTCCATGGCCAGAAGGACCCTGAGGGCAGAGCAGGGCATCTGACTGTGGGGCCAGAGCCCCCAGGACAAGGAGGCCCCACGGAAGTCAGGGCCTCAGGAAGGCCGGGGCTCAGGCTGGGATGGCCACCCTGGCTGTGGGAGCTGGTCCTCGGCCTTCTCACATCAGGTGGCAGCCTGGCTTAGTCCTGGGGCCAGAAGAGCTGGACCGCAGCAGCCCCGAGAATGGCCACAAGGGTCAGCACCACAAAGACGATGCCAGCCACCCAGACCCCGTAGCTTTCTGCCCGCCACAGGGCAGGCGCCTCCGCCGGGATCATGTTGGTCAAGTTCAGCATGTAGCCTAGCGTCCAGCCAATGTCGGTGCCCCCAGCCTGCAGACACATGGGCAGGTCACGGCTACAGGCAGCTGCCCCAGAGCCCCCAGCCCACCCTTGCCCTGGGACTGATGGCTGGAGCCCTGGGAGGTGGTCACCTGTTTGCGGAACTCAAGGCCAGGCCAGGTCTCCTCACTGAACCCAAAGCCCTCGAGCAGAAGCGTGAGGATGTACAGGCCGGAGGCACAGTAGTCGCGGAGCCAGTGGTCCTGCCCTGGGAAGCTTGCCTCCACCTGGGTCCCCAGAGGTGAGAGTGGGTGAGGCCCTGCCCCTTGGCTCTCCGAAAGCTGGCCCCACCCCGGGGCGCGACTCTAGATCTCCTTCCTGGAGCAGGATGCCCATGGGGCTGTCCACCCCCCTCGGCTCTCCTGGGGCCTCACTAGCCACCCTGCCCGGGATGGGGTCCTGCCAAGTCCCTGCTCGGTGAAGTCTGCGCCTGCGGCCCAGGTAGGCAGGGGAGGCCCAGTGTCGGGGGGGGGGGTGCCCTGGCCCACCCACCAGCTTCCATGGTCTCTGGCAGAACTCCCAGATTGTGGCGTTGACGGCGGCCAGCGGTTGCCTGGAGGTGAGGTTCAGGAAGTGGAAAGTGTAGTAGAAATTGGAGAAGGCCTGGGGGCAGGGAGGGGAGATGGATGTGCCTGCCTGGGCGTGATGCCCTAGTGGGCCCGGGTTAGCAGGAGGCGCCAGGATGCACCAGGGCAAGTCCCCACCCCACTGGGGGCCCACCTGGGATCAGGCCCTGAGACCCTGGGGCGGGCAGGGAGCACTTACGTAGAACCGGCCCTGCACAGGGGGCTGGTAGACCCCATTGAAGGCGCAGTGTCCTCGGCCCGCACAGCTGGAGAAGTTGAAGAGGCGCCTAAGGGCCGCAACACAGGCCCAAGGGTTCCCTGTCCCTTCCACAGTGAGGTTCCTGGTGAGGTCTGGGGAGGCTGCGATGTGGACACAGGGCGACTCGTACAGGGGGGCCGGGGCCAGGGAGCCCCGATAGCCGCTGTGGTAGCACGGGTGACGGATGACGGGGGCCCGGCTGCTCTGCAGGGAGAAAGGGAGGCCACCCTGAGCACCCTGGTGCCGCGGGGCCACCCCGTGGCCTCCCTCCGCCCCCGAGGCCCAGCTGACCTGCACCAGCCCAGCCAGGAGCCTGCCCAGCACCTGGTCTCGCCCAAAGCAGAGGTAGCTGTGGGTGTAGACGCTGTGCTCTGTGCCATAGAGGCGGAAGGTGGCCTGGGTGCTCTTGTCCAGTATGGGGCCTCCAGGCACAAAGGTGATCTGGGTGGAGGCCCCACCCATGTCCAGGGCGCCCACTGGCGTCCCCTCCTGAGGCTGGACCCATTCTCCAGAGAAGGAATACTGACCACAGGGGGGAACTGAGTCCTGGGCCCAGCCACCCTGACCCGCAGCCCTGGCCCCCGCCCCCATTCCGGGCCGCCCTTGGCACCTTCACCAGCATGCCCAGGACGTAGTTGATGGTGATCCAACCCAAGGCACCTTCATCCTGTCCAGCCAGGAGCTCAGCGCCCCGGAAGTCCACGGGAGACTGGCCCAGGACCCGGCTGACCGCCGCAAAGATGTCCTCCGCCTGAGAGCTGTTCTTACGGCTGGGCAGGGGACCGGGATGCAAGCTGGCTGGAGCCCATGCCCCCTGCACGTGCAGCTGCTCTCCACTGACATGTGCAGGCCCTGCGCTGACCCCTCACCTGAGCAGCCTCATGCCAGCTGTGGCCCCCAGGAACATGGGCGTTTCTGGGCGCCGGGCCTCTGGGATCAGTGCCAATGCCTCCTCCAGGCAGCCCTGCAGGCTTTCACCGGCCTCTATAGGGTTGGAGGTATAGGAGGAGATTCCAGGCCCTGAAACATACATAACACCCCAGGATGTGGTCCAGCGCCTGAAGGTTAGCCGAGCTGCAAGGACCCCTCAGAAGATGCATCCACATCCCAACGCCTGGCAGCTGCATGTGACTTATTTGGGAAAAGGGTCTTTGCAGATGTGATAGTAAGAATCTTAAGCTGCGACCATCCTGGTGGTGGTCATTCCCTGGGTGAGCCCTATGTCCAGTAGTCACCCTTCTGAGGGAGAGGGGAGGGAGACTCGAGACCCACAGGAAGGGGGCTCGGGGAGTCAGAGGGAGAGGGTGGGGTGGCGTGCCACGGACCCAGGGATGCCTGGAGCCGCAGGAGCCAGGAGAGGCAGGAAGGATGGGGCATGGCCTGAGGGCTATGCCAGTTCTCTGCAGGCTCAGGTGGTGCACCTCCAGAGCCCTGTGACTAGCTGTGCCACTGTAGGCAACTCCCTGAACCTCTCTGCGCTCCTTTTCCTTTAGGTTGATTTGTTGAGGGATGGGAATGCAGCTGCCACCTGGCTCAGCTTGTGCCGCCTCCCAAACCTTCCCCCCGCTGGGAATCCAATACTGACAGTTCCCCATACATGTCCACTTTCGATGGAACTGCCCACTGACCTTTCACCTGGCAGGCCGAGGCCTGGCTGACCACGCCTGTGTTATTCTCCTTGTCTGCTGGCCACCGATACACAAAGACAGATGTGTGGGAGGACCCGGCGTCAAACACGATCCCAAACTGGGAGTGACAGCAGGTCAGTGGGTGAGGGCGGGCACAGCCCTCCCACTGCCCAGAGCCCAGAGCGCACCTTGGAGTCTGCGGGCAGGAGGATGTCAGTGGCCTCCACCAGGAAGAGGATGAGTGTGGTGAGGCCTGAGGCCACTGCAGCACCCAGCAGGCCGGTCAGGATGCGCTCCTTGCAGGTCAGCCCCATGGTGCTGGCAGGGCTGGCCCTGGGGCGGGTGGGCAGCAGCGGGCACCCTCCACTTGCTGCAGACGCTGCTGCCCTGGAGAGCCACTGCGACCTCCCTGGGGCTCAGACAGTGCCCCTTGGCCAGAGCAGGGGCCACAGGAGTGGGCTGCCCAGGGTGCATGGGCGTCAGAGGGGCCCTGTCTGCTGACACAGCGCTCGCAGGGGGAGCCCCTTCTAATGCCACAGGAGGGACTGGGGCAGCTACTACCCCCATGATGCTATCTGGGCAGCCCCTCTCCCTACCCTCCCAGGACCCCTGCTTTCTCCCCAGCCTCCCCATAGGAGGAGGAGGCCCAGCCGTGCAGGGGCACTCCAGACGGAGCTCGGGGCACCAAGGGCCCCCTCTCCCACCCACCTGCCCCCTGTCGGCAGCCCCTACACCAGGCCTCTCCTAGGGCAGGGTTTTCTCGGTGAGCCGTGGGGTTGGTCCTGAGCCAGGTGGCACAGGTGACCGCCTGGGCTCCGTGTGTAACCCTGTGAATGAGGTTAGCTGGGTCCTGGGAAGCACGTTTTCTTGATTAAAGAAACTTGAGGCCAGAAGTTCTTAACAAAAACATCTGGTTTCTATTTGAAAACCTGACCTTGGGTTTCTCTAATCAGATTTTGAAACTTTTTACTTGGTCCCATAGGCCCTCAGCAGCCCACCGGGGCTGACCCAAGAATGCTGTTTGCACAAGGCCACGGTGCCCAGCCCAGTGGCACGGCCCCTGCAGGCCCTCTCCTGGCCCCAGGGGTCCTGAGCCAGGCCCTGCACGCTGGTCATCGGGAGCCGCAGCCCCGCTGGCAACACTGCTCGGTGGGAGCGGCTCTCAGAAGCCTCCAGCGGGTTTGGGTCATCCTGCGTTTCCCGCAATAAGGCAAACATTGCCAACGACTCATCCAGACTGAGCGAGGCAGAGGGGTGTGCGCTGCCCTTGCCTGGCTCCTGGCCCTATGGACGGGACAGGCCGGTTGGATCCCATTTTAAGCAGGGAAGACAGAGGCTCAGCGAGGATAGGTGACCTGCTTGACCTGCGGTCAGGCCACAGGCCCAGCCAGTGTCCCCAGCCAGCTCCCAGACCACAGGCTACATCAAAAACAGGTGATAGGCAGAGGCCAAGGACACCAGGAACCCCCTCCAGGGAACAAGGCAACCTGAGACCCTCCCAGCCTGACTCCCAGTGATCCAGCGAAGAGGTTGGGTGCACCCCTGTCTCAGAATAGTCCCTTCAGGACTGGTCAGCCCCCAGACCAGGACAGACCCCGTACCTGGGCTGGTGGACGAGCAGCTGCAGCAGGTGGAAGCCAGACTGTTGCCCCTCAGGCACTGCCGGGTGCCGTCCCGCCTCGTTACCGCCCACCTGGACCTGGGCCCTCAGCCAGGGAGGTGACCGACCTGGGAGCAGGTGTGCTTTGGGCTGGTGCCACCCACCTCCAGTTCACAGGCCAGCCAGCGGAGACTCAGCGCGGCTGGGCCAGGGCTCCCCAAGGGCTGCGCCCACCCAGGGTCATCCCCTCCACTTGCTGCCCATAGTTGCCCCCAGCTCACCCACCCTCTTTGGTGACCTGCCCAGGTGGCCCCAGCCCCTCCCTGGAGGCTGCTCAGACTTTGTCCTCTGACCCCACCCTCCCCCAGCTGGAAGCTGGGGTGGGTGCCAGGGCTCAGACTAAGGGCTGGTCAGCATCAGGTGACCAGAGAGCGCCTGAGGCTAGGAGCTCAGACAGAGCGACACCGGGAGGCCCTGCCAGCCTGCAGTCCAGTCTGACCGGAGGCGGGAGGAGCCTCTCTTGGCTGTTGCCTGGTTGTTTTTAAGCACACAGTGAAATTGCCCCGTTTTTGTGCACGTGTCTAGGTTCTCGTGAGCACCCTTGCATTCAGAACCAGGCAGCACCCCCTCCCAGGCCCTCTGTGGTCATGCCCTGCCCCGGCTGTCCTCCTACAGGGATGGGCTAAGCCTGGCTCCTTCCCCTCAGGGAGGCGGAGGCCTGGTGGTCCTTCCTCTGTGCTTACCTGGAGGCCAGCTGGGTGGATGGGCGGCAATTGCTTATGGCTCCCCTGCAGGAGGGACCTGCAGAGTCCCCCTGGGGCTGTGAATGTGGCTGTGGACATTCGTGCACAAGTCTGCGTGGACCTGGGCTCACATTTCTCACCGAAAGACAGGCTGCTGGGCTGTGTGGCTGAAACTGCCAACTGTTTTCTAGAGTGAGAGCTTCAGCCTTTGTATCCTTCCCATCGTTTGATGTCACCTTAAGTTGTAGCAATCTGACAGGTGTGAAGTGAAGGCTCCCTGAAGTTGATCTGCACCGATGGCCTATGTCAGACACTTTTGTATGTCCTCATTTGCATACAGACACCCTCTCTGCTGAGGTGTCCTGTCCTTTGCCCCTTTTAAAACTGGATTGTTTGACTTCTTCCTGTTTAGGGAATTCCTTGTACCTTCTAGAGCCAGTCCTTTGTCACATGGGCGCGGTTTGCAATGTCTTCTCCGAGGTTTAGCTTGTCTTTTTGTTGTCTTAACGGTGTATCTCACAGAGCAAAACTTTAAATTCTTGATGAAATCTGATTTATCGGCTTGCTTTTTGGGATGGTGCTGTTCACGCATTACTAAGAACTTTGTGCCTAGCCCCAGGTCACGAAAATTTCTTTCTCCTAAAAGTGTCACAGCTTCATGATGTACACTTAGACCTATGCTCTTTGTAGCCAGGGTTCACTTCCTTGGTGTGTGGATGACCGACAGCGCAGTTTGTTGAAGAGCCCACCTTTTTCTGTGAGTTCCTCTGCACTTTTGTGTGAATGGCCTCGTCTGTGTGGGTCTAGTTCTGCGCCCTCTCCTGGGTCTATTAGCCTGACTGTCGTGAAAGCCACAGCCACACAGTAGGTCTCAGGGCTGCACAGTGTGAGTCCCCCAGCTTCACTCCTCTTCTCAGAACTGTATAGTCAGCCCCTCTAAACCTAAAAAATTCCTCCTGAAAATTTTATTGGCATTATGTTAAATCTGTGATCACACTGGGGAGAATTGGTATCTTTACTATTTTGAGTCTTCCAATCCATGAACACAATTTCTCTTCTCCATTTGTTTAGGATTTAGGTTTTTAAAAATTTTTCTTTCATCAGCATTTTCTAATCATCAGGATAATAATCAGTATATGTGGGTTTTTAAATTCAATTTAGTTAAACTGAAAAAAACAGAACAGTTCACCTATTCCACCCATTCCCTATCCCCTCTGTCTTGGAACAACCAATCTATTCTCTGTACCTATGAGCTTGGTGTCAGTGCTTTTGTTTTTTAGATTCCACATGTAAATGAAATCACATGGTATTTGTCTTTCTTTGTCTGACTTATTTCACTGAGCATAATACCCTCTAGCTCCATCCATGTTGTTGCAAATGGGAGGATTTCTTTTCTTTTTATGGCCAAATAGTATTCCATTGTGTATATGTACCACATCTTCTTTATCCATTCATCTACTGATGGACACCTAGGTCGGTTGCATATCTTGGCTATTGCAAATAGTGTGGTGATAAACATAGGGGTGCATCTGTCTTTTTTAATCAGGGACCTTGTTTTCTCCAGGTGAATTCCTAGGAGTGGAGTTACTGGATAAAGTGGTATTTCTATTTTTAATGTTTTTGAGAAACCTCCATATTGCTTTACACAATGGTTGCACCAATTTACATTCTCATTGACAGGGTAGGAGGGTTCCCCTTTTTCCTCATCCTCACCAGCATTTGTTGTTTCTTGTCTTTTGGATCCATCCTAACTGCTGTGAGGTGATATCTCATTGCGGTTTTAATTTGCATTTCCCTGATAATTAGTGATGTGGAGCATCTTTTCATGTGCCTTTTGCCATCCAGATTTCTTCTTTGGAGAAGTGTCTGTTCAGCTCCTCCTCCCATTTCTTAAGCTGGTTATTTGTTTTTTGGGTGCTGAGGCATATGAGTTCTTTATATATTTTTGATGCTAACCCCTTATCAGATGAGTCATTTATGAATATATTCTCCCATACTGTAGGATGTCTTTTTGTTCTACTGATGGTGTCCTTTGCTGTAGAGAAGCTTTTCAGCTTGATACAGTCCCACTTGTTCATTTTTGCTTTTGTTTCCCTTGCCCGGGGAGATAAGTTCATGAAGAAGTTGCTCATGTTTATGTCCAAGAGATTTTTGCCTATATTTTTTCCTAAGAGTTTTAGGGTTTCATGACTTACATTCAGGTCTTTGATCTATTTGGAGTTTCCTTTTGTGTATGGGGTTAGACAGTGATCCAGGTTCATTCTCTTACATGTAGCTGTCCAGTTCTGCCAACACCAGCTGTTGAAGAGGCTGTCGCTCATGCTTATTTTCAAGAGATTTTTGGCTGTGTTTTCTTCTATGAGTTTTATGGTTTCATGACTCCATTCAGATCTTTGATTCATTTCACGTTTACTTTTGTCTAGTTTCATTCTCTCGCATGTAGCTGTCCAGTTTTGCCAGCACCAGCTGTTGAAGAGGCTGTCATTTCCCCATTGTATGTCCATGGCTCCTTTATCATGTATTAATTGGCCATATATGCTTGGGTTTATATCTAGGCTCTCTAGTCTGTTCCATTGATCTGTGGCTGTGTTCTTGTGTCAGTACCAAATTGTCTTGATTACTGTGGCTTTATAGTAGAGCTTGAAGTTGGGGAGCACAATCCCCCCAGCTTTATTCTTCCTCTTCAGCATTGCTTTGGCTATTCAAGGTCTTTTGTGGTTCCATATGAATTTTAGAACTATTTGCTCTAGTTCATTGAAGAATGCTGTAGTTATTTTGACAGGGATTGCATTGAATCTGTAGATTGCTTTAGGCAGGATGGCCATTTTGACAATATTAATTCTTCCTAGCCATGAGCACGGGGTGTGTTTCCATTTATTGGTGTCCTCTTTCTCTTATGAGTGTCTTGTAGTTTTAGAGCAAAGGTCTTTCACCTCTTTGGTTAGGTTTATTCCTACGTATTTTATTCTTTTTGATGCAATTGTAAATGGAGTTATTTTCCTGATTTATTTTTCTGCTAGTTTGTGTTAGTATATAGAAATACAGCAGATTTCTGTGTATTAATTTTATATCCTGTACCTTTGCTGAATTCAGTCATTAGTTCTAGTAGTTTTGAGGTGGATTCTTTAGGGATTTTTATGTACACTATCATGTCATCTGCAAACAGTGACAGTTTGACTTCTTCCTTATCAATCTGGATGCCTCTTGTCTGATTACCATGGCCAGGACCTCCAGAACTATGTTGAATAAAAGTGGGGAGAGTGGGCATTCTTGTCTTACTCCCAATCTTACGGGAAAAGCTTTCAGGTTTTCACTGTTAAGTATGATGTTGGCTGTGGGTTTGTCATATGTGGCCTTTATTATGTTGAGGTACTTGCTCTCTATACCCATTTTTTAAAGAGTTTTTATCATGAATGGATGTTGAATTTTGTCAAATGCTTTTTCAGCATCTATTGAGATTATCATATGATTTTTGTCCTTCTTTTTGTTGATGTGGTGGATGATGTTGATGGATTTTTCAATATTGTACCATTCTTGCATCCCTGGAATAAATCCCACTTGGTCATGATGGGTGATCTTTTTGATGTATTTTGGATAATAGCCCCTGATCTTATATATGATTTGAAAAAATTTTCTCCTATTCAGTAAGCGGCCTTTTCATCTTGTTGACAGCATCCTTCGTTGCGCAGAAGGCCTTTAGTTTGATGTCATCCCACCTCTTGAGTTTTTATTTTGTTGCTTTTGCTTTGGTGTCAGATTTAAAAATTATTGTCAAGACCGGTGTCAGGGAGCTTACCATCTACATTTCCTTCTAAGAGTTCTACGGTTTCAGGTTTTATGTTCAAATCTATTCCATTTTGGGTTAATTTTTGTGTATGGTGTAAGATAATGATCCAGTTTCATTCTTTTGAAGGTGCTGTCCAATTTTACTAACACCATCTGTTGAAGAGACTGTCTTTTCTGAGCTTTATATGCATGGTTCCTTTGTCATGAAGTAATTGACCATATATGCATGGATTTATTTCTGAGCTCTCTATTCTGTTCCAATTATCTATGTGTCAATTTTTAATTACCATATTGTTTCAGTTACCGTAGCTTTGTGATATAGTTTGAAATCGGGGAGTGTGATGCCTCCTGCTTCGTACTTCTTTCTCAAGATTACTTTGGCTAGTCGAATTCTTTTGGTTCCATACAAATTTTGGAATTGTTTCTCCAAATTTCTGTGAAAAATACCATTGGAATTTTTATAGGAATTGCATTGAATATGTATATTGCTTTGGGTAGTATGGACATTTTTTTATTAAGGTATCATTGATAGACACTCTTATGAAGGTTTCACAAGCAAAACAATGTGGTTCTTACATTCACCCTTATTATCGAGTCCCCCCCATACCTCACTGCAGTCACTGTCTGTGTAGTGAGATGCCACAGAGTCCCTACTTGTCTTCTCTGAGCTACACTGTCTTCCCCGTGACCCCACACACACCATGTGCACCAATCACGATACCCCCAATCCCCTTCTCCCTCCCTCCCCACCCGTCCTCCCCTCCCCTCCCCTTTGCTAACCACTAGTCCCTTCTTGGAGTCTGTGAGTCTGCTGCTGTTTTGTTCCTTCAGTTTTGCTTCGTTGTTGTTATACTCCACAAATGAGGGAAACCATTTGGTACTTGTCTTTCTCCGCCTGGCTTATTTCACTGAGCGTAATACCCTCTAGCTCCATCCATGTTGTTGTAAACGGTAGGATTTGTTTTCTTCTTATGGCTGAGTAATATTCCATTGTGTATATGTACCACATCTTCTTTATCCATCCATCTACTGATGGGCACTTAGGTTGCTTCCATATCTTGGCTATTGTAAATAGTGCTGTGATAAACATAGGGGTGCATCTGTCTTTTTGAATCAGAGAAGTTATTTTCTTTGGGTAAATTCCTAGGAGTGGAATTCCCAGGTCAAATGGTATTTCTGTTTTTAGTTTTCTGAGGAACCTACATATTGCTCTCCACAATGGTTGAACTAGCTTACATTCCCACCAGCAGTGTAGGAGGGTTCCCCTTAGTATGGATATTTTTAACAATATTAATTCTTCCAATGAATTTGATATGAGCATGGAATATCTTTCCATTCATTTATAACATCTTCTATTTCTTTCATTAATGCCTTGTAGTTTTCGATATACAGGTCTTTTACCTTCTTGCTTAAATTTATTCCTAGGTATTTTATTCTTTTTGGTGCCATGATAAATGGGTATGTTTTCTTAATTTCTTGTTAGTTTGTTATTAGTGTAAAGAAACAACAAATTTCTGCATATTGCTTTTGTGTTCTGCCACTTCACAGAATTCATTTATTAGTTCTAACAGTTTTTTGGGGGGTCTTAAGGTTTTCTATGTATAATATTTCATCTGCAAATAGTGGCAGTTTTACCCTTCTTCCTTTCCAATTTGGAAGCCTTTTATTTCTCTTTCTCACCTAACCACTGCGGCCAGGACACCCACTACTATGCTGAATAAAAGTGCCACGAGTGGGCATCCCTGTCTTGTTCCTGATCTTAGAGGAAAATCTTTTAAGCTTTTCACCATTGAATATGTTATCTATGGGTCTGTCATATATGGCGTTTAGAATGTTGAGGTATATTCCATCTATATCCAACTTTGTTGAAAGTTCTTATCATAAATGAATGTTTAATTTTGTCAAATACTTTTCCTGCTCCTGTTGAGATGACCACATGTTTTTTACCCTTTCTTTTGTTAATCTGGCGTATCGCATTTGATTTGCAGGTGTTGAACCACCCTTGTGTCCCTGGAATAAATCTTAGTTGATCATATGTATAATCTTTTTAATGTATGTTTTAACTCAGTTTGCTAATATTTTGTTGAAGATTTTTGCATCTATGATCATCAGGAATATTGGTCTGTAATTGCCTTTTTGTGGTGTTTTTGTCTGATTTTGGTATCAGGGTAATGCTGACCTCACCCAATGAGTTTGGAAGCATTCTCCCCCTTTTTTATTTCTTTTGGAAGAATTTGAGAAGGATAGGTGTTAATTCTTCTCTTAATGTTAGGCAAAATTCACCATCTGGTCCTGGACTTCTATTTTTCGGGGAGGTTTCTGGTCACTGATTCAACCTCCTTGCTAGTAATCAGTCTGTTCAGATTTTCTGTTTCATCATGATTCAGTCTTGATAGATTGTATGTTCCTAGGAATCTATTAATTTATTCTAGATTGCCCAATTTGTCAGCATGTAATTGTTTATAGTGGTCTCTTATGATCCTTTGTATTTCTGTGGTATCATTGTAAAATCCCTTTCATTTCTCATTTTATGTATTTGAGTCCTCTCTCCTGTTTTTTTGATGAGTCAAACTAAAGTTTTGTTAATTTTATTTATCTCTTCAAAGAATCAACTTTCAATTTCACTGATATTTTCTATTCTCTCTTTAGTTTCAATTTCATTGATGGCTGCTGTAATCTTTATTTCATTTCTTTTACTAACTTCGGGCTTTGTTTTTTCTTCCTTTTATAGTTCTTTGTGGTGGGAATTAGACTTCCTTCTTGAGGCAGGCCCGTATCAGTATGAACTTCCTTCTTACAACTGCTTTTGCTGCAGCCCCTAAATTTTGGTATGTTACATTTCCATTTCCATTTGTCTCAGGTATTTTTAAAATTATCTTTTGGTCTCTTCTTTGACCCATTGGTTGTTCAGTAGCATGTTGTTTAATCTCCACATATTTGAATTCTCCAGTTTTCTTTGTCCAATTAATTTCTAGTTTCATACTATCATGGTTGGAAAAGATGCTTGATATGATTTCAGTCCTCTTAAGTTCATTGACTTGTTTTCGCTTAACACATGATCCGTCGTGGAGAGTATCCCATGCGCGCTTGAGAGGAATGTGTTTTCTATTGTTTTTGGATGGAGTGTTCTGCAAATATCTGTTGAGGCCATCTGACCTGGCATGTCATTTGGGGTCCATCTTTCCATATTGATTCTCTGTCTGGATGGTCTATCCACTGAGGTAAGTAGGGTGTTAAATGCCCGGTTATATTACTGTTTATTTCTTCCTTGAGGTCAATATTTGTTTTACATATATTTAGGTGCTCTTTTGGGTGCATAAATATTTACAACCATTATATCCTCTTGTTAGACTATCCTTTTTACCAGCATGTGACACCCTTCTTTACCTCTTATTACAGTTTTTGTTTCTTGTACATATTTTGTTAGGTTTATGCTTGTTTCATCTTTTTGATTGTAAATTTTATTGTTTCTTTATTCAATTTCCAGTCAGTCACTATCAGTCAATAGAAATACTGTTGGTCTTTGCGTGTTGACCTTGTATCCCCACCACCTTGCTGGTTCTGGCTCATGCGTGGACCTCCTGGAACCTCTGGCAGGGGCAGCCATGCGTCTGTGAACCGGCGCGCTTCATTTCTTCCTCCCCAGTCCGCGTGCTTTTCCCTTCTCTTGTCTGTTGTGCTGGCTAAGATCCCAGCTGCATGTTGAGTAGGAGTGGGGATAGCGGACATCTTTGCCCTGTTCCCACCTGGGAGAAGCATTCAGCCACTCACCACTAAACATGGTGTCACTTTCTTTACATGTTACTGGATTTTTTTTTGCTAAGACAGTTGGGCCTCTCATTATTTGTGGATTTTGTATTTCCAATATCACCTGCTAATAAAATTTTTTTTGTGATCCCCAAATCAATAACTGCTGTGCTTTTGTGGTTATTTGTGGACATGTGCAGAGCAGCAAAAAGCTTGAGTCACTGAATGTTTCTCAGCTGAAGATGCTCCACCTTCCTGTTCCAGCACATACTGTAAAAAGGTGTCTTTTTTTATGGTCTGTTTAGTGCTACATTTTTTTTTCTCATTTTTGTGCCTTGTCTTGGTGATTTCCATTTGAAATGGCCCCCAGGTGTTGCTCCCCACTGACATGCTGCCCAGTGTGCTAAGTACAAGAAAGCCGTGACGTGTCTCAGGGGAGGTACATGCGTTAGAAGGGCCCGTGCACACGTGAGTTTCAGCGCCATTAGCCCTGAGTCGGTGTTAATGAATCAACAATATATGTGAAATAAGGTGTCTTTAAACAGAAGCAGATACAAATCAGTTGACAAACATCCTGATGACCAGAGGCTTTCAGGAACCTGATCCTGTTATTTCCCCCTAGAAGCAGTGATTCAGTGTTTGCAGCAACTTTGTAGAACATAACTACCTCAAATAATGAAAATGACTGTATTTCCTGAGGACTTTTGCAGCTATGTTCACGAGGGTTTGTGGTTTTCTTTTTAGTGCTGGTCTCAATCTTGGGGTAATGTAAGGCAAGTGGGAAATAACCCTTCCTCTTCTATTTCTGGAAAGGGTCTGTAGAATTTGTATTTCTTCTTTAAAGTTTATGTATAATTTGGCAGTGAAACCATCTGAGACTTTTTTCCCAGAAAATATTTAATGACAGATCCAGTATCTTTAGCAGTAACAGTAAGGAACTGGTCCATTTTGCCCAAGTGAGTTCGTGTGAACAGAGTTTTTCACGATTTCCTTTGCTGTCCTTTTGTGATGTCTGCAGCGACCACCCCCTCTCATTTCTAATATTGGTAATTTGTGTCTGCACTTTTTTTTCTTTACCGCTGTTGTCAGAGGTTTATCAATCTTATTGATCACTCCAAAGAACCAGTGTTTTGTTTCACTTTTTTTTAAATTTTCAAATTCTCTGAATTTCCGCTCTTATATTTATTTTCTTTCTTATGCTTGAATTGGGTTTATATTGCTCTTCCTTTACTGATTTCTTAAGGTGGAAGCCTAGATTATTGATTTGAGACTTTTCTTCTTTTCTAATGTAAGCATTTGTGCTATAAATTTCCCTCTAAGCATTGCTTTAGCTGCATCTTTCAATTTTTTTATGCTGTATTTTGATTTCATTCAGTTAAAAATATCTCAAATTTCCCTTTAAACTTCCTGTGATCCATGGATTAGCTAGGATTGTGTTACTTAATTGACAATTGATTGGAGATTTTCCTGATATCTTGCTGTTATTGATTTATAGTCTAATTCCATTATAGTCAGAGAACATACTTTGTATGTTCTTAATTATTTTTAATTAGCTAAAGTTTTTTTTTTTTGAATCAGGACATTTTTATCTTGCTGAATGTTCCATGTGCACTTAAGAAGAATGTATTCTGCTGTCATTGGGTAGGATATCCTACAAATGTAATTATGTCCAGCTGGTTGATGGAATTGTTCAGCTATTTCATATCTTTGCAGATTTTCTATTAGTTCTATCTGTTACTGAGTCTCTAACTGTAATTGTGGGTTTGTACATTTCTATTTTCAGTTCAGTCAGTGTTGCTTCAAAATAATTTTTACCCCATTCTTCAAATATTTTGGAGCTGTGTTGTTAGGTGCATACTTTAGAATTATGCTTCTTGGTGAATTTGCCTTTTTGTCAACGACCCTCTCTATCCCCAGTAATCTTTGCTCTAAAGTTTACTTCGTGTGAGATTAACAGAGCCACTCCTGTCTTCTGAGTGGTGTTTGCATGGCATGTCATCTTCCTCCTTCCTTTTACTTTCAGTCTATTTATATAATTATATTTGAAATGAGTTTCTTGTAAATGGGTTGAGATATTGTGATTTGTAATAAGCGATATGTATCTGGTCTTCATTGTTTCTGGCACACAGCACCTAAAACCCTTGGGATTTCCTGAGAGGTGAAAGCAATCTGTTTACATCTGTTGTAATTATTGAAGGTTTGAATTCAGGTGTAGCATTTTATATTTTGTTTTGTTCTTTGTGCCCTCTGTTTTTATTCCTCCTTTGGGTTATTTGAACATTTTTTTAGCATTCCATTTTAACTTATTTTGATTTTGACTATTTTGTGTAATATTTTTAGTGGTTTTTCTAAGTAATTCAAAACACATCACTTTTCACAATGTGTTTCGAATCAGTATTCACTTCAGTTGGAATGTAGAAACTTCACACTATGCCCATCTCTTCACCCACCACTGCAGGCCACAGTTGCCTCATACTTCTTATCGGCTGGCAGCCCCACCAAACAATGTCATACTTCTGCTTTTATCATCTGACATACTTTAAAGAACTCAGGAGGAGAACCGTCCATGATATTCACCGTTTCTGTGGCTCTTCCTTCCTCCTGGTGTCATTTCCCTTCTGTCTGAAGAAGCTCCGCTAATAGTCCTTGTAGAGCAGGTGTGCTGGCTACAAACTCTCTGAGTTTTTCTTCATCTGAGACTGTCTCTTCTTCACCTTCATCCTGAAGGGTATTTTTGCCGCACATAGGATTCTGCTGCGACAAGTCTTTTCTTTCAGCATTGAAGACTGTTGTGTCAGTTTCTCTGGCCTGCATGGTTTCCACTGAGAAATTCCGCTGAGAAAGACTGAATCGTGTCCACCAACATCTCCTGAACTTGTGTGGTGAAGTCCTGACCCCCAGGACCTAAGAATGTGATTACATTTGGAGATGGGGTCTCTAAAGAGGCATTTAAGGTAAAATGAGGTCCTTAGGGGGCCCTGATCCAGTCTGCCCGGTGTCCTTATGAGCAGAGCGCATCAGGACTCAGGCACACAGAGGGGCGGCCACCTGAGGATGCAGGGAGAGGACAGCGTCTACGTGGCCAGGGGGCAGCCGCAGGAGGAGCCAGCCCTGTGGCACCTGGATCGTGGGCCTCCGGCCCAGGGAAGGCCTCGTCCATGGAGCCTGTCGCTGCCCCAGCAAACACACCATCATCTGGATCCTGGCTCCTTTACAGACGAGGTGTTGTTTCTCTCTCGTTGTCTTCAGGATTTTTCTGTCTTCAGTTTTCAGCAGTTTCATTATTATGTGTCTGGGTGTGCATTTCTTTGGGTTTATCCTGCTGGGCATCTGCCCCATTTCTTAATCTGTGAGTGTATCTCTTGCTAAATTTGGGATGTTTTTAGGTCTTTTTCTTCAAATACTTTTTCAGCACTGAACTTTTCCCTCTGCTTCTAGAGCTCCAAAGATATGGCTGTTAGACTTTCTGTTGTCCCGCAGGTCCCTGAGGCTCTGTTAATGATTTTTTTACCCTTTTCATTGTTCAAACTGGATAATCTGGACCGACCTTCCAGTTCACCGACTTTCCTCCGTCATCCCGGGTCGGTCCCAGGAGCCTGTTCGTTCTGGTTGGGCTCTTCCGTTCTGAAACGTCTGTGTGGTTCTTCTACAGTTTGTTTCTTCGCTGGTTCATTCTGTTTCTGTGTCTGGTTCAAGTGTTCATGCTGCCCATGCAAGCATTTTTACAATGGCTCTTTCAATCTTTGTCAGATGATTTCAAAACCCGTGCCTTCTCATCCTCGATACCTGCCAGTCAAGATTTTCATGGTTTTGGGGTGCTGAGCGGTTCTGGTCTGTAAGTGTGAACGCCATCCTGCAAGGCTGGGGTTCCACCTCTGTCCTGCAGAGGATGGGGTTCTGCCTGCACCCTTTTGCAGCTCTAATTCCAGGTCGCCCTCTTTTCTTTCTCCACATTGTCCATGAGGCTGTGCTGTGCCCCCAGAAGTGGGCCTGGAAATGGGCTGGTCCTCTACTCAGGGTGTGGGTCTGGGTCTGGTCCATGTGCAAGGCCAAGGGCTCATAAACCATTTTGTGGGTGATTTTCTGGTCCTCGCCAGATCCCCGGTTCCCCGCCCCCCGTAGTGTCCTCCTTCCAGGCTCCCCCTGCAGTAGGTCCAGTGCATCCAGCATATCCAGCCTGCATAATTGCCTCCCACAGAAGGACCGCAGGCCTGTCCAGGTGACACTGTATGGGGTGGGACCAGTGGGCATGCCTCCCATGGTGGTTTTTATGATTTCCCTAATGATCCTTGTCTGCAGAGACCCTTCCCTGGGAATTGCACATGGGAATCTTTCCCCAGGGCACACAGACTTAGTAAAAGGAGCTGTTGGTATGTGTCCCTTCTGGAAGTGGTAGCAAACAGTGGCACCATGAGATACACCCTAAGGGGGATGGAGCGCTGGGAGTCTCTGGATGAGTCAGATAGGCCCCACTTGTGGAGTGTTTGGTTTGGCTGCTGGGTGAAGCAGTGATTCCCGGTGCTGGAGGTGGAGGCCGGTTGGGAGGCCTGTCCTGGGGCTGGTGGAGGACACCGACCAGGGAGGTGCAGCAGGCTGGGACTGCCTCCACCTGCACTGCTCCGAGCAGGTGAGGGGTCTGCATGCAGGTCTTGCCTTCTGGGTGATTTTGAAGGTGTAAGCGTCACATGGGTGAGCAGGACACACTTCATTAATGTCAGCTTGACCTAACCCCTTTAAATAGATGGTACTTGGGGCTCTTGCAGGCCCAGCCATAACTTCCCTCTTAATAAGGCTTTTGAATAATCTGCTCCTTCCAGGTTGGCTGTCTACACGATCTGGCCTTGCCCAATCAATGGCACAAACAGTGGGACAGGGGACATCTTCACAGATGCTGGTGGGAGGGAGGTGCTGGCTAGACAGGCATGGCAGTTTATTGATTATATTTTAAGAGCTATTTCCAGATTACTTTTCAGAAAGGCTATAACAATTCACATAACCTTTTCCCCACCTATTCACCAGGGCAATAATACCCTTTAAAAATTTTGCCAAACCAGCAGGTAAGTGGTAACCCTTCATCCTTTTGTGGCTTTTAGCCAATTCCTAATAAGGGATGCGCTCCATCCATTATTAGCTGTCTGACTCCCACCCCTGTGGGCTGTCTCATCACATCTTTGCTCATTTTTCCCCTATTGGCCTTTGTCCTTTTCCCATTGATACATAAAAATTATTTATATGTTAAGGACCTCAGTCCCCCCTCTCGCTGCATCAACAGGTGTGACCTGGGTTGCCTGGCTGCACCCACCCAGCCTGCCTCTGTGCCTGCCATCATCTTCCTGCTCCTGGTGCCTCTGGGTTTGGCGCTGTCTCTCCTGTCACACTCCCCAGTGGCTGCCAGCACGAGGAACGGAACCTCGTGAAGGAGGCATGCCCCGCCGTGGACCCCAACCTTCCCCTGGAAGCCATCCCAAGGACTTTGTGGATGGACACATGCTGGAGCAGCCCAGGCCTGTGACTGAGGGGACCCCATTAGAGGCCGGGTGAGGGAGGGACAGGGCCATGGGACGGAGCTTCGGGCTGGTCAGGATTCCAGGTGACATGGAAAAATGCCCTCGAGGCACTGGGGTGAGGGTAGGCAGGTCATGCTGGAGAGAGCCACGCTTGTCTGGAATTCTGGCAGCACCACGCAGAGCCCAGGTCTGAGGGGTGGAGCTAAGGGTCCGGGGACTTCCACATCATGTGCCTTTTGGCAGGTGCCTTAGTAAGTGAACGTTTGGTATTTGACCTAAGTCTCTGGAAGTCCATCTACTCAAGCTGGCAGCAAAACCTCTACCTGCCCACCCCAGCCCTACCTGGGAGGCCTGGAAGTACCTGGAGGCTGCAGGGCTGTGAGCCCCCAGCTGGCAGGCCGCCCCTGGCTCCCAGTCTCGGGGCCTCAAGGCTCCCGGCTCCATCCTCCGTGCCTCCTGTTCCACCAGCCCCTCAGGGCCTTTGGTGTGCCCAGCTGGCATCTGCTGCTCTGTCACTGGGCCACTGAACAGGAGCCACCAGGGTAGCTTGGCCCTACAGGGACGGTGGCACATCTGAGGCTTCAGGGACGGTGGCACATCTGAGGCTTTCGAGGGTAGCCAGCTGATCCTGGGGTCATCCCCTAGCCGCCGGCCGCAGCCACACTGTGACCAGATGCAGAGAATGGCCTGAGGGGGTAGGAGACCCTCTGCTTGGTGCCCAGGGGTGGGGCCAGAGGCAGCAGGGGGTAGGATGTCTCTGCTCTCACCTCCTGACCCTGCTCAGCCCTTTCCAGAACCACATCCCCCTGCCCCTTGCAGCCACCTCAAGGACCTACTCTTTCCCATACCCACTTCCAGACCTTCCATGGAGTGGGCCCCAGTGGGGGAGGTACAGCAGCCCAGCCCCTTCAGCCAGGCTGGCATGTGCAGGTGGCGGCCACAGCAGCCACCCCAGACCAGCAGGTCCAGAGAGGCCGCGGGCGGCGCCGAGAGAGCAGACCCACGCAGCGGCCGCAGGGAGGGTCGGGTTTAATAGTCACTCTAAGGGGTATCGTACACCATCTGGAGCCCGGCACGCGCCCCCACCCCTCCTTCAGCCGAGGGCACTGCCAGGCGTGCTCAGACCCAGGCTCTGTAAAGGGGGGCCCGCCCCCGAGCCCCAGCTATATACAAGAGGGCCGTCGCCCCAGCCCACCAGCGGCTCGGCTCTCGGGCCTGCGACGCAGGGTCAGCCCCCACGGCCGCGTGTGGCAGGGCACCCGCCCGCCGGGACCCAGCCCCGGCCCGCCCCCACCACGCCCCCAGGCCTCCGCACCCGGAACAGCTTAAGACCGCGGCCAGCAAAAGCTGAACTGGCAGCGGCCGCCGCGCGCGGGCAGGGCCCGGCCCCACACGGCGCCCCCTGGGAGGGAGGGAGGGCGTGCCCTCCCTTGCTGCCGGGCACCCCTGCGGCGGAGCGGCTGAGGTCAAAGCAGGGGTGGCGGGGGAGCAAGCGCGGACCATCAGGCCTCGGCCAGGGCTGGAGCCAGCCGAGCGCCGCCGGCTCCACAGACGGGCCACCCTGGTGCTGGTGATCAAAGACGGCAGGGCACAGGGGCTGGGGCAGAAAGGGTCCTGGAGAGACGTGGGCGGGGCTGCCTACGCCGCGACAAGTGACGTGGCGCTGACCTAGTTGACTAGTAATGCTGCTTCCCTAACTGTTTCAGGGCGTGTAGAAAATTGCACTTATTTCTAGGGACCTGCGGAGAGGAGCTGCCCAGGGCTGCTGAGCATCCGCGTGGCTGCAGCGGGCAAGGCTCCTACGGCCCGGGGTGCAGTGGGGACCGGACCCCGGCAGGGAACCTGAGCGGCGTCTGCGCGTGCCCCGAGAGGCCGTGAGGCCCGGGAGCCGCGGCCCCGGGGGCCCTCAGAGGACATCCTCCAGGTCCAGCAGCTTCGAGTGCTGGCGGCTCTTCCACAGGCGGTACAGCCGGAAGTCAAAGTAGGTCTCGATCATCTGCTTCCCTGGGGCAGGAGGGGCGGGGACTCAGCCCCCAGGCCCCGCCCCGGGACCAGCCCACCTCCAGGATGCCCCCGCGGCGGACTCACCTTGGGCGGACAGTTCCAGGGGGGACTCGAAGATGACCCTGTGAGGGGTCATGAGCGTCCTGAGGTTCTGGAACAGCTGAAAGGAGGGGGCGGGGCCACAGGCTCAGGGCAGGAGAGGGTGAGGTGGGCAGGAGCGCCCCCACAACTGGCTGGGCTCATGCAAGGGGATTTCTCTTGAGGGATTAAAGGAACAGGAAAAGGTCTGCGAAAAAACGGGGCTCCTTCAACTCTTTTCTTGTTTCTGGGGTCTCCAGAAGCCTGGGGGATCCTAGGGGTCGGTCCCCGTACCTTCTCCCCGTTGGGGTTCCCCAGAATGTAGCAGCCCATGATGTGGATGACGTTCGGCTCTGGGTTCACTTTGCTCATCAAGCGGCTCAACCGCTTCCAGAAGCTGGGGGATTGGTGGGGACGGACCGGTCACAGGTGGCCCCCGGCCCAGGGCCCCCAGGTGTGAGGAGGGACGGCCCGACCCCCGTTGAAGAGCAGCGGGCCATGGCCCAGAGTCCAGCTCCAGGGACAGGAGCAGCCCAGGAAGGGGCCGCGGGGCTGGGGCGCGCCCGCAGAGGCCACCTTCCCCAACGCCCTCGGGCGGCCCCACCCACTCACTGGATCATGTCTTCTTCCTTCTCCACTTTGGCAAAGGTGGCCACCTTGTTCTTAAGCAGGTACAGGTGTCCAGGGCCGCCCTGCAAGAGGCCATGGTCAGCCAGTGCCACCGCACACGCGGGGCACCCTCCGCCGCTCCCCCGCCCTCTGCGGGCAGGCGCAGAGGCATCTTCGGCCCCCACTCCCGGGCAGCAAGGTCTGAGCCCCACCTGGCAGAAGATGAGCATCTTCCAGATCCTGGCCCCTTTGCGGTAGACGTTCAGCTTCTTCTCTATCTCCTCTGGGGAGGGAGCGGTGTGAGCACGGTCCCCCAGCGCACCCCCTGGGGCCCACACGCATCCCCCAGCCCAGGACCAGAACACAGTGGGGTCAGAGGGCACGTACCCAGGATGTCCTCGAAGGTTGCGTGCTCATGGTCCTGGGACAGACAGACCACATCCCCATCAGAGCCGCTCTCAGGCAGCACCCCCCAGCATCGGGGACAGGGGCCCGGGGCACTCACGTAGAGAATGGGGATGATGGACGGGTCGTCCCTGCGGATGATGGTGGGGATATACTCGGCTTTGGGCACCTTGGAGGAGATGAGCTGGAGACAGCACAGGGTGCCACTCAGGGCCAGCTGCTTCGGAGCCGAGGGGCCACCCCGCTGGTCCCTGCCTGGCAAGCAGTTGGAGCCACGTTCCCCCCACTGCAGAGCCATTCTGCTCCCGGAGGAACGCCACCCGTCCCACAGCCTGGCTGGAGAGGCCCTGGGGCAGCCGGGCCTCACCATGACCTTGGGCGGCAGGAAGCCCTCGGAGTCACAGGCCACAGCCTCCAGGTCCTTCTCAGTCTCCCAGTCCAGGTCCTCGAAGGCCTCGCCCAGGGTACAGTGTGAGCTCTGCAGGTCACTACCTGCGGGTATGATGGGTTACCAGGACTGTGGGCAATCAGAGGCACTTCCTACTCCAGCTATAGCCCCAGAAGTGGGTGGTGGGCAAAGCTGGCAAGCCACATCCTGGACGGCCCTCCAAAGCCAGCAAGAAGCCCCAGGTGAGCGAGAGTCCAGCCAGGACCACCCAGTAAGACTGACCGCTGCCACCGGCCAGAAGCTGCCTATCTGGGGAGGCCAGTGGGCGTGGTACAAGGCCACTGGGTGCTGGGCTGCAAGTACCCGGTACCGTGGACCAAGGGGCTGGCATCACAGGCCTTGCCCCTTAACCTGCCCACGAGGTCGGAGGTGCAGGGCGCCCCCATCTCACAGATGGGTAAACTGAGGCTTAGAGCGCAGAAGCGCATTAGCCTCGCTGCCCGGCGGGGGCCCGCTCTACGGGGCGCCGGGGCCTGGGATCCTACGCCGGGGCTGGGCCGGCCTGCGCCAGGCACCTACTGTCTCGGGAGTCGTGGGAGGTGTCGGCTTTCATGGGGGTGGGGTCGCTCCAGGACCGGCTGAAGCTCCGCTCGCGCCGCTCGGCGAACGCTGCAGTGAGAGCAAACCCGCGTCACGGGGGGCGGGGCCGAGGGGCGGGGCCGGGGAGCCAGCGTCGGAGGGCGGGGAAGTCTGAGGACGCCGGGGGCGGAGCTAGGTCCGGGGCGGGGTCGAAGCGCCGGGGTGCGGGGCTGAGCCCCGTGGCCGCGAGGGGCTCAGGGGCCGGGGGGCCGGAGGTCTCTGGGGCCTGGGGGCCCGGCACCGCGGGTCTGAGCAGCAGCAGCATGCGAAGCCCCGGCCGTTCGACGCAGCTCCCCCCGCCTGCGCGGGGCCTTACTCGGGGCCTTACTCGGGGCCTTCACCCGCCGGCTGCCGACCATGCGCAGGTGTTTGCGGAAGTTCCTGGGGAGGAAGTACCGGAGCTGGTGAGGGCTGCGAGGGGGTGGGAGGGTGTCCCCTGCGCTCCGCGCCCACCACTGATTGCCCGCCACGCCCAAGGCCCTGCCCCGCCCCCTTTCCCAGAGGGATGCCCTCCTGCAGCCCCTAGGCTCTCCCGCGTGCCCACCGCCCACCCAAAGGCAAACCCCACCCAGTCCCTCTGCCGCTGAGACCCCGCTAGCGCTCCCCTTTGCTGCCAGGACAAAGGCACAATGATCGCGACTTCTCTTGCTGTCCCGCCCACCCCATCCCAGGACCACTCTCTTGGTGACCCCTGCACTCAGGCACCCCACCTCCTCTGCCCACCTTTCCGTCCCCTCCCTGGGCTCATTCACACCCTGAGCCCTGCCAGCCTCCCTTCCCAGGTGGTCAAGGAAGCTGCAACCCAGGAAGGCCTGGATCCTAGAGATGCCCCCTCCCCAACTCAGTGTCTCTTGGGTCACCTCAGAGGCAGGTCTCTGCCCCTAATCTTTGTGCCCTTCCAAGGCCCCAAATGGACAGACAAGCTTCCCAGACACATCTCTGAGGGGGCTTGGGGCGGCTAAGCCTTGTAGTGACCCCACAGCTCTGGGTTTCAAGGGACAGAGAAATGGGTGAGCTCGCCAGCTGCAGTTCAACTGCCGATGTGCCCACAAAGCAAGGCCTGGGGGATCCAAGCACAGGACCTCTCCTGCCTGCCGCGTCCCCAGAGCAGGGCCAGGCCAGTGGTCGCCACCGCCCTTCCCCCATAGGGTCTGCTGGGCTGGGTGGGCCCAGGCCAGACCAGCACAGACAAGAGACGGACCCTGGTGGCGAGTGGCTGGCAGGCCCTACCTCTGGATTACAGACGCGGAATCATTCTCCCGTTTCCGGCGCTTCCTCTCCGCGTAGCCCCTGAACACCCTGGGAAACCACCGCGAGTCAGCACTGCCCTTGGCCACAGGCAGGAGGGACAGAGACACGGGGACAGAGGCTCGAGCACAGGGCCAGGTGGGGCAGACAGGCCCCCCAGCCAGCCAGAGGGGTTCTGGCCTGTTTCACCCTGCCCTCCGCCTGGCTCTCAGCAGGCCCTGCTTTTGCACTGGTGCACGCTTGGACATAGCGCCCCCTCACAGACAGGCCCAGGTCCCTGGCCTGCCCACACTTATCTGGGGTGGGAGGGTCCCCCAGGGACAACGACTGTGCCCTTAGGCTAGAGGTCCCACTGGGTACTTACGAGATGCTGGAGTTGCGGCGGGAAGGGGCAGCGAGAAAGAGAAGACACAGTAAGCCTGGACCCTCAGGCCCCCAAGCTCCCTCTGTTCCTCAGAGGGTTCCCTCATGGGTATTCCATGTGCCAGCTGAGCACTGGCTATGTTTTGGGCCAGTCCATGAAAGGGCATGGGTGCTGAGGTCACTGTGACCCAGTGAGGCTGGCGGCTGGCACAAAAGCCTGAGTGCCCTGCCACCCCTGGGACCAGCAGCAAAGATGACAGCCCCCACCAGCCCTAGATTGGCTCTGGGCTCGCAGGGTGGCACGTGGGGAGGGAGCTTCTTCAATGTGCGGGATGCTGCAGCAAAGGGCACCTCCCAGGAAGAAACCCCAAGGCAAAAAAACCCAGAAGCATGTCAGAGGTAAAGAATAAACCCTGCAGGGGGCTGCGGTCGTGACTGCTCGCTGTAGCTGCTATCTGGGTCACGCGTGAGGAGGAGCTAGGCGACGGGCTGGGACTGGGCAGTGGCCCAGCAGAACCACCCCTGCTGGCCACCCACCCCCGGCACCAGGTCCCCAGAGGGCCAGGGGCAGGGCCGTGTGGGAGGGAGGATTGGTAAGGGAAGGGGCAGGGAGGGCAGGGCGGTGTGGGAGGAAGAGCAGCCAGCCCTGCCCCTCTTCAGACACCACTTCTGGCAGATCCAGCAGAACACAGGGCCACGGGCCCAGAGAACAAGAGAGGGTCCCAAAGTACTTCCTTAGCTCCAGGAAGGCGCCCCCTGGCCCAGTCCCGCGTGATGGGCACGTGTCAGGCACACAACTCACGCTTGCATAGTGGTGGTTGCTGTCTGGAAGCTGAAGAGGTTCTCCTTGGGGAACCAGGTACGGACAGGGATGTCATCTGGAAGAGGTAAGCAAGTAGTGACCAGGGGGCCTGGGGTTCCAGAAGCCTGTGCCCCCACCTGTCGAAGAAGGTGTGCTTCTGGCTCAGCCAGCAGAGGAGAGGCGCCAGGGTCCCCCAGACCTCCCCAGGGGGGAGGAAGCAGGCACAGGGCTGCGGCAGCCCAGGGCTTCCCAACACTCTGTGCTTGGCTCTCCCTTCGGTTGCCTGTGGTTGAGAGGTGCCCCTGTCTCCAGGGGGCCGGGAGAAGGGATTCACTTTGTCTCCCTTTGGGCAGGAGGCGCAGGGACAACAGCTACAGCCTCTCCTGCAGCCCAGACCTCCCCTCCCCTGGACCATTACAGGAGGGCAAGGTGGAGGCCCTCAGCGAGCACAGACTGCCTTGCTGGGTGGGGGCTGCCCCTTCCCAGGACCCCTACAGCTCCTAGACAGGCCGAGCAAAGGTCTCACCCTGCGCCCTGTCCCAACCCCTCGCCTGTGTCCAGAGGAGCGTGAGGTTGCGGAGGTGAACTGCCCACACCCTAGGCCTGTGCCTAGATGCCCAGGCGGGTTGCTGACTTGGAGGCCCAGAAGGTGTCCCAGGAAGGTGTGGCAGCTCAGCCACTTAGAACTTTGCTCTCCAGGAGAGCACCTCAGAGTCAGGAGGCATGGGCTGCCAGAGGGTCGCAGAAAGGCCTCTAAGACACAGCTCAGCATTCCTGGCGAGGGGACCCCTGGTTGCCCAGGTCCTGGAAAGTTATGTGCTGTCCAAGGTGAATGGGTGCCTCCCTGGCAGGCCCCGCGAGAGTGACTATTCCCCAGGACTTCCTAACTGGATGGCAGCCCAATCTTCCAGTTAAGCCATGTTTTCCACCAGCTCAACCCTCAAGATCCTCCCTGGCCCCCTCCTCCAGGAAGCACTTCCTGACTAACCTGGTGCTGGCAGGATCAAAGCCAACCATGAGGCCTGACATGGGGATGTGCTGGCAGGACCCCACCTGCCCCATGATCTGGGAGCTCTCACAGTGGTTATGTGCTGGCAACCCCCAGCACCAGCACCCTGCCTGAGCCTACCAGTGCCAGCAATAAGCCCCCTCACCAGACACACGGTCCATGCTGTACATCCTCTCCAGCTTCTTGCGGCGGCTAGGGGCCTCAGGCAGCGGCGGCTGGTCAAGCCCAAAGGCCCGAGGGGAGGGGCCGGGGGCCAGTTGGGTGCATCCAGGACATTCCTTGGAGCCCTGGCGGCTGCCCGCCCAGCTCTGGCAGGGCCTGCTGATATCCTCACGGCTGCTGCCTGGGCTGGCACGCAGGGGCTGGCTGTGGTGGTGGGGGTGCCTCTCCCGTTGCCGCCTCCCCTTCACCACGGCCAGCTCAATGGCCTCGGCCTCTGGGCCGGGCAGCAGGGCTGGCTCCCCAGAGATGGTGTACACTCGGGGCTGGGGGCCCTCGCCAGCCGGCTTCCCACAGACCGCGTCCTCTGAGAGGCTGCCCTCATAGCGGCCATTGGACACAAGGGAGAGGCGGCGCTTGTTCTGGGGGGCTGGCTGCATCTCAGGGGACCCGTCGTGGCCAGAGTAGGCGTCAGCCAGCAGGTGGTCTGGGGGAGAGGCACAAGGTGAGTGTGCAGCCTGCCAGCCCTGCCCTTCCAGTGCTCTGAGGGCAGGGAACACCCAGTGGGTGCCTGGCTGAATGTGGGAAGCTGCAGCTGCCCCCCACCCCACTGACCACACGCCAATCCTTGATGTCTTCAGAAAAGGCATTTCCCAGCTCTTCCTAGAGGGCCCCTCCTGTCTGGGCCCCAAGCCCCTTGCATGTGCTGCAATGACAGGCTGTGCTACCTTTGGGTGACAGGCAGGGAGTGGGGGTGGGGGGCAGGAACAAGCAGGCCACCGCCCAGCCTGCCACCGCACCAGTGCATGGAGCCAACTTTTCCCCTCCCCCCAACCAGCTGGCCCCCAGAGACAGTAGTGCCAGCCCTGGGGGTGCCAGGAGGCCTGTTGCCATGCCAACAGCCCAGGCTGGGTGGGTGCCATGGTGATGAGTGACTCGGAGCTCCTCCTGGGGCTCTGGGCCAGGGAGGGCAGGGGACGCGAGGAAGCCAGCCCAGCAGGGCAGTGCCGCCCCCTCACACCCCAGTCTCCACCGTCCACGGGCTGGGCCTGGCCTGGGGCAGGGGACAGCATCCCCTAGGTCGGGGGCGGCTGACTGCCCCCATCCTGGCCCTGCCTCACGCGACCCTACCTGCACCGTTCCGGTTCTCAGGGTGACTCTGGGACAGGTACTCGCCAAACGCTCGGGCTGCTCTGAAGGGGGATAGCGGGGTGCGCCGTCAGTGCACACAGGCCCACCTCGGCGTCTACCAGAATAAGAGCCTGGGGCACCCTCCCCCTCCAAGGCCCTGGGCACCAGAAAGGGAGAGGCCGGGGGTGTCACCCACGGCAGGTACTCCCATCCTACCCTGGAAAGCCCAGGGCTGGCAGGTCGCGTTGCCGGGGACCCTTGGGTTCCGATGCGCCTCGGCTGGACCTGCAGGCCCGGCCCCGGTCTGCATTCCATACAGCCCCGGTCACTTGGTAGGGGGAGCCTGAGGCCAGCATCTCGCCCACCGTTGCCCCGAGCCGGGGGCGGGCGCGGGCCCCATGGCGGGCCCGCCGCACTCACCGCACTTTGGCCGCCACCGAGGACATGGCCTCGCTCCTCAGCGCCCTCCTCCGGGAGGCGGCGGCGCCCATGGTCGAGGCGGCGGCGCATCCCCCGGCCTCAGAGCGGGCCCCACGCCCGCCGCCTCCGCCGGGGGTGCCGTGCCGCTCCGGGGCTCGGGCTGGGGTTCGGGACCGGACACGGGACTCGCATGGCCGCGTCGGGCCCTCTCCGCGCGTCCCGCCGCACAGGGAGAGCGCCGGGGGTGAAGGCTCCGCCCCGCGCAGGCAGGGCCGGGGGCGGGGCTGGGATGTAGCCCCGCCCACCGGCTGCAGGGACGGGGCGGACCCCGCCAGTAGGTCGCCACGACCAGGGGCGGAATCCCACCCACCGCCACGCCCGGACCGGCGGGCTCCTCCCCGCGCGTCACCCCTGGGCGGGGCTGCGGCGGAGGCTCCGCCCCGCGGCGTCCGCGCTGGCCGGGAGCCGCACCCCCCGGCCGTCCGCCTCGCCGCTGCCTAGCAGCGCGGAAACAGGCCGGCGGCCGCCAGACTGCCAGGTCCTGGGCCCTCAGGTCAGGGGCCGCAGACCCGCCTCACCTGCTCTGAGCGCCGCAGGGATGGTGGTTCTCAAAGTCACAGGGCGGCAACTTTTCATTTCACACAAAAGGCCTCGCCCGGCGTGTTGACTGACCAGCGGACGCCACCATCTTAGGAGAGCGTCCTATGTACGCACAAAGCCTGAGGCCGCTGGGGCTCATCCTCGGTCTGGGGGACCCCATCCCAGTCCCTGGGTGCCCTGCCTGACTGGCCTGGAGTTGTCACCCCCACCCGGGGTCTCAAGCCCCAAGAGAGGGGCGCCTGGGGTTCTCAGGTCCCCGCGTGGTGACCTCTGGAGGAGAGCAGGCGACATCGCTCCCGCCCCCGCCCGGGGAGGGTCCCCTCCAGCGGGCCAGCGGCGGGGGCTGGGCTGCTCTGCCACAGGGATCTGGGCACAGGGACACGGCCCACACACAGATCTTTTATTGACATGCTAAGCAGAAGCACTGGGGACTCTGACAGCTCTCAGGGGGATCGGGGGCTCGCACCGCCCCCCCGGGCTGCTATGTGTGCAGAAGGGAGCAGGACCAAGGGTCTGGCTAGGAGCTGCCTGCACCAGCCTGGGCCCCAGCAGGGGTAACGCTCGGCACACGGGGCAGGGCCCTGGGCCCCAGCCTGGTCTTCTGGCAGGTGGGGAGGGGTTTCAAGGTGCGTGGAGGCCTCTATCCATCTTGATCCGAGTGCTGGGGGGACGAGGAGTCCTGGGACCATTTTGGAGAAGCCAGACCAGGATGCCGATGCCGAAGTGAGGGCTCATCCTCCTGGAAGCAAACCGCACATGGTCAGGCATGGGCGAGCCGGAGGGCTGACCCTGGCCCAGGGTTCTCCAGGCTGCGGATGCAGAGCCACTGGCTCATGTGGGGCTCTGAGAGCCAGCCTGGCCAAGGGGCAAAGGGCGGGTCTGGGCAGCTCACAGAGTCGGAGGCCACGTCCGCAGGGGCGCTCTGGAAATCAGCATACGTGTCCGTGGGGCTGTCGGGAACCTCCTCCTCATACTCAGTCTGGTAGTCAGACTCGTCTGGGCAGAGGGGAGGGCTGTGTTGGTCCCCTTCTGGGGGCAGGGCCATGCCACGGTGGCACTGGTCCCTGCACACAGCCAACCAGGTCCAAGGGCTGCTAGAGGGAACGTGGCAGCCAAGGCGGCT
This sequence comes from Manis javanica, assembly GCF_040802235.1. Lineage (NCBI taxonomy): Eukaryota > Metazoa > Chordata > Mammalia > Pholidota > Manidae > Manis > Manis javanica. The sequence goes on along the minus strand of NC_133157.1, from coordinate 532,264 downwards.
TATTGAACACGTCAAGGGTCAACAAGACATGTTGACACCACCACCCACGGCTGCGTGGGCACACATCTCGAGTCTGACTCACCATCCACTGAGGCCACCTTGGCAGGCTCAATGCGTGACACAATCTCGGCAAGGTCCGTGAAGGAAGCGTTGGGGCAGGTGTGGACCTACAGGGCCGAGGCAGAGGAGACATCAGATCAAGGTCACCGCTCCCATCCCCACCCCTGACCCCAAGACGCTGTGACCCTAGCCCACGGAGGCAGCCCACCCCTGGAGTGGAGTGTGGCAGGGCACGGAAGACGGGCAGAGTCCTGAGCAGACCCCCACTCAGAAGGCCATCCTCTCCCACCATGAGCACCAGAAGGGCAGAGTCACGGGGGGGAAATGAGAGGCCACGTCAGGCCACAGGCCAGGAGATAACCCCCAGGGCTGCTGCCCCTGCCCTTGTCTTCTGGCCCCAGGGGTGGGAGCGCCTGAGGCCTGAGCCATTGACAGGGTGCACGAAGGTGCTGCTGGCTGCAGGGAGCCCTGCACCTCTCCAGGGCAGGGTGTGCAGCGGGCCATCCATCGGGGATGGCGGGGAGGCAGGGGGGTAGGGGTGTGCCCGTGGGCACTCACGTCGCAGGCCTTCATCTTGCTTGACCCCTGACGGTCCTGCAGCATCTTCTCCAGGACGCCACTCCGACGCCAGACATCAAACACCGTCCGCCCATGCTGGTACCCCGCTTCCTGCACACACCAGGGGCCCAGAACCCGATGCTGGCACCCTGCTTTCTGCACACCCCAGGGGTTCTGGTGCTGGCACCCCACTTCCTGCACACACCAGGGACCACAGGACTGGGTGCTAGCACCCCGCTTCCTGCACACACCAGGGACCATGGGACCTGGTGCTGGCACCCCGCTTCCTGCACACACCAGGGACCACAGGACTGGGTGCTAGCACCCCGCTTCCTGCACACACCAGGGACCATGGGACCTGGTGCTGGCACCCCGCTTCCTGCACACACCAGGGACCACAGGACTGGGTGCTGGCACCCCGCTTCCTGCACACACCAGGGACCACAGGACTGGGTGCTGGCACCCGGCTTCCTACACACACTGGGGGCCCTGGGACCTGGTGCCGGCACCCTGCTTCCTGCACACACCAGGGACCATGGGACTGGGTGCTGGCACCCTGCTTCCTACACACACCAGAGGCCCTGGGACCGCATGCTGGGCTCTACTTCTTGTGCTCTCAGAAGTGGGGGAGGGGGCTGGGGGAGGTGCAGCTGGACACAGCCCGCTGGCCTGGAGCCGCAGTGTACTCACGCAGATCTCACCGAACTTGCCGAAGTCCAGTGTGCGGTAGCTGTCGATGGGGGGGCGCAGGTACTCACAGTACCCGCTGCTCTTCACCATCTCCAGCTGCCGGACGCAGCACACGTAGGCCAGGCGCGCTTGGATCTCTGCCATGTTCAACACCTGTCACCATCACAGCTACCTGAGCAAGGCTCTGGCCCCCACCCGGCCCCAAGGGGAGACGCAGCTCTGCTCGGCCCCAGGGGAGGGCAGGCACTGGCCAGGGGCCCGCAGTCGTGGAGCCGTTAGGCCTGTGCCTTTCCCCTGAGCTGGGCTCAGGCAGGGCCCTGAGCAGGATGGTGAGCGAGCGAAGCGGTGAAGCCCCCAGGACTCAGGGCCTCGGGGGCACTGTCCCCTCTCCAGCTGCCGACATCCCACAGGGCCGCTACCTTCACTTTCGTGGCCAGGGGGTTCCAGCGCTTCCAGAGCAGCCACCACCCAGACAGCGCATCACCATAATTGGTGAGGTCTGTCTCGTCTTGACTGCCCACGTCGATGGCAATCACCACCTTTGCTCCCATCGACCTGGCCACATCAGCTAGAAAGAAGGCGGCCCTGGTCACCACTGGGGACAGGTATGTAGAGCCCCAAGTGGGAGCAGAACTGGGGGGATGGAGGCAGGGCTGGAGGGACAGGGACAAAGCAGGGGAATGGGGGCAGAGGAGCAGGGGGACAGGGGCAGAGTGGGAAATGGGGCAGAGCTGGGGGGACAGGGACAGATTGGGGGGATGGAAGCACACCAGGGGAATGGGGCAGAGCATCTCCTTTCCACTGGCACACCTGGGCCTCTGGAGGGGCAGCTGGGAGCACAGAACTGTCCACCAGGTGACAGGTGTGCCCACAGGAGGGCCCCTTGCCAGCAGCCAAGCGGACACCTGCTGGCTGTCGGTTCCCACTGTGACCATGGAGCCAGGAGGGGAGCAGCGGCTGGTGGCTGTACTTGGCGCTCTGAGCACTGCTGAAGTGCAGGCCTGCCAGCCCTGGTCAGCGAGGGAGCATGTGTGCACGTGTGTGCTCTGTGCTCACACGGCCCTGTCAGCCCCCCAGAAGTGTGTGCAGCGGCCCTCCTGGGAGCAGAGTCAGCTGACAAGGCCGGGTCCCTCCCTGAGATGGTACCTGGCAGGTTGTTGATGTAGCCCCCATCCATCAGCAGGTGCCCATCTTTGGGGTCGCAGAGTGGGGGCATGTACCCTGACAGGGACATGCTGGCACGGACATACCTCCACAGGGAGCCTGGGAAGGAGAGGTTGAGGGCTTGGGAAGAGGTGGAGACCCTACCAGGGGACTGGCAGATGCCTTCCACTGCCCAAGAGGTCTGGCCCCACCGCAAGTCAGCCTGGCCTATGTGGCATCCCGCAGCCGCATGTCTGACCTCTGGTGATGGAGTCCAGCTGGAGCTGAGGTGCCCTCTGACCACCCCCGCCCAGGGGCTCAGTGGAGGTTGCACGAGGCCCAGGGAGGCCAGGCTTGCTCTGGGGTCTCTGTGCATCCCGCCATGCCCTGCTCCACACTGGGGTGTACCACAGCCTCTGCCAGGCCCCCACCCACGTTAAAGTGCACTCTTCCCTGCAAGGGCCCTTGGCTGCTGGCCTAGCACCAGCTATCGGGGGTCCCTGTCCCAGCAGGACCGTTGGGTGCTCACCATCGGTGTGGACCCTCATGGCAGAGGCGGTGATGTCCGTGGTGATGGTGAAGTAGGGGATCCAGAGGTCCTGTGAGGGAGGCAGGCTCAGCAGGGCCACCCTCCCTGGTACCAGCCCCCCACCCTGCAGGCTGGGGAGTCTGGGGAGTGAGGAGGGTGCCATGTGTCCAGAACAGGCTAGGCTAAGGCCAGCCGTGGGCAGCTTCCCAGGGCAGCCCCTGCTGGGGGACCTCGATTTGCCGGTCCCCGAAGACGCTGCTCATGGTGCTGTTGAAGCCGGCCCCTGAGAACATGGAGGTGATGGGGTAGGTCAGGTCCAGCACGGTCTTCACCACTGATGTCATGTCCTGAGTGGGCAGAGCACACGTGAGGCCCTGCAGGGCAGGCTCCCTGCTGACACAGCGGGGGCCCCAGCTGGGAGCCCACCTCCAGAGCGCCTCCCAAGAACAGACAGGTTGTCTGGGAAGGACCTGGGTGGTCTGTGGGACTAAGCCTTCAGGGCCTGGAGGTCCTGTGAGGGTCCGAGGACCCCCACAGGGCTAGCCAGCCCGGCCCTTGCTGCGTGCTCAGTGGGAGAATGTGGCACCATGCCCAGCCCAGGACCAGCATGAGGTAGGTGGGCAGCGAGGACGGCCCTGCCACAGCCCACTGAGGTCCCTAAGGCAACGAGACCCACTGAGGTGGGTCTGGGGACCAAGCTGCCACGCCATACTCGGTCTTGGTCGATGTCACACTGTGACACACGTGCCACCAGGGCCCCAGAGAGAGTGGCCCTGCAGAAGGCCCTCTGGCCAAAGCCCCTGTCTCTCTGGTGGGACTGGGTCTGTCCTTCCTCAGTGAGGACGGGGCCAGTTAGGCCTGTGAGGAGCAGGACACGTGACCAGGTGGGCAGCACTGGCCTCACCCAAGAACACCCAGGTTTAAGGCTGCCTAACTCCTGAGGGGTCAGGGGTGGAGGGGAAGGGTCCTCCCTGCTGCACGGAAAGACACTGGAATGAAAAGGTCTGGAGCGAGAGCTGTACACAGGGTGGGACCTCAGCTGCGAGGCAGGTGCCTGCCCCACGTGCTCACACTAGGACTTGTGGGATGCAGGCCCTGCCTTGGGATAGGCAGAGGGAATGCAGGGACCCAGGACAGCATGGCACATGCCCAGAGTCCTCCATCGTTAGCAAGGCCCTCACACCTAAGGAAGCCCCTGCCCTGTGGAGAGGCCTGTAGACCCAAGCCTGTGGCCCTACAGCCCTGCCATCCCGTCAGCATGGCAGAAGGCACAGGCTATGCGGACAGGTGGAGCCAGAGGGTGGTCTGGGAGGTTCCATCCTGCCCTGCCCTACCCCACCCCTCAGAGGACTGTGGGGCACCACACCTGAGGCTCCCAGGCCCCTACGACTCCTGCGCCACTCCAGAGGCCTGCTGGCCTGTGACCAGGCCCTCACTGAGGCTGGAGCACACTGTCCTCTGTGGGCACTGTCCCCAGAGGCCATCCTTAGTGGCTGGAGCCATGTCAGCTCCTGGGCCCCCTCCTAGGAGCAGCCTGCTGAGGAATGGCTCATTTCAGAGAAAGAGGCATCTTTGGAACACTGTGTCCTCGGGATGTGTGGGTGGGACAGACGGCCTGCTCTGATGGCTTCCACCAGAAGACCACCGATCTCCTTTTTCTTTTTAAGAGAACACAAACATTTTTGATCCCATTGGTTCAATGGGCACCGTTCTGTTCCCCTAGAACAAGCAGAGCCTCCAAAGGACAGAATGCAGCCTGTGCTGCAGGGGAGCCCCCTCCACCATGCCCACCCACATAGTGTCTGCAGGCCCTCCCTGTCCCCCTCAAACCCACCTCAGATCCTGCCCTGTCTATATGGTTGGGCCTCTGCTCCTCAAAGGGTTAGTGGCATTAACTGCATTGTCCACTTTCCAAGTCCCTAGTTCTGGCATTCGGGGTCTGGCACACCGGGGAGTCGGCCACCCCAGGGCTAGCGGTTCCTAGAGCCGGCGGAGACTCGCCCAGCCCCGGCTCTTGTGCGCACTGCTCCAGGGCCCAGGACCCAGCCACCTCCCTGAACACACTCTCACGGGCCTGTGTCTCCCACCTGAATCAATCCTGGGGCAGCCCCCATGCCCCAAGCCCACCGGAATTATTCAGAAGAGAACATCCCACGCAGTGTGCCCTGCCCTGCCCTGCCTGCAGGGACCCCGATGTAGGCTGGCCTAGGCCTGCCCGTGCTGCTCCCCGTCTCCTCATGGCCCAGGTGCTCCCCTGTGGCCCTGTGGGGCACTCCCTGCCTCTTGTTCCCAGGAGAACTATGGGTAACATTACACTTTTCTTCCAGTGTGCTGACCTCTCTGTGCTGTCCTCAGTGTCCTTTATAAACTAAGACCAGCACCAACAGGAGCTGGCCCCCGACACTGGTGTTCTTACTCCCCCTGTGCACCCCCTGCACCCTACAAGCCAAGCTCTGAGGCCAGAGCCCTGCAAAGCCACGTGCCAGGGCCAAGGGTCCTGAGGCCCTCTTACCCCAGGGCACACAGGAACCTGGCACTGCACCCCAGAGAGCGCGCAGCCCCTCACCTCAGCCCACTGCTTGGCCCGGATCCGTATCTGACTGTAGTTCCGCTCCTCAGCGTACAGGGCGCCCATGAAGGCCCCGATTGATGTCCCTCCAACCATGTCCACGGGGATGCCACACTCCGTCAGGGCCCGGATAACGCCAACCTGGGCACAGCCTCTATGCCAACCGGAGCACAGGGCAGGGAGTAAGTGCCACCCCCAGGGCTGGCTCCCATTGAGCCCCACAGACGGCCACCCCCAGAGACAGTCGTCCTGATGTATCCCCCACCCCACCCCAGCAGCTGACTCCTGCATCAGTCACAGAAAATCGAGCAAAGACACTGGCTCAGAGGAGGGCCGCGGGCACTTAGAGGCCCCCTAGTGTTCTGAGGGCAGGACAGTGTTCAGACACTTTTACCCACCAGCGTCTGAGAGGTTGTGAAGCTGAACAGGCTTTGGATGGACTTATGAGGAGCCCACTGTAAAGTGGGGGTCCTGAATGTTCCAAGAGCAACGCCCCAGGGGTCAGGTGAACAGGGCACAGACAACCCCCGACAGGGAAGGGAAAGCCAGCATCTGAAATGGTCACCCTGGGCTCCAAACTACTGTCCCCATTTCTCATATGTGGTGCCCGCCACTCAACCAGAAATTACCACTCGTGAGGAGGAAAGACCACACGACCACAGCTAAGAGAAAAAACACACAACAGAAGTGGACCCAGAGGCAATCAGGGATAATCCTGTCATCTAACAGGTAACAGAGACGTCAACACAGGCTACAAAGTGGCCGTGGAGCCTAAGGAGAAGTGGCTTGAGCATGTCTCAATCACTCAAGTGGGCGAATGAATAAACAAAGTGCGGCATACACATATGAAGGATGTCATTCATCCTTCGAAGGAAATTCTGACACATTATCAATGGATGAACCTTGAGGGCATTAGGTTAAATGAAAGAAGCCAGACAGAAGGGCAAATCCTGTAGGACTCACTCATAACAGGGACCTGGAGCATCAGATTCAGACCCAGAAAGAAGAAGGGTGGGGACCAGGGGCTGGGGTAGGGGAGATTAGGGTCTAACAGGTGCAGAATTTCAGGCTGGGATGAAAAGTTCCAGAGATGTATAGTGACGGTTGCAAACCACTGTGAATACACTTACTGCCACTGAATTTCACACTTAAAAACAGTTAAAATGGTAAATTTTTGTATGTATATTCTAACACAATGAAAACATATATAATATCACCGCAGAAAGATTAAATACTCAGGTTTAAGCCAAAAAAGTTCAAGACAAGACAAGATTAATAATTTTGGCAGAGAACTAGAAACCATAAAACACAACCAAATGACAACTTTAGAAGTGAAAGATACAATAACTGAAATGAAGAACTCAGTGCATGGGTTCAACAGCAGATTAGACACAGTTAAAGAGAGAAACAGTGAAATAAAGACAGATCAGAAGAAAACATTTATTGCATCATAGAGCATCAACAGAATGGAATATTAAAATAATCTTTTCAAAAATATGTAAAGGGGCTCAGAAAACATCTGTGATCTGGTGCAGAGGGCTGAAAGAGATGGGACAGAAGGAACTGGTGATCAACATCAAGCCTCAGATTCAAGAAGAATTATAAATTCTAAGCATAAATCAAAAGAAAATCATTCCTACATTGTTGAAAATCCAAGGCAGAAAAAAACTTTAAACCAGCCTGAGAACAAAAGGACACGCCGCCTTCAGAGGCGCAGCACAGCCGGCCAACTGCTCCTTCCTTTGCGGTCACGGCAAAGGACATGGGCTCACCATCTGGCCTCTTGTTTCAAATGTCTGCTGGCCCATAAGTTAAGGGAAAAAAAGAACGATTCAAATCAAAGAGAGTAAAATTAAGAAAATAATAAAGATAAGAGCAGAAATTAATGAACCAGAAAACAAACATACAACAGATGAGATGAACAAAGCTACAGATCGCTGCCTTGAGAGCCGCTTTGGCTGACAGTGTCCGGGGAGCAGGACAGGGAGCAAGGTCTCGATACCAACGTCAGGGCGGAAAGAGGGACAGCGTACAGATGCTCCAGTCAGAAAGGTGAGAAGCTAGTGTGAGTTTGATGCTGTAAGTAGGAAAATTCAGGAAAACTGGACATATTCCTAGTACAACATAACTTACCAAACCCAACATAAGAAAGAAAAACTGACCAGTATTATCATTATCAAGATAACTAGGTCTTTAATTCCTAAATCCTTACAAAGAAAATTTCATGTCCAGATGGTTTAACTAGTGAATTCTACTAAACACATAAGGGAGAACAACACAAATATTACATAGAACCATCTAGACAATAGGAAAAGGAGGACTCCTGACTCAGTTTTGAAGCTGGCAAACAAACCTACATGAATTTCAAGACAGGACAAGTGCAGCCCAATCTCAAGCAGTCAAAGGGGATCCAGCGATAGAGAAATAGGGTGACACATCACAAACAAATGAGTCTATCCCAAGAATGCAATGCTTTCATTTAAAAATCAATAAATGTAATTCTCCATGTTAGCAGAATAAAGAAGAAAACTTACATGATCTCAACAGATCCACAAAAACAACCATTCATGGAAAAACTTATCCAACTAAGAATAGAAGGGTACTTCCTCAACCTGATGAAGAGCATCTATGAAGCCCACAGCCAAGGTCACACTTCACAGTGAAACTGAACCAAACACCCTCCAACACAGGGAGTGCTGAGAGCCCCTCACCACTTCAGCTCAACATGGAAGTTCCAGCCAATGCAATAAGGCAAGAAAAAGAAACAAGCAGCACACACATATTTCGGAAAGAATAAATTCTGTCTAAGAAGACATAACTGTGTATATAGGAAATTTTTTAAAAACTACAAAGAAGCTACAAGAGTGAATGAGTCCAGCAAGGCTGTAAGATAGGACATTGATTCACAGATACCAGTTGTACTGCTATATACTGGCACAATTTTAAAGTGCGATTTAAGATATCATTTATAGTAGCAAAAAAATCCCATTAAACACTGAGTTGGCTCTAAAATTTACATGGATATGCAAAGGACCCAGAATAGCCAAAACAATTAAAACAAAAAAACACCCATACTCACACCCAACTGAAGGACTTACACTGCCTGATGTCAAGATTACCATCAAGTTACTGAAATCCAGGAAGAGGTGGTGTGGTAAAGGACAGAACACACACCTCGGGGACGCACCGGAGCCCAGGTGCAGACTCCTGCTACACAGAGTCATCTGGTGTCTGACACATACCACACTCCACAGGGAAGGGGTGTTTTCAGCAAAAGGTGCTGGGGCAACTGGATAACCATGTGGGAAAAAACACCTCAGTGTCACCCCACACTGCTTGCCAGAAACCCAGTCAGGTGGATCTTAGACCCAAATGTACAGGCTAGAATCACGGTGCTTGTAGAAGAGAACAAGGAACACCTTTGTGACCTTGGGATATGCAAGAGCTCTCAGAACACCAGAAGTAGTAGTAACTGCAAAAACTGGTAAGTCCCACTTTATCCAAATTAAAAACTGTTCATGAAAGGGTGCCATTAAGAAAATGAAAAGTCAAAGATCGAGTGACAATATTAACAATCTATCTTGCAAAAGACATGTATTTAGGCTACATAAATAACTCTTCTAACTCAATAATAATAAAAGACAAACCATCCATAAGCATGAGTAAAGAACATAAATGGTACTTTTCAAAATAAGATAAGCAAATGGCCAGAGCACATGACGGGGGTAGTCCTCACAGTGTGTGAGTTTCAGTCACAACGACACACCACTCCACACCCACTGGAACGGCTGCGATCCGGAATGGTGCAGGAACAAGTGTCAACAAAAATGCGGGCTGCCCGAATTCTCAAATGCTGATGGGGGTGTAAAATTGTACAACTACCTCATGACTGGGAATTCCACTCCTAGGCATTTACCCAAGAGGAAAGAATATATGTCCTCAAAAAAGATTTGTACAAGCACAGTTCTAGCAGCTTTGTTCATAGTAACCCAAACCAGAAAATAACCCAGAAGTCCCCTGACAGGAGGAGGGATGAGCAAAGCCTGGGGACAGTGCTCAGCAGCACGCGCTCTGGGGCCTGAGCGCCATCAGGCACTGCTGCACGATGAAGCCTGGGACGCGGGCAAGACACAGGCACTCAGAGCCCCAGAGAACTCGCCGCTACATCAGGGGGGCAGAGAGAAGGCTATGACAGAGCGCCCCAACATTAGAAATATTTTAGCAGAAGAGACCATTCAGAAGATACATTCGAGAAAAATCAGCCAGAAAGCAGAACAAAAAGACAGATGGAAAACACGGGAAGGAAGATGGGAGACGCCGAGGGTCCATGCAAGATGCCTGATTTCTGGCCACGAGAAGCTCCGGGAGAGAACAGAGAGGGGCAGACGTCCCGAAAGGTCGCCCTGAGTGGGAATGTGTGGATTTCCAAGTGGGAGATGGCCCACTGGGAGCCCGCCCGGAGTGGCTGTGGAGGACAGCAGCGCTGCAAGAATCCAGGGGCTCTCCCAGCTTCCGGGGGGCACAAGCCTCAGGAACAACAGCACCGGACTCTCAAGAGCAACACTGGAGGCTACAGACAGCAGAGCCACACCTCACAGACCCTGAGGGAGAGGGGACGCATCTACACTTCTGTACCCAAACCGTGTGGCGGTAGGATGACATTTTCTGCTACGCATGGTCTACTTTCCCCACCTTTGCACCTTCTCAGAAGGAAATTTCTAGGGCATGAGCTCTACCAAAATCAGGAATAGATCAAGAAAGAGGAAGACATGGACCCAGCCGAGAGGCAAAGGCAGTTCCCAGGACAGCGGAAGGGAAACCAGGCCAGGATCACAGCAACGCGATGGAAAGCGAGCGGCGGAGCCAAGGGAGGCAGGAGGCTGGGGGCCAGTGGCTGCCCACTCTGAAGCGGACGTCCCCGCATGTCTGAGCAGGCTGGGTGGAGGCCAGTGCTTCCACAGTGTCTGCGGACAGAGTAATGATACCCAGAAAACTGAGCAAAACAGCGGCACAGTGATTAGCTCCAGGGAAGAAAATGCAGTCATGCCCCGCCGCATGCCTTAGCTCTGAAACGGACCCCACCGTCACGGAGGCGTGGCAGTGAGTCCTGGCCTGGCGAGGGAGGGAGGGCCCATGGACAGATGGATAGACAGACGGAAGGACTTTGTGTGGGGGAGTGGGTTAGGGACCCGGTGATCTGAAACTGAGAAAGAAAAAGAACAGGGGTGCTGTTCAGAAAGTACATGAGCAAACAGCTGAGAGAAGGCGAAAGTGCCCACCTCGGGCTCTCTCTGGATTTCACGGCCGGGCAGGAAGGACAGAGGACTGCTAGTTACACAAATGCTGACCGGCCTTCGCGAATGGCCATATTTCTGTTAAAATGTTATTTTGATTTCAACTGATTTTCATTAAAAGTGCTGATCAGGCCACTGTGATCTGCAAGTCTGTGCCAGCTGCCCCAGGTCCCCCACTGTGCCAGCCCTGCAGGAGGCAGCCTGGGTGCCCCACCCCGCCATGCCTGCCCCGCCAGCCACCTTGAGCGGATCATCTGATTTCCTGGGCCCACTGGCTCAGCCTTCAAGCAGAAGCCTGGCACCTGATGAAGCTCCAGGACCACCTGAGATAAGTGAGCACAGTGCCCAACACTCCATCCCTCAGGCCAGGGCAGGACTCGGCTCCCTCCCGGGGCAGCAGGCCCAAGGCCCTGCAGCCCAGCACTCCCACTGTAATTCGACAAGGAGAAGAGTGGGCCAGGCATGAGCAACAGCCTGACTGGAGGCAGGAGACATCTTTGAAAGTCTCCACCACAGCGACGCCAAGGGGCTTCTGCCCTTCCAGGGCCCACCCCTGCAGCTTGCTTTGGAAGGGACGCCCTTAGGCCACTGGAGGCGCCTGGCCAAGCTCCTTCTCCGAGGCATCAGTGGGGCAGCGCATAGAACCTGGGGCACCCGGGAGGTCCTGCCATGGTGCTAGGGGGCGGCACATGCCAGCTGGTGTGGAGACCCCCTGAGCACCTCACCAAGCCAGCAGTGATGTCTCCCCACAGTGGGGGCATGGGAGGATCCACCTCACCAGGCACCCAGCCCAGGCACCACTCACCCTTTCTCCCTCCCTCTGAGGGGTGGGGTCTGGCACAGATGTGGTAGGAGGCGCTGCTCTGCCTGCCCACGTACCACCTGGGTCCCCAGAAGGCCTTGGCACACCCTTCCCATGACGCCCCTGGGCTCTGTTTCTGCTCCAAGTGCATATTTCTCTTTAGTTCAGGAGAACAGGGGCAGGTGTTAGAATGACAGCTCAGGGCAGAAGTTAGTGGGGTGCAAAGTCCTGCAAGGAGCCCACCAGCCTGAAGAAGTAAAGGGTGCCCCACTAGGTCTGGAGCCGATCGGGCTGTTCCTCCACAAAGTGCGTATTAACATGGGAAGAGACTCACCCGGAGCCCGGCGGAAGGACTGGCAAAGAACAAGAACAGAGTTTTCAGAAGAGGAGACACGAATGGTCAACAGGCAGACAGAAACTTCCAGCAAAGACTCAGACAACACAGGAATCTCCTTCTACTGCTTCCTGGGGCAGTGGGATGTGAGCGGAGACTGCAGGGGCAGGACTCAGCAGCACCCGAGGCACTGAGAAAGGCTGGCTGAGTGTGGGGCCCACCGAGGGGTGCCTCTTCACATGCCCACACACACGTGCACACAGCTGCAGGGGACGGGACGGGCACTCACCTGGCCCCTCCCCCACCAAGCACCAAGGCGACGGCATTGCCGGTCAGCACCCGGGCCAGGCGGGAGAAGTCCGAGTGCCGGTCGGGGGGCCTCTGGAAGACCTGCTCGTACATGTCCACCTGAGAGGGGACAGACGGGGACAGGCGGGCCGAGTCAGCATCCTGACCTGCTCGGGCTGGTTTCTCCATCCAGACACGGCAGGGTCTGCCTGATACCAGCCCTGTCAGCACCTCAGCATGCCTGGGAGGAGACCTCAGAGGGCATGTGGGTGAGTGGGCAGAGTGGGCAGCTGGGCCACAGCCCCACGGGCCAGCAGGAGATGACTGAGCCCTAGGGCAGCTTTCCCCAGAGGGACCCCAAGCCCAAGGCCCAGCTGAAACCCTGCCAGCCCCCAGGCTCTGGGCACAGAGGTAACTGTTAGGATCCGGGCCACTGAGCGGACAGCCAGGGAGGCCGCGGTGTGTGGGCAGCCTCTGGCCCGCCACCGCCTGGCTCCCCGGGGCTAAGGATGCCCTACGGAGGGGTCCCAGGACTTGCCCGCAGATCGCCCAAAGGACACCCTCTGAGGCCCGGGTGGAACAGGAGGCTCTCACACCCACCAGCCCTGCTCCGAGCCTCACCAGCCTGGGCATGCTCCTCCTGGAGAAGACGCGGCGGGGGCAGCGGAGGTGCAGGTGGCCAGAGCACCAGCTGCGCATGTTGAGCCACTCCACGGTGCGGGCGGGGGCCGGCCCCTCCTGCCGGTGGAGCAGGACCAGCTGCTTCTGGGCTCGCACAGCTGAGTTCTCCAGCATCCGCTCCAGCTGAGGGGGGCAGAGCCGCGGTCAGGCAGCCCAGGCGGACCTGACGACTTGGGTGGGACGGAGCTGAAGGCTGGGATGGGGCCGGGGACAGAGGTCCGTGCTGGACACGGCCTCATCGGCAGGCTGACAGGCTGGGAGGGCCCGAGGGCAGGGCCTTGGCAGGGGGCCTGTGTCTGTAACCCAGCTCAGCTGTGGAGTACCTGGGGTGCGCCAGGCTAGGCAAGGTGGACACAAGGGAGCTGTGGGGCACCAAGAGGGGGCTGCCTCCCCTCTGCTTCTCTAACCAGGCACCGTGGGCACACACTGTGGCCTCCCTCACAAGAGATTCGCAGATGCTGCCCCCCCGCAAGGGGGAAGCACTCACTGTGCAACAGGCACCCACCTCAGAAATGAGGGGTTCTCAGCTGCCCCAGGATCCGAGGCAGAGCTGGGGATGAGTACAGAGTAATGGGGCAGAAGGAGGGGACAAGGAGACCCCTCCATACCCTCAAAACAAGCAGGGCTGAGTGTTAGAGCTGGGATGGGGAGCCCAGGCCCCACACATGGCAAGGTGACCATGAAAGCCGGACGCACAACGGGGAGACATGTGCAGCGCCAGGCAACCCTGGGGGCACATTCCCCTAGGGCCCCACTGCCTCTCCAGGTGGGTGACCTGAGGGCACCCTTGCACCTGGCTGGTTACAGTCAAATAACTTCCTAGCTGAGAACAGACAGGTGGTGGGCAACTGAACAGCACAAAAACAAATGAAATGTGGATAATTAGCTAAAAAACCTAAGCATTGAGGAAAAAAGGAAGTTTCAAAATGATGTAAATAGAGCACTTTTATACAGAAGTAAGCCCTGTCAACAGTGCCACATACCCACAGCAAAATGTGAAACAAACAGGGACGGAGGTCTGACCTGGCATGAGGCCACCTGGGGTGGGGACACCTGCCCTGCTTCAGGCTCAAACCCCTACTGGTGGCTCCCAAAGCACGGGAAGCAGACACCTGGGCATTAGCTCTCATTATCCGCCCCTTCTCGAGCTCCTGAAATATTTCTTTCACAGGAACAGACAGACACAGACAGGTCTGTGACTCCCCATGGTCAGGACCTAACCAGCCTGTGGCCATGGAAGCCATGCCCACCACTGTGGGCCCATCACGCAGCCACATGCCTACAGAAGCCACACCCTCCGCCTGACCACTCCTGCAAAATCATGCCCACTGCACAGTCGGACCACGCCCAGCCTCGCCCAGCCCTGGGGCCCACTCACCTCGCCCACCGTGGGCTCCTGCTCACCCAGGCCCACGATGAGGATGCAGTCAGCCTGCCGGATGCAGCGCTGGGTCCAGGGCGTGAGGGTGCTGTCTGCCTGGTACAGCACGATGCGGTGCATGTCCTCCTGCTGCCCCAGCCAGCTGGACAGCCGGTACTCATGGACACTGGAAGGCAGAGACACAAGGCATGCAATGTCAGAGCACCGTGGGGGGGACACTGACTGCAGGGGTACAGACACCAGGACATGGGGGGCCACCTCAAAGCTGTGCTTGGACCCACTGAGAGGAGGCAGCTAAGGTCCACCAGGCTGCTTCCCACATGGAGGCCACATACCTGTCCAGGGCAGCAGAACCCAGGCGCTGTTTTATGTTGTCACTTGTCAGCAGCAGGGTGGGGCCTGAAAACACAACCTATTTTTTGGAAAATGTCCTGGCAGCCTACCTCCAAGGACAAGGGGGGCCTGCCTGCCCACAGAAGCAGCCCCAGGGCCAGCAGACAAGAGTGCCCACTCCCGGCCCTAGAGATCTGCTCTTCCTCAAAGCAATGAGAAGTCTCTGACTTCAAAGAAGTGCCTGTTGCCTGAGGTAACCCATCCCTCTGCCCCCAAAGGAGACCCTCTGGGCAGTGGGTCTGCAAGGTGTGGGAGCGGGTGCTCAGCACTCAGAGCTGGGAGGGCCGCACCAGCTCCAGGGCGCAACAGGTAGTCTCCACATTACACAGGAGTGGGGGCCTGTCTGAAGTTTGGTCTCCTTGTCCACACAAGAAATCACATGTCTTCAGCACTGCAGCTGTGCATGTGTTGAGGGGCAAGGAACACAAGTTTGTAATACGCAGATAATTTCCCAGATCCAGAGGAGTGAGGCTGGGCTCTAACATGATAGCATTCACTGGAGCTGAGATGCACATCTTTTCACATTTGTGTCTCTGAAATCAGCACGCATCTTCCATCCACAGTGCCTTAGAGCCACTGTCCACACAGACACTCTGTCAGGGTCTGCACAGCCAGAGGGGCAGTGTCAGAATCTGGGGAGAGGTCACCGGGCTCAGGACAGAAGCCCAGACAGGCAGCACTCAGTGTCAAAGTGCTACCTCCAGACACACTGGACAGCGAGGACTCAGGACCCTGGGCCGAAGAGGCCCATGGGATGCCCTGCTGAAGTGTGGCTGTCTGCTCTGGCCCCTGCACACAGACAGCTCTGGCTGGGGTGAGGTGAGGGGGCCGCACACCTGCTCTGTGGGTCGGGCTGATAGGAGCTACCAGCCTGACAGAGGGAGACCTCTTGGGGCTGGACCATCCCCCATGCCTGACAGCGGGCTCTCCTGGGCATCACCTTTTGGAACCCAAGATACAGTGGGATAGGCAGGCCACGTCTGGCTCAGGAACAGGGAGGAGCCCAGCCCTGAGGCCTTCAGGGGACCCTGTGCTGGGCTCCACCTCCCCAACACCGTGCATCTCCTGCCCTAGAGCCCCTGCTTGGCCTCGGGGGACTCGAGGGGGCCCTCAGGGAAGTGCGAAGCCCCCTGAAGGTGGTGCTCTGGGCTCCCAAGGCACAGGCTGCAGCTCCCATCCCTGGGAGGGGTGTGCGTGAGACCCAGGTGGTGGGTGCAGGGCAGCGAGGAGACACAGGACTGCTCCTGGGCACTCAGTCTCCGGCTCTGTGGGGCCTGGCGGGAGGTGGCATCCAGCCGGCCTGGCCAGTCACTGCGGCCTGCCGCCAAACAGCCTCTTGCCCAAACTCTGGGAAATGAAGGAAACGCAACGACAACTTCGAGCACTAAAGTAAAGTGACTCCCGGCCTTGAATCCTCACTCAGCAAACAGACATGGTCTCCCGACTTCTGACAAAGGCATAGCAGGGGCAATGTTCAGTCTTTCTGAATGAGGGCTCTGGGTCGGCTGAAGGCCCTGTGGATAAAATGAACCTTGACCTTCCCCCTCATGACCAAAATCAATCCAGGGTGAATGGTTAATTTAAAGGAAAGGTGAAACCATTAAGTTTTAGAAGAACATCCCCATGATTTGGGGCAAGGTGAGACTTCTTCAGTAAAATGCAAAGAGTAGCAACAGTAAAGGGGAACAATGATAAATTGGCCTACATAGGAATTAAGAACTTCTGTTTGTCAAAAGACATCATTAGAAGAATAAAAGAACAAGTCACAGGAGTGACAGATACCTGCTACATGTGCATCCAGAAAATGAACTGTATCCTGTACAGAAAGAACTCTACCCATTCACAAGGAAAAGGTGGAAACCTGATAAAAAGGGTGAGTACCCATTTGTGGAGTATAACAACAAAGCAAAACTGAAGGAACAAAACAGCAGCAGACTCACAGACTCCAAGGAGGGACTAGCGGCAACTGAAGGGAAATGTGGGTGGGCAGGGAGGAAGAAGGGTATAGGCAGGTCATGGGGAAGGTGGTCCAGCACGGGGAAGACAAGTAGTGACTCCATAGCATCTCACAACACTCATGGACAGGGACTGCGATGGTGGGGGGAAGAGGACTTGATAACATGGGTGGATGATGAAACCTCAATGTCGTTCATGTGAAACCTTCATAAGATTGCATATCAATGATACTTTAATGAAATAAATAAATAAACAAACAAACAAATAAATAAATAAAGTGCCTGGACAGGCACTTACACAACAGGGTGTTCAGCGGCCAGTAAGGCAATGGGCTCCATCATCACTGTGAAATGCAGACTAAACCACAACGAGACGCCACTGCACAGTCACCAAAATGCACAGAGGAAAGACTCACTGTGCAGAACACAGGTTCTTCTCAGGTGCACAGAACATTCCCCAGGACGGACTGTATGTTAGGCCACAAACTTTAAGAGACTGAAATTCTAAAAAGTATCTGTGCTGATCACAATGGTATGAAATTGAAAATCAGTAACAGTAGGAGAAATGGAAAATTCACAAATATGTGGAAGTTGAACAACAGCCAACTGACCAGTGAGTGGGTAAAGAAACCACAGGGAAGCCAAAAACACTGAGACAGATGCGAATGGAGATGAGAGTCCACAGCCAGGGATGCGGCCTAGACAGAGCTCAGAGGGAGGCCTGCAGCTCCAGGTGTCTCCAGCGAGAGACCACCTCAAATCAACGGCCACACTTCACACCTTGAGTGACTATTAAAAGAGTATCAGGCTAAACCCAGAGCTAACAGAAGGAAGAGACACCATAAAGATCAGAACAGAGATAAATAACACAAAGAACAGAGAAAAATCAACGAAACCAAAAGTTGGTTCTTTTTTTGAGTGAATCAACAAAACTGATAACCTTTCGTTAGATGAATGAAGAAAAAAAGAAGACTCAAAATTACTAAAATCAGAAATGACAATGGGGTATCACTAACTCACAGACATAAAGAGGTGTATGAAAAAGTACTGTGACAATGGGGTGGCCTGGATGAAAGAGACACGTCCCCAGAGACACACAGCCTCCACGACGGATCCAGGAAGAAGGCACGTGAGCAGACCTGTCACCAGGAAGAATATGGGATCTGCAATGATAGTGACGACCCAACGAAGAGAAGCCCTGGATGAGATGGCTGCACTGGCGATTCTGTCAGAGACATTTACACGCCCCCAAAATACTGAAGAGGGCCACTTCCTAACTCATTCCATGGGGCCAGCATTACACTGATACCAAAGCCACTATGAGACCCTGTTGGACAAACACACCATGAGAAAACTGAAGACAAATAGCCTTTATGAACACTGATGCAAAACTCAGCCAAGTCCTAGCTAACTAAACCCAGCAGTACACTCGGAGGAGCACGCTGTGACCAGGTGGGCCTCTCCGTCAGAGTGTACAGACCACACTACCAGAACAAAGGGGAATAGCCCATATGATCATCTCAGTTAAGGCAGAAAAAGCGCTGATAACATTCAGCATCTTTTCATGATAACAACACTCAACAAGCTCTCGGCAGAAAGAGCCGCCTTTAACATATTAAAGGCCACACATAAAAATTGGACAGTGAACACCACACCCAGTGGTGAGCAGCCAGGAGCTCTCCGAGGTCAGGACGAAGACGAGAGCGACTGCTTTCCCCGTGGCTATTCAGCCAGCCCTGGAGGGCCTGGCCACAGCAACCAGGCCAGAGAAAAGAAAAGGCATCGAAATCAGAAGGGAAGAAGCCAAACTGTCAGGCAGAAAAACAGGTATGAGCCAGTGGAGGGAGAATAAGGTCAGTAAAGCCCAGTAAATGGGACTCAAAGAGTTAACTGGGTAAAACCAGAGAGCCAGAAAGGACTCACGGAGCTAATTAATTAATTAGCTGAAGCTCCAAAGGCCAGGAGTGACTTGGAAAGTCAGGATATTCCCCAGAGAGAGAAAAGTATGTTGGCGCAGACCAGTGCATCCCTCAGACCACATCACTGCATCGCCTAGGTGACGCCACTGTAAACTCTGACCTGCTAAAAGCCCCAGCTTATTCTTTAACTCAATCTCATGCTCTTCTTCCTCTTCTTCCAGCCCCGTAATCAAGGAACTTTGTAACCAGGAGAGGAGACAGAGCTGCAAGTGTGAATGAACCTATGTGGACAAAGAATGCTGAGATCCAGGCCAACAGTCACCTAAACAACCCTACTCTTAAGAAAAAGCTTCAAAGGAATTATGACATATGTGAACATCATGCCTTACGCTGACTCTTACCCGAAAGGCCCTATAAAACCTCCGACCCCAAGCCCTTAAATGCGCCTCCTCTCTGAGGCTGCCCACACTCCCCTTTCCTCCTCCCGGTAAACAGCGAGGGGCTGCTGGGGGCTCGGACCTGGGGCCTGCAGGCTCCCGTCGCCTGGGTGGCCCAGAGGGACCTGCAGCTGAAGGGTCGAGCTCCTGGCGGCCTGCCGGGAATCGCCTGCCTTTGTACGTAAGCTCACTCCAGCCGGTGCTCTGCGGCTCCCCCAGATCCTGGGGTGGCAGGGACTCGGTTCCCCCGCCACGCAGATCCGAGCGGACCCTGGCTTCAGGAGCTGGCGGGGATCCTGCCCCGTGCTGAGCAGTAGTGCGGTGAGCGTCCCTTTCCTCCCTCTGCTCTGCCTTCCTCTCTGCCTCATTCAAGCAAACCTGCCTCTGTCTGCCCTGACCGGCCAGCTCCTCCCTGGGAGTGGGCACAAGTAACGCCTTAACTCTGCCCCACCACCGTGCTTCTGCCCTTCAGTTCTTTGCTGCGGCGAGATAAGGACTGAGGAGAGCTAACCCAACCCAACAGGCATGTCACTGTCTGCAGACGACACGAACACACACAGAAAATCCCAAAGACCTTCACCAGCTGTTAGAATTAATAAATGAATTCAACGTCTTGTTCTTGAATCACAAAGTTTAACAGCTGTCAAGAATTTGGAAACACAGCTCAAGCTTCTTGACCCCAGCCGAGGTCTGCCACACAGTCAGCTGGCTCAGCCTGCCACCCCACTGCCAATTGCAAGGCAGCCCCAAGATGGGCCCCCGGCGAGGCGGGTGCATCTCTGTGCCGGGCCCTGAGGCCGAGGCCTCTGGGAGGCTCTAACCTGAGGATCAGCCTGCCTTGCAACACACACAAGCTCCTGGGGACCAGGCCTGCCAGTGGAGACTGCCTGGTGGCGCCTGATGGAAGGGCTGCTTGCTGCGGACAGCCCCCGTCCCCAGTGCCCCCCAGGGCTGAGCTGCACTTCAGAGGAACCATGAGGACCCACAGGAAGGAGAAGGGGTCTGGCCGGACCCCAGGCCACCCTGGGCAGGGCTTACCAATGGCACTGAGGGCGTGCGTGAGCTCCAGGGCGAAGGCAGTGAGGGGCACGTCCTCCGACACAGGCATGGCGGCTACCGTGGAGAGGTTGCTGGCGGGGTTCCCTGAGTCCCACTTGCTGGCTGCGGTATGTAGCCCAAACTGGTGACCTGCAAAGCACAGGGTCATGTGTTGGACTGAGGGGTCAGGCTGCCATGTAGTGGACTGTGAGGGTCTCTGTGTCTCTAGAGAACACCAGGGCACAGGCCAGCAGTCTGGGAGGAGGGGCCCCTGCACTAGGGTCAGCTTCACATCTGAGTGACCGGAGCTTCTCCTGGCCCGCCTTTCCTGCTGCAGTGCCCAACCGTGCTGGGAGCACCCTTGCTCTTGATGCACACCAGGACTTGGTCCCCAGGGGAGTCTGTGGCAAGAGGCCTGGCATACAGAAAGGAACGTGAGGCCCAGAAAAAACAAATGAAAACATTCTGCCAGGTGAGGACCTATTCTTTGAACCCCTCCAAGAGTTTTTGCCCAACTCACTGTAAAAACAGTAAACAATGTGGTATCAACAGATGTTTCTATTGTGTCTTGTCTGCATGGAATTTCCAGATGCTGGGAGGAGACACAGAACACCTGTGGGAAGGTCAGGGCTGGGTCCCAGGGGCAGCAGCACGGCCTCTGAGGGACAGTCACTGTAGCGCAGCCTCCAAGGCTGTGGACTCTCCACCTTCTAGACATAAGCCCAGGACCCTCAGTGCCTCCCTGGGGCCTACACTGTAGGGCACAGCAGAAGACACACAGGCCCACAAGCTCATTAGCCTCTGTCAGGGAGTCCCTGCCAGTTTATTTCCGACAACAGAGTCACTTCTCGGTAAGTGGCATCTCCTGTTTTCAGAGGTGCCAGGGGACAGCCTCACTCCTCCTGTCAGCCACATCCCAGCCAATCTGGTTCCCAGTGGCCTGGGTGCAGAGGGCTCTCTTGCTGGCTCCTTGACCACCCACTCCCAGCCTGCCCCACGCTGCCTGCCTGGCCCAGCCGGCTGGCACATCCTGCCTCCCACACAGGCCCTCTGAGCCCCAGAAGGGCACAGCCAGGCACATGCGCCACCCATACCAGAAAGTCCCAGCTCCTCTGAGTGGGAGTCTGTACCCGACTTGTCCCGCCCCAGGTGAGGAGCACATTTTCTGAGCAGGGGTGTGTGGGCTCCTGCACAGCCTGACCCAGATGCCAGAGGAAGGGATGCAGGGTGGTGGGGAAAGGGGACTGGTGGGTGCTGATGTGTGTGGGGGCAGGGCTGTGAGCCGGCCGCTGGATGCCCTGGCTTCTGGGCCCTTTTCCGTGGGGAATCCCCTTCCTCTCTACCTTTCCAGGGACTGTCCACATCAGACTCCTGCATTGGAGGCAGAGCCAGCAGGAAATTCTATTGCCAGCTTTGTTCGCCTCCTTACCTTTAAGAAAGGCACTTGGGAGAGTGTTAAGAAATGCCAAGAGGGAGATATAGCAGCCATCCCATCTCACCACTGCCACCAGTCACAAGGAGAACCTGGACACAACTCTCAGTAGGTTCAGAGGGGCCCAAGAAGGAGGGTGTCCTGGCTAGGGACCTCCACCCGTGGGAAGACCACTCTACTGCTGCCACAGAAGCAACAAGGCCCCCACTCCCCCCAGGTACAGCTAGGCAGGGCCCAGCCCTCCCTCCCCACGGGTGCCGCCTCCAGGGAGACTTTCTGGGGGCTTGCCGTGCTAAGCAGACACTGACTCTCACCTGCGTGGGGCTCAGACACAGTGCAGTGGAGCCCCCGGCTCTCAATGCCCTATACCAGTGAGTATGTTGGTACCACAACTAGAGACAGGGGCGATCACAGAGAGGGGGGAGATGCGCGAAGGAATTCTCTAGATCTGGTATGAGGTCCTGGGCTCGTCCCAAGCAGCCCATGCATGAGACCAGCCAGAATCACACAGCAGAGCCTCTGAGAACAAAATGTGGCGTGGCAGACCAGAGGCATATGGCGAAGACCTTAAGGATGGTATCAGCGTTCAAACACAGTCCAGGAAAGAGGGCCTGGCCACACTCTGCGAATATAAGCACACTGGCAGTCTGCTAAACCAGAAGACTTAAATGGGAGCCGGACGCTCACAATATTCAAAATACAGGATACTAACCAAAATTACCAGGCTTACCAAGAACCAGGAAAATCTCAACTAGAAAGAGAAAAGATCATTGACAGGAAAAAAATGACATGTCACAGAATTTGGAATTACTTGACAAGGACAGTAAGTAACAGTAACTAGCCAGAAGCAACATCATGAATGGTCTTGAAACAAAGGCAGAATTAAAATGGCTGAACTGAAACACTCTCCAGATGGGCTGATGAGTAGAAGAGCCGACGACCTTGAAGGCAGACGAAGTAAACTATTTGATCTGAACATTCAGAGGCAATACTTTAAAAAATCAAGTGCTCCAGAGGGCTTGGGACAATGACCAAAGGTTTAAGATTTGTGTCACTGTCTTTCTAGAAGAGGGGAAATTGTACAGGGCTTAAAGAATATTTGAAGAAATAGGCTAAAAACCTCCCAAATCTGCTTAAAGATATAAGCCTATAGAATTAAGAAATGAACAATCCCCAAACAGGATAAACACAAAGAAATTCATTCCCAGACACTTCAAAATAAGATTTCTAGAAACTAAAGACAGAGACCAAGTCTTTAGCACAGGCAGAGAGAAATGATGCCCTGCCAGCCTGGGAATCACTCAGATGTCTGGGCCCCTAACAAGAGCTGACGGATGCCAGAAGAACTGACACAGCAGTTTTCAAGTGCTGAAAGAAAAGTATTGTCGCAGCAGAATCCTATATGCAGCAAAAATATCCTTCAGGATGAAGGTGAAGTAGAGACAGTCTCAGATGAAGAAAAATTAAGAGAATTTGTAGCCAGCACACCTGCTCTACAAGGACTATTAAAGGAGCTTCTTCAGACAGAAGAGAAATGACACCAGGAGGAAGGAAGAGCCACAGAAACAGTAAACATCATGGACAATTCTCCTCCTGAGTTTTAAGCATTATGTTTGATGGCTGAAAGCAAAAGTTGTAACAATGTGTGAGGGGTTTTTCAATTATATAGAGGTATTATTTAAGATGATCTTATCCTAAGGAGGAAGAATAAAGTGATCTGAACAGTGATAAGGTTTCTACATTCCAGTTAAAGTGATAAAATACTGGCATTAGAACGCTAGGGTAAGCATGGGTATTGCAATCCCTAAGGCAACTACTGAAAATACAGTATGAAGACATATGCTGGAAACCACAACTGATATATAAAAATGGAATATTCAAAAAGGTTCGAGAGACTCAGAAGATAGGAATTAGAGTATGGAAAAAACCAACACATATTACATTAAATGTAAATGGTCTAAACACAGCTGCCAAGACAGACCACCCTAAGGGATGACAAAATCACAATCCAATTACATGCTTTCCAGAAGAAACCCACTTCAAACATAACCCTACCGGTTGGCTAAAGATGAAATGAAAAAAGATATACCATGTGTTGTACTGTCTCCCCAAAATTCATGTCCACGCAGAACCTTAGAACGTGACTTCACTTGGAAATAGGGCCACTGCAGACTAATTATCTGAGATGCGTTGTGCCGGAATAGGGGGAGTTCCCACCACTCTGCAGCCCCCACAGCACATTTGTCCACACCATTCCTTTAGCGAGCACTCACCTCCACACCACACCCAGGTCACTGCTGTGAGAACACAGATAGAACCCTGCTGGCTTACGAGACACACAGCAAGTGAGAATGTGGGGAAGGGGGGATCAGGAGTTGAGAATGCTGGGGATGGACAGGGGCTGGGGAGGCCATGCTGGGGTGGCAGGCTGGGGTGGGGGCACAGGGCTCTGCTGAGGGGTGCTTCAGGCAGACAGGACAGCAGGCCAGAGCAGTAAGTAGCAAGGGGTCACGTAACAGCAAGGAGGCCGCAAGCAAACACTGCTGACCAGGAGAGGCTCAGCACCATGGCAGTCCCCCAGGACTCAGAAGCCGGTGAGCCTGGAGCTAACAGTGAGTGTGCTGAGGAAAGCACTTTCTCAGTAAGGAGATGAAAAGAATAAAGATGCAAAGACAGAAACACTCCCAAAGCTCTAGAATTGCTTTATCAGCTTTGCTTGCTCAGCACAGGACAGACAATTCCCTAGGAGCTGGTTAAGGTCCGTGCCATCCACATCTTGTCCTTCCCTGCTGCCCAAGCACAGCCAGCTGGCAAACAACAGGAGAGAGCACAGATTTCTCCTTTTCACTTACACTGGAGCTTCTTTCCAACACTGCCCACATCCAGAGAGATTTTGGCAAATTCTTCTGGCACTGCCCAAACCTAAGCACTCCTCACCTCACCTCAGAGGTGCCCAAGGCGGGTGCTCTGGGCCTTTCCTCAGGGCTCTTCCCCACTCCCCCAACTCCAAGCAGGTGGGTAGGGTGCCAGGCCAGGCGCAGCCCTGGGACGCACCTGCTGCAGATCCCTGCTGGAGGCTGCCCAGGATCCTCTCCCCCAGGAGGTGGATCAGCCGAGTCACAACCTGGGGCAGGGGAAGAAGAGAGACCCCAAACCACACACTTTGAGAGCCTAGTCCACTGCATCCACGTTGTCAAAGCTGCTGGACCAGAAGCTGCCCTGGGCTGTGGGCAGTGATGTGGTGGCTGTCTGGTCACTGGAGGAGGGACCTGACTCAGGGCCAAGAGGTCACCCGATTGGAGTCGACTGGCAGGTGTGAAGGGCACAAGCCCTACCTTGCACACGCGCCCTCTCCTCTCACTTGTACCCTGCAGGCAGGCCCGGAGGAGCTTCCGGGAGTGATGGCTCACCACGCTCCCAGGGCCCCCGACCTGGTGGGATATGGGCTGGGTACTACACGGCATCAGGAAGTATTATATGGCTAAATTAATACTAAACTTTTAGAGTCATATACAGAAGTATTTAAGGTTGGAATGTCATATCTGTAATTTACCTTTAAATGCTTTTGTATATAAATAAAATGAACTAAATGTTTTTTAATTGCTAAGACAAGACAACAGAGGACATGTTGTATACACACAGTCCACTACTGTGGCTTTTAGATGTAATACAGGATCATTTTGAAAAAAGAAACTGCTGCCAGCTTCAGTAAATCTAAATTACCCAGGAGAGCAGGCGAAACACTGATGTAGTCGTTTGGACATAGCTCCTGGAGACGAAAGCCAGCTCTCTGCCCGCACTCCGCCTTCCCCACCCTCGGCCCGTGGTGCACCTCCTGGCTGCCCACAGCCCAGAGGTCTGGGGGTGAGCACACGGCGCCGCTCTCCTGAGAGCCCTGGAGCTGCGGGCGCCGGCACCCAGCCCGGCCGGCCAGCCCTCCACCTGCAGGCTGGCTTGAAGATCCTCTCTTGCCCACAGGATGCTGGGGTCAGAGACCCACGGGAGATGCGACTTTGATCAGAGTGATCCAAAACAAGCTAAAAAGCAGTCTGGTTTATATATAACTAATTTGGAGCTAGTTTTAAAAAACATTTTATTATGGAAAATTTCAAACATACGAAAGCACAGAGAAAACACCCCGCTCCCCCCTCCCCAACACCATCATTTATGCGAGTTGATGAAGGGAGCCCCACCGCCACCCCTCCAAGTGGCCCCATCAGAAGGAGGACCTGCTGCTGCTTTGGGTATTTTGCTTCCAGCAGGGGAGGAAGGTTTCCACCTGCCCCAGCAACAGCCCAGCCAATGGCAAACAGTCACAAATCAGCCAATGAGAGGACATGACACGTGGGACTCCGTTTCCTCCAACGGGCTTTCTGCTTAGATCAGCCCCCAGGTTCTCCTTCTCTATAAAGGGGCCTCCTGTGCCCTGTTCTGTGGACTTGTCTGTGGTTTTGCCTCAGCTGCTTGTCACCAATTGCAAGTCTCTGATCTTCCCAAGTAAACCCATTTTGCTGGAAAAATGGCTGATGGTTTATTTTCCAGGTTAGTAAGTCCAACAGCTTCACGTGTTGGCAAGGATGCACAGTACTGGGACCACAAAGGGCACAACCGTCAGAACTCTTAAAAAGCTACACATACGTCTACCCAGTGAGCCAGCAGTTCTACTTTCAGGTAGCTACCAAGAGGAATGCAAAATGTGCCATCAAGACATTTATGCGCCAATGTTTTTCGTAACAGCCTCAACCTATAAATGACCCAAGTGTTCATCAGCGGGGATGGGTGAGCAGTGGTGCGGCAGGATATGCTGCTTGCTCTGCAACAGGGCAGAAACCACCTACTGGTACCCACTGAGCGACAGAAGCTTCACACAAAATCCTACATTCTGTATTATTTCATTTACATCAAATCCAAGAACAGACAGAAAGCCTACAATGGTTGGGTGTGGGAGTGGGGCTGACCAGGAGCAGCCTCACCACAGGGCTGTGTGACCAGCGGCTCCCTGCCGGGGGCGGGGTGGGGGGGGGCCAGGGGCCAGCTCATCAACCCACCGCCACCTCTGAGGTCAGAGGCTCCCATTCCCTCAGCTACACCCTTATTACTTAGAGGCACGGAGGTAAAGAGCAGAAAGGCAGCCAGTCGCTGTCGCAGCAGCAGGACAAACTCCTTCTTTTTGCTGTCTGGATGGACTGCTGGCTGGCCCGAGCCTCTCCAGTGGCAACGTCACCTTTCCCAAGACACACAGTAAGAGGGCCCTGCACAGCCCAAACTGTGCCTGCACCACATCCTGCCCCTGCTCCTAAAGCTCCTGTCTGGTTTCGTACCACTGTGCGATGGCTTGTCTCAGGGCCAAGTGGCGGGAACACAGCCGTGCCAGGTGGGCTTCATTCACTGAGTTCCTCCTCCTACCACTGCTTCATACCGCCTGCCCAGAAGCCGTATCCTTACATGCTGGTCCATGCCAGTGCATCCTGTGAAACCATGCAACCTGCCTGCGCCCCACGTCCCTCACGCCAGCACTTGGGCAGGACACAACCTGCTGTCTGGTTGTCGTGGGTTCAGTCATGAGAGGACATGACACGTGGGACTCCATTTTCTCCAATGGGCTTTCTACTTAGATCAGCCCCCAGGTCCTCCTTCTCTATAAAGGGGCCCCCTGTGCCCTGCCTCCTGGGCTTGTCTGGTTGGGCCCCAGCTGCTTGCCACCAATTGCAGTCTCTGATGTTCCCAAGTAAGCCCATTTTGCTGGAAAATGGGTTTTGCTCCCTAAGGCAGATTGGACGGCAGCCCTTACCTGTGGATGCCTGCGCTTGATGGACGTCAGGGCTCCTGCTGGAAGCTTGGCCAGCTCTGAGTCCCGAACAGCGTGCACTGTGGTGGCCCTGGCCTGGTGGGTGAGCATCTCCACCTGAGCAGGAGAGGCCGGGTACTGGGGCTGCACTGCTCGTTCCCTACAGCCCCACGGGCTTGCCTCACTGCACCCCGGATGGGAAGGCACAGTGCACAGCAGTCTCAACTGGCACATTCCCCTGAAGGGGGGGTGGCGCAAAGGGGCCGTTCTGAGCACCCACCCCACCTGGCCAGCGGCTCTCCTGAGACCTTTGGGAGGCAAAGCTGCAGCTATTCCTGCCCTGATGCTGCAGCCCTGGCTGGGAGCAGGGAAACCAGCCCCCGGGGAAAGGCATGCACCTCGATGGGAAAGAGTCCCCCTCCTGAGGGCACTTCAAGGGCCCTCTCCCCACACCCAGGTATCAGCCAGGTGGAGTGAAGGGCTTGATGGGGAGGAGAAACCCGACCCTACCACACCGACGAGGTCTCCACGGCCATACTCCCCCGCCAGGCGCTTTTTGCCATCATCCTTCTGGATCACTGAGCGCAGCCGTCCACTGAGGAGGATGTAGGTACAGTCTGACTTGTCCCCCTGCCTGTGGGGACAGAGGTGCTAGAAGCCAGCGGGCAAGGCTGGGAACTCTTTGGTCACCCGAGGTGGCAAAGAAAAGAGGACATTACACTACATCTTTTTGTTTTGGAAAACAGTTATTTCCCATTAAAAATAAGTATGCTACATATGTAAAGGGTTTATTATATTTTTAAATAAATGATTAAGTATTGCAAGTTTTCTTAGTCTGCGTTTTGAACACCATGACAACTGGCAGCTGTAGTTCTGTCTGACCTGGGTGAGTACGATGCTGCAGAGCAAAGACACCCGTCTTCTACCACACGGAAGCGTGGATCATAAGCACTGTCCTAAATGCTGTCAGAACTGCCCTGTTGGGCCAGTTTAAAGGGTGGTGTGGATTTGTGTGTGTGTGCCTGAGCGTGTGCACATGAGCACCAGTCCAGGAGGGCCCCCAGGAGGCTGTCCCACGGCTACCTTGGGAGTCGAGCCAGGGGCCAGTCCACCCCGCCTGAGCTCAGGGCTGCACCTGTATATTGCTCTCCCAGCCTCCACCTCCATCCAGTCCAGAGCGAAGTCAACCTGCCGCACGAAGGAGGACATCCGCTTCACCACAGTGTGCGCCACACCCAGCACGACGGACGGCTGCTTCCGCATGATCCTGCCAAGACAGCCCCGTCGTCCTGGCCCTCCCTCATCCTACTCCGAGCTAGCCAGCCCCGCCCCTTCTCTCTAGGCCACAGCACTTGAGAGCGGGCAGGGTCTGCATGCCACTCATCAAACAATGGCACCTGCTTAGCAGGTGATGTGGACACTGGCCAAGGGCTGGGACAGAGCATGGCACGTGGCAGCCACCTGCTCCATCACAGCTTGTGCCCAATGGTCAGCAGCTTTGAGACAGTCTGGGAGTCCCCCGCCCAGCTATCACCTGCCCATGGATGTCCTCAGCACAGGCCATGCAGAAGGCCCTGATCCTGGTACTGGGACACAAAGTCCCTGGCCCCCCATGAGGTGCCATGAAGACTAGAGCAAACAGGGGTGGCTGCATGGAAGGCCCAGAAGTCAGTGGGCGAAGACCACACGGGGCCTTGAGCCGGGACAGGCGCTGGTCAATCTTGGGAGCAATGGAAGTCGCTGGCAGGCTTGGCCGGCAGGAACATAATAGCCTGTCTCCTTGGCTGCTGTATGTGAACAGAAGCAGGTGCTCCTGGGGTGACCTTGAGACATGGCCCAAGCAACGGGCAGCTGGAGCCAGCAGTGGCAGAGATGAGAAAAACAGAGCCAGCTGGGGAAAGTCAGGGGTTCTGCTCTGGACCCAGGCTGAGGGGGCGTTAGGACAGCAGCCCCACCCACAGGCCTGCACTCAGGAGGCTGGAAGAGGTCGCTCAGGGCTGAGCTGGATGAGGGGTGGGGGCGGCCCACGGCAGGGGACTCATGCCATGAGCGGATGTGCACCCGCACCCACACATGTATGCGGACATACACAGCAGGCTCAGCAGGGGGGCAGGCTTGGGCCACCCAGCAGGCCAAGGGTGTGTCTGGGTCTAGAGATTTCCGTGTGGGTCTAGGAGCCAACACCAACTATCTTCCTGAGAAGCCAAGTTCACTTTGGCTTCCAGAGGCAGAGGGGCAACAAAGTTGCCCTGCAGTGTGATGCCCCCCAACACCGCCATCTCGCCTGCCTTCTTCCCCAGGACTTGTCTCCTCAAGAGTGAGCACAGCACGGGGCAGGATCCCTGTGGGGTGCCCAGCGTGGGCCCCCAACAGCTATGGCCCCACAACAAACCCATGGGGTCGGCTGGGCAGGGGACTCACTCATAGAAGTGCGCCTTGGAGATGGACAGGAAGCTGCAGTCCCTGTTGGCCTTGATGGTGAAGATGAGGGGCTCACCGGTGAGCACAGCCAGCTGGCCCACCATCTCCCCAGGATGCGTGACAAACAGGCAAGTCTCCTCCTCGCTGTCCACCTTCCGCTGGTGCACGTGCAGCAGCCCCGAGACCACGAATAGGATGCTCACGTCCTGGGAAAGCCGGGAGCTGCTGGGCCTCATGAGGCCCAAGGGTCAGCACAGCCCCTCAGGCGCCTGCAGGCCACCCGGGCCAGCTGCACACTTCTCCCCTGCCAGCTTTGCCTAACGTAACTGGCCCTGTGCACGCACTCTCTCTGGAATCATTTCAGCAGCGTCCATGGCTTGTCACCTGATTATTGGCCCCAGGAGATTAACTTTCTCTCGCCAAAGCTGCTTTAAGTGAACTAAACAGATGCCTTCCACCATGCCTGTGCGGGGGCCAGCGAGCGCGTGACTCCCACAGTGGCACCCCAGGAGGTGGGCCCCCAGGAGGGCAGGAGCCGCCAAGTGGTCTCTGCCCACCCGGCAAAGTGAGGCTCCAGGTTCAGGAATTACTCTTCATCCGTGTCTGGGTCTGAGAGCCGAGAAAGCAAATCATTTCCTCGGCACTGGACTGAGCTCAGGTGACTCTACTGTCTGTGTGCGTGCACGCCCATCTCTGCAGGCGGGAGTGCACCCACCTGTGACGAAGGTGGGCTCAGTGATTTTCCCAGTGTCTCACAGACATGTGAGCCTGAGGGGAAAAGCCCGCCGGGGACAGGACGCAGACACAGCGTCGGGCATGCTACAAGCGCCCAGGCTGCACAGGTGAGGCCATACCCTTGGACCTCGGCCTTTCACTCACCTGGTCTCCCTGCCTGGCCACCACTGTGCCCCCCGGGACGTGGAAAAGTGTCACCCGGCCATCCAACAGGGAAGGGTCCTGAAAACAGAAATGCTGGTGTCAGCATGAGGGGCACAAGGACACACGTCCACACGGAGGCCGCACACAGGCTCCACGGGAGGCAGGGCGAGGTGGCTGCAGGATGTGGATGAGCCCCTGAAGATGCAGAGCGCCCTGCCACGCCATCAACATCAAGCTGATGGCACCGGCACAGGGAGACCCAGCGCGGGGGCCACACACTACTGTGAGTTTTGCCTCCAGGGGCTCAACCGGTTCTTAGTAAATACGGAGGAAAATCCCGCTGGGGCTGCAGCAGGGGGATGGCAGCCACTCTGAACTAGGTCGGAGCAATCGGCTGCACAAGGCTGCCTCGGGGAGACCGGTCACCCCGAGCCTGACCTGCCGGCAGGAGGGAAGTACCCCCTGCGCCCCTCCTGCCCACCAGAGGGTCAGGGGTAAAAAGGAGCACTGTGCTGCCCAGGGCCCAGGGGCACAGGCTTGGCAGGGCATATGCACAGCACCAAAGGGCACCTCCCCCACGGTACCGAAGGCTTACTGACTGCGGCCTGTCACGTCACCCGGCTATCAAGGAAAAACGACAAGGCCCACACATGTGGATTAAAAGCAGATGAGTGGGAAGATGCTTCGTGCCAGCACCGATTAGAAGCAAGCAGAGCAGCCCCAGGAATTTTGGACAGAACCGACTTCAGAAAAGGAGAACTACCAGGGCTAAAAACGGGCATCCCATAGTGATGGGGGCTAACTCTCCAAGAAGACATGACAACCCAAACCACAATGTGTGTGTGTGCCTAACACAACATCAAAATACATGCGGCAACAAAAAAGAAAATTACAGACCAATATTCCTGATGAACACAGATGCAAAAATACTCAACAAAATATCAGCAAACTGAATTCAAACATACATCAAGATGATCATACACCATGACCAAGTGGGATTCATACCAGGGATGCAAGGATGGTACAACATTCGAAAATCCATCAACATCATCCACCATATCAACAAAAAGGACAAAAACCACATGATCATCTCCATAGATGCTGAAAAAGCATTTGACAAAATTCAACATCCATTCATGCTAAAAACTCTCAACAAAATGGGTATAGAGGGCAAGTACCACAACATAATAAAGGCCGTATATGATAAACCCACAGCCAACATCATACTGAACAGCGAGAAGCTGAAAGCTTTTCCTCTGAGATCAGGAATAAGACAGGGATGCCCACTCTCCCCACTGTTATTCAGCATAGTACTGGAGGTCCTAGCCACGGCAATCAGACAAAACAAAGAAATACAAGGCATCCAGATTGGTAAAGAAGAAGTCAAACTGTCACTATTTGCAGATGACATGATATTGTACATAAAAAACCCTAAAGACTCCACTCCAAAACTATTAGAACTAATATCGGAATTCAGCAAAGTTGCAGGATACAAAATTAACACACAGAAATCTGTGGCTTTCTTATACACTAACGATGAACTACCAGAAAGAGAAATCAGGAAAACAATTCCATTCACAATTGCATCAAAAAGAATAAAATACCTAGGAATAAACCTAACCAAGGAAGTGAAAGACCTATACCCTGAAAACTACAAGACACTCTTAAGAGGAATTAAAGAGTTCACTAACAACTGGAAACTCATCCCATGCTCCTGGCTAGGAAGAATTAATATTGTCAAAATGGCCATCCTGCCCAAAGCAATATACAGATTCAATGCAATCCCTATCAAAATACCTACAGCATTCTTCAACGAACTAGAACAAATAGTTTTAAAATTCATATGGAACCACAATAGACCCCGAATAGCCAAAGCCATCCTGAGAAGGAAGAATAAAGTAGGGGGGATCTCACTCCCCAACTTCAAGCTCTACTGCAAAGCCACAGTAATCAAGACAATTTGGTACTGGCACAAGAACAGAGCCACAGACCAGTGGAACAGAATAGAGACTCCAGACATTAACCCAAACATATATGGCCAATTAATATACGATAAAGGAGCCATGGACATACAATGGGGAAATGACAGCCTCTTCAACAGCTGGTGTTGGCAAAACTGGAAGCAGCTACATGTAAGAGAATGAAACTGGATCACTGTCTAACCCCATACACAAAAGTAAATTCGAAATGGAACAAAGACCTGAATGTAAGTCATGAAACCATAAAACTCTTAGAAAAAAACATGGGCAAAAATCTCTTGGACGTAAACATGAGCAACTTCTTCATGAACATATCCCCCCAGGCAAGGGGAACAAAAGCAAGATGAACAAGTGGGACTGTATCAAGCTGAAAAGCTTCTGTACAGCAAAGGACACCATCAGTAGAACAGAAAGGCATCCTACAGTATGGGAGAATATATTCATAGATGACAGATCCGATAAGGGGTTGACATCCAAAATATATAAGGAGCTCATGCACCTCAACAAACAAAAAGCAAATAATCCAATTAAAAAACGGGCAGAGGAGCAGAACAGACAGTTCTCCAAAGAAGAAATTCAGATGGCCAACAGACACATGAAAAGATGCTCCACATCACTAATTATCAGGGAAATGCAAATTAAAACCACAATGAGATATCACCTCACACCAGTAAGGATGGCCACCATCCAAAAGACAAACAACAAATGTTGGCGAGGATGTGGAGAAAGGGGAACCCTCCTATGCTGCTGGTGGGAATGTAAATTAGTTCAAGCATTGTGGAAAGCAGTATGGAGGTTCCTCAAAAAGCTCAAAATATAAATACCATTTGACCCAGAAATTCCACTTCTAGGAATTTACCATAAGAATGCAGCAGCCCAATTTGAAAAAGACAGATGCACCCCTATGTTTATCGCAGCACTGCTTACAATAGCCAAGAAATGGAAGCAACCTAAGTGTCCATCAGTAGATGAATGGATAAAGATGTGGTACATACACACAATGGAATATTACTCAGCCATAAGAAAAAAACAGATCCTACCATTTGCAACAACATGGATGGAGCTGGAGGGTATTATGCTCAGTGAAATAAGCCAGGCGGAGAAAGACAAGTACCAAATGATTTCACTCATCTGTGGAGCATAAGAACAAAGGAAAAACTGAAGGAACAAAACAGCAGCAGAATCACAGAACCCAAGAATGGACTAACAGTTACCAAAGGGAAAGGGACTGGGGAGGACGGGTGGGAAGGGAGGGATAAGGGTGGGGAAAAAGAAAGGGGGCCTTATGATTAGCCTGTATAGTGTGTGGGGGGGGCACAGGGAGGGCTGTGCAACACAGAGAAGACAAGTAGTGATTCTGCAGCATCTTACTATGTTGATGGACAGTGACTGTGAAGGGGTATGTTGGGGGGACTCGGTGAAGGGGGGAGCCTAGTAAACATAATGTCCTTCATGTAATTGTAGATTAATGATACCAAAATAAAACTAATTTAAAAAAAAAGATGTGGTACATACACACAATGGAATATTATTCAGCCATAAGAAGAAAACAAATCCTACCATTTGCACGAACATGGATGGAGCTTAGAGGGTATTATGCTCAGTGAAATAAGCCAGGCAGAGAAAGACAAGTACCAAATGATTTCACTCATCTGTGGAGCATAAGAACAAAGGAAAACTGAAGGAACAAAACAGCAGCAGAAACACAGAACCCAAGAATGGACTAACAGTCACCAAAGGGAAAGGGACTGGGGAGGGTGGCTGGGAAGGGAGGGATAAGGGGGGGAGGAAGGGGGGGCATTACTATTAGCAGACATAATGTGGGGGGGAGGGGGCGTGGGGAGGGTCGTACAACACAGAGAAGACAAGGAGTGATTCTACAGCATCTTGCTACGCTGATGGACAGTGACTGCAATGGGGAATGTGGGGGAAACTGGTGATGGGGGGAGTCTAGTAAACATAATGTTCCTCATGTAATTGTAGAGTAATGATAGCAAATTAAAAAAAAATACATGTGGCAAAAACTGATGGGGCTGCAGGAGAGGCGGCTGCAGACCAGCAGTCACCTGTCAGAGGCAGAAAGATCTGAGGGAGAAAATCAGAAAGGACACGTGGACTTACTCGACGCCACCATCAGTCAACTGGATCGACACATACGGACTACTTCATACGGAGACAGCAGAGCGGTCTTCTCATGCTTGTGTGGAACGTTCAACAAGACAGACCACATCCTGGTCAAAAAACACATCTTCACAAATTTAAAACAATAAAAATCACACAGTCAGACCACAATGGAATTAAACCAGAAATCAATAAAAGAAGTAGGTGGAAAACCCCAAAGTACTTAGAGATTAAACAACACACTCCTAAATACCACATGGGTCAAG
Organism: Manis javanica; assembly: GCF_040802235.1. NCBI lineage: Eukaryota > Metazoa > Chordata > Mammalia > Pholidota > Manidae > Manis > Manis javanica. The sequence continues at coordinate 497,307 of NC_133157.1, read as the reverse complement.
GAAGAAACCTCAAGAGAGAAATTTAAAATATTTCAAACTAAATGAAAATGAAAATAAAACTTATCACAATTTGTGGGATCCAAAAAAAGCAGCGTATAGAGGGAAATTTATAGCAGCATTCACTGCATATATTAGAAAAAAATATCTAAAATCCATAATCTGAGTTTCCACCTTCAGAAACTACAAAAAGAAAAGCAAATTAAATCCAAAGTGAGCAGAAGAAAAGAAATAAAAATCAGAGCAGAAATCAATAGGATTGAAAGCAGGAAATTAATAAAGAACAATCACAAGCAAAAAGCTGATTCTTTGAAAATACTGAAAAAATTGATAAGCTTCTAGAACAAGGCTAACTAAGAAAAAGGAGTACAGACATGAGTCACTAACGCCTGAAATGAAAGAGGGGACACCACCGTGAGGCCGTGGGCACCAGACGGACAGCAGCGGAGCGCCGTGACCAACGCCACGCCCACTGGCGTGACCACCAGCGTGAAGACCTGGAAGAGGCGGCATGCCAAAGCTCGGGCAGGAGGTCAGTCAACAACTAACGACCTTCCAGAGCAGAGGCCCCGGTGGGTCCCTGGCAGATCTTAGCGGACATTCAAGGAGGAGTCAGGCCAGAAGCAGGGAGACGTTCTCACCTCATCCCACGAGGCAGCATTTCCCTGATGCCAAATTCAAAGACATTATGTGAAACCTGTGGCTCGGCCTCTCTCACGAACAGATGCAGAAAGTCTCAACAAAGCATTAGCAAATCGAATCCAACAACATACAAAAGAATTATATACCACAAATGAATGGGATTAATCGCAGGTATGCAAGGCTGGTTCAACATTAGAGAATCAATTAATGTTATCCATCACATAAACAGGCTAAAAGAAGAGAAATCACTGATTGATACATGACTGTACCAATCAGTAGATGCAGAAAAAGCATTTGACAAAACACCCATTCATAATAAAAACTGTGAAGTAAATTAGATAAAGAGGGAATTTCCACAACTTGATAAAGACCATCTACAAAAAGCCCACTGCTAATATCATACATGGGGTGAAGAGCTCGAAGCTTCCCCACATGATCAGAAACGAGGCACGGACGACCCCTCGCTGCTTCCCTGCACCGCGCAGGCGCCTTGCTTCACTGCGCCTCGCAGACGTGCGGTCACACACTGAGGGTTGGCGGCAGCCCTGCGCTGAGCAAGACTATCGGACCACTTTTCCAACAGCATTTGCTCACTTTGTGTCTCTGTGTCACATTTTGGTAGTATTTCAAACTTTTTTTCATTATGATTGCATCTGTTATGGTGTCTGTGACCAGTGATCTCTGATGTCACCATTGTCATTGTTTCGGGGCACCACAAACGCACCCACATGAGATGCTGAACTCGAGCAGTGTGAGCTCTGACTGCCCTACTCACCGGAGTCCCCTCCCTCCCCCAGGCCTCCCTGGTGCCCAAGACCAGATCCAGTCAATACCCTGGCACTGGCCTCTAAGTGTCCAGTGAAAGCAAGAGTCATCTTTAAGTCAAAAGCTGGAAATGATTAAGCTCAGTGAGGAAGGCATGTCAGAAACTACCACAGGCTGGAAGCTGGGCCTCTTGCACCCACCGGCCAGGCAAGTGTGAGTGCAAGGGAGAAGTTCCCGGGGAGGGGGGGAACCAAAAGTGCTGCTCCAGGAACCACAGGAATGACAGGAGAGCGAAGCAGCCTCCCTGCTGAGGACGTGTGAGTGTCGGGACAGCAGGGCAAACCGGCCACAACAGTCCCTTCAGGCAAAGCCTCATCAGAGCAAGGCTCCAGCTCTCCTCAGCTCTGTGAAGGCAGAGAGACAGGAGGGGCTGTGGGGGAAAAGCCGGCAACTGGCAGAGGAGGGTTCCTGAGGTTTAGGGGAGAGAGCTCCGCACGCCACCCAGTGCGGGGGAAGCAGCCAGGCTGGCGGAGACGCTGCACAGGCCGCCCAGCGCGCTGCTGAGGCGGCTAAGAAGGCGCCCACACTCAGCAGCAGCTTCTCAGAGGACGAGATGGACGAAGGGGCCATCTCGGACTTTCACAGCCAGAGGGAAGTCAGCACCTGGCTTTAAAGCACAGGCCGGCTCTCATCAGGGGCTCATGCAGCTGGGGGCTTCAGTCTGGAGCCGGGGCTCCCTGACCGTCCCAGGAAAGCTGGGACCTTTCAAACTACACCTAAAACCGAACCTTCAAACAGACCTGACTGTGCTGAACCCACTGCGCCTGCACTCTGTAACAGCGCAGCCTGGACACCAGCACATCTGTTCACCACACGGTTGGCGAGCACTTCGAGTCCCCTGCAGAGACCCGCTGCTCACTGACAGCACTGTCCCCAGGGGCCCTGAGGAGGGCAAGGCCAGCCACGCCTTCAAGCTGCTGATATGATGTCTGCCCCTCAGCCACAACAGGCAGGAATGTTGATTTTCAAGTCTTCCTACTTAAAACACAAGTAAGGCTCTAGCTGCCACAGACAGTGGTTCCCCGTGAGGAGTCTGGGCAGCAACAAGGGGGCCGGAGACGGCTGTTGGCAGCACAGGACCCGGAATTTAACCTGCTGAGATGTCCTTCGAGAACGGAGACCCACGGCAGCCAGCCCACTGCAGCTCACCTCCCTCAGAGCAGAGGCATGGCTGCTGTCCTCACCATCGGGGGCAGGGCAGCGGTGGGCAGGCAGACCCACAGCCTCAGGGCAGTGTGTGCAGTGGGAGGTCCCCGGATGCGCTCCCTCCTGTTGTGCGCCCCAGCTCTGACCTGGAAACTGCCCCAGCTGTGGGTGCTGTGCTGTGCCAGGGCACAGGTCACAGACCTCATGAGAAAGTCCCTCCATTTTGGCCACAGGGCCAGGAAGGGAGGCTCATGGGAGCCAGGAGGGAATGGGGAGAAAGCCTGTCCCCACTTCTTGCTTGGCCCTCGGAGGGCCGCCTGGTGGCTGCACTGCCGTGTGTGGCCCAAAACTAGCGAGACAATGGAATGGAGGACCCAGACAGCCCTGGTCTGTGACAGGCACAGTGGCCTGTGGGATGGCCAGGCTTTCCAGGAATGGTCCTTGGCCAACCAGACCTCCACAGGCCAAAACAGACACAATCCGAGTCCCTCCCTGTACCCTGCACAAAAATGAATTCCATCTGCACCTGAGTCTAAGAATGGCAAAACAGTCAAACAATACAAAAAAAATTTTTATGAGAAACCAAAGCAATGTCTGATTACAGCCAATGCAGACACACAGGGCAAGCGGCTTCCTTCCTGCGGGGCCTGGGCCTGGCCCCATGGCACAGGGAAGCATGGATCCCCAAGCACGGAGTGTCTCAAGCAGGGACGTGGGATCTAAAAAGGGCAAATGCTGCTCTCAAGATGTTTCTTAAGCAAGGTGCAAAAGGCACTAACATAAAGGAGAAGACTGAGTTCACTGCACTGAAATTAGGGCTGCCGTCCACCAGACCACACGGGGCCAAAAGGCAAATCCCATGGTAGACTGAGTGCAAGAGCCGTAACCAACCAAGGACTTGTTCAGAAAACATGAAGAAATCTTAAAAGTGAAAAAGGAAAGATAGAAAAATGGGCAGAAGGCTCAAGCTGCTGCCTCCCAAGAGGCAGATGAAGCAAAGAGAACATGGAAGGCCGACTACCCTGCCCGTGATCAAGGGGACCAAGCGAGAAGTCATGCCATACATCCCTAATTTATCCAGACTGGAAGTCTGGAAACCCAACTGCTGGCATGGATGCAGGGCCCTGGGAGCTCACAGGTGGACGAGGACAGCCAAGCCGAGAGCCAGATGCACGTCCCTCCCACAGCGTGGACATGGGACGGACATGCAGGGTACGTGCACGCACGGGCCCACATGGCCGCGACATGGGCAGCGCTTGCAGCCCTGGCACAAAGATGAGTCACTGGCCACCGGCCACACAGGTGCAGGGCAGCAGCTGCTCTTGGGAGGAACAGCTGTGGCCACGGAGGGCACACAGCTGGTTCCAGGAGCTCCTGATGGTCTAGTCCCAGGCGTGGTGGTTTCATGGGTACTAACTCTCTCCTGTATATAAGGCATTCACAACTGTCTAAAATGTAAGGGGGGAAAAGGATAAATATAAATGTACACGTGCTGACGACAGTCAGAGTTCAAAGTCTGCAGAATGCACGCAACTCACAGTCCCCCTGCCACCTGCAGGCACCCGGAAGAGGCCAAGTCAACCAGAGCTGATATGCACGGCACACTCAGAGAGAGCCAGGGGAGATGGTCTGCCAGGCCACCAGCGTGAGACGCCATCCTGAGCCCCACCAAAGGGAGTCGTGCCTCAGGCAGGGGCTCTGACCACCCCCGGCCCCGGGAAGTGCTGCCTGAAAGATGTGGGTCTCACGAAGGACAACGTCTGTGGAGAGAGTAAGAAGCCCATCCATCCCTCAAGAGACTGTGGCCCTCTCCCTGCTCACCCCAGCCTGAGAGAAGGGAGGAGGGCCACTTACGTCCAGCTTCATCAGTGTGAGCAGGTCCTGCTTGGCGGCTCTGAAGATGGCGTCTGCGTCGTCTGAGCTGCTCCCCAAGTAGTGGAAGATGGCAGAAGGGGTCTCAGCAACAGTCGCGCTCCTCTTGGACTTGCAAAAATCACAGAAAGAACGTCACAGGGAAAGGATGTGGGGGGTGTCCCACCAGCAATGGGGACGGCAGAGCACAAGGGGGAGAGGCTGCCTACCTTGCTGGCCACGCTGCTCCCGGGGTGCTCGTCTGCATGTAGGAGGGCCCTGGCTTGGTCACGCGCCGTCCTCAGCTCTGAGGTGGCGCCTGCTGTGCTCCCTACAAATGCGCAGGACTCAGGACAGCGTGCTGGCTCGCCCAGTCACGCGTCCCACATGCAGCCACTGGGGGCCGGCCGGCACTCCCCGAAACCTAAGCAGCATGAACCCCGGTAAATAAGACTCGAGCTCCTAGAGTCTCACTACAAAGCCCCTGTGCCTGCATGCCTTTCTCCGAGCCACAGCCAACCTCTTGATGTGTCAGGTACCCAGCACAAGCACACCTCCAGACCAGGTACTGTGAATTCCGCTGACGGATCTGAGCTTTGGGTCAAACACATCTGGGTCCACACCCCAGGCCCATCACAGCCAGGCCACATGCACAAATGACCTATCTGAGCTGCGGTTCTATCTAACCAAAGCGCAGCACTCATGGCGCCTGCTGCTCAGGGTTGTTCTAGAACTTGCACGAGGCCACGCACCAACACCTGCACCAGCAGGAAAGACGTGAGCTTCCCGCGCCGTGACTGCAGCCGCATGCAACACAACTGGATCCCCATGCACGGTGTGAACAAGAACCCCTGAGGCGTGGGGTCCCGGTGACATCGCCCATGTGCGTATCTGTCAGAGCTCAGAGAGCTGCATGCTACGGCGGGCCACACTCTGCCACTCGTGCCTCAGGAAGAACCGTCAGCACTAACACAGGATGGTGCTTCTCCCTCTGGGGTAGGAGTGTGAGAGGGCAGCTGCCATGCGGCACTTCCCAGTGTGAGGGCCCACCGGGTCAAGGCCACACGTCCCTCTTCCATGAAGCCTGAAGCTGAGGAGTAAAGAGCCTGCAATAGCCGATTTAAACCAGCTTCTGTCGCTCCCAGGGCTCTTGCTGGGGGTGCCCACAAGCCACACACGATGACAAAATCCAGCTTGTCCAGCTTCAGACAGGGCGGGAGGGCCGACTGTACCCAAGGTACCAGCCACCCAGCGGGGAAGGAGCCCCTAGCGATAGCAGGTCTGCCGGCGGCTGGAGAGCAGCTAAGCCTTAATGCCATCGTTCATATGGCAAAACAACACAGAAGCGTGTACATGAGAAGAGTGAACGATGGGACTTATTACCAGGAGCCGTGAAGACCGATCTCCACTCATTTTAAAGGTTATGTTTCATAGGAAAATACTTAAATCTCTGTAGTTATCTTATCATATTAATAAGACATAAAAATTCCAGAATAACAGCAGTTAACAATACCTATCTGTAGTTACCTAAACTTATAACTGTATAACTAATATAAAACTATTCATGATTACATACTGATAATTTTTGTCCATCCTGAGATACTGTGTATTATATTATTATATAAAATGTTAACATGGGTTGTTATATTTTTGTTTTGTTATTACTACTTATCAATAAGCCAAGTTATTATGATACCAATATTCATTTAAAAAATAAAACCCAACTGTACTCCCCATGATAAATACATGCACACATTAGGGTGGAATATTATTGTTACCATCATGTAACATTAAAAATCATGCTTTTAATTGATAAAACTTAGAATGTTGACTACCTCTGATCTTTGCCTGTGAGAGTATGTCAGCCATACAGCCCAGAGGAAGGGTGGCTCTGTGCCTGAATAAATGGTGACCCGTCATATCTCCGTGGAACTGGACAGTCATATTCAAATTTTATGTGGGTTGCTATTATTTTCAGTTATCTATCATTTAAGCTTCTTTTATTTGAACAAATTCACTAAGCATGTTTTTATTAAATATGGCAGGTCAAGTAGGCAGCCATATGGAAAAAAAATGTTTCTTGATCCCTGCTCACTCCAGACAATAGAATCAGCCCTAGAGGGATAAATATGAAAGGGGAAGTGTTTGATCTTACACGCAGATTTCCAAAGTGGAACACAAAATGTATTAAATACAAAAGAAAAAAAACCTGATAAATGGACCCTATTAAAATTTAAAATTCCTATTCATCAGAAGACACCATTAAGAGAATGAAAGGTGAGCAGAAAATTGTTTTAATACACTCATCCCACAAAGGAACTCCTATTAACCAGTAAGAAAATGAAAGACAGCCTACAAGAGAAATGGGCTGGGACAAAGCAGCCCCCACCCCCAGCAGAGACGGAAGGTGCAGGGTCAGGGCTGGCAGGAGGGTGCTGTTACAGCCCTGAGGCCCTGCTGAGGGGCACAGACCAGATGGGACAGCAGGAAGCTCCACAGCTGAGGAGGATGTCTGTGAGCCACACGGTCTGACACCTGAAGCCAGGGAGCGTTTGAGAGGCTCGAGCTGTCAGAGTATAGATTCAACAGACCCACATAGGGTGGTTCTGCACCAGACAGTGCGGACTAGGGCAACTGGACAGTCCGAAGGGGCTGGTGGTAGGACAAATCAGGACACGCTTGGAAAACCATTGGCAGCTACTAGATCTAATATCTGAATTCAGCAAAGTTGCAGGATACAAAATTAATACACAGAAATCTGTGGCATTCCTATACACTAACAATGAACTACCGGAAAGAGAAATCAGAAAAACAATTCCATTCACAATTGCATCAAACAGAATAAAATACCTAGGAATAAACCCAACCAAGGAAGTGAAAGACCTGTACCCTGAAAACTACAAGACACTCTTAAGAGAAATTAAAGAGGACAACTCTTTAATTTAACAATGGAAACAATGGAAACTCATCCCATGCTCTTGGCTAGGAAGAATTAATATTGTCAAAATGGCCATCCTACCCAAAGCAATCTACAGATTCAATGTAATCCCTATCAAAATGCCAACAGCATTCTTCAACAAACGGGAACAAATAGTTCAAAAATTCATATGGAAACACCAAAGACCCTGAATAGCCAAAGCAATCCTGAGAAGGAAGAAAGAAGTAGGGGGGATCTCACTTCCCAACTTTAAGCTCTACTACAAAGCCACAGCAATCAAGACAATTTGGTACTGGCACAAGAACAGACCCATACACCAATGGAATAGACTAGAGAGCCCTGATATAAACACAACCATATATGGTCAATTAATATACGATAAAGGAGCCATGGACATACAATGGGGAAATGACAGCCTCTTCAACAGCTGGTGTTGGCAAAACTGGAAGCAGCTACATGTAAGAGAATGAAACTGGATCACTGTCTAACCCCATACACAAAGGTAAATTCGAAATGGATTAAAGACTTGAATGTAAGTCATGAAACCATAAAACTCTTAGAAGAAAACATAGGCAAACATCTGAATATAAGCAAGAACAACTTCTTCCTGAACCCATCTCCTCAAGTGAGGGAAACAAAAGCAAAAATGAACACATGGAATCAAACTAAAAAGCTTCTATACAGCAAAGGACACCATCAGCAGAACAAAAAGGCGTCCTACAGTATGGGAGAATATATTTGTAAATGACATATCTGACAAGGGGTTAACATCCAAAATATATAAAGAACTCACATGTCTCAAGACCCAAAAAGAAATAACCCAATTAAAAAATGGGTGGAGTCTATGAAGAGACAATTCTCCAAAGAAGAAATTCAGATGGCCAACAGACACATGAAAAGATGTTTCACATCACTAATCATCTGGGAAATGCAAATTAAAACTACAAAGAGATATCACCTCACACCAGTTAGGATGGCCGGCATCGAAAAGACTAAGAACAACAAATCCTGGCGAGAATGTGGAGAAAGGGGAACCCTCCTAAACTGCTGGTGGGAATGTAAGCTAGTTCAACCATTGCAGAAAGCAATATGGAGGTTCCTCAAAAAACTAAAAATAGAAATACCATTTGACCTGGGAATCCCACTCCTAGGAATTTACCCAAAGAATACAACTTCTCAGATTCAAAAAGACATATGCACCCCTGTTTATTGCAGCACTACTTACAATAGCCAAGATATGGAAGCAACCTAAGTGTCCATCAGTAGATGAATGGATAAGGAAGATGTGGTACATACACACAATGGAATATTACTCAGCCATAAGAAAGAAACAAATCCTACATTTGCAACAACGTGGATGGAGCTACAGGGTATTATGCTCAGTGAAATAAGCCAGGCGGAGAAAGAAAAGTGCCAAATGATTTCCCTCATTTGTGGAGTATAACAATGAAGCAAAATTGAAGGAACAAAACAGCAGCAGACTCCAGACCCCAAGAAGGGACTAGCAGTTACCCAAGGGGAGGGGAGAGGGAGGGTGGGTGGGGAGGGAGGAAGAAGGGGATTGAGGGGTATTATGATTAGTACACATGGTGTCGGGGGTCACGGGGAAGACGGTGTAGCACAGAGAAGACAAGTAGTGACTCTGTGGCATTTTACTACACTGATGGACAGTGCCTGCAATGGGGTATGGGGGGGGGACTTGATAATATGGGTAAATATAGTAACCACATTGTTTTTTCATGTGAAACCTTCATAAGAGTGTGTATCACCAATACTTTAATAAAAAAAAGAAAACCATCGGCAGCATCTCCCCATCTAAACACATGTGCACTAATCTGGCAGTTCCTATGGGAACACGTGTGTGCGCATGCAACAGACATATGAACACAGTACAGCCACACATTACCACGCCACAGGGTGGGTGCCACAGACACAGGGCTGTGCAGAGAAGCTAGGGCCAAAACAAGCATAAGCTGCAAACACTGGTAGGGCAGAGAACACGAGTGACTGATGGTGGTGACAGGCAGCATGGGCAGGGGTTGGAGCAGCTGGTTTATCTGGGTGCTGGTCTCACAGGTGAGCTCAGTTTATGAAAATTCATCAAACTACCCACTTATGATTTACATACTGTATGCACATTAGAAAACCATAAACAGCTAATGAAAATAAAAACTTGGTATTAGTGAAGAAGTGGGCAAATACCCCAATACACAAGACACCTCAACAGCTGATGCAGGGAAGGAATTGTCCAGACAAGCCCGTCCACAGAGACAGAAAGGACATGGAGGGCTGCCAGGGCGCAGGGCTGCCCAGGGGCCAGGCTTCCTCACGGGTGGTGAGAAGGTGCAGAACTTGACAGGGGTCTGAGACCAAGGAACAACTCCATGAATATACTAAAAACCACTGAATTGCATACTTTGAAAAGCATACCACATGGTATGCTAATTATAGCTCAAAATAGCTGTTACTAAAAATCAAAGAAAATCCTTGCCGATTCAGGACCTGATACCTAAGAAGATGGCATCAAAAAGCACACCAGGGAGATGAAAGGTTGCTTCGTCGATGGTGCTGGGCAAGTCACACCATGCAGAGGAAGAAAAAGCTGCATTTCTCCCCTCAGACATGCCAAGAAGGAGCAGGGACACATGAAAGATGGGGCCGAGGAGGGCAAGAAGAAGGAGCTAAGGGAACACTTCTGTGGGACATATTCGGGACCCGGGAATGAGGAGAGAACGTGCAGGACCCAAAATACAAGCCACAAGGTGTGTGACAACAATTCGCAACAAATGAACACCTGGGGTCCCTGTTTTGTGCAGTCCCCATGGCTGGGTCTTGGGGCAGATGAAGACCAGATTTCCAAACAATCAAAACCCTCTATCTGGGGAGTGAATGTAAACCAGCAGGACAAACTCAGACTCAGGAAAGCCTGCAGAAAAGGGGTAAAGATGTGAACAGACTATTCTCAAAGAGGGAACCCAAAGAGCTCGCAAGGACACCAGATGATGGAACTTGCCAGCAACCCATGAAATTAAAATGAGAACAAAACACACTTTTTAGTGAAGTCAGGAAGGTGGAAAGGAGTGGGCCAGTCCGTAGGGGAGTGCGGACGCCCTGCTGACTGCAGGCTAGGGCCGGACTCACCACCGCCACCCTGTGGCCCACGGGCTGGATGCACCCAGGGGAGCCCGGGTCCCCACAGGGAGAAGAGTCACTGGTGGCCAGAGGGTGTGAGGACCTCTGTAGCTGAGACCCAGAAGAAAGCAGCGCAGAGAAAGCCAGACGGGGCAGGCGGCCAAGCCCAGGAGAGCTCTGCTCTAATGAAAGCAGAGCCTGGGCGGTGACGGAGGGGGCAGAGGGCTTTGGAAAGACTGTTCCAGGGCAGGAGGGGGCATGTTGGTATACAGATGGGCACAGCCCAGTGCAGGGGAAGGGAGGGCACTGGCAAGACAGTCCTGCAGGGGCAGGAGGGGGCACACAGGGCCTGACCTGGCAGAGCATCGTGGACCTAGGAATTGGGGATCGCATGCAGAGGAGCCCACAGGATACTCAGGGCAGCAAGCCACCCACCACCGCCTCAAATCAAGAGCCAGCATGTGGGTGCAAGGTCCTCTGGGCCCAAGGGCTCGCCCACCTCTAAATGCTCCAGCCTCAGGGAGCCATCTGGGGTGGAGAATCCTTTACCTGGTGGAGTGGGAGGGGCCTGGCCACCTGCCTGGGCCTTGCCAGGCTCATCTGAGATCTTGCGGACAGACGGCAGCGGAAAGGAGTGGCTTCTCTTCAGCCGAAGCCCAGAGGCTGTAGCGGAGCCGCCCCCACGGTCTGCTGGTTGGAGATGGATGTGAGACAAGGCCTCCACTCCACGGGAGCCCAGGGACAGCCCTCGGCCAGGCCCTGTGCACCTGCCCTCTCAGGCCACATCCTCCTGACCTGCTCCAGCATGACCCGTCACCTGTGCCCCCCTGTCCAGGTGAGTAATGAGCGAATGCCAGCCTCAGATGCAGGCCCTGCTCTGCCCCCTTGGTAAGGTGGCCTGTGCCGGCTGGTCCCTGGAAAGGTAACACCTGCCCCAGGCTGAACTACCACTGTCCCCTCTCAGGCGCGATCTTTGTCGAGGTGGCCATGGGAGCACACCTGCCTCCTAGGAGCCCGGCAATCTTCAGTGCCCCACCTGTCCCTCAGGTAGATGAATTCAAAGCAACCTTCCAGGAGGGACCCCGAGCGGCAGGACGGACCCCGAGCGGCAGGAGGGACCCCGAGCGGCAGGAGGGACCCCGAGCAGCAGGTGGGACAGAGCGGCAGGAGGGACCCCGAGTGGCAGGAGGGACCCCGAGCAGCAGGTGGGACGGAATGGCAGGAGGGACCCCGAGCGGCAGGAGGGACGGAGCGGCAGGAGGGACCCCGAGTGGCAGGAGGGACCCCAAGCGGCAGGAGGGATGGAGCGGCAGGATGGACCCCGAGCCGCAGGAGGGACCCCGAACGGCAGGAGGGACCCCAAGTGCCTGGCTTTCCTGAATCGCATGCAGCACTGGGTCAGACACCATTTACATAGAAACAGGTGATGTGCCCACATCTGCCATGCGTGTTCCACAACTGGAGGTGACTCTTGGCTGAAAGGCCTCGATGGACATTTTCTTTCCCTAAATCTAGGTCCCTCTTGAGAGCTCAGAGCAGCACGCTCAGAACCTGCTTCCCAAATGGCTTTTCCCTGGGGCCAAGTCCTCCTGCAGTGATGGGGAGATAGCTGGGAACAGAGGTGTGGCGGGGGCAGTGCAGGAGGGAAGGTGGCAGGCTGGGATCATCCTGGGGTGCAGCACCTGGGCCGCAGGGCTCCTGGGGCCATGCAGGCCTCTCCAGCCGCTCCTCGGGGCTGCAGCTTGCCTGTCGCTTGGCCTTTCCAGCAGCCACGCTGGCCACGGACACGAGCGGGATGGCCTGGCTCTCCTGGGATGAGAGAGGAAAGTGGGGCTGCTGCAGGTGCCCTGGTGGGCCAGCGCTCTCAGTACCAGGCCCTGTGGAAAGGCCTCACTGCAGGGATGAGGGGGCGACGGCCCCTGGGGGACCAGCCACGCGGGACGAGGGCCGATCCGGGTGGGCCCAGTCTGCCTTTCCCTGCGCAGCTCCAGCAAGTTTAAGTAATGATCAGACTTGTCAGAAACCTCGACACTCCATGAAGATGAAAAACAATGTAGAAAACAAAAAGATACAGCCTAAAATATCAGCAAAGGCAGAGAGTAAAACCTAAAATATCAGCAAAGCTAAGCAGGACATTGAGGTAAATGCTTATGCTAACGATAAACATCTGGTCAGCGCTCAGGAGCCACAGGGACCAGGCAGACGGCAGTCTCCTCAGCGGCCCACAAGAACTCTCAGGGGTAGGAGCGCGTGCACCCCACCTCACGGCCATCAGCTCAACCTGCCTGGCCTTCGACAGAAAGGAGGGGCGGCCACGGCAGTAACCCCAGCGCCGGCAGGAAGGGGCTCTCCCCGCTGTGTGGCCCAGCCACAAAGGGGCTGGTGTGCTTCTGGGGCAAGGCAGCCAACGGAGCGACTCTTGTGGACGGAACTGCGGGTGCCACAGGCCATTTGCAAAGGCTGCGAGCCTCCAGCAGGCATGAACCCTGAGAAGGAGCCCATCCTCCCTGAAACCTGACTGATGGGACAAGCTCTTTGCACGGGGCCCTGGGAGAATCCAACCCCACCATCACCCCTCAAAGCCCAGGGTCCCGATACCCAGTGATCAGAACACTGCCACTTACAGGGTTGAAGAGCTCCATGGTCAGGCCCAGGTAGTTGTGCAGTGCCATAAAGGTGACCCTCTGTAGCCGCACCATGATGATCTGTGGGGACAGGCCAGTTGTGCCGTGCTGAGCCCTCCTCAGGCCCTACCCGACAGCCCATGGCAGCCGCCTAAGATGCTGGTGTTAGGAGCAAAAAGGGGCCTCTGCATTGTTTTGCAAGTCTTCTGTAAATCTAAAGTTACTTCAAAACAAGAAGTTGGATAATAAAAGACAATTCTTTGTGGAGATAATGGGAGATATAAAGACCTCTTTAAGGTCATGAATGTTAATTTTTATTGTAAAATACGTAATACAAAATTATTTTTGTAGTTGGACCACAGGCCAGTGATCTCCGCTGCTGGTGAAACTGACTCCCCAGTTGAGGCCACAAGGCTCTGGACCACCCAGGCAGCCCAGCATGCCAGGCCTGGGGGCCCCACCACCGGAGTTCGACCAAAGAAGCGACCCACCTGCACCACTCTCACCAGGGTTTCTGGGTATTTCTCAAAAACCCCTTGGAAAGCCACAGCCGGAAGCCGGAGGACGGTGGACGGGACAGCAGCACGGGCAGACACCGTCTTGTAGGCTGCAGCGTGGCCCTGCAACGAGAGCTCTGGTCAGCCGCCCAGGTACCTGCCAAGAACCGGGCGCCCACTTCCCAGAGTGCGTGAGACACGAGCCCGCGTGGGCCTCCTGCAAGGCCCCTGGGAGGAAGCAGCCTGGCAGGACTCCCGCTGCTGAGCCTCGTCCTGCCGTGCAGGCCACAGGGCTTCGGGCTGGGCTCCAGAAGCAGATGGCCAAGGACAAGTGAGTGGCCTCTGCTCCTGCCCTCTGAGGCCCATCCATGCGTCACCCCAATGCAGGGACCTTCACCCCGAGTCCCGGCCCCACCCTCCTTCCCACCACTGGTTCCCAGCAACCACCAGCTTTCTGTCCTGGCGGTTTTGCCTGTGTTGAAGTCACATGGAATCGAACAGGGACTAGCTCCCTCTGCTGAGACAACGCTCATGGATTTGTCTTGCTGCTCGACTGCTAAGACCCAGTCTGTCTTACAGGTGCATTACAGTTCCTTTGTCCATCCAGCAGCTGATGGACATTTAGGTTGTTCCCAGGTTTGGGCAGCTATAAAGCTGCTCTAAATATTCATATACAGGGTTTTGAGTGAACATGGTTTTTGTTTCTGTTGCTCAACATCCAAGAGTGGGACCCATGGGTCATACAGCATATGCACTTTACCCCATTTCCACGGCAGCCACACTCCACACTCCTGCCAGCCGTGCATGCCACTGGGCAGCAGCCCCTCCTCACACTCTTCTCAGGGACTGTCAGTTTCTCCTAACCAGCACAAAGTTGTTCACAATCTCCTCTTTCGCGTCTTTCCCGTCTGTAAAGATGCCCTTGTTTCTGATGGTGCTCTATGCCTCCTCCTGTTTTCCTCACTGGTCTGGCCACAGGCTTCTCTGTTTTACTGCTGCTCCCCAGGGCCAGCTCTTGGGTCCACAGGTTTTCAGTCACTCTGCTCTCAATCTCACCGACGTCTGCTCTTATCCCTCGGCTCTGTCTGCTTTACTTTTTCATTTGCTCTTCCTAGTTGAAGACAGAAGCTTAGGTCAGTGATCTGGGACCTTTTCTTTTCTGACACAAGCATTTTAGGTTATAAACTTTCCTCTACGCACTATTTTCGCTACACTCCACAAGTCTTGATAGGCTGTATTTTCATTTTCATTTAGTTTGAAATATTTTTCCCTATAACTTCCCTTTGATCAATACTTTTTTACAGGTGTACTTTTAAATTTCCAAATGTCATAATTTTTCTATATTTTCTCTCTGTTACTGGTTCTTAGTTTAATAACATAACCAGAGGACATACTTTGCAGGGTTTCAGTCCCTTGGAACTTTTTGGTGTCTGTCTGATGACTGAGAACATAGTGTATCTTGTGAAGGCCCCACATGTACTTGAGAAGAAGGTGTTCTGGGTTGTTGGGTCCAGCGTCTCACAAACAGCCAAGGTGGTGACAGCATTGTGCAGACTGCCTGTCCCCTTGTCCCAGCGACGACAGAGAGGGAGCCGAAGTCCGACTGTAGCCGTGGGCATCTGTCCCCATCAGCACTGCAGGCTTCTGTCCCGCCTCTGAGATCCCGCTGGTAGGTGGGCACACTCGGGACCATCACACCCTCGTGCTGACAGCTGTGGTGTCCTGGCAACAGCCCTTGGCCTGAGGCCTACTGTCTGATATCAAAGTTGCCCTCAGTGTTGTTATCATTTGAGTTCCATGGTATAACTTTTCCATCCTCTCACTTTTAATCTGTTTTCCTGTGTAAGTGGGTTTCATGGAGTCAGCATACAGCTGGATCTTGGCCTTTCCATATCCAATCTGACCAGCTGTCATTTAATGTGTACTCAGTGCTGTCACCGCCATGCTGAGGTGTAGGCAGCCACTTTCTGGAGAATACTGATTTCCGCAGGTTATCAGGCTGGTTAGGATCAGTCCACAAGTCCTGTCTCCCCACCCACGGGCGCTGGGCCTCAGCGTCAGTCTTCCGTGTTCCGCAGGTGCTCTGCGCCATCCTGCACAGGTGCTGCTCAGGGCTTCACCTGACAGCTGGGCTGAGGGTGCTCACAGGCCGTGCTGCACTGCACCAAACTTGCCCTGAGGCTTGGAGAGGATCACAGAAACTTGGGGGCCCACTGCTGCGGATGCCGCCTCCCCGCCCCGCCCACCCTCCAGCCCCCAGAAAGGCAGGTTCCATTCGAGCTCTGGTTCCGGGACCATGCAGCTACTTGGGCAGAGCAGTGAGACAACAGGAAAGGCAGAGAACATGCCCTGTGGGCTCCTGCTTGAGTGCCACCCACCATCTCCCTGCCTTTATTTTCTGCGTCCTCTGTCCCTGCTTTCTGCATTTTGTCCAGAGCTTTCTGCTGTTATCAAAAGGAAAGAAGAACTATAAGGACATTGCCCTGCCACAGCAGAACGGGAACTCCATTTTGTTTTATTAAATAAATACATAAGTAAAAGATAAAATCTCCAATTTTTTCCTCTTTGAGAGCCCGAATGAAGAACCCTAATTAATCCCTGTCACCACGTGCAAGGCCACGCAGACAAGACTCCAAACCAGGGGATGCCCAGCGATGCCCGGTCTCAGGACAGCATACACTCTAAGGCCCATGTGGCAGGCACCCATTCCTGCAGAATGCACCCATGCAGAAACACTGGGCATTTGGCTCTGGGACTTCCACGGGAGCTCTGAGACTGCCGCACTTACTTCATCTGCTCTGCTTTCTGCCTGCTCACTTCAAACCCTTTTGAAAGAGGACCCCAAGGATCATGAGCGCAGAGTCGCCAGCTGGTGCCCAAGGATGGGATTCCAGGCTGGCTACAGCCCGCCTGCTCCCCTGTGCACACTCCGTGCAGGGCGCCCTCCCCAGAATGTAAGGCAAGCACAGCGCTACCCACGGGCCAGGCCCCCGAGGGCAGGGAGGCAAAGAGCACTTTGCAGCTGCTGCTGTAAAGGCAGTGACTTGCTTTACTTTGAAAGTGACTTTTTTCTTAGCCAGAAAAGCGACTCCCTCCACCCCGCCACCTAAAATCAACAGCCTATGAAAACCAGAGGAAGAGGCTGCACCGTAGGGCTGCAGCAAGGCCCAGGCCCAGATCCAGACTCCTCGGCTGGCTGGGCTTCCCGAATGCGCTGCACCACAGCCAAGAGCCGCCCTACAGACATGCGGCCCACCAGCCCAACTGCACGGAGGTGCTGCACACTGACAGCCACGGACAAGAGGCAGTCATGACAGACCACACGGGACACCTCAGATAAGCAAAGAAAGTGCACACACTGCAGAGAGGACAGGCCGGCTGGGCCAGCATGGCAACCAGAGCCCTGAGGCAGGGCGGGCGCCCTCGCGCTGACCACACCTGTGCTGCTGGGGGTGTCTGCATGCTTCATGACAGCCTCCTCGAATTAAAACAATAGGGGAGGGGATTGGGGGAAGGTAGGCAAGGGGTGAACCTCCAGGTATGAGGTAGGTGCGTCGCGGGGTGTCAGGTGCGGCACCCACACTGCAGCTGGCACTGCCGTGCGGTTGCAGGAAGCGGCTCTCGGCACAAGGATACTCTTATCTGTGAGGTGACGGGTTATCTAGACCCACTGTGGTAATGATTTTGCAGTAAATGTAAACCAAACCATCACGCTGTAACCTCTTAACTTACAAGTGACACATGTCAATTATTTCTCAAAATTGGAAAATAATAACTACCTCAACACCAAAAGAATAAGTTGTTACTTCAGTTGAAAACGTAACAATACTAAAGCCCACCTCCCATTAAAAATGGTTGTCTGAAGTTAATGGTTTGTCTCCATTCCCTCATGGCACATGCTCCCCTCTGCTCCACTGAGAAGATACAAACCCCAGGACGAAGATAAACACCAAGAGCAGGCAGGTCGTGTCAACCGCACTCTGGGAGATTAGCAGTGGGCAGAGCTGAGGGCATGTCTATTGGAAGAGCCTGTCCCCATGGGGGAGCTCCTGACCGCCGCACCCTGAAGCTGGCCTCGGGTGTCCCGCACAGTGAGGCAGACAGGTCTGTCTGCCTGCCATGCACAGCCAGAGGCCGGGTGCCGCCTCACATTTGCACCAGGGTAGGGGTACCCCAGACTCCCTCCCCAACTCCAAGCCAATCCCATGACAGCAGGGTATTGGTGGGCTCCTCTCTGGGACTCTGCCCTACGGAAAAGTTCCATGGACACTGGCCTGCAGGACCCAACCTGCCTTCCTACAAGGAGCTGCCGGGGACAAGCCCTACACACACGAGCACAGAGCCAGCTTCCAAGGAGCTCGTGCTGTTTTTCTTTTTATAATAAACGCATATAACCATGGCTTGAATGAAGGTATAACACATTTCCAGCAATCCAGATCACCTTATGCCTCCCCTCGGCCTGAAACAACCCGGCCCTGAGCAGTAACACTCGCCTGTCCCTGCCAGAGAGCGGGCAAACCGCAGCCCATGGCCCAAATCCCAGCCGCCTTCTGTGCTGCAAACAGAGCTTTGCTGAGACACCACCAGATGCTCATTTACACCAGGAAGGCTGCAGCACAGCCTGACATGGTGGCCACCTGGTATTGCGGGAATTGCTGACCGCGACTCTCACGCACTGGCCTCGCTCGCGCCTGGCCTCCAGATCCGTGACATGTCTGGGGGCCCCTCTGCACTGCTGCGCAGGCGGGTCTGCTGCAGATTTCACCCGCACATTCATGGACTGCTGGGACGGGAGAGGCCCGGATCAGAAAGACGGAGGCCAAAATAAACGGAGAAGGGAAACTGAGAAGAGCCAGAGTTGACGCAGGGAGCAAATGAAAGCCTCAATTTACTTCACCCATGCAAAAAGAACAAGATATATATATATTTTTAATTTGGAGGGGGGAAAAAGAGCTCTTAAAATAAACATGATGACAGAAATTAGAAATTCAATGGCAAGTTTGGAAAATAAAGTCGAAGAAATCTAGGAAGCACAATGAAATGATAAAAGTAGTGAATAGAGACAATTCTAGGTTTGTAAGATCTCAAAACTATTCTCTGCCCCTGCCCCACAGTGAACAAGTCAACCCAAGGCCTTGCTCAGGGGGAAGAGAGGCCCCAGGGCGAGGGGCAAGGGCTTCGACAGGGACAAGAGGATAGGGTTTGGGGGCTTCTCCCCAGGTCACACGCACAGGTCAGGGCGTCAGCGCACATGTGTGGGAAAGAGGCGACTCAAAAGTGAGGCACCTGCTAACTGCAGGGAGATGCGAAGGGGCTCACGGGCACTGGCCCACAGGCTCCGTGGTGAACCGGGTCCAGAGGCGGAGCCGCACGGCAGGTGTGCAGCCACCTGGGCCATCAAGAAGCCTTTGCACCTGGACAGGAACTCAGCAGGGGTCAGAAAGGGGAGAGTCCCAAAGACCCAAGGCAGCCTGCCCCCAGGAACCTCGAAGGGCCAGCAGCAGGCAGCAGCTTCCCTAGGGAAGGGGCAGGAAGACAAGCAACTGCAGTTCACAAGACATCAAAGATGTATTTTCCAGTAGGTCTTACTTATTTTCATAAGAATTAAACTTTTTAAGAAATGACAAACACAAATGTCTGGGGAGGCAAAATGATGTCCTTCCAAATAGTCAAATAATCACAATGTCTGTAGAATTCTTTCTCCCAGATGTCACCCCCATTTTCTTTTCCCATCCACTCAAGGAGGCGGGCTCCTGCCCAGAGAGGGTGTGTTGATGGACAGGCCAGCTCCCAGCTAGCTCGGGGAGCTGTAAGGAACGAGGTCAGCCCGAACCCCACAACAGGGTCAGGGTTGGCTACAGAAACAGACGTAACAGCCCCAGGCCTGCCCTGGCCTGTGCTCAAGTCATTCTTTGGTTAAACCAGCGAAGGCAGCGAGGGCTGAAGCGTCACGTGACCCCGACTTACCTGCGTGCAGACTGACAGCCGGTCTAGACCTTCTGGCTTCTGCAGGCTATGGTGTACCTGACAGATTCAGGGGCATGCCAACCAGGGCCACTCGGACCCAGGCTCTGCACACAGGCCAGGTACCCTCTCCCAGCACAACGCTCCAGGCAAGGCTGCCTCGGGGCCGAGCGCCAGCCTTTCAAGACAGGTCAGTCTTGCTCAGAGGAGGTGGTGTCCCTCTCAGCCCTGGCCAAGCATCTTGTGAAGGCACACCAGGTCCCAGGAACAGAACACAACACCAGAGTCCCAACCGTGCCTCCACCCCAGGCCTCAAAACCCCTCGGTGCACATCTATGCTGGCCCGGGGGCAGGGCAAGCACACTGGACACCCCCAAAGTGTTTGGAGCTGGTCGTGCACAATGACGGAGGGCTGAGTCAGAGGACACAGCCGGGGCTCCATCTGTCTGAGAGTCACCTGAGAACTCAGACCCCTGCCTTGTACACCTGCACCTTGCCAAGGCTCTGCGGCCTCTGGAGACCCCGCCATGCAATGTCTGCAGAAACAGCTGCAAGACACAGTCAGGCAGGAAAGGAAAGGCTGACCTCAAAGCGTGAGATTAAAACCAAATGCACCTTTTGAGTCCCACAGGCCGTGCATTTATCAAAACTCAGCTCATGTGCACTTGAGATTTGTTTCACTGTGTGTAGATTTACTCAGAAGAAAATTAAACAAATGTTGAGTTCTAGTTAGGAGGGAGGGAACAGGGCACATGGAACAGAGGCTTTTTGTAGCTGGTGGTGGGACAGCCAGTAAAAATCTTTACTATTCTGTCTACTTTTGAATACGTTGGAAACATTCCACAATAAGAAGTTTAAAAATCATAAAATAATAAAAGACATTGTTTTTCAGTTGGGCTGGTAAAGAACAAGCATCAGATGGCTCCCTAATTGGTGGAGATGAAGCCGGCACCCTCCCGGGCGGCGGGGCCAGGAGGGGCGTTCCCCGAGGACCTGTCCCGCAGGCTGGTCCTCATGTACAGGAGACAGGGTCCACACAAGACCATTCGCCACCACAGTGAACAGCCAAAGACGGGGACAGAGTCACACCGCACAAAAGAGCCGCAAGGAGCTCCCTCTGGGAGGGGCCTCGGGGCCTGAAGGGTGGGAGGAGCCGTTTCCCCTGCACACACTCCGTGCCTTCTGAGCCACATACACGCATCAGCATTTGACAACCATTTAAAACAGCCAACTCATAAACCCAAAGTCAGAGGCGCCCGCTTGCACCCCACCCCTGACCTTCCACGGGTCCCTCCCACAGTGGACCAGCCCCACGTCGCTGCGGAGAACTGGCCCTGGCGCTGAGGGACCTGCCGTGTGGGCAAGCCTGGGACCCAGGGGACTCACGGTGATGACATCCAGGATGCTGAGGAGGCTGTGGACGCTGTCCCCGGCTAGCACCTCTTTGACCGCCACCTCGGTGCCGTCCTGCACTTGGGAAGCAGAGCACCATTGCCTGAGGAGACAGCTGGGCCGACACGCCCCGCCACCACAGTCCATGAGGGGAGAGGGCTGCACCCTCACCGACTTGTGGAGAGGACGGGGTGACGACCTCAAAAGCAGAGGCCAGAGAAAGTGAGGGTAAGGGGAGTGAGCAAAACCAGCAGGCACAGCCGTGCAGCCAAGGCTGGTCCTCAGCAGGAGAGCTGGGCTGAGTCGCAGAACCCGAGTGAATGTGCCGGCCAGACCGGAGGGCTGTGAGGACCACGTGCAGTTGTTACTGGTATACAGAATAGCATTTGGATGTATTTCTCCACTGGGTTAAAGAGAAAGAAGACCATGCTAATGACTTAACACAGGAAGCTCGCCTCTGCTGGCCCAGGAAAGCCCTTTCTGAACTTATGTGGACTTGACCCTGGTCACCCATCCTGACTGAGCCCTTCTGCCTGGCCCTTTCGGGGAAAGCCCAGTGGTAGGACTACAGTCCTGAACACTGAGAGCCCCAACAAGAGGAGACTGGACAGGGCCACTTCCTTTCTCATCGCCCTGTCCAGTCCAGATGTACACCAAGCTGCATGCATGAGAACGGTCTAGACACCCAGGGCACTGTCAGGCCCCCCACACTCTGGCAAGTGGGGACTTCTGCAAGGTCAGGGGGCAACCCTGTGCAGCCTGGAGTTCACTTTGAACAGATGGTGGGAAGCCTAGGTAGGTCACACTCCACTGGGCAAGTAAACGCACCCACCCTCCTGGAAAGCAGCTAGACCTTGGCTGGTTAGGCTTGGAGGTCACTCCTGACAACTGAGATTCAGGGTAAAAGTTAACAGAGGCAGGAACCTCTTGGTTTCCAGATGAATTAATACTTCAACTGTTTTCTTAGAGTTACAGTGATTTATAATCTGAAACCTGAAAATAAGGTAAGGGTGCAACTCATCATGGCAGATCAATACAGAGGGGTGTCCTGAGGAAGTGGGAGAAACATTTCAAAATGCTGGTGCTGTATCTGGTGAAATGCAGAAATGAAGCCACTAAATGCTACTGAGCCTGAGCCGGCTGATTGACAGGCACACACAGGTGTGAGAGTGACAGGTGATGACCAACATCAACAGGACATCTGGGCAGCAGTGTCAGGACCAAGGCCTTTCTACCCAAAGAAGTGCAGGGTGAAGGCGCGCACTGCCCCATGGGGTGCACTGGGAACGTAAGGTGCCAGGCCTCCACGTGACAGCCCAGCAGACCCCCGCCCCGGCCAGCTGGCCGGCATGCAGGCCTCACTCTCACCGCATCCTGGATGCAGACGTCCAGCCGCCCATCCTGCACTATATAGATGCTGGTGTCTGGCTCCCCTGGCCGGAAGACGTGCTCCCCTTCGAGCAGCTGCACGAAGACCATGTGTTTGCAAAGTTCCAGGAACAGCGGCTTCTCAAAGTGACCCAGGACCCTGCAGGAAGCAGAGCATGAGTGGGATACTTCCTGGGGTAAGGAGCAGCGGCCTCTGAAAGCAGCTGAGGGAGACGGGCGGCCCCACTGGCCAGCGGGCAGAGCTGGTGCTCCCATAGCTGCAGCGTCCCAGTCACTGCTGGGACAGAAGCCTGTGTCCCGGTAATGCCCCTCAGTCGCCTTCCCATCAGTTCAAAGAATGAGGAGTCGAGGCTGAGAGCCTGCACTGTGCAGAATCAATGGCAGGTACAGAAGGGCCCCCCCAGGACCGCGAGGCGCTGCCAGGAAGAGGAAGGGCATTTCTAGGGAGGGACAGAGAGGCACCCAGCTAGAGAGTCCCATGCGCCATCTGCCTTCCTCCTGAAGACAAAAGTGCCGACAAGCAAGTGAACACAGACAACAGTGCTCTGGCAGCCGAAGTCTTGCTGACAGTCAGTGGCTACAGGAAACGGAGCCTTCCCAGTCCCCAGCAGGCCTCCCGGACATTCGGGCTCACCGAACGTTTTTCAGCATGTACAGAACTTCTGACGGCAGGTGGGAGTTCTTCACATCAAACTCTGTGAGGTCGGCCTCCAACAGGGAGGGTGGGGGCTCCTTTGGCTGCAGGGTGGGGTACTCTTTCTTGAAGCGCAGAATCCTACAAAGCAGACACACACCCTGAAGCAGAAGCCTGAGGGGTTCAAGCCCACAGCGTGAGCTGTGACCCGAGGCGGGAAGCCATGGGCAGCAGCCATGCCCAGCAGGCCCCCGTACCGGGGAGGGCATCCGGGATTCAATGTGGTCCAAGGGCACCCCCAATACCTCTTGGCCAAGGAGAGCACCTTGGTCCTCTTCCGCATGCGCTGCCGGGATGCAGCTGTGTTCCCAACTAGCGTGTGGGGCAGCGTGGTCACCTGCACAGGGGTAGGGGAGGGCCGGGTGAGAACCCTGTGCCCAGCTGGGCTCAGCACTCAGCCCTTGCATCAGCTCTGGGGTTCACCTGCCTTGCCCACCACACCTGCCCAATGCAGAACGCCCTGCCTGCTGATGCAGCACGTGACCATCTCCCCAGAGGGCCGGCGCACCCAGAGCTCCGAGTCCTCCAGCTAGGTGCTCTCTGCCTGCAGGCTGATGCTGCTCCGCCTCCCTCACACTATGGCAGCCCCTTCCCACAGCCCTTGAAAAGCCCTCCCTACCTCCCCACCTATGACCTGAGGCCCTGCACGCTCTTCACCCCTTCCCATCGTCAAGGCCAACCCAACCACTGAACAGGGTGGGTGAGGGCTGCAGAGCCCAGCCCTCAGCCTGGAAATCGGCAGGCAGCCCCTGCCCCTCAGCTCCCTGAACTGTGTCTGTCCATGGTGTGTGGGCACCACTGGACCACAGTCCTGACCTTGAGGCCCAAGCCCAGCACGCCAGCACACAAGCCTCAGTGGGACTGCTGGGACGGCCCCCAGCCAGCCACACAGGCTCCTCCAAGACCCGCTGGGCCCACCCCATGTGGCCCAGCTCTAGGCCACGAGGCAGCCCACGCTCGCCAGGCCAGCCCCAGACAGAGCAGGTGCACAGAGCTCAGGGCCTCGGCCGGGTGGCCCAGCCTAGCTGACGCCTGATGCGGACAAGAAAGAAGCCCCACACAAGGACACCCATGTGCCTCCTCTACTAATGTTGGGGGTTTTCTACAAAGAACATGAAACAATAGCATAACCAGAGAAAAACAACGAACAGAGGCTGTTTTAGAATAAGCCTCTGGGAGGTCTGTGAACCCTTCCTTCCCACAGGTGGTGGCAGAGGGCTGAGGAGCCAAGACAGGCTGGTCATTCTGCAGGTAGGAGCCTGACACTGAAAGGGAGGCCCTGCGGTCTCCAAACCCGAACAGCATCACCAGTGCCAGCCCTGGAGGCGGGACCCCAAGTCCGATGCCCCAGGATGTCCCTGGAAGGGGCCGCAAGACGAACATCTACCTCGCAGGCCCAGTGAGGGCTCCGGCTCCCCACACCTGCCAGAGCAGTCTTGGAAGCTCAACCCAGCCCTGCCCGGCCCCAGCCCTCCCTGCAGGCAGCTAGGGTGGAGGCCTCGGGGATGAGCAGGCCTGGGCGCTGCGCGAGGAGAGCATGCACGCCGCGGGCTCCCAGGCCCATACCACAGGCACCCACAGGAAGGGCGCCTCCAGCACAAGTCACCTTCCTCATGATCTTGCGGCCGTAAAACATCACTTTGTCTCTCTTCCGGAACCTGTACTGAGGAGCGGGCTGCACTTGTCCTGCAAGGAGAGCAAAAGGGTGGCCTGAGGCACAGCCAGGACCCTGTGAGGACTCTGCCCCGCTGCTGAGTCCCACCGCGTGTGGGAAGGGCAGCGCCTCACAGGGTCATGACAGACGCTCGGCAAACGGGAAGCACCTCTCCTCACTGGGGCCTTGCTGGGAATCGAGCCAGGAAAGCTCAGAACAGACTCAAATTCCATGCACCCAATACGTACAGCCTCAGCCTGGACGAGCGAGTAATTTTCAACAAAAGCCAGCATGAACTGAGGGGCTCGAAATGCATGGCAAGTCGCCCAGACCTCCCTGGGCCTCGTCCTCCCCCTGGAGACAAGTCTGAAGCAGGATACTCACGGGATCGGTTAACCTTTCTGTGCACAAAAAAGACAGTGACACCAAGCAGGGCCAGGGCCAGGGCCAGGAGGGCTCCAACTGCAATCCCCATCAGCTGGGTGAAGGTGCAGACAGCAACCGTCAGCAAGGCCGCAAGGGAGCCCCTCCCCTGAGCCCCCCAGCGCCCCCAGCATGGGCCAGGCTGAAAGGGCCAGGGGCAGCCTGGGCTCAAACAGGCCATAGGTCCCAGGGCCCGCCCATCGTGTGGGAGCACCAGTGGTTACCATGGTGGACTGTGAATTCTGCTCTGTCAACTGCAGTGCCCAGGATCGTAGGGCGGCATGCAGAGAGGAGCCAGCCTGCAGAAGGACACTGGGTCAGGAAGGGCCAGGGCGGGCGTGGCCCAGCCTCCCAGGGCAGAAGAGTCGCAGCCCCAAGGGCCTCCAGAAGGAAGCGCCTTCAGGCCGCTGAGGCCCGTCTCAAGCACGCCTGCTCAGGGCACAGAGCCCCACCTCTCGGCCACCCTTGGGGTGGTCAGTGGGGCCAGCAGTGCTGTGTGGACGACAAATGCTCTGGGCTTCATCAGTGCATCAGAACCCTAGACCCTCAGCTCTCCAGCTCCTCAAGATTGAAGTCCAGAGGAGGCGGCCGGCTGGCCACAGAGGTGCCAAGGCCTCTTTTAGTTCCCTCTGATCCCCAACAGGACCACGGACTGCCAGCCCCAGAGCACACATTAGCCTCCCACGAGCAGTGCTGAGAAACCTCAAGAAACCATCTGGATTTTGAGAGCATTAATACCAGCTCACAGCAGAGAAGGGCTGCGTGCCTGCTCCCCTACCGCCTCCCAAGGAAGAAGTCCATAGGGGCTTCAGAAGTCCAGACCAGAGGGAAGGAGGGAGGCAGGAAGGGAAGAGGGAAGGGTAAGCATGGGGTGGTGAGAGGGCAGACGCTGGGGCCACTCACACGGACATGCTGGCTCATTTCCCAAGATGAAGATGAAGTGGGAAAACCGCCTGGCTAACACACAGCCACTCCCCTTCCCGTGGTGTCCACACAGCGCCTCCCAGCGGCCAGGAGCAGGCTGGGGCAGGGGCACTTGTCTATCCTCTCAGGTTTCCACACAAGCACCAGGGACTAAAGCCAGCTGCCCCACCCTCCAGAGGGCCAGGATCAGACATGGCACTGATGCCAGAAAAGGAAACCGAACAGCGTCTGGAAAAGTTGCTCAAAAGCAGACTGTTGCATCAAGACAGAATGAATGAGTGATCAGAAAACTCAACCCTTTCAGGCGGCAGATGGAAGCAGCAGGGCTCTCGGCTCTGGAGCTGGGATACCCAACTACTCCTGGCCCAGACCACGTGCACAGCTCTGGGGAACATTAACAGTCGGCAGCACAAGAGCAACAGTGACCGCGTCTTCCCCTAAGTGTGTCCCTCAGAGCTCAACTGCCATGCTGGGGATGGCCAGAGCTATGCAAGGAAGCGTCACATAGTGTCTCATAACCCATTTGCACAATCTGCTGTGGGTGGGCATCGCACTTCCCTAGCTGTTCACCGTTGTTTCAATGCATCTAATTTTCTGGGTTAGGAATAAAGGCCTTAGTGATACAGCTACAGATGTTCCACTGAGTAAAAGTCACTGAGTCAAAACAAGCAGGCGGAGTCCCAAGTGGAGGCAGGAATAGACAAGTGTGACCTCAGGGGAAGGAGAGGCAGGGCCCCAGCTCCAACAAGGCGTCAGAAGAGCCCAAGCTGCCACTCCCACGTTCAGGAGGCTTCCAGGGGCTGCCGCCAGAGCAGATGCTAAAAACGCCCTTTCTCCTGGTCCAGAAATGCGCCCAGTGGAGATTCTAAGGGTCTGGTTCATCCCTGGAGTCCACAGCTCCATACCTCCGCGTCAGCATCCTCCTCCTGCTCCATGGCTAAAAGCAGAAGACAGCCTAGGTGGAAAGCAGAAAGCCGGCTCAAACAAGGGCAGGTGCCCAGCCCTCAGGCTCACAGGCAGGGCACTGCTTTCCACCTTGTGCCCTGGGATGCTTTCCACGGTAAACTGCATTTCCATTGGAGGAAAATGCTGATGGAAAACTGTTCATGAGGAAAGCACGGGGTTGCTTCCCTGTCTGGGAACAGCCCTCACAGGACTGCCCAGGAAACCAGGACCACAGCCAAGCCCCCAGCTCCTCTCCCAGGCTGTCAGGGCAAGTGTGCGCAGCCCAGCCAAGGCCCACAGCAGCTGGGACCTCCCTGCAGGGGAAGGGGCAAGGGCTGGACAGGGTGGGGCCTCAGGCTGGACAGAGTCTCCCTTGTGGCTGGTACCAGGGGATTCCCGTCCAGGGTAGCTGCGCCCTCAAGGTGGATGTGTTGGTCCAGGGGACTATGCACGTGGGGACTAGCCTTTGCTCGCCTGACCTCCGGTGAGGAGGAGCCAGGTCTAGGGCCTTCACCCTGCGACTCCCAAACCCCCTAGAAAGCCAAAGCAAAGGAGGGTCTCTCTCTTCCAGAATCCCACCCAGAAAATCCAGGGAGAAGGCAAGCTCAGGGTCAGTGCATTTGCTCGCAGTCCAATGTCACGTGTCCCTGGCCCACGTGGGAAACCCTGCCTTCCCAGATGAGACCCAAGGGCCAGCAGTACCTCAGCTGACCAGGCCAGTCTCCCCACGCCCCCAGGTTTGTGGTGGGTGGGGCTCACTGCTCCCCCACACCGGTTACGCAGGGCCCGCTCCTCCGACTGGGTCAGCACACGGCCAGAGGGCAGGCCACCCGGTGCGAGACAGCCGGGGGCTGCAGGGCGGGGTACGGCGGGATTGGAGGTGTCAGGGTCAGAGGGCCTCCAGAGCTTGCGGGTCTCTGGGTCGGGGTCAGGGGCCACTGGAGTCAGGGGGCCGCTGAGGCGGGGCCGTCAGACTGTCCAGGGGTTAATGTCCGGGGCCCGAGGGGACGCGGCTCCGGTTCCCACAGGCGGTCACCGTGCAGCGCAGGGCCGGGCGGGCCTGGGGCGGTGTTCCTTCGGGCGCGGGTTTGGAAGCTGATGGCTCCCCCTTCCCACAGGGACCGGCGCCCCGGGTCTTACAACACCGGGAAACTCGGCGGCAACTCACCGAGACCGCGCGCGCCCGACGCCCGCGCTCCCGTCACCCTACCTCGACGCCCCGCCCCCGGCCTTCCCCAGAGGCCCCGCCCTCTTGCAAGGCAGAGGCTGCTCATTGGATACGAAGCAGCCCATCGGAGATGCTCTTCCTGCGGTGCGAAGGCCTCGGGCGCCGGAAGTTGTGCTGGCCGCCGGAAGCCTCTGTGGGAGCAGCGAAGGGATCCGGTTCTCTGCGGCCCTCGGTTTGTGTTGGGGTCGAGGGCGCTCGCGTCTGCAAGGCATGGGTCTCCTGAGCGGGGCCGCTCGAGCCCTTATGCGGGGCGCTGACCGGATGAGCAAGTGGACCAGCAAGCGCGGCCCCCGCACCTTCTGCAAGAGCCGCGGCGCCAAGGGCACCGGCGTCCGCGCGCGCGACGGAACGTTCGTGCAGGTCAAGGAGATGGTCCCGGAGCTGGTGGTGCCCGAGCTGGCCGGCTTCAGGCTCAAGCCCTACGTGAACTACCGCGCCCCGGCGGGCACGGACACACCCCTGACGGCCCGGCAGCTCTTCCAGGAAGCTGCGGCGCCCGCCGTCGCGAAGGACTTCGAGAACGGCACCTTCGACCCCGAGCACCTGGAGAAGTACGGCTTTGAGCCCACCCAGGAAGGCAAGCTCTTCCAGCTGTACCCCAAGAACTTCCCGCGCTAGGAGCGGGGCAGCCGAGGCCTGCGCCCGCCCGGCGCCGCCGCCCGCCGTCCCGGGCGTGGGCGGGGCGCTTCTCTCAGTCCGGTGCCATTAAAGACCCTGGTTACCGTGCATTTGTTTTTGGCGTTTGGTCGTTGCCCAACGAAAGCATAGAGCGGAACAGCTGAGGGAGTAGGGACCTAGGCGGATTCTCGGGGACATCCCTTCCGTGCCCTGTGAAGCTCGGAAGCAGCCGGCTTCCCGACCGGAAGGTCCTGGGAAGTGGGCCAGCGGGAAGAACGTCACTCAGCAGCTTGCGGGAGGTAGGGAATTTACAAGGCAGATGGTGCCACATGATTAATTCAGCCACCAGATTCTTCCCTAAGCAATAGCCAGTAAGCGTATCCTTCATGGGTTCAAAGCAACTACGTTTGGGGGGTCAGACGAAAGAAACTGCCCCTCTTGGGCAGATCTAAATGTGAGGCTGTAACAGGAAGTTGATGCCCAAGCTCGGGTTTCTCTAGTATGTTTCGGGGTGCCTTTTTCAGCACGTAGTCCCTCATATCTTACGTATTCTGTTTAATATTTTAATTGATCCTTAAGTTAAATAACCGAACATTAACTTTAAAGGAGGGTCCAATATTACAGAAATAAATGGACCACCAGCTGAGGATTGATCATTCCAGCATAGAATAACTTCTCATAACACATTCTGACCTACGTTGGCATGTTGCGTTGTACTACCAGAAAACGAGAAGGCAAAGATGAGAACCTTGTTTTCTGACTCTGGACACCTATGTGTCATGTTAGCAGGTGGTGAGGATTGGCCTGTTTCTTCAAAGGCCAAAATGAACTCATCTGTGGGAGTGAGACAAGTCACACACCCTTCAAGCTCCAAGAGTTACTAGTGTCCAGGGTTTGGAAGCTACTAGAGTTTGTTTCCTAAAACCACAGCGAGGAAGTGTGTTTAATCCACCACCTTGACTTAACAAGCACTTCCAGCCCATGACGAGCCCCAGCAGCTCAGACTGTGACCTGCTTCCTTACAGCATCTGCACAGGAAGCGGGTACGAGCACTGCCGATGCCATCAGGAGGCACTTTTCAAATGTTCAGATAAAACGGCTGTTACATAGCTTTAAAAAAAAAAATTTCCCTGTAATAATTTTGTGCATTTCAAATTCAGTTTTTATAGTTATATTTTCTGGGCTTTTTCTCTGCTAACATATCATTTTGAATCTTGTATTATTAAATAAGGTTCAAGGGAGCCAAAAAAAAAAAAACCTGTCCTCCTTTGGTTAATGTAAATAGTTGCTTTAAGAAGTATGAATATCTGAAAGTCAAATCCACATGAGTTTGGGAGCTGGGAACCAAGCCCAGCAACAAGACAGCTAGGGCACAGACCCTTTGCGGTCAGCAAGATTCACCATCTTGAAGGCACCCATACGTGAAGCTTATTTAAGAGGAGCCAACAGTCTGAGTGTCCACACTAGATTCTCTGCGGGGAGCCCCCTACAGTGCAGCCTCGGGCTGCGCTGAGATGGTCGGAAGGCAGTCCATTCACACACAAGGTGAAGTTATGCTCCTGGCGGAAATGTATGATGTCCAGCCAAGCGATCTCTTCCCAGCTCAGCTGCTCTCCCACTTCCAGAGGTGAAGAATGTGATCATAAAAGGAGCAAGTGGCTAAGAGGTTAACATGAGGGTTTGCAGCTTCCAGGCCCAGGCCACTCTCACAGGCCGTAGTCCCTGCCGCATGTGGCCGGCCGCTGCTCCTCGTGTCGTCTGTGAGTGGCTGAATAGAAGTCATCAGCTTGTTTGCACTCTGGAGTTTGGTACCAACCTCTCTACTGTCATCAGCTGAAGGACCAGGTGAGGGCGCTGGCGACTGGCCGACCACCTTCAGGTTACAGGCTGGATCTGCTGTTCTGGCTCCTGGGTCACCATAGGGAAAGGACCCCGAGCTGGGGCACTGCTGGGTCTGTGGCAGATGGTGGAAGTTGAGCCAGGACCAGTCGGCTCCATACACCAACGAGTCGGGCAACGGGTGGGACCCAGAGACTGTGCACACTTCCTGCTTCTCCTCTAGAATGAGACAGAAAATGGGACACAGAGTGGGTCCCATCACTGACCCAGTGGCCCCTGCCCACCCTCCAAGGGAGAGCCCCCCAGACACAGCCACTCATCGTGTGTCGTGCAGAGGCATCTGGGAGACACAGGAAGATGGGCAGGGAAGAACACAGCCCTGCCCCTTGCAGCACACGTTCCCGAGCGGAACCAGCCCCGGCACAGAGCCACAGGCAGGTGTGCCTTCCCAAGTCGGACTCGGCAGGAGCTTCTCAGTTAAGACTTAAAAGCGGACGATCAAGGAGTCAGCTAGATGGGAGGGGAAGGGATGCACGAGGAACGGGGAACAAGCACGTGGGACACAGTGAGGCAGAGCAAACACGGCATGTGTGGGGGACTGCACACAAGCAGCCTCAGTGCCAGGGGTGGTGGGACACTCATCTGGAGGGCCAAAAACGTGCAGCCTGGCACGCTCCATTGAAGAGTTTGGACTTTGGCGTGGAAATGAGTCATGAAGAGTTTCAACATGGCTTTGCCTCAGGGTTAGTTGCTATGGCAACTCGGAGGCCAGAGGGTGGGACTGGGAGGAGGTCAGGCCTTGTCCAGTTGGCACAACACTGCAGAAGGTCTGGAAGTGACTCAACGCGGCCATGCTGTCACCAGCCTGCAGTGGTCTAGGGTCCAGGGCAAGGCCCAGGCCAGCAAGAGCAATCAATCCCTGGAGACCAGTGCCTGGGAGCTGGGAATGTAGACCTAGAAAAGTGTCTCCAGCTGGAAAGCCCAGCGTCCATCCAAGTCCCCAGGAATCTGGGCTAGCTTCAGACTCGGAGCGGGCTGGGAAGCCTGAATCTCCATCAGAATGAACCGAGATGAAGAGAGACAAGGGTTGCTGGAATTTGGGAAATGCCAGGAACACCAGCACAGCACAGGGCAGCCCACCCCCACTGGGGGGCTGTCGCCTGGGCAGAAGCCGCCCTGGACAGCCAGAGAGAGAGGTGCCTGGGCAACACACATTGGAGGAAGCCCTGAAGAAACCATCTCTGTCCTTACATGTTATTGCCTAGTCAGGGACAGGGCCACAGGGTCACCAGGACCCAGGGTCCCCCAGTCTTCCATCCAGCAACCACCCAAAAGCACCTGCTTCCCTCCAGGACCCTCCCTGTCCAGGCTCCAGGTGACCCAACGGAGACAGGAGCATCACACCCATTACACAGAGCATGTGTGCAGCTCACGTGCACATGGAACATGAACTGACAATCGTGTTAGGTAACAAAGGATTGAAAACTCCCATAAAGTAGAAACAGTACAAGCAGCAGCACTCTGTTCATAATGCAATAAAACCATAGTAACACTAAAAATCAAAGGAAGTCCTTCCACCTAGAAGTTTAAAAAACTAAACCACACTTGGGTAAAAGGGGAAATACAAACTCAAGTCACAGAGTTTCTTTTTAAAAAAGTAAGATGAAATCACTACATATCAGAACCTAAAAATATGCTTAAGTCAGAGCAAAATTCAGACATAAAGACAAAATACAAAAAGTAATAATAATAAAGGTAAGTGAATTGTATTCCCAACTCCAAGTACTAGAAAAAGAGCAGAGGAAGTAGATGCTGACAGGAGAACTGACAGGGGCACTGGACAGACAGACTCTTGTGTAAGAGACGGTAAAACAGACCATAGCTCACCTAATTAAGGAAAAAGCACTACACATTTGTATACAAAGTAAAAACACGAAAAAGGGAAATATAACCATTAAAGAGGAAAAAATTTTAATTTACTTCTTTACACACCTTAATACAAGTATAATTTCAAAACTAGGGGAAATGAGTAATAGCCTAGGAAAAGACAGTTCACCAAAACTGATCACAGTAGACATAAAACATAATCCAATTTCCACAGAAAAATACAGAGAAGGGTATCCAAAGAGCTACCATACAAAAATATGTATCAGACCCCCAGAGTCTCACCCGAGTATTTTACCAAATCTTGAAAGAAAAGGTAATCTAAATGATAAATTATTCACAAGAAGAGAAAATGAAAACTTTAACAGTTTTGGTTTTTATTTTCACATGAACCAAACATAATGCCAATAGCTAATCTTGATAAAAAAAATAGCACAAAAGGAGATTTGTCACCTTTAAACATGAATGTAAAATCCTAAATAAAATAATCACCAAAATCCAATACCACATTAAAAAATAACATACCATAACCAAGTGGAACTTATTCCAGGAATATATTCCATATCAGGAAATCCATTATGAAAATTTACCATATTTATGTACCTAAGAAGAAAAATAGTACAGCTCAATAGCTATTATAAAAGCATTTTGCAAAAATATGAAAATTCCTGACTCAAAAAAAAAGCTCAAGAAAACAGGAATTGATGGATACCTCTTCAATATGATGAAATAGACACGCCATAGCCCTCATGCACCATTATCATCGTACTCAATGGGAACCACCAGGGACATCTCCATCAAGGTCAGCAATAAGACAGTGATGCCCTTCACCTCCACTGTTTTTTAAAATTGTATTGGAAATACTAGTGAATGAAATCAAACAAAAAATCAGAGGCTTTAGAGTTGGAAAATTAATAAACCTGTATCTTTTTCCAGATAACATTGTATTTACTTGGAAAACCCAGCATATCAACGATAAAACTAACAGAAACCATGAAAAAGACTTAGTAAGGTAGCAGGATATGAAATTACCAATAAAAACCCCAACAGCTTTCAATAATTCAGACAATATCCAGTTAAAAGATACAATGAAAGAGAAACCTCCATTTACAATAGCAACAAAAACAAAAAGTTACTTAGAAATAAAGGAAACAAGAAATGTACAATGTATATGTAGAAAAACATTAAAACCCTCTGAGATTGTTACAGAAAACCAGAAAACCTGGACTGGATCCATGACAGAAGAACCAAGTGGCACTAGGAGGCCTTGGAAGGTGGAGGTTTATTTTACGCCAGAGGACTCAGAGGAGAGTGATCCCCAAAGGTCTGAGCCCCGAGTACAGCAGGGCCGTGCCTTTTATACATTTACTACAAAGCTAAGGGGGGAGTCAGCACCCAGAAACTGTTGCAGTAGGAGCTATTAGGTCACTTTAGGTGTATTCAGGGTCTATTTCTGTAAAGGTTACCCCGATACCCTATTATAAACTAATGGGCTTCCATGACTATGATTAACATGCTGTTCCACACCACTGAGTCCAGATCAGGGTAGGGGAAATACACTGTTACATTGTTTCAATCCCAAGCACCTTGTGATTCCTTTATATTCTTGAAGCTTAACAGAAACTTTGTCTCCTTGGCTTCTACCAAACCCTGAGAGGGGGAGGGATTTGAGAACTTTCTGAATATTTCCTCATCAAGATTAAAAAATACTTGAACAAAGTATTTTTGTGTAAGATGACCCCAGGTGATATATAAGTCAGGTGTGAAGTTAATTTCTATGTAACGCAATTTCTATTTAAAAAAATAGGCTTTTTTTCTGGGACAACATAAACTGATGCTCAAGTTCAAATATAAAAGAAAGCCCTTCACAAGAACAGACCCACAGACCATTGGAACAGAATAGAGTCCAGATATTAACCCAAGCATATACAGTCAATTAATATACGATAAAGGAGCCATGGACAGACAATGGGGAAATGACAGTCCCTTCAACAGCTGGTGTTGGCAAAACTGGACAGCTGTATGTAACAGAATGAAACTGGATCATTGTCTAACCCCATACACAAAAGTAAATTTGAAATGGAACAAAGACCTAAATGTAAGTCATGAAACCATAAAACTCTTAGAAAAAAAACAGAGGCAAAAATGTCTTGGACATAAACATGAGTGACTTATTCATGAACATATCTCCTGGGGCAAGGGAAACAAAAGCAAAAATGTACAAGTGGGACTATATCAAGCTGAAAAGCTTCTGTACAGCAAAGGACACCATCAATAGAACAAAAAGGTATCCTACAGTATGGGAGAATATATTCATAAATGACAGATCCGATAAAGGGTTGACATCCAAAATATATAAAGAGCTCACGCACCTCAACAAACAAAAAGCAAATAATCCAATTAAAAAATGGGCAGAGGAGCTGAACAGACAGTTCTCCAAAGAAGAAATTCAGATGGGCAACAGGCACATGAAAAGATGCTCTACATCGCTAATCATCAGAGAAATGCAAATTAAAACCACAATGAGATATAGCCTCACACCAGTAGGGATGGCTACCATCCAAAAGACAAACAACAACAAATGCTGGCAAGGATGTGGAGAAAGGGGAACCCTCCTACACTGCTGGTGGGAATGTAAATTAGTTCAACCATTGTGGAAAGCAGTATGGAGGTTCCTCAAAATGCTCAAAATAGAAATACCATTTGACCCAGGAATTCCACTTCTAAGAATTTACCCTCAGAATACAGCAGGCCAGTTTGAAAAAGACAGATGCACCCCTATGTTTATCGCAGCACTATTTACAATAGCCAAGAAATGGAAGCAACCTAAGTGTCCATCAGTAGATGAATGTATAAAGAAGATGTGGTACATATACACAATGGAATACTATTCAGCCATAAGAAGAAAACAAATCTTACCATTTGCACCAACATGGATGGAGCTAGAGGGTATTATGCTCAGTGAAATAAGCCAGGCAGAGAAAGACAAGTACCAAATGATTTCACTCATCTGTGGAGTATAAGAACAAAGACAAAACTGAAGGAACAAAACAGCAGCAGAATCACAGAACCCAAGAATGGACTAACAGTCACCAAAGGGAAAGGGACTGGGGAGAATGGGTGGGAAGGGAGGGATAAGGGCGGGGAAAAAGAAAGGGGGCATAACGATTAGCATGTATAATGTGAGGGGTGGGGCACCGGGAGAGCTGCGCAACACAGCGAAGACAAGTAGTGATTCTACAGCATCTTACTACGCTGATGGACAGTGACTGTAATGGGGTGTGTGTGGGGGACTTAGTGATGGGGAGAGTCTAGTAAACATAATGTTCCTCATGTCATTGTAGATTAATGATACCAAAATTAAAAATAAGAGCTGCTGATGGAGCTAGAAGGTACTGTGCTCAGTGAAATAAGCCAGGTGGAGAAAGACAAGTATCAAATGATTTCACTCATCTTGAAGTATAAGAACAAAGAAAAAACTGAAAGAGCTAAACAGCAGAAGACTCACAGAACCCAAGAATGGACTAACAGTTACCAAAGGGAAAGGGACTAGGGAGGAGGGGTGGGAAGGGAGGGATAAGGGGGGTGGGGAAGAAAGGGGGCATTATGATTAGCATGTATAATGTGGGGTGGGGCACCGGGAGGGCTGTACAACACAGAGAAGACAAGTAGTGATTCTACAACATCTTACTAAGCTGATGGACAGTGACTGTAATGGGGTATGTGGGGGGGGATTTGGTGATGGGGGGAGTCTAGTAACCATAATGTTCCTCATGTAATTGTAGATTAAGGATACCAAAAGAAAAAAGAAAAAAAGAAAAAAAAAGAAAGCCCTTGAAGAAGAGTTGGAGGAGGCAGTCACCCTGCCATTACAATGTCCTAACCTCTCTCTGGTTAAAGCAGCAGGTGAGACACGTGAGAGACCGCGGGTGAGAGCAGGAGACCCTGACAGTATGTATGCAAGTGAGTATGGGAAGGTGGCAGGAGAATGGTCTCTCGGTGAACAGTGCTGGGACAGCTCCATACGCCACACGTAACCACGAAGTCCTACTGTAAAAAACACCCGAAACTATACAAATACTAGAAGAACACACTGGTGGTTCCCTTATAACCTCAGTGTGGGGAGGAAAGACTTCTTAACTAAGACTCAAAACCCAGGTTCAATGAAAAAAAAAAGTATTAATTTGATGACGTTAAAAACTTTTGCACTGGGGAAAAAACCACCATACACAGGCAAAATCAAGACAACAAACTGAGAGAAAATAGTTCTAGATACCAAAGAAGAAGGGCTAATACCACTGAAAAAGGGGAACTCTGTAAAACCAAGGAGGAAAAGACCAGAAACCAGAGAGGAAAACAGGCAAAAGATACAGATCATTCACTGAAACAGAACAAAGCAGCCCTCAGCACATGAGGAAATACTTGATTTCACTCCTAATCAGAGACATGCAAATGTACATGACTCCGATATACTTTTTCTCATCTATCACGAGCAAAACTCCCAGACCTGGACGACATCCACTCAACAAGGCTGTGGGGACGCAGGCAGTCCCACAGGCGGCTTGTGAGACAATGAGATTCGATATTTATTGATCCTTTGCCCCCGCAATCCCACTTCTAGGCAGTGATGACCCTAAAGTCAGACCTCTGACAAAACAAGAACACATATATATGAATGTGTTGCAAAACAAAATACATATGAAACCTTGTCACTGCAAAATACTGGAAATAACCCAAATACATAGAAAATTGGATGAAGAAACTATGCTAGATCCATTAAAGGGGCGCTACGCAACTAGAAGAGCACGGAGGACCTCTGTGAACCGACACGATGCAGTGACTTCCAGAATTAACTTTTAAATGAAATAAACAAAGCAAAATGACACACAATTACACCCAAGACTAAGGAAATGGGTCCCCACACAGGCGACAGGAACAGGACAGTGAGGCACTGAGAGTCCTCTGAGGACACTTTTTAAAATAATTGTGACTTCTAGAACATTGTTAATGTTTTTACACATTGAAAAGAAAAATTAAATCAATGAGGATGAAGGAAAAAATCCTTAAAAAGTAAAACACGTGAACCTAACTGTATTTCAAATAAATACACAGAAAAAAAAAATAATCCAAAAAAACAGTTTTTTGCAACAGTACTTTGACTATATCAAGTCAGTCTACCAAAGAACCAGAGCATCCCAAACTGACCTCACGGGTCTACTCTTGCTGTGGCACAGGAGCCCCTCCACCAGGGTGAGCGGACATTTGCTGTGTCATCAGGGTGGGGTCAGAGATACCTGCAAGCCCCCGCCACGCCAACCCAGACATGTGCATACACGTGCGCGCACACACCAGCACATGCACACACCCGTACGCACACAAGCGCGTGCGCGCGCACACACACACACACACACACACACACATTTACATGACACCCCAGTACCTATGACCAGATCTTGGATTCTAATGACCAGATCTTGGATTCTAAGCCCTACTCACCACTAAAAGGGTCCAGGACTAGCTGGAGAAACAGCCAGTTCCAGGCATGGGAGAAGTAAATATAAATGACCCTGGAATATCTTGTGCGCAAAGGCAAGGAAGTATTCAAAAATCGATAGGGACGTGTGAAAGGACACAGGACACCTCCTGAAGGACTCTCAGAGGAAAACCCCAGGAAGATGGGGACATCCCAGTGAGAGATTCGGTCGGGTAAGGACCGACCGAATAACCAGGCCCATGAGTCCACATGGATATTAAATACAGACAAACATACGAGAGAAAAGGAAGTTCTTCTTTACAAAAGAATGGTAGTGGTTACAAAGTCACCCTTTTGCAACTACAGTAATAATTCATCCAGGCAGCAATCAACCAATAGGTTGAGTGACTGTCTGCTGAGAAACGCAGGCTCACAGACCACCCGGACTGTCCCTAAGCACAGGGGAAAGCAGCACTTCACAGCGGAGAAACCCACGGGGCCCGGATTCACTCCAGCAGCCAGGGGAAGGCGGCGTTCTGTGCCTCGTGGCAGCACACAAACGAGGGCAGAATGTCATTTTTGTAATGTTCCTGACACAAATGGGTAAGGCAACACAGAAGACACCTTCAGATTCAAAGCTACGGGCAGACTGAGAGCCAATGACGGAACAGGGTGCGTCGTGCAAGCAGCGACCACGGAGCTAGAGCAGCTGAGTACAAAATGAGACAGACTTTAAAACAAACAAACAAGTCACTGGAGGAAAAAAAGGGACAATTTATAATGAAAAGAGGATTAGGGAAATAAAATTATAAACACACACACCTAATAACAGAGCCCCAAAATACACAATGCAAAAACTGACAGAAATGAAGAAAGAAGCTGACAATTCAATAATAGTTGGAAACGTCAATAACCCGATTCCAATAATGAACAACTGGGCAGAAAATCAACACAGACACGGACTTGAACGGACATCCACAGGGCACTGTGCCCACAGCAGCAGAGCTCTGAAACGTGTATGCCGCACCACCCGGGACAGACCACAGGCTGGACCACGAAACAAGTCTCAATAAACCCAAAAGGAAGCCACAATAAACTTAGAAATCACTAACAGAAAGAAATTTAGGACACTCACAAAAATGTGGAAAATAAGCCACTCATAAATAACTTCAAAGACCTCAAGCCGCCTAAAATGAGAACTGTTCTGCATGTCCACAAAGCAGACAGAAACATGCAGAGACAGTGCTCAAGGTCAGGGGGAGGCCAGCCTTGGGGCAGGAGCTGGGGTGTCTCTCCATTGTCCCTCTGTCCAGAGCAGGGGGAGGGTGCAGAGAATGAGCAGGGGACTTGCAAAGAGAGGAAATGTAAACCATTCTGACAGTGACAAGCCACTGGCCGGAGGTGGCCAGGGCCCACCAGGCATTGCAAGACCTGACATGGCGTGGACTGGGAATGTGGCCCGCAGGGCAGCCCCTTCCCTGCAGCACCAGCTGGGCACAGCCACCAGCAGAGCTGGGATTATCAGAGGCTGGGCTCGGCCCAGAGGGGGAGAAAGGGTGTGGGGGAGTGTTCCGCGGGGATCACACCATCCACGAGCGGGAATGACATAGCTGCGAAGGACCAGGCTAAGTGCTTCTGGAGCAGAGGTCCCAGCTGGGGACGCAGGAGACCCCAGAGTAACCGGGCCGGGCGGGTGAGAGCCACGGTTAAATGGTGAAGTGTTTGAAATCCAGATTTCAGAGTCAGAGGTCAGAGCAGGGCCTGGGATGACCCTGGGAACGTGTGGTAGTAGGCCAAGAGCTTGGTAGGGCAATGGGGCAGGCAACCGGGAGCCCCGCCCCAGGCCCCATGGCCACGGGCCCCTCACCTATTGCCTTTTGGCAGTTGAATATCTTGAAGCCACCGTGCATACATGCTGCCAGAAGTAGGTGCTGGTGGTATGGGTGCCACCTGAGCCTCCACACGCCACCCTGCGCAGGAATGTCTGCAAACGGCTGCTTCATGGCCCGTGTGTCCCACAGCAGAATGTGCTCGTCATAGCTGAAACGAGCAGCCACCGAGAGCGCGAGAGCCACACCCACCTGCTCCCAGGGCCCCACCCCATCCGTCCTCCAGGATTAGTCCCCCTCCAGCACCCAGGCGCCTACACTAGGGTGGAAAGTCAGCGCCCTTAAACACTGCCACAACCACATGGGAAAGGAGGTGAGAGATGCAAGGGGCTGGGGGAGCTGACCTGGGACTCACCTCCCCGTGGCCAAGATGTCCTCCCGGTGGGGATTGCTCTGGACGCTGCACACACCCATGGAGTGTCTGCGAGCAAAGTGTGCTGCCTGAGCAAGTGCCCGCAGGGCCCGGCTCCGGTGCCAGCACGGAGGCCACACGGGAACGGGAGGTGAGGGGCACCTGCTGGGGGCAGGCCCGTGATCTCGATTACCTCTTGCTGGTGAACACAGGTGCGCCAGGTGTCCTGGTGTCCCAGCCTTTCAGAAGGCCATCGTCCCCACCTGTGCGGGAACAGGAATGCCCTCTAACGATGGCACTGTCAGCAGGAAGTGGCCATTTCTAAGGGAGGGACTTTACATCTGTGCAGAATCCCCACGGGTGACTCGTCCAGGGCGGCTCAGGCTGCTACCAGGCAGGGAAGCCCCAGAGAGAGCACCCTGTGTGGTGAGCAGGAAGGGCAAGGCGGAGGCTGTCTGGAGACCAGGGGGTCAGGCGCAGAGTTCCCGG
This sequence comes from Manis javanica, assembly GCF_040802235.1. NCBI lineage: Eukaryota > Metazoa > Chordata > Mammalia > Pholidota > Manidae > Manis > Manis javanica. The sequence continues at coordinate 456,498 of NC_133157.1, read as the reverse complement.
GGCCCACTCAGGCCTCGCGATCGACGCCCCCGGCTGCCAGGGCCCGAGTGGCCCACCAGAGCTGGGACGGAGTGGCTGGCAGGACGCAGCTTTAAAGGGAAATGCCCTTTGCAGGCTTACAGGGAAGAGGACCCCGTGCTTGTCTCAGGGGGATGGAAAGGACAGGAGGACCGGGGTGGTGGTGCCCCGAGTCACATCCAGTTTTTGAAGAAGAGCAACACAAGATACAGGGTGATGGTGGGATCCTGAAGGACAAGGAGAAAAGGCGAGGGGCAGGGCCCACGCGGACAACAGAGAGGAGCGACAGGAGGTGCCTGGGCCTGAGCATCCATCAACTGCAAACATGCCCCACCCACCCGCCTGCTACCCACCACTCACCATCCCCCATCCACCCCCCCACCATTCTCCAGCCACTCATTCTCAATCCTAGGTATTCACTGCACAGCCCCCTGCAACAAACAGAAGGGGAATGGGACGACCGATAATCAAGTGACCTGCAGAAGCAGCTGCTCCGGGCACGAAGTCTGGGAAAGCCGCAGGCGCCACCGCGCCGTGCTGTCTGGCTGTGGCCCTCCTCCCCTCACAGGCGGGGTCACCCCCCCAGGAAGCCTGCTCACCTACCCTTTCCTGCCGGGTCCCACCGCTTCTTCCTTTTCCCCTGCAGCTGAGTCACTCTTGTCACCCCTGCATGACACATCTCCAGGCTGCGCCTCACCCCCTTGCAGTCTACATTCAGCACAACCAGAGAACCTGAGATTTTAGGTCATTCCTTTGGCATCTGAATGCCACTCTAATCTTCAATGGCTCTGCATAAACACCGCAGTCCTTGCAGGGACCTGCAGGGCCCTGTGTTCCTGCCTCGGGACTCTGCCACCACCTACTCTACCACGGGCTCAGTCGTGCTGGCCATGCTGGCTGCTCGAGCAAACAGGCCCACTCCACTGTAGGGCCATGGCCGCCCATGATCCTGCCCTACAGCAGAACAGTATGCACCTGGCTGCAGTGCCCCAGCCCCTGCCCTGTTCTGCCCTGATGTTTCCTAAGCTTACTCCCTCTGACCCCTGTGCGAACTCCTTAGCCAGTGCCCTCTGCTTAGGGCTCACTGTCCACCCCTCCCACCCAACAAAAGCTCAGGGAATCTGGGAACCTGTCTGTCTCGTTCACCGATGTAATCCTTGCCCCTGAACAGCACTTGGCACAAAGCAGGCGCTTGGTAGGCACCTGCTGAATTAAACCATGGCCCATTATGCCCTTGCTCTGAATCAGCTGAACCTCAAGGCAGAACTTATCCAAGAAGGAGAGACCCCAAAGTTAAATCATCATTGTTCTCATGAGGCTGTTCAAGGCTGCGAGAGCACGTGATGCAGAAAGGATTCCCTTTAGGGAAGACAAGCATTACACACACGACCCTCATCAGGATGTGCACACAGTCCCGTTAGGGTGGCAGGCAACTGGGCCTGGCCAACATGTCTACGGAGAAGATCTCTGAGTCCTGCCAGGAACCACCAGAGACTTCATGTGACCAAACACCGACAGTGTAGAGAACATGGAACATATGAGGAAGAGAGACTGAGAACAAAGAGCCACTTGAAACAAGCTGGGCATGTGGGCACGGACTTGACCGACCGGCCAGGCCAGGGCCCTCTCGCACCGTGCCTCCTGGTCAGGGGCTGCAAAGGGTCCTGGTCCTGAGCGCACGTAAGACAGTTTGTAGGTTTCTAAGCAATCACTCTCTCTACCATGTGGACTGAAAAGAGTCAGGAATGAATGCACTTAGCTCTCTGCTGTGACAGGAGAAGAGAGGGAGGCCCAGACAGGTGGAGACAGGATCAACAAGCCTCAGACTTACAGGGAGGGAACAGGGCACAGAAGCATGTGATCTGGGCGACAAGACCCCAACCAGGTCAGGACAGCAAGGGAGCAGTGGGTGTGCAACAGGGCGGCACAGGGAGGCAGTGGCTCAGCTCCGGATCTGTGGAGTGAAGCGCCACACAGGAGCCACGGGGCAGCAGGCAAAACACAGGGGTCAGGGGCTCAAGGAAAGGTCGGGCTGAGCAACTGGAGGGCAGCCTGTTTCTGGAGGAGAAACAGGGACTGAGGTGCTGGAGCAGCAGAGGCCGTGGGATCTCTGTGACCCGGGGGCCGTGAGCCAGGAGAACGGCCTCTGGCAAGTGGGACGCTGCTGGGAGGCCGAGTGAGATGGAGGCAGAAGGCGCCCCCTGGACAGGCACCGAGCTGTCACGAGGACCTGAGCAGGAGGCCTGGTGAACAGGGTTACATCGTGCGGCCGCCTCACAGTCGCACAGAGCATCCCTTACAGCACTGCTCACCACAGGGCTTCGCACACCACCACGATGGGTGGGAAGGGAGTGGGCAGGTCGGTTCCCTGCCCCTCTGCACATTCGGCAGCCCCTCTTCTGTCTTCTCAGAGACCAGTGTCACCCACCTCCCTGCCTCTCCCCTGGGTACAAGCTGACCAAAATCCCCTCATGCCCGTTGTACACCCCACACGCATGCCATGCAGATGCCAGGGAAGGAAGCAGGGCTCTCTCGTGCGCCCTCTTCTTTGGGAAGGTAAGCTGTATCCAGAAAGGCAAGAGAAAAACCTGAAATCCAACATGACAGAGTCAACCCTGGGCCAGAAGTACCAGGCAAAAAGCGTGGGACTACTAGCACACATGGTTCTGGTGGGGGCGCACAGGGAAGGCAGTGTGACACAGAGCAGACACTAGCGTCTCACTCTATTGGACAGTGACTGTAATGGGGTATGCGGCAGGGACTTGATGATGGGGGGAGTCTAGTAGCCACAGTGTTGCTCATGTAATTGTATATTAATGATATAAAAAATAAATTAATTAAAGTAACAGAAAGCGTGGGACTGTGACAGAGTTTCTGAGCACGAGGGAGGCGACACCGAGGCTCCTGCTGCCCCGAAACCGGGGCCGGTGCCGCTGGAGACCCTGCAGCGAACTGCGCTCTGCTTTCTAAGGAATGACCGTGTGGGAAACACCAACTACAGCCTTTGCTCCAGGAGGTACATCCTCCACGGAAGCTCTCCAAGACCCCACGAGTCGGAGTCCCGGCCCCGACGCAGGCCTCCTCCGCCCCTGCCTCCCTGAGCACATCCTCGGGGGGACGGGGGCAGCATGGTTGCCTCCCTTATGGGGCCAACACCCAGCAGAGGAGTACCAACCTGAGTACACGATTTCTGTCTGCCAGTAGTTGAAAGCAGCAATCCAGGCTTCAAAGCAGTGGGCCTGCCACGTGGCCACACCCCGCAGCGCAGCATCATCTACCTTCAGGAGGTGCAGCTGTCCCGTGGAATCGCTGCTAACGATGTTCAGGGGCTGGTCACTGGCCCTAGACACAAGGAACCAGTGGAGAAACCCAGCTGGTCTTTGTTGACCCAAATTAAACTCGGCACCCTTTTCTGGTCCCCAACCAGGGACATCTTATGCCCCCATGACATGTCATGGCAGCGGTTCTCCACGGATCCCATACGTGGGTGAACCTCCCAAGAGGCCTGTCTGGGCTTCTGGCAGAGACCAAAGCTACCAAAGCTCGTCAAACAAACCGTTGTCGGCTTCTCTTGATGGAACACTATCCCTTTTATTTAAAAAGCTGGAATTTTTTACTTTTCAGATCAGGACTGGTAGTGGCAGTCCCAGGCTCGGGGAGCCACAAGCAAGGCTCGCATAAGGTGGCTTTGACTCTCTCCTGCATGAAAACAGGGCTGGGTCCTCAGAGCGAAGACTCGGGGCCCTCGCCACTGCTGGCTCTCACCTTCCAGTCCCCCCAGTAGACCAGTCCAGGGACAAGGCCAGACACTGCTTCTCCAGGGCGAGGCGGGAACACGGCTGCAGGGTGTAAGAGTTCTACTAGAGAGAAAGAAACACGTCCAGGGGAACAGCCAGGACCCCAAGAAGATCGCTTCTCTGGTTCAGCTGTGCCTCCGCCCCTCATTCGCTCCCGGGTGACAGACTGTGGCACTCATTCCCAGCAGCAGAGGACAGAGCCCTAGCCCTGCGGGAGCCGCCATGCACAGGACTTGCCCTCGTGTGACCTTGGAGAAGGCAAGGGCTGGTTTCCAGGCCCCCTCACTGTCCAGTCGCTCCTAGATGCCATCAGTGTCTCTGCGGGGTCCAAGACACACTGCTGGCAAACAGTCTCTACCTCCCTGGGCCTCCAAGCATCCTGGCACATTCTTGCTCCAGAGCCAGATAAAGGGAACTTTCCTCTGGTTTCCCTTTCAGAAGCCACAACTAGCCATTAGAATGCTATTTCCCTTTTCTAAGTTTTATCACTTAAGCAACCTGGACAGTACTTACCTGCATCAGCAGGCTCCCAGCAGGCCGATCCTGCCTCACACCTGGTTCAGGTACCCACAGTCCCCCTCAGGCACCTCCTCCTACTCCTGAGACCAGGCTGCTGCTCGCAGCAGCCTGTGCAAGTTCCTTTCTGCACAGACCTGCTAGCAGCCACGAGCGCAGCACCAGCCACCCCTCCACTCCCATCCCCGTCGCGCTCCATAGTAGCAGGCCTCCCTCCCCAAGGCAGGGCATGGTCTCGTGTGCCGTGCTCTCCACCCCATTACGTGAATCCTTGCTCCCTCCTCCAAATAGCAGATGTAGTCACTTTGCACATGCACAGTACAGGACCACTGTCAAACACTTGGAAAAGTTCACAAAGGAATCATGTCGTCTGAACTGTCAGAAACACCGTCTTGCACAAGAAATTCACTGCTATTCACCCCAGCATCATCCACCCAAGAATGCTGGTCCAGGCTTTCCTCACAGGAAACTCCCTCATCCACTGACAGGTGAATGAACAGCTCGTCACTTCAGCTCTTCTGTTGGTAACACATAAAGTGAGCTCTTCTCAGAGTTAGATGCAGACCTCAAAAACTTAAAGTAGACTGCATGCTCCCTTGGAACATTTTATGATAAAGTTCAGCACTGAACAGAAACTATCCTAGAAAAACGCCTCCCTCCAAAACCTTCGTCCTTCTTCCACCTCCCACTCCTGGCCCTATTCACTGACCTCAGATCTCACCAAGCGGAGCAGCTCTATGGTCCCACCAGCATCTGCCACACCCAAGAGGGCATGGCTGGCCACTGGGATGTGGCACCTGAGGAGAGAATTCACATGCAATCAGAATGTGGGGCATGCCCGGAGCGCCAGAGAGCATTACGCACTTTTAGTAGGTTATTATTTAAGTCCCAGCTCCAAGAGTGAGTTGGAGCCTACAATTCTGTTCCAGTGGGATTCCTCAGCTTAGCTTATGAATCAGAAAACTAGTGCCACTTTCCAGATTAACTCTAGGGCTCGGACACTGACTGACACAGGGAATGTGCCCAAGGGCACAGCAGCCTCCAAGTGCCAACAGGTGGGCAGAGCAGTAAAGAAATGAACCCCCAGCTCAGACAATTCCCCATCTCACTGAATGCTGCCAGGCATCAGGCTCCCCTGAAATGAATAGATACTCATGACGGATTCCAGACAGGAGAAATTGTTATCAAAGTCATACCATTTCAGATCCAGGATTGCAGAAGTGTCTCTTCTTTGGATCTCAACCAGGGGGCAAGCAGCGCTGTCCTCACTGAAACTATACAGATAAAGACGACCTAAACGGATTTGAGGCTCATCAACGTCCAATTCGCCCTACAAAAGAGGCAGATGTGTTCTGTGATCACCCTAACAGATACTACGGAATCCAAGGGATGGGAAAGGGATTCCGGGAAAGAAAAGGTTGGCCAAAACCCTGGGACTCTGCCTGGAAGCAGCCCCTCGGATTGAGCTGGAGAACTCTCTCTGCTCTTGCGATTAATGAACAGGTAGATAACCTCTACTGGACCCAGCACAGAATGCTCCTTCTAAGCCAACAGGGACCAGCTACCGTTAGTCACGAGACCCAGTTTGCCTGGGACAGTCGTGGCTCAGGCCTGTTGATCCAGTGCCAGTTCTCATTGTTATATATCCTGGTTTGGATCCGCATAGATGCCTTCAAGAGATCAAGTACAGCTGCTAGGAAATCCCATTTTTTCTTTATACTTAATCTCCCAAGTTTGAGCTATGTCTGCATATAGACAACATTCTGCTTCTAAGATGCCTTCGTTTCTAACACACCATCTGGCATCTTCACCCCCGTGTGACCGCTCTTTCGTCCCCACCCCCCGTGGCAGACCAGAGGTCCCGACATCCGCCGTAGCTCTGCCGCTAGTGCTCTAGTGTAGGCCCAGGGACCCAGGTGGAGACCCCAGGAGGGCGCCGCGCACCTTGCTCCCCGGGCCGGCGGGCTGGTCCCCCGGCTTCCGCAGCTGGTAGGTGCCGCACGCCAGCAAGTGCCTGCAGCCGTCCAGCGGGCACCACTCCACCGAGTCCGCGGTGTACTCCGTGTCGACCGCCTGTAACAGCCGCATACGGCTGCCCGCCGCCCAGCAGTCGGCGGACTCGGCGGCGACCGGGCAGCGGAGGCAGAGTGACGAGGCCAGGTTGAGAGCGGGTGCTGCGAGGCCGGGGCGGCGGCGGGCAGGCGCGAGAGCGGCGGAGCCGAAGACCGCTCAGCCCGGTACTCCCCACTTCCGTAACCGCGCGCCCGCCCCCTTCCGGGACGGCACTTCCGGTCACCCTGGCGCACCGGGCAAGCCGGGCCGCGGCGCCCCCTGCCGGCCGGCGGCCCTCCCGGTACTCGGGGGGGAGACGCGGGGCGCCGGATGGGGGTTTTGAGGGGTCAGTGGAGGCGGAAAGCAGGTCGTATCAAGTGGAGGTGTGCGAAGGACCTGGGCAGCCGGGGCAGGGCTCGAGGCAGGCCTCGTTCCACCTAGGCGGCCGCCCATGGGGCAGGAAGGCCTGCTGCCAGGACGGCAGAGCAGGGGCATGGGGCCAGCGTGGGGTGCCTGGAGTGGCACCGCGGGGCACAGGGGGCGGCAGGGCCAGGAGCCAGGTACAGACTGAGGGCATAAGGGAGGAGGCCCAGCACAGCCGTGGCCTGATTTGAGAGGCTGATCAGGGGCTGACGCCATTGAAGAAAATCAGCACACAGAGCAGGCTTGGGGAAGGCAGGTTCCAGACGTTGTCATGGATTGAATTGTGTCCCCTGAAAAGAAGTATAATCCGATCAAAATGATTCATGGGGTGGGGGTGGGCTCACCAAAAGGACCATGTCCTTTCGGAGAGGGCATTTGGTCGGCCGGGGACCACCCTTTCCAGAGGGGAGACCATGTGATGCATCTACAAGGCAAGAGGCCTGACACGCCTCCCAGTGCCTTGGAGGGGGGCACGGTCCTGCCACCCTGAGATGAGGCTTCTGGCCTACAGAACCGAGTCGCCCAGCTTGCTAGGGCAGCTCCCAGGAACTGGAGACGCGCAGATGGAGATCCGCGTGGGTGCGGGCTTTCGGCCTGTGGTTTTGAAGCAGGGCTACAGCTAGAAATACAGGAATGAGTCAGCAGCTCAGATGGCAACTGAAGCAGAGAATTAAAGGTTGGTCAAAAATCAACAGGACGTTCTGATGTGGCTGAACCACACATCTCTCTGGTACAAAAATGGTCAGGTCAAGTGGCCCCCATACACCACAGTCCGAACAGAAACAAGCCCATTTTAACCATCTGGATGTTCAGCTTTCAAACACGCTCTCACATGTATGACTACAAAGATCAAGAGACTGGTGCCATCAGAAAAGAAACTAGGAGCTGAGTATCAGATAAGGGAAAAGGGAGGCAAGCCGCGCAGAAGTGCCTGTGGACACCTGCACGGCAGTGTCCACTCCAGGGGCCACGATGGCGCCGTGAGCCAAGGGAAGGCGTGTCCCATGGGAACCTGTAACCCCCACTGCCAGCTCCCCAGCTCGCACCAGGGTCCTCCACCAGCACAGACTTGGGCCTCTCCAACAAACAGCACTAGCGCACGGCAGGACCAGACAGGGACGGCAGTCAACCGCAGCACCAGCTCCCAGCAGCCACACTGGACAGCTATCCCGGGTCAGCCACGTGACACAGCAGAAAGCAGCAGGGTGGTCAGGACCGTGCGGTGCTCTACAGGTCAGCCGAGGGCCCCTGGGCATTCCCTTCCAATGGGACAATTTGTGGCCAGGGAATATAGCCAGGAGTGCCAACCTGGCCCCTCCCCAAAGGCAAACCCAGGGCCTGCATTCCAGCACCTTGCCCAGGGCCTTTCTACTTGAAAGCAGACTGCCTCAGCACCCTCGGACCCACGGCTGGCAGACCACCCGAACCCCAACTCTGGAAGCAGGAGTCACCCCAGCATTGGGAATGTCCGAAGGGCTCAAGCCAGCTGCTGTCCATAGGACCAACTGCCTCTCAGGACAACAGGCATCCCCTTCCCCAAGACCTTTCTGAGCCCCCGTTACCCCTCAACCTAGGGCCTGGAGGACCCAGAGCGGGCCTCACCTCTGCAGCCGACGTCCCGGGCCCGCGAGGTGCACCTTCCTGATCAGCACAGTGGCAAAGGGGGGCTTCTCGGTGAGAACACATGGGGCCATGGGGTGCTCACCTCCAGAGACCCTCCCTAGGGTTCAGGACTGGGCACCTCCTGCGCCCACGTGTGTCCATCACCTGCTTCTGGGCCCTGCTCTTTAGGACGCACTGCCCAAGAGGACTCCAAGTACTACCAAAGGAGGTGCTGGAACCTCAGCTCACAGTCGAAAGGCCACCAAGGGGCTGTCCGCAGCCAGAGGAAGCAACAGGAACACACAGGGCATCCTGGAAGATGGCAGAGGAGCAGCACGACCCGGAGGACAAGGACATCCCAGGACAGATGGTCAGAATCGGGGTGGCCAGGTTCATTCTCCCAGAAAGAAGGCCCCTAGTGTTTGGCTGGCTGCACCTGGACACCAGCAAGATCTCGGCCACGCAGCCTGGCTCACTGCCCCAAGGTGGTTCTGCAAGGTTACAAGATGCTGCTTGGCCCTTGGACACCTGTGGCTCCCAGAAGCGGGGAGACCTGGCCTGGGGCCAGAGCCCTGTACAGTGGACAGAGAAGCAGCCCTCACTCCCCCTGGCTGCTTCAATTCACAGACAGGGCCTCAAAAGTCCTGCTGGGCAGAAGCCCCCACTGTTGAGCTCCCAGACACTCAACACAAGAATCAAGGTGGGAGTTTACCAGGGCGGAACCAAGAACCTCTGTGCCACGGAACAATGGCCGGCAAATCACCCCCAGCATCTCCGGCCATAAAACCAGTGCAGGCCTGGATCTCACGCACACTCCCCGCCACATGCTCTTTCCAGAAGCTGAGGAATAGGGCAAACCTTCCTACCCACGCCCTCAGACGACCACAGTCTGCTCAGATATAAGCCCCAACAGCATAACGGGTGGAGAGGAGAGCAGAGAAGGACAAGATGCTAGGCGATTCCACCCCTTTACTTTGCCGTCCAGACAGGACTCCCATGCGGCCACTCCTCGGGACTGTAGCTCCCGGTAGAAGCTCCTGCTGCGTGACAGACATGTGGCCGGACCGCCACCATTTCAGGATCAGAGCAAATGATTCTGCTTGTAATTTCTAACCATCCCACTGGCCTCCCCCCACCCCCCACCAAAAAAAAAAACTGTACATGAGTTTACAAACATATGAACATATAAATAGTAAGCGTCCTGGCAGGAGGCTCCCACTGCCCGTTGGAGATAAGACCCCAGGGAGCGCTGGCTGCGCAGTGCCTGTGCCCAGGGTCTTCTGGTGGCGGTGCCGTGTCGCTGGCTTCCTCAGCACCCCCAGGTCCAACCACCAGTCTGTCCGCTGTGCCCAGGGAGGACCTGGGAGCGAGCTGGGAGCACAAGGGCCGCGCTGCCGCCTGCTGCGAGGTCACCGCTCTGGCTCGAGCTCGTGCTGGAAGGTTCGTCTCCTCTCCCGACAGTGCTTCTTGTGGGCAGGCCAGTCCTTCTGCTGGCACTGGGAGCCGCAGTATCGAGCCACCTGGCAGCGCCCACAGATGTTGAACTCCCGGAGCTGAAAGGACACACACAACCACCATGCTTCACGGTCACGCCCCGGAATCAGACGTGGGGCAGAACCACATCTCAGAATCGGGAAGGACCCGGCAGCCCCGTCCACTGAGAGAGACACCGAGGGTGTGGGCCCTGGTCAGGTGATGGACAGCCACTGCATGGAGAAGCTGCAAGAGCCAGGGGCTCTCGGAGGGGCACCGAGGGGTCTGCGGGCATGAGACCCCCACCGGGGCTGGGCCGGCAGGTGTGCGGCCCGGAGCCAGCTCACACTATGGCGCAGGTACCTGCTTCTCGATCATGGTGCAGGGGGGATAGTGGCACTCATAGTAGGTGCAGGAATTCTCCTCCTCCTCCACCACGTCCCCGTTGGCATTATAGTACCGGGTCACGTTCAGGACAGGGAACTGCTCTTCTATGGGGTCCGTGGGAAGCTGCTGAATTGCGAGCCAGTATAAGCTTTGCTCCCTGAAAGAGAGGCCAAAGCATCAGGACACTTGGGCCAGGTGGGTGAAGGAATGGAGGGTGGCAATGACATGACTCCAGGTCAGACAGCTCGGGGTACCCGCCCCCAAACTCGCCCTGTGCAGCCTGACTTTACTCGGCCACCCTCACCGTGTGGGCGCATCTCTACTCCCCATCAAGTACTCAGGGCACCTTGTCTTTCCACTAAAAGATACAGAACAAGGCCATGCCTGCCTTGTTCACGAACGTCCCCAACACCTGGGACTGACAGGCACACCGCAGATACGACACCAAAGGCACTGGTGGAATTAAAAATAGACAAATTGGACTTACTGAAAATTTTAAAACTTTGCACAATGAACGGCTATCCACAGAGCAAAAAGGCAACTCTCAGAATGAGGTAAAATATTTGCACATCATATATGTGATAAAGAATTAACATCCAGAATATATAAAGAATCCCTAAAATTCAACAAAATAAACAGGTAAAAATGGGCAAAGAACCTGAAATGCACATTTCTCTAAAGAAGACATACAAATGGCCAAAAAGCACATCAAAAGATGCTCCACATCACTAATGCCCACGGAGATGCAAACCAAAACCGCAGTGAGACACCACCTCACCTGGGGGAAAGAGTGGCTCTCAAAATACAAAACAGCCAGTACTGGTGAGATGTGAAGAAAATGGAGCCCTCGTGCACACCTGGTCAGAAGGGAATTTGGTGCAGCTGTTGTGGAAAAGTGTGGGGCTCCTCAAAAAGTTAAAACCGGATTTACCTTATGACCCAGCAATTCTGCTGCCAGGTGTATGACCGAAGAATCGAAAGCAAGGTCTCAAGGAAGTGTTTGTACACATGGTGTTCATAGCAACATTATTCACAGTAGCTAAAATGTGGGAGTAACCTCAGTGTCCACGGATGATGGATGAGCAAAATGTGGTCCATGCACACAGTGTTATCGAGCCCTCAAAAGGAGGGAATCCTGACGTGCACCACAGCATGCAGGGACCTGGGGACACTGCGCTCCGTGAGACGAGCCTGACATGGAAGGACAGACCCTGTGGGACTCCACTCCCAGGAGGCCCCTGGAGGGGCAGGTCCACAGAGATGGAGGTGGGGGTGGGGGCAGGGGCTGGGGAGGGGCAGGGAGAAGTGTTCAGTTGGGGACAGACTCTCAGCTTGGGAAGGGAAGTTCTACGGATGGACAGAAGGGACGGCCGCACCTGCCTGATACCCCTGAACTGCACGTTTAAAAATGACTGAAATGGTAACATTATAGGATATGCATTTTACTGCATTAAGAAAAATTCTTTTAAGAAAAGAATGGAAGTCAGGATATGGGAGATGCTGCCTGCCCTCGGAGCCCCCTGGTGAAGCCCCATGAGAGAGAGGGGCGGAGGCGGGGTTTAGTCCCAGCCGGCGCTGGGAGGCAGAGAGGAAGGAGAACACACCTGTGCAGAGGCCCTCACACCCCACAGGAGCGACGCCAGGAAAGCAGGGCAGGAGCTGCGGGCCTGGAACAAGCCACAGTTCAACTCGCTCCCTCAGAGGGGACGGTTCCCCCAAGAGCAGGCTGCGGAGGCCAGCAGCTGAGAAACGGCAGGAGATGGAGCGCCCGGCCAGCTGGAGCTGGGGCCACACTCGGGCTGGCTCCGAGCATGACCAGAGCAGCAAACACTGCCCAGGGTCTACACCCGGGGAGCAGGCCAAGGACAGCCCTACCTGACTGGCCCCTGGGACGACACACAGGATGGAGGCTGACGAGCATAGACTCGGGGGCTGCTCCTGGGCCTCCCGGGAGGAGAGAAGGGGGGCAGAAAGGCCATGCCAGCAGAGACCACCAACAGGCAACTGGGGTGAGACTGACCCTTTCCCAAACTGGCGTTATGAACAGCAGCTACTTAATAGCGTGACCACAAAGGGTGTTGCAATGAGCAGAACTAACATGTGGCCACAGGACAGCTGGACCTTCAATCACATGGAGGTCTGCCTGAAATGACAGAATTCACAGCCCAGATATCTTGGGGCACAGCTCTGCTGCTGGGTGAGGGGTGGGCAGCAGGAGAGCATATGCTGCCAGGAAGGCAGCCCCCAGTGCCTACACCGCACCTGCTGGGCAGCCCAGGGGCCAGGGTGCGGAGCTGCACTTAGCCTTCCGTTGCCAAAACAACCTTTGCCCCCTGCCCCAGCTGCGGGGTGGCCAGAGCTGGTCCCAGGGCTGCTTTGGTGCCACCAGGACACCCACCTGTGGGGAGCAAGCCTGCAGCTCTGGGCCAGTCCAGAGGAACAGATTGGAGGCAGCAGCTTTGTGACTTTTTACATCTCAGCCAGGGAGCCAATGAGTGCCCTATTTTTGCTACAACCAAATTGGTCCCAGTTTCTGCCACTTGCAAGCAAAAGTGCAGAATAACATAATCCCCAGGAAAGCAACAAACCTATTCAACTATTATAAAAGGGTCAGCTGCCCCCAAGACCAATGTGAGGAAATTTAAGGGTCAAAGACCAAACTTTTAGAGCAGGAAGCCCCAGCCCCTGCTGTCCTGCCGAAGTGATGGGTGTGTGCTATACAGGACACCCCCGGGCTGCAGCCATGCCAGTTTGGGCACAATCCTCACAGCCGGGGGGGACTGTCTCCTCCCTGCCAACAGTGGCTGGCAGAGCGGTCCCCGCCCACTTCCCCCCTCCACCCTGTGGGGCTCCAGCCACCTGACAGTGACAGTGGTGACTGGGAAGGTCCCACCGGTCTCCACCCATCACTAAGAGATTAAGAAGCCCCAGCCCCTCAACCTCACTGACGTCTGTGGGAGTAATGGGGAGGCCACGCCACTGATGGCCCGAGGACATGCTCAGAAACCCTGGGAGCCAGTAAAGGACGTGCAGCCGAGGACATGGGTTCATTCCAGCCCCGACTCCCACCCTGATGGCCCCCAGCTCTTCCCAAGGAATCTGTGAAGCTCAGGACCTGCCCTGGGAGCACCCTCCCCACCCAAGCCGGATGCTGGTGCTATTCACAGTAGAGGCCGTTTTCAGGTGGAGGGGTGAAGGCCAAGCAGCCAAGACTCCAAACCACACTGTCCTATTTCCTTTAAGCCACGGCTCAGGCAAACTGTTTAGCAAAAAGCATGACAAAAGGACCCGTGTGCACAGGGCATCCCTGTGACTCAGGCACCAGATGCTTCTTGGGCTCGCGGCAAGTTTTGCCCATCAGCAGGCGTCTGACCCAGACAACCTCCTCCCCACTAGAGCCAATCAACCCAAAATGGTAATCATCAAACTCTTACCTGGCTCTCATAAAGGCAAGGAGGCCCACACTTTGAGGGAAAGTAACTAAGGTCTCCAAACCCACAGAGGCCTCAGCACAGAGCAGAGGCGTGGGCCCCTCTTGGGAATGAGAGCTTGGGGGTGGTCTTCCTCAGACACGCTTCTGCCAGCATCTTTGCCCTAAGGAGACCCACCTCTGCTTGCTGGAGGTCTCCTCGGCATTGGGCCGCCAGCCCCATGGCACCAGCTGCAGGTTGTCCAGGCGGTTGTCCACCGTCACAGTGTTGAGATGCACGACCTGAAACCCGGGCGCGACGCCCCCCCTGTGCCGCTCCCTAGGAAACAGACAACGTCCTAGATGGCTTCTCTGACCTTCCCGGACATCGCAGCCACATGACCTGGACTGGCCCCTTGTCACACTGGCAGGGACACATCAGAAACAAGGCTGCCAGGCAGAATCCAGGTATGTCAGTCTGTGGCCCAACCAGAACAACCCATGTTGACGGCTCACCTCCTGATTCAGGAATGGGGTGCAGGGAGCCACGGCTGGAACCCCAAGCCATCAAACACACAGCGTGGGGACCACCCACTGGAGTGGTCCCGAGCATTTCAGAGCCCCACTGTGTGCACCAAGAAGACGCAGCGCCTTCCCCACATGCCACCAACAGGCTCAGCAAGAGCCTGGTGAGGGGGTCAGACCCACCCTCCCCCAGAGGAGGAAGCAGCTGAGCAGAAAGTACACTTGGTATCTGGAGACTTTTCGCCTGCCCTCTTAGTGCCACCTAATGCCCATCAGCCACTCTTCTGAGCAGTGGCAATGACACAAGAGCAACTGGGAGACTCAAGAAAGCAGCAAGGACAGCACCTCAGGGCTCACGCAGGAGCCAAGGAGAAGCAAGTAGCTTGAAAATACCCACCACAGCAGCTCGTGAAGGAGCCTCCCTGAGCCCCGACCACGGTTTTTGTCAAAGGCATATGCAAATATCTTAGCACCGTTTCCATCTGCGTCTACTTCCATCCGGGCCTGAGAAGGAAGAAGGAGCAGGTCTGTTAAAAGGCCTCCAACTCCCAGCAATACCTCAAATCCCTCTTAGAAAAGACCAGTGGAACCACCAAGCCAGAGGAAACAATGCCTGGCCTTCTGCTGGGAGTCGGGTCTGCAGGGAGGGCTCCACCAGACCCAAAGCGCAGAGAGCCGACCATGTCCGGGCGAGCATGCTCTTACATCTGAGCAAGACACACTCCTGAAGCACTCTTTGCAGAACACCATGGACACAAAGAAATAAGTTTTCCTGCCCTTAAGAAAAGCCCACAATCCAGTGAGAAAGATAAACCCTGAACAGGCAGCTTCTATAAAAGCAAGGGCTGAGATAAAGGTGTGGTGGTTTCCAAAGGAGGTGGCAGGATGGTGGCACACAGACCGGGGGACTCGCGGAGGTGAGATGGGGGGCTGGAGCACAGGGTGTGATGGGGCCGAGGTCAGGGGAAAGGCGAGGTGAGGTAGCAGTGGGCAGTCTCCTAGGGAGCCCGGGCTTGTAGGACACAAACATGGCACAATTCGGTCTGCTGCTCAGAAGAGCCAGCAACCGGGGAGTGGGTGACCGACAAGGCAGTGGCAGCCAGGTCGCCCTCATGTCACAGGGAAGAAAACCCATCCGTCCATCACGACCCTCCCCAGGCACTGACCAAAAGCAGGCCGGCAGAGGGGTGGCCATCCTTACCTCGAAGGAGTAGCCCTCCACCAGCGGGATGTCCTGCTCGTCTATCAGCGTGTACTTGGTCTGCAAATTAACCATGTGTCACGACATTACCCTTGGGACCAGGGTAAGGTGCTGGCAGCAGGCGGAAACAGCCCCTTCAGACTAAAGGGGGAAACCAGATGAGGGGCACGGTCCATTCCATCCCAAAAAGCAGGCAGACGTGCTGAGAGCTGGCCATTTCCCACTCGAGACTGTACCAGAGCAGCAGGTTCCAGGCTCCACTTCCCTGGCATGAGACTAACCACAGGAAGCGCCCGTAGCCCGGCCAACCTCTGAGCCGTGTTCTAACGTGCCCACACACCTAGTCCAAAGATGCAGCTTCTCGGGATTAGAGAAAAAGGACCAAGACTGAGTGGGATATTCAGAAGGGTTCTGCTAACACTAAACTGGGTGGTCGTACACTGGTGTTCACTGAGTTGTCCTTTTTAGCTTTTTGCCTGTTTGAAATGCTCCAAATAAAATTTTAGGGGATGATATTAATGCCACCAGTCCCTGAGTTAGAAAGGTTCTCAGAGCTGATGGGGAGCCCGCCCTTCCCTGGTTAGGAAGCCGCAGCCTTCTTGCAGGAGACAGGAAATGGTCCCCCAAAAGGACCAGTCTCACTCTTGCCTGGAAAGCTTTTGTCTAGGATCTGAATCGGTTTTACCTTCATCTGACTGCCTCTGCTCCTCTCCCACCAGAAGCTTCCGCCGCTGGTGATAGGAACAGGGTTCCCATCCAGGGTAAGGTCCGCGGCTGGTGCAGCTGCACGGCGGGCCGGCTCCTGGAAACAGCCAAGCCTCAATGCCCACAGGTGCCAGGAAGCCCAGCCTCGAACACGCGGAGGGCGGGGCCAGGTAAGGGAGAGAAGCAGAGGGACGCCCTGCTCTGGGGCCCACTGAGGTCGGCCAGACGTGGCCACCGCTGCAGCGCCAAGCCTGCGCGAAGCCCCGCCGCGGACCGGCAGGCACGAGCGCCCCCCGCCGCCCAGGCGCAGCCCGCCGGGCCCTCCTCCCGGTCACGGTGCGCGGCGCACGGTCCGCCCAAGGCCGCGCCGCAGGAGGGCTGCCACGCGCCCCGGATCCCGGGCCCCGGCCCTCGGTCCCCGCCCCCCGATCTCGCGTCTCCGGCCCCGCATGCCTGGCTCTCCTGGCTCCGGCTCCGCACTACCCGGCCCGCACCTGCCGCCCTGCGCCACTCACCTTCCCTGCCACCCGGCCGAGCCGCACGATGCCCAATTTGAAGTCGGTCATGGCCGGGCCTGCGCTCGGCCGGCGGCGCCGCTCCCTCGGGAGGCGCCGGGCCGGGACGGAGTGGGCCGCGGCGCGCCGGCCGGGCGGGCCGGGGTCGGGCCGGGCAGGACGAGGCTGGGCCGGGCTGGGGCCGCCGCCGCCGCCGCCTCGCACCCGCCGGTCCTGCCACGCGCCGCCGCCGCCGCCGCCACCGCCGCCACCGCGCGCACCAGGGCAAGCGGGCCTGGGGGCGGGGCTCGGTGCGGACACACCCCCGCCCGCTGCCGCCGGGCCAACCGCGGGGCGCGCACTTCGCCAGCCGGCGCGCGCCGCCGCGCCGCGGCCAATGGGAGGAGAGTGAGTGCGCCGGCGCGCTGCGGAGCAGGGCGAACGCTGGGGAGGGAGAAGCTGGGGGCGGTGCCTGCCCGGCCGCCCAGCCCAACGTCAGTTTCGCGGGAAGCTTTGTGTTGGCTGTGGGGCTCGGGCTCCCGATCCGGGCCCCCAGCACCCTGATCCCGGCCCCCGGCCCCCGGCTTCGACCCCGTGGCCGGAACCTGGTCCCGTGCCGCCCCTCTAGGAGCCGGCTTGGCTATGCGCTCGGGCCGCCAGAGGGGCCCTGCAGCTGGGGTCTCTGCGGGACTCGCCACGGCTCCCGTGGACGCTCCCCCGTCCTCAGGGCAGCGGGCAGGAAGCTTCAGGCCACTGTGGAGCAAGGGCGGGCCAGTGCCTATACGGCGAGGGAAGACGGCCGCCTCCAACCCACCGAGCTGCCGGCTGGCCGGGCACTGACAGCCGCCTTCCCTGGCCACGGACTATCTCCTCCCGGAACAGCCTGGTCCAGGGCCTCCCTAACGAGGAACTCCAGGGCCTTAGGGGGGCCTCCTGCCTACCACGCGTGTCTCCTGGCAATACTCCAGCCGCCCTTCACCCACACCACCCGCTGAAATTGCTCTCTACACAAGTGCATGACGCTTGTATTCCAGTGAGGCGGGCAGCAAGGTCCATGAGTTCTATGCCATGTTAGAAAATGACAGATGCTGTGGGGAGACAAGTAGATCAGCTTTAGGTTTTGGGGGTTTCTAATGAAGGTGGTGGGCAGAGTAGCCTCATCGACAAGTCACTTTGAACAAGCGTTGGTAGGATGAGGGTGAGTCGTGTGGCCACATAGGGAAAGAGCTTTCCCAGCGGAGGGAAGGGCCACTGCAATGGCCCTGAACTGGGCGCATATCTGGCACATTCGAAAAGTGGACGTGGCCCTTGTGACCAGACTGCAGTGAACAGAAACAACAGGGGATAAGGCCAGAGAGGAGGGGCTTTTACACCCAGGAAGAAGTGAGGCCACTGGAGGATTTGAATAGAGGAGCAGCTTTCCAGTGAGACACACCGGCTGACGGGGACTTGGTGTGTGGGGAAAAGGATGGAAGCAGGAAGGCTGCTAGCAAGTGAATCCGAGCACCAGCCAAGAGAGGCGTTGGGACGTGTGGGGCAGTGTTCTGTGGCAATCAGGGGCGCCCTAGTTATCCTACAGTGGCAACCCCAGATTCTCAGAGGCTTAGCAAAATAAGTATGTGTTTCTCTCTCAGGCCACATGTTAAGGTTACAAGGCAGTTGAACACAGGAGTATACAGTTCAGGGGCAACGTCAGCCTGGGGGTATACACTGGGTGTTCATTAGCATATTTGTTGCATTTAAAGCCATGCAACTGGATGAGATCACTATGGGAGAAAATGCTGATAGAGGAAAAGAGAGGGCAGAGGCAAGCCCTAGGTATTCCCATATTAAGGGGAGGAGAGGTTGGAAAGAGGAGGACACAATAAAGGGAATGAAGATGCCAGGTAAGAGAAAGAGACGGGGGTGGTCTGGGAGCCAAGTGAAGACAGTGTATGCAACAGTTACATTGCCATGTGAGTGAGGGACCAGCTACATCAAACTCTGCAGACAGGTCTCATACAGAGAGGACTGGGAATTAATCTATAGGTTGAAAAACACAAGGGCACTTGTTACCTTGACAAGCAAAGTGTGTGGATTAAAAGCGAAGTGTGGGTGGGTCACTGGGAGTTTGCCAGTGGAATGGCCAGCCTACCCCTGTCTGCCCTCTAGCCCCTAATGAATGAATCTTGCTTCTCCCACACGAAGATTGCACTCAGCCTCCCAAGACCCCCAGAATTACCATCTCGTTTAGGCATTTGGCTAGGGTCCAGTCTCTTGTGATGTGCAACAGGGCCAGATGTGGATAAGGCACCCCATTTGTGGGCCCTTCTGCTCCAGAGACATGTTTCTGCCCCCACCCAGTGCCCAACATTCCACAGTGAAGCACAGGATAAATGGATAGACACCGCATTCAAAGAGGAGGGGTGTACCCTAAAGACACTGGTTCATAGAGTTTTGAAGGCCAGCCAGACACCTGTTCACAGTGTTCCCTGATGGGGGCATATTTGCTCCCTGCAGATGTTTCCCTCATCTCCTATTTCCAGCAGTTCCTGGCTTCCCCCTCTGGGCTCCCAGCCTCTGCAATCTCTATCATCCTCTCTATTCCGTAGGAGATGTCCCATGTCTGCAGCTGAGTACCTTCCTCAGCCTGCTTCTTGCCTGTGGAAAGTTGAGGGCTCAGAGTCCTCTTTTATTTCAAACTCTGTATATTTTAGTTCAAGCAGATACAAACCTTAAAAAAAACTGCGGATTTTCTACCAAATTTTACCTCATTTAATTAGACAAAAGCTACACCGTAAATGCTGGGAAGCCTCTTCCTTCCTCTCTGTCCTGGTGGCTAGAAGTCAGATCAATGGGTCAAGAAGCCCTTTTACATGCTGACCGAGTCTACGAGGATTGCCCCCCCACCCCACTCCACAGAATCTTTCAGCGGTCCTAACCAGAGATCATACAAACACACTATTGAATTTATTTTAATCCCAAGGTCATATTTTGTTGGCAGTATCCTGGATTTAATCTTCACCATGATGCCATTTCTTACCTTGAGAACCGTTTGCTGCTTGGAAAGGCTGGGAATGAGAAATAGGTTTAATTTTCTAACCCAGCAAAATCTGGCTTGGAAACTTCTGCTGGAACATGGAACTAAAGTTTCTTCTTTAGTTCATTTCTATTTTCTTTATTCCAGTTTAGCATAAACAACTGAAAGAAGCCAGTTGGCCCTTATAAGTTTTCTGTCAAGAAATCAGATCATTAGACCCATTTTCTGTCTTCCAAGTTACCACAGGCAATAGTCACGCCACTGCACTGCCCATGTCCTCCCGCTGCCTGCTTCCGGAGTCAGTGCCACATTTTAGAATTTGGTCATGGCAGTATATCACTTCTATAGCAATTGTTCCAATTATCTATTGCTGTATAATAAACCACCCTGAAACTCAGTGGCTTAAAGCAACTTTATTTTTTCATGAATCTGAACTCGAGTGGTTTTAGCTGGTTGTGTCTTCTGCTGTTGACTGGCGTGGTCAGTTGTCTGAAATTTTGTTACCAATTCCTCCCTCCCTGTAAGCATGTGATGCTCCACCCACACTAGTCCTCTGACTGTCTTGATGCATTTAATGTGGTAGAAAGTTTCAGGACTTTTGGACTGGCAGCTTTACCTTCCTCCTTGGGGGCCTGCCACCAGGTGATCAGTGTCATTATCTGGAGACCATCATGCTGTGCCGAACCCCAAACCAGCCAGGCAAAGCGGCCTCATGAAGAGATGCCTGGCCAGCCTCCAAGTGAAAGTGGCAGAAGTGTAAGCATTCTATCCTCAGCAGACACTGTGCAGAGTGGGAGAGCCTCCTGATTGGGTGCAGCTTAGTTTCCAGAATAAGCAATAAATGTTGGGTTGGTTTATTACGCAATAGCAGACATCAACGCAGCCAGGGTCCCTCATGATGCCATGGCCATCAGGGAGTGTTCATTCACATGTCCAGGCACTCACTCTGTCTCATGGGCTCTCCAGCAGGATAACCAGATGTGTTTATGTGGAAGCTCAGGGCGCCAAGATAATAAAAACAGAAGCCTCCCTAGAGCCTGAACTGGTGTGGGATCTCTTTGGTCAAAGTTCTGCCAAGTAAAGCAAGTCATGGGGGCAGCCCAGACTCAATGGCAGGGGATGAAGCCCACCTTCTGGTGAGGGAAGAGGGTGGAAGTAAAGGGAGGGGAGGAGTTTGGGGCAGATATCCTTGCAGACAAACTAACCAAGCCCTAGGAGGGAGCTGCTGAAGACAGCTGGAGAAGGTCCTCAGAGGAGAGGAGTCATGGGAATGAGAGTTATATTGAATACATTGTTTTTTTTTTTTTTCTGTATCTTACAATGTTTTGAAATCTTGGGGCCCTGGCTGGCTGGGGACAGACTGCACCTCCATGGCTGGCTAATTCCTCTAGCTAGCAAACAACTTGCCCGGGAGTACAGCTTTCATATGAAAACTAGCCAGTCCACAGCCCACATCACCGACCATCTCCTTTATCCAACTCACACACTTAGCTAATATTCCCATCCTAAATCATAGCAGGGCCAGGAACTGGACAGCTAGAGGCCACCCCTATAACCCAGAGCCCACTGAAATCATTCAAACTGCCCAAGCTTGCTCTAACTTGCCTGTGCTGCACAGCCCATTCCTTCCCAGGCAAAGTGTGATAAAGGCCCTGGGACACGCTCTCCTTTGTCTCCTGTCTGGCCACGTGCTTCGTATGTGCCCCTCCTCTTGGGAATTTTGAGTGCAAAGCCCTTCGTGCAAGGCAGTGACTCTCTGTCACTTTGCCATACTTCACTGAAACGAATCCCAGGTACATTTTAAGATAGAGGCCAGGAGGGGAGATGGAGAGGGTCCCCTCTGTGGATTCTGACATCACTAGGAATTCCTGCAAGAGTGGTGTTGGAGAGGACAGTGAGTCAGGAGCTGAAATTGCCAAGAAATGGGGGGGCCTGGGCTGGGCTTTGAAGATGACAGCAAGAGTGGAGGGCGGAGGATTGCAATTCTGAGAAAACGAGAGTTAAAGGGTGAGAGGAAATGGTCTGTAAGTGGTCATAGTCAGGGGAGTCTGCACTCTGTCTCCAGGCCCTGGGGCACATGGGCTTCATGGGAATGAGTATCTATGCTTGAGAGGCTGGGGGAAGCCTGGGTTCCACAGAGCAAGAAGGAAGGAATATTTAGAGAAAAGAGAAGTCAGGGTGTATGTGCTGATGGCGGATGTGAGGGCCCAGCAGCAGAATTTCCCAAAAGGGGGATGAGTGGGTAATGGCGTCAGAATAAAAGGTATGCAGAGCCATAAGGGGTCCAGCTGAGGGAGATAAAGGGTAGCCTGGCACAAAGGCCACCCATTTTCTGCCCATATCCACTCCATCTCACAGCAGCTGACAGCTTCTCTCCCTCCTTGGAACGCTTCCTTCTCGACTTCCGTTGTAGACATTTGGAATTTTGGGGCTGCTCACAATCCCCAGCTTCCCCAGGGCAGCCTGCTTCTTGTTAAGGATTACTCCACTTGCACAGTATAGACAGGAAAGTGTCAAAAAGTGTGGCTAATCAGACACGCCCCTCTGGAACACGAGAGTCCTGAGGAAGGTGGGGGCAGCAGTGCCCTCTCTTTTTCCTGGAGTGCTAGATTAGGCTTCTGCGGCTTTCACCGGCAAACTCTGATGTCATGAGCGCCCTGACCTGAGTTACCAGCTACAAACGGGTGGAACGAATCTCAAACTCTTGCCTGCACCCAGACGCCCAGTGCACGTGGGTGCCTGGTGGGCGTCTGGCTGCTTGTCATGACTTCCCCACACCCCTGGTCCAGTCTCCTCGAAAACGCCTGTCTGGACAAAACTCTGAGTCGCCTCGACGCCCTGCTGAGGCCTCCGGCGTTTGGCTGGTCGGCAGGATCTCTCCATGACTCTCCAGGCGCGTTCGAGCCCACCCTCCGCAGTGTCGCTCCACAAGGTGCCCTTCACAGCAGTCAGTCCGAGTCGCTACCCGCTCTCCTGCGCTGCGCGCGCCACCCCTGCCCGCCCAGGTCTGCGGAGTCGGCCTCTGGCATTCAGGCCTTCGCCCCAAGTCGCCCCACTGGAGCGCTGGTGTCGTCCTGGTCGAGGGACGCGGGGCGGGGGAGACCCCGGGCGAGCCCGCCGCGACGCAGGCGGGGACGGGGAGGGGGCACGGGTCACGCCCGTCCCCTGTCCCGGTGAGCCCGCCACGCTCCCGGGGCACCCCACGCGCCGCTGGCCGGGTTCCAGCGAGCTGCGCGCGACCTTCAGCCTGCGGGACCGGAGGGGGCGGGGCGGGCTGGGAGGCCCAGGGGCGGGGCTGGGGGCGGGGCGGCCGGCCAGGGGCGGGCCCGGGCCCAGGGGGCGGGGGGCGGAGCGCGGAGCGCGGCGCCGGGCAGGGGCGGCACCTCGCGGCCGCCCCCGCTAGGGCCGCGGCATGGGGCGGGTGCAGCTCTTCGAGGTCCGCCTGGGCCACGGCCGCGTCGTCTACAGCCCGGGGGAACCGCTGGTGGGGGCCGTGCGCGTGCGCCTGGGGGCGCCGCTGCCCTTCCGAGGTGGGCGCAGGGTACCCCCAGGGCGGGCGGGCCGGGCGGGGCTCAGGTGGCCGCGCTCGCACCTGCGGAGGGTCCGGGGCCCCGGAAGCGGCTGCGGGTGGCGCTGGGCCTGCGACCCGCCGAGCCGAGGGCGCGCCGGCCGCCCCCTGTGTGCCCTCCCGCCGTCCGGGTAGCGCATCCGGCTCAGCTATAGCCCGGTGGCTGCGAGGAGGGCTGGGTGCGGCCTGCCGGGCAGCGTAGACCCGCGGGTGGGAGGCCGGCAGCGGGCAGGGCGGAGCTGAGAGGTCCGGGTGGCCCAGTCCTTCCGCATCTGCCCTTCCTGTCCTCCTGAGGGCGGCCCGAGTCGGGGCGGGGGCTTAGGGCTGTCCGCCTTGCCGAAGGCCAGTCTGACTTGGACACGTGCATGCCTCCGACCTTCCCTGTCGGGTATCCCGGGCCCGCTGCACCCACACTTGCGGGGCGCCCACCTGGAACCCCGCCCACGAGGGGCTTTCTCTTCCCACACGCCAGGCGCAGGCCCTCGTTTTTCACAGACGGCTCCCCGGGTGTGCGGATCCCTGCAGGGGCCACCCGGCACCCGCTTACAACCAGCCTAAGGCTTGTCCTTGCGGGCTGGGAGGGTCTTACTCTTCCCTGCGTGTCCCAGGCTTGGGCCCAGCAGGCATCCGGGGAGCTGAATCTGAGCCTTTCTGGCCGGTCTCGTTGCTGGTGCGGGCATCTGGGACTTGGGGACTGGGGATCAGGTTGCTGGTGCGGTCTTTGTGAGGGCTCTTGGCAGGTGCTGTCCTCTGACATCTGAGGCGTGGACAGGGCACTGGGTCAGGCTTCCCTTCTCAGGTCCCCCTTTGAGGCTGCAGGGTCTAGGCAGAAGCCGCGTGCAGGTGTCTCTCATCAGGCGTCAGCCCTGTGGACACTCCTCCTGATGACCCTGTTACTTCCTTTCCTGCCTCCCAGCTGGGGTGTAGGGTTCGGGTTGGGCCTGATCTGGTCATGGCAGGTGAACAGCAGGAACTGCAGCTCTTCCCTGAGCACAAGCAGGAGGTGAGGGGCGAGATGGGGCAGGAAGGCCCCTGGAGGAAGAGAGGGCAGGGCCGCAGGAAGGAGGGGCAGCAGACATGACAGAGCCCACGCAGAGCTTGCCACCTGGTTCACCCACCCCGTCGCCATCCTATAGCTGGGGCCCAGGGCGAGCAGGCCGATGCTGACCACCACGGAGGGATGGCTTGGGCTGTACGTGACTGGCCTGGGCTGTACATATTGCTCCCCATCTCCACTCCCCCCATGCCTGCCTCCCCCCACCCCCGCCTCTTTGTGGGGGTGGGATGTAAGTGAATGGACAGGGGGCCGTGGGCGGAGGGAGCTCCCCAGCCCCGCTGCTGATTGTCCTGACTGCAGAAGTGCTGGCTGAGCTCCTGAGTGGGGAAGGAGATGGTGGGGAGTGGGCTAGGAGCAGGCACACCACTGACTTCACTGACTTCAGGCCAGAGAGGGCTGCCCCCCCGTCAGGTGGACTGGATGTGGGTGATGGGGCTGCTCCGGGCTTCCTCCAGCCATGCCTGGGAGTGGGAAAGGAAGATACCATTGAGCTCCTTCTACCCGGCAGTGATGCAGCAGGGAAGCCCTGCACCCCCAGGAGGACAGAGAGGGAGGGAGGACAGCAGGCCTGTCTGGGGGGCTCCTAGTCTTGCCCACCCATACTTGTCTGAAGAGTGACAGTGACCGTCTGCACTCAGCCATGGGCACGCTAGCTGCCTTGGGGGCTGATGTGGAGGAAGCCTAGGGAAGGAGCTCAGGTCCAGCTCACCTGACACTGGGGGTCAGAGGCTACCCCGCATTCTGTTCTCAAGGTGTGCGATGCCCGGACAAGAGCAGCCAGCCCCCCGCTCCTCCAGCCCACTGAGTTCTCATCATGCACCTGAGGCTGTTCTTCCCACTTCCCAGCTCTGTGAATCCTCAGAAGCCCTGGGAGGTGGGCACTGTTAGTATGCTCATGTTACAGACCTGGGAACAGGGCAGAGAGGCGGCCCGCAGGCCAGAGGTGTAGCAAAATGATTTGCCGATGGCTTGGCTGCCCCAGGTTTGTGGGAGCTGGAGGATGGTGGGAGAACAGGGAGTGAGCAGAGGTTCATGGTCACACTGCTGGTGGGGTGAGGGAGAAGGGCTGCTGGACAGGAGTGCTGGCTTGAGAGGAACGTTCCGGAAGTCACTCTGGAGTACCCCCTATGTGATGAGTTTTCTTAGAGAACCAGAGCAGCCCCATACCTCAAAGGGTGGATGCACCGGCATGGTGTACAGTTCTGCAGCCTTTACCCGGTGCTGTGGTGTGAGGGGTGCACCATGCCAGGACACACCTGCCCCTGTCCTGTGACCATGGTCACCTCCAGCAGCATGGGCTAGGAGTGTCGGGCCTGCCTTGTGTCCATCCCCTGCGCCTCCACTGTTCTCCTGCAGAGGAGAGAGTGGACAGAGACAGGGTGGTTAGACTAAGACAGGGATTGGAGGCTGCTCATTCAGGCCTGGGCCCCAAAGGGGCCTCAGCACGGGTGCAAAGAAAGGCTTTTTCCATGGCATCAGGAAGGTCACAGAACTTGGGCCCCTCTGAGACAATCCAAGGGTTGGTTTGATACTGTTTGTTTTCCTGGGGTCAGGTGCCCTGTGGCTTGTTCACCTGGATTCCGGGGGCTGGGCCCAGGCCGGGTGCATGACTGTTTTAGCCATCCGGTTGGACCGGTGTGCTTGCCTGGATTGTGTGCTGTGAATAAGGGGTGTCCCTCCAGGCCCCTGGGTAGACTTGGTGAGATTCTAAGAACTGCTGTGTGTGTAAAACTGCACAGACCTGCCTGGTTCTTCCCCAGGTGCCCCATGTTAGCCTACCTTAATTGATATAACCAGCTCCTCTCAAACGTGTCAAATATTTAATATTTGCCAAGCTGATGGGTTAAAATAGTAAGTCATCTGAATTTCCCTGATTTCTAGAGGTTGGGCATCTGTTCTGTTATCTGCTACTATGGAGAAGTCACTCTGAAGTAACAAATCACTCCTAAACTAAGTGGCTTAAAACAACCGTTTTATTGTAACTCATGGTGCTGTGGGTTAGGAATTCAGACAGAGGGAGGCAGGGGGACGCTTCAGCTCGCTCTGCGTGCCATCCACTTGGGTCATCTGACAGTGCTCACTTGGCCCTGGGAGAGTCTGGGGACCAGCTGCACCCCTTCCAGCATACTCTTTTGGTCCCAGCATTCCAAGGGCAGCCAGAGTCCAGGGAGGATGCACCCTGTCCACGGGAGTGTTAGAGCAGGGTGGCATCTGGGACCCACCCAGATGTCTTCTCCTTAGTTTCTAGTCATGCTATGTCTCCTCTGCCTGTTCCCTTCCCTTCTGTGTTTCTCTTGGGCTGTGTTGGTCTGCAGGAGTACTGCAGGCGTCCCAGACCTCTGGGGTGGGAACAATTCCAGGTCTGGCCCTAGGAGGGGATGGCTGACAGAGCGTGGATTAGAAACCAGGGTTGTGGTCTGGATGGTGGGGCTGGGCTGGCACAGAGGCCAAGGGCTGGCAACTGGCAGTGCCCATGGGGTAGAGTGGAGCCAGGGTTTGCAGGGGGGAGGGGGAGGAAGCCCAGTGTGTTTGAGCAGCAACAGGAGGCCGGTGTCAGCAAGGTGGGGCCAGCCTGGAGAGACCAGGGGCACAGCTGCTGTGGCTGGCCCCTGACCCTGGGCATTGGGACAGGAGGTTCTTCTTGTTGGGTGGCTCTGTCAGGAAGGTGTCAGACTCTGAGCCTCCTTCCTCTCCCCTGACCACGGAGTTGGGGAAGAAGAGGGGCTGGAAAGGGGAAGGCTGATGTCTCTGGTACTGACTCAGCCCTGAGGGAGAGGAGGGCTGGGACCCCCATAGCCCTCCCTGCTTGGGTCTCTGGCCGTTGTGTCCTCCTCGGTGACTGGCTTTGGCTGGGCCTGGTCACCTAGCGGCCTTCTGGCTGTAGTGGGCTCTGGGCACACGTCTCTTGGACTGAGGAATCTGAGCTCCTGGCCACAGAATGGCAGTAACCTCTGCTGTAAACAGCTTCTTGTCTGTGCACCTTGCCTGGGAAGCTGGGGAGAGGACCAACCTATCGCTCAATGCAGAAAATCAGACCTCCCGGGCAGTACTGTCCCACAAGGTCGAGGGTGTCCCCACCTCCAGTGTGCCAGACTCTAAGGTGCCCGATCTACTCAGGCGGGTCTGACCACATTCCTGCAGCGTGAGGCCTCACAGTTAGCTTCCTGGAGTGGGAAGGGGTGCCTCCCAGTTTAACTGACTTGCCTGTGAGGCTGCACGAAGGTGGGGTCAGAGGTCAGCTGTTCATCACAGATGCCCAAGCACCCCAGTAGGGACCTGAGTTTTCACAGGTCTGACTGGCCCTGGGCTGGCTCGGAACCAATTTGCGGATTGCCCAGGGGTTATCTGGGTAACCACTGAGGCCCTCCTGTTCTGGATTGCAGGACAGATGTAACTCCGTGCTTCACCACCCTGGCCCCTTGGGAGTGCCTCACGATGGGTAGTGGGCAGCAGGCTCCTTGCTGGCCTCCCAGGGCCCAGCTGGGTGGGGCTGCCAGGCTCTGGGTTCTGCCAGCCCTGCTCGAATCCCTGTGCTAAATCCCAGGTCCGCATCTGGCTTACGCCATCGCTTGTCCCCTGCAGCCGTCCGAGTGACCTGCACAGGCTCCTGCAGGGTCTCTAACAAGGCCAATGACGGAGCATGGGTGGCGGAAGAGGGCTACTTCAGTAGCACACTGTCACTGGCCGACAAGGGTGAGTCTGGGCACCCGTTCCTTGCCTCGTCCCATAGTGACCCCCCCTGGGGGAGCCCCTGCTTGAGAGTGGAGCCTCTGGGGTCTCTGTCCTGGCTGTGCAGCCCGATGGCTCTCTCTCCCTGGTAGGCATCGGGCATCACCTTACAGGAACCGGGTGACCGAAGGGGGCCAGTCTCTCCTGGATCTGAGTGGGCTCAGGCCTCTGGAAGGGCCCTGCCCCTCTGTCCAAGCCAAGATCTGGTCCCCACTGCCCATGCCACGGCCCTGTCCTGTTGTGGCGCTGGAGACCAGCAGCCAGGCACAGCAAGAGCTGGTGTGCTCGTGCCTCTGACCTGGCCCTGCGGTGGCACTTAGGGGCCCCTGGGAGCCCCTGCCCCTGACAGCTGCCTCTCTCTCCAGGGAGCCTGCCTGCAGGAGAGCACAGCTTCTCTTTCCAGTTCCTGCTTCCTGGTGAGAGCCCAGCCTGCCGGGCCTGGTGCTGCCAGCGGGTGGGGAGTGGTCAGGGGGGCAGGGGGCGGTGAGTGCCGGCCCCCTCTCTATCCAGCCACAGCGCCCACATCCTTTGAGGGCCCTTTCGGGAAGATCGTGCACCAGGTGCGGGCCACCATCGACACGCCACGTTTTTCCAAGGATCACCAGTGCAGCTGTGTGTTCTATATCTTGAACCCTCTTAACCTGAACAGCATCCCAGACATCGAGGTGAGGATGGGACAGTGGCCTCCTGGGTGGCCCCCGCCTTCACCTGATGCCCTGTCCCCAGCCAAGGGTCCAGAAGGCCAGAGGTCTTTGTCCTGAGCTGACCGTACTGTGTCCAGGGCCAGGGATGGCCAGGCTCAGTGGGCTTGCCCAGAGGTTCAGGGATCTGGCCTGTCCTCACCCATCAAACCTCCTCACTGCCTTCCCCAAGCAACCCAATGTGGCCTCCACCACCAAGAAGTTCTCCTACAAGCTGGTGAAGACGGGCAGTGTGGTCCTAACCGCCAGCACGGATCTCCGAGGCTACGTTGTGGGGCAGGTGCTGCGGCTGCAGGCTGACATCAAGAACCAGTCGGGCAAGGACACCGGCCCTGTGGTGGCCAGTCTGCTGCAGGTCAGCTCCCGGTGGCTGCCGGGGCCCAGCCCCATGGGCTGAGGGGCTGAGGATGGCTAGCCTGCACAGGCTCACAGTCTGGCCCTTCCCCAGAAAGTGTCCTATAAGGCCAAGCGCTGGATCTACGATGTGCGGACCATCGCGGAGGTGGAGGGCTCTTCAGTCAAGGCCTGGAGGCAGGCGCAGTGGCAGGAGCAGATCCTGGTGCCCGCCCTGCCCCAGTCCGCCCTGCCCGGCTGCAGCCTCATCCACGTGGACTACTACCTGCAGGTGCTGGGGGAGGGGCGTGGCAGGTGGGGCGGGCGGGCAGCCTGGAGCCTCACCCACACTGCCCTCCCAGGTTTCTCTGAAGGCGCCAGAAGCCACAGTGACCCTGCCAGTCTTCATCGGCGACATCGCTGTGAACCATGCCCCGCTGAGCCCTTGGCCAGGCGCAGGGCTGCCTGCCGGAGCCTCACCCCCAGTGGTGCCCTCTGCGCCGCCGCAGGAAGAGGCGGAGGCCGGCGGCCCCCATTTCCCGGACCCCATCTTCCTCTCCACCAAGAGCCACTCTCAGCAGCAGCCACCGCGTGGCGCTTTGGGCTGTGCGCCGGGCGTCCCGGAGCCCCATCCTCCGGATGGCAGTCCCGCCCCGCACCCCCTGCCTCCTCCCTTGTGCATCTCCACAGGTGCCACTGTCCCCTACTTTGCAGAAGGGTCCGGAGGGCCGGTGCCCACCACCAGTACCTTGATCCTCCCCCCAGAGTACAGCTCGTGGGGCTACCCCTATGGTGAGTGGGGGGCCAGGGCCTGGCGGGGAGGAGGCGTCCCAGGCCGCGTGCAGACCTCGTTCTTCCTTGCAGAGGCCCCGCCATCCTATGAGCAGAGCTGCGGCGGTGCGGACCCTGGTCTGACCCCCGGGAGCTGACCTGAGCTGCCTTCTCCGGGCGGGCCGACCTCTGCCCTGGGACCGGGCTCCCAGGGCCTCGTGCCTTCACCCCCGGCCCGGCCCGGCCCACTCAGGACTTGCAGTTGCCCGTCCCCCTGGCTCTCTGCCTTGGGACCAGCCTCCTCGGGTACAGCCGGTCTCTCTCTGGGGCGGGGCCTCGAGGGATGCTGTGTAAATAAAGCGCTTCATTTGTAGAGCTGGGCAGAGTCGGATGTCTCGGTCGCTCTTACCCCCGTGGGTTCGCGGTGGGCCCAGGCCTGGGGGCTCCTCCTCGACCCACCCCCCTCCGCTCTGGGTCCGTGCTCCCTCCGGTGTGTGTCGGGTGGGAAGGCGGGCTGGGGAAGCGCGCGGGGCGAGGAGTGGGGCCCACCCTGCAAGTGCGTGTCGGTGTCCTGTAAGCCAGGGCTGGGGACTTGGGCTCGCCCCTCGGTGCTGCTCAAGGATGCGCCCTTGGAGCTGGGCTTGCGTGTCTGGAGTTTCGGCATTAATTTAAGACGTCGCTGTTGAGTTGGGGAATATACCACCCGTTCCATTTTATTAATGCACATCTTGGCCTTGCCTTGGTCCAGCACCCATCGATCCACACAGCACAAGTTAGCTTTTCTGCGCCACATGAAATCCAGTGGGGCGTCATGGGCTTGCCCAGATCCTCTTCCCCTTGACCTCAAGTCCATGCTGGCTCTGCCATGTCTGGCTGTGAGGGATGGTGCTTGCTGCCTCCCATGCCAGCGCAAACACACGGGCCCCCTTCCTGGTCTTCCCCATTTCAAAAGACAGACCCAAGGAACCCCAGAGCAAATAAAAAGTCAGGGTTCAGCAGAGCAATGTTTGCCAAAGGGGCATCGTGCCAGTGTTCCAGTGCTGGGGGCCCGTAAATGCACTAGGGGGCCAGGGATCCTGGACCGTGCTTTGGGAACCCCTGGAGGTGGTGTCCAGGTAAGACTGCGTTCAAATTTCAGTTCTGCCATGTGGTGAAGTGGTGCCCTTGGTTTGGTGTCTCAGGTAACTACACCTTAAGCTCATGGGACTCTGAGGGAACAAGTTGAACCCCCTTTCCCTATGAGTTTCTTTTACATTTAACAGTCCAGAGGTGGGAGATTCGGGTCTGGTGACATAACTGTCATTATCAAGTGGAAGCCTCCACCCCTGGGTTAAGGGTGACTGTTTCAGTGTTCACTGTCACCCAGCTTACTGGACCTGTCCCTGCAGCTTCTTGGGGGACAGTCTGGGAAGTAGATTGTGTCACTTCCATATAAATCCCACTGGTCACCCTTTATAGTTGGCAATGTGTTCTTCAGCCAGGCAGCCTTATACCCAGCTAAAACTTACTATTTGTGGGACAAGAAGGGTGTGAATATTGGAGAAAAGCAGAAAGTATGTCCCAAGTAGGACAGCCTGTAAAACATCTGGTAGACCAAGTCCCATACCCCTCTCTACAGTTGTGTGGCTTTGGTGAGACTCAACCCCCTCGCTTCCTTGTCTGCTCACTTCGAGAATGTGGGGGGCAATGGCTGCCTCTCAGGAATGGCTTGACAGGTAAAGTTAACGCGTCATATGCCAAGAACAGTGCTTGACATGAGTGAGTGTACAGAGCAGGGGTGGGTTGGGCTGATAGTGCAAAATGGGAATGGAGCCTACTTCTGACGTACTCATTTATGGCTGATGTTTGCCTGGTAAAGGGTTTTCCTCCACATATTAAACTCCTTTATTAATCTGACATATTTGTCGCCTGCATGCCAAGCATTATTCTAGACACTAGGGCACCCAAAACAAAATCCCTGACTTCCTGGATTTACATTCTAGTGGGGAAAACGGCATGATAATGGAGTGCTATGGAGCAAAACAAAGCACGGAAGTTCTGTGGCAAAGGATATTTTTAAGCAGGAGGCAAGGGAAGGCCTCCCTGAAGAGGAGGGATTCGAGACCCAAGGACGGCAGATACGTGAGTCATAGATGGGAGATAAAAGTGTTTCAGGACAAGGACTGACTGGGGCCCAAGGAAGCGGATGGCTAGTGCTGGAGAGGCAGGTGTGCATGAAGGCCACTCAGGAGCTGGCTTAAGCTGCCCCCGCAAGACTGGCAAAGTTTTAATACTTAGGGTGTTCCATTTCTTCCTCTGTATCTGTGTGCATCAGTGTCAATGCCCAGCGTGGTGGACTAAGCTTTCCTGGAGCCTGTCACCCATGAGACTGAGCTCTTGCTGTGCATGCGGGGTGGACTGGCTTTCCATTCAGGGCTTCCTCAGTTCCTGTTCTGAAGACTGACTAGAGAACCCCAGATTCAGCCTATGCTTCTTTTCTCAACTCCCAGGGGATGGGAGAAACAGTCTGGCTGTGGGGAGCAGGTGGCCTATGCCAGTCTACGTGGTGGTGTCCAGTGAAGGCTGCCAGGTGTGAATATGAAAGGTTGCCCTGGGCATGAGGAGGCAGGCAAGTTCCAGAGGGCTGCCCAGCTGGGGCACACCTCCTAACTGGAGCACCCCAAGCCAGACATCTTCCCTAACAAGAGCACCACCCAACGGGGGCAAGCCTCCCTTTCCGGGCTCCCTCCCCTCCCCCCAATCCCCAGCCTTTCTAATCAGGACAATACCCAGGCCAGGTCACACTCTCCTAGCAAGGCACCTTTCCTAAACAGAGCACCCTCACCCACAGTCTGGACATGCCCTCTGGCCAGGGTACCCCCCACCCCAGCAGCTGGGGTATTCGCCCAATCGAGAAACCTCCTCTAACCAGGGCACCTCCAACGGAGGCAGCACTTCCCATCGGGACATTCCTCTCCCCTCTCTGGAGCTCCTTTCCAGCCAGGGCAGTGCTCCCTGCGGGCACAAGCTCCTTCCCGGAAGCCTACCCCGTCACCCCGTCCCACCGGGCACACCCCACAACCGGAACTCCCCCTCAGCGGGGACATTCTCCCCCGCCCAAGGCACACCCTACAACCGGACCCCCCACCCCCAGCTGGGGCATTCCCTCACCGGGCACACCCCGTAACCGGAGCTTCCCCGCCAACGGGGTCCTCCGCAGCGGGGCCTCCCCACACGGGCCCCGCCCTAGTACGCAAGTGAGGGTCCGCCTTCGGCGAAGGCCGACGGAAACCATGTGTGTCCGGGGTTAGAGGTCATGGTTCCTTCTTCATCCCCGGCCAGCCCACCAGACGCCCACAGAGAATATTGGGGCCGGAGGGAGTATGACGCCCGACTGCCGCGGCGACTCGGGAAGGCCGCCCGCTGCGCCGCCCCCACCGGGCAGGCGCGCCCCGGTTCCGGTCCGCGCAGGCCGCTCTGCGAGCGCCGTACGCAGGGCTTCAGCGCGCAGGCGCGCGCGCAGGCTCAGACGCACACGGCCGGCCCCGCCCCGGCGAGGGCCGCGAGGCGCGGGCGGGGCATGGCGCGCGGGAGGGGCGGGGCCACGCTACGGGCCCGGGCCATGGCGGCCGCCGATGCCGAGGTGAGGAGCGGGCCGGGCCGGGCCGCGCGGGGGCGGCGGGGTGGCGGCGCGGCGGCGCGGCGGTCGGCGGGCTGGGAGCGGCGGGCCTGCGCCTCCCGCGTCGCCGCCGCTCTCGCAGCTGCGCCTCAGGCCAAGGCCGGGCCGAGGCCGGCGTCCGGGCCGCGCGGCGCGGGGCGCGCTTTGTGCGGCTGCGGGCGGCGCGGGTGGCGCGCCCGGAGGCCTCCCGGAGGCCGCCGCCTCGTAGCCGCCGCCGCGCGAGGGGTGGAGGACAAAAGGAAAGTGGGGCGCGCCGGCCAAGTTGGGGCCGCCGGCAGCCCCGCCCGCTGACCTTCCGCCGTGCTAGGCGGGCGGCGCCCCCAGAAAGTTGCCGGCCGGCGCGGTGCGGCCCGGCGCGGGCGTGCGGTCTCGGCCCGGCGGTGCGCCCCCCTCCTTTGTTGGCGCTCGCGGCCGCCCCTCCGCGCTCGCTCTGCGATAGTTTGCGTCCCGGCCGCAGCAGCACGGAGCCAAACTCCGCGAGCGGGACCGGCCGCGCGGGGGAACGCGGGGGCGGCGGGGCGCGGGCGGCCCGGGCCGGTGTGGGAAAGTGGCGGCCTGGCAGTGTCCGTCTGGGTGGAGTCGCCCCGGGTGTGCAGAGACGGGAGAGCCCAGGTGTAGGAAGGAGCTGTTGCGACCGTTGGGTGCACAGGCTTAACGGTGTATTTGATTCCAGGTAATGTGCGGTCTTTCTCTTACATTTTTTGGGGAGTGTTGATGTAAGTAACCTGGCGAGGTACAGGGGAGTTCTTGAATTTCAACACAGGGAGTTTTTATTGAGTACCTACGATATTCGGGTGATTTTTAGGCTCCAGAAACGAAAAGTTAAATTAGAAAACCCTAAAAGCACTTCCGGGCTTGGGGGAGAGAAGATGTGTAGTGATGGATGATGGCTTTTATTGGGCACCTGCTGTGTCCCGGGGTCTGTGCAAGCCCTCTGCTAAGTTCTCTTATTTAGTTTTCCTGGCCCTGTGCAGCAGGAAAACAAGTCTTCTGAGAATGACTTGGTTTAGTTATAAGACTAGCACTTGCCCGGTGTCTGGCATGTAGTAGGTTTTTATTGAATAATTGATGAGCAAATGGCCCCAGATGTTTCTGATTCTACAGGCAGCTTTGAATAGAGGACTTGACCGCACTGACGATAATGACAGCCTGTGTTGCTGAGCCCTTATTCCCGCTCTGCCACAGCACTTAGCATGAATTCACTCATTAAAGGGGGACTGATGTCGTGAGGTAGGTATGTTGTATTTCCATTTGCAGATGAGAAAACAGGCACAGTGAGGCCCAGGGATACAGAGCTTGTGGAGAAGATGGATTGTCTGCCTCAGCCTGTGATCACTAAACACGTGCTGTATCTGCGGTGGTCATTTTAGGTCAGTACAAGCCCTGGGTTTAGATTTGTGATTCCAAGTTGATATGGAGGTGCATAATAGGGTGAGGGGCCTCTTGGACCCTGTGTGAGTTTGATCATCTGTTGCCAGTAAATCTGGGAAGTAGTTACTGGATCAGGGTTCCGTAAGTGCCAAATGATTAAACCAGCAAAGTGGATACCTGAAACTTACCTAACTGCATATTTATTCTTTTCTCTTTTCCTTGACCTAGAAAGATTATCACTCGTTTTCACACTAACAAGAACTAGTGAGGTAGTGGAATGCTCCCCTCCCCTCATTTAGTGCATTAGTAGTGGGAGGCTCCTGGGGACTGATGTGTCTTCAGGACCATCCAGGGCCAGGGCCCAGGGTGCTGTGCAGGCCTAAGGCTTTTGAGCCAGAAAGATGTCACCTTTCAGCAGGAGGGCCTTCTTCTAAGAAGCTGCCATGTATCTCTTTAACTTTAGTTTTTGTTTCTTAATATGTGCACATGCTCATAATTTGCAAAGTCAAATAGTGCTAAAAGACAATGAAAAGGTTATCTTCCTCTTCTGCCTTTATAGAGAGGCAGCAGCCACTGACTCTCTAGCATTTACTTCATGTTTTTAAATAATATACTTATATTGTCACATCTTTAGTCAACGATTTTAGTGGTTATCTGTGTTGGCTTCCCCTAATGGTAGATGATGATTTCAGTTCTTTCATACTCTCTCTTATTTAGTTAACTCACAATTTTGGTTAAATCCGTATCTGGAATCTTCATCAGTCTATTCAAGTCATTCTTGTACCATGTTGAGCCAGGTGGTAAACTACAATCGTATATCTTTTTTTGTACAGACTTTTTTTTTCCTCCCCTGCGTTATTAATTGCCTTATTTTTCATTTGTCTGGCTTTATTTGAACTGGAAATAATATTCATGCACCTTCTAGTCTGTAAAATGTTTCTCACTTTAAGTCTTTACCACTCAGCGCTGTCAGCTCACCAGCTGGTTTCATGGTGCTCCTCAGCCACCTTGCCCACGTCGGAGCGCTGGTTCCCTGGGCCTGGTGCACACTGTCTTCCTGGGAACCTCCCCACCATTCTCCAGTGGGAGCCCCTCTCCTTGTGACTGATGGCTCCCTGCTGTGTGTTTGCTTGTTCTCTAGTAGCTTCCCAGTA
Source organism: Manis javanica (assembly GCF_040802235.1). Classification (NCBI taxonomy): domain Eukaryota; kingdom Metazoa; phylum Chordata; class Mammalia; order Pholidota; family Manidae; genus Manis; species Manis javanica. The sequence continues at coordinate 420,535 of NC_133157.1, read as the reverse complement.
GTTTGTAGGGAAGCAGACTTTTGGGACTTGCATGTCTGAAAATGTACTGATTCTACCAGCACACTTAAAGAACAGGTTTGGCTGGGCTTGGCATTTCAGTTTGGAAGTAATTTTGAAGTCATTGCTCCAGTATCTTCTAGTTTTAATTGTTGCTGTTGATACATCCAGTTTTATTCTTAATCCTTAGTATTAGTCCCCCACCAAATTTTAAGGACTATTGCATCCTTGATTTTCCTAATTTTCATGATGTCCCTTAGCAGGTAGCCTTTTTTTCATTTGTCGTGCATGGTGCCAAGTAACCCTGAAATCTGGAGATTTGTGCTCCTTCATTTACAAGAAGCTTTTGTACAATATATTTGAGATAGTTTGTTCTCTACTGTTTTCTTTGTGTTCTCCTTTTCCAGTTCCTTTAGTTGAATGTTGGACTTCCTGTACTTAGTACTCTAATTTTAAAGATATTTTCTCCTTGTCACGTTTTGTTCTTTTTGTTCTATTTTTTGGGAGCATTTTTTGACTATTTTCTAGTTCTTTCACTCAGTTTTTAACTTCTGATTTCATATTTTCATGTCCTTTGTCTGCAGTAGACTGCATTCATAACTCCATTTAAAAATGTGGATGCAAACATGCACTCCTAGCAAGAACAACGAAAGAATAAATGAAGAGTTAGTTCCATGTGTTCACTTAGGACAAGTTTTCATAGCACACACGAGTCATTCTAAGCAGCCTTGATGAGCAGAGAGTCGTTTTCACAGGGTTTGAAAAGAGCAGGGAATGTTCTCATGATAAATATTCAAACATAATTTTAAAGGCCTTCAGTACTTGTTTTATGTATACAGTACCCTTGTTATCTCTTATTTTCAGTGAAATTTTAAAAATTACAATTAAAAAATTGTTCAAGGCTTCTTCAGTGCTTCGTGGTCTTTGGCTGTTTATTCACCTGTAAGAATAAGTGTAAAAGCGGACAGCTGAGTGTCTGGGGGTCTTGGTTACTTGTCGCTTTGACTGGAGGTGATGACTAAGGTCTTTTTGTCTGCTGTCCTCCAGAAGCTGCTGTCCGCTCGTTTGATTTCTTTGAGAAGGTCCTTGGTCTCTTGCCTTGCTGGTGTGGGCGGCATGTTCTGGCACTGGGTTCATGGGCAAGGGGATGAGGAGGGTCCCCTGTGGCTCTGCAGATGGCCTTTCCCTGAGCTCCCTGTTTTCAGTGGGGGAGCTTACTCCTAGGTCTTTCTTTGTGTCCGCTGTGTGCAAGTGTGGTACATTTCTGGTGGTTTTGACGGAGCTTCACCTCTGGTCCCCTGTGGCTGCAGAAGAGGAGTGCTTGTATGAGAGTGCAGGAGGAGCCTGGGGACCCCACTGTTCCATGTGTGGAATTGGACACCCACACCCCTCTTAGCGCCAGGCTCACTCGTCTTCTGAGCCTCCCCACAGCCCTGTGGGGTCGGTCAGCTGCTGCCTGGCAGTAACTCACTCAGGTTTCCCCTTCCTCTGCCCTGTGCATATAGAACTTTCCTCCATTTTCCTGTTTGTGTTTTGTGTCAGATATCACTTCGGTAGTATATTCTCTTCTCATTTATTGTCTTTGGTTGATTTTTGTTAGGAGAAGGGTTGGGGGAATCTGTTCCACCATCTAGAAATCAGAAATCATTTACTGCAAATCTTGAGATGTGCATTTGCACCCACACCAAAAGCACAGCTATCCCGTGGAAAGGGCTGCCCATCTTGGGATCTTACTGTGTAGTTTGTGGTTCTGGAGTCACAACAAAGGTTAGCAAGAGTGGTAAATGTACATCAGTCTTAAAGTCTGAAGACATCTGGGGGCGGCTGAGTTGTTGGAGATCTAACATGCGATCAGTGCCACAGTGGGGACCCCTTTTCCTCCTCCTGCTCCCTGTCACAGTACAAAACATTTCTGTATGTGTGACCACATTTCATTGAGTTTGTCTTTGAGAATAATTGAGCTAATTAAGAGCCACATTTTGGGTTCCTCTCTTTAGGAACTTTATGTTCCTTGTCATCTCAGTGGACTGAATACGTTTGATGGATGCCTTTATCTTACGGTAAGTGGGCAGTCTGATTTCAACTAGCGCTGAAACTCAGCCAGTCACATGTTACAATTGCTGAGACCAGCCGCTTGGCTGCTGCAGGTGTGACACAAGCATCAGTTCCAGAATGGAGAAGCCCTCTATTGTCTTATTTTTATTTAACTTACAGTTTTCACTTACTAAAAAAATCTTTTAGAAGTTTTTGGATTCAAAAAACCAAAGTTGAAGTGGTTCTTTTGACTCTTTGAAGGTGGCGTTTCCTTTCAAAGAGTGTCTTAGTAGGTAAGAGGTCATTTTTCCAGAAGCATCACTATCAGTGGTATTTTATTTTGGAAAAGTTTTTGGATTGCTTTCTAAACCTCACTTTAATAGGTTTGTAAATTCTGGTCAGAGAATATTTAAAAATGCTCTTTTTAAGAGATCTAGAAGTACTAATTGAGCATCTGCTGTTTATGAAGTGCTGTCTAGGTATCGTGTAAGAGGATGTACAAGTTTTTGATATTGGTCTCTGATTTCACAAAATTTAAGAGTATAATAGAGCAGATATTACCAAGCAGGAAATGAGATGGAATCAGTTAAACGTGAACAAGATTGGCCGTTGCACTGATTTGCTGCAGCCAGACTTATGCCGGGAACGGCTCTTTAAGGAAGATGAGTTAGTCCAGGTGTTAGAAGAGGGAGGGCACGAACTGGAATGGTGAGATACCCCCTCCCCCCGCCAAAAAAAAAGGCATTTAACAAATTTAGAACATTGAAAACTAGAAACCCCAGAATATCAGATATTTGTTACCTCTTTTTTCTAATCTTTATGAGTGTGCTTGCTCATATTTGAAAGTGGCCATAGTGAGTGAGGAGGAGCTGTTTGTACTCTCCTTGTTCCCATGTGCTTCTGTATCTTTGACATCTTTAAAAGCCATGTGGTGTTTGTTATAGAGATGTCCCAGTTTCCTCAACTGTGAATTGGGTGAGCTGGTGTCCTTTGGTACTTGGGGGATTTACTAGGTCAGCAGGGGCAAGAGGCATGAGTGGAGCTGGAGGCAGCGCCAGGCCAAAGCAGGCCGTGGAGCTGGGGTGGCACATCGGTAGTCCCTAAGCTGTAGGCAGTCTCTGAAGGATTTTAGGCAGCGGTGGTATTTTCAAAAGGCGAGCCTGGCTGTTGTCTGGAGAGTGGATTGAAGGAAGACCTGAGTGGAAGCAGGCGGCAGTGAACAGGCGTGGGCCCAGTGGCACAGTGGAGATGCAGAGAGGCCCTTGGCTTCTGTAAAGGTATATATGTTTAAATTGAATTTTTTGAGTAGATAAGACAATTACATGGTTCAAAAATTGAAGAAGTATGAGAGAGTGTAAAATGAAACATTTCCCTCCTTTGTCCTCTAGCCACTCAATTCTTCTCTTGGCCGGCCACCAGTATTATAATTACTGAGTGTATACAAGCAAATAAATGCATCGGTAGATATTTTAGGCTTTTTATCATGGAACTTCACCCAGCCTGTTTGGGAGCACAGTGGCGCAGCCGTCACTCCCTCATGGTCAGTCCCAAAGCCCGAATTTTGAAGCGGTTCTCAGACATATGTCGTCTGTGAATATTACAGTTAATATAAATATTTCAATGAAATATCCAGTCATTGTTCGGATTTCTTATTTAATTTCAAATTAGGAACACAATATGGTTGACTTATTGCCCTTCATAGATATCTCTTAAATCGCAGTATATTGATTTCCATGTCTTTATTTTTTTCCTGCAGTTAGATTTTGAAGATAATGGTTCATGTGTCCCACAGTTTCCCATAATCCTGATCTTGTTGATTGCATTCATGTGATGTTTAACATGTTCCTCTGTCCTCTGTATTTCCTGTCTTTGATATTTAAGATCTAGAGCTACTGCTTTCCAGTGTGATAGTATGATAGCCACTAGCCACATGTGGCTCCTTGAGCAGTTGAAATGTAGTTGGCATGAATTGAGGTGTGCAGAAAGTACAAATACAGGGTTTTGAAAGGAGTACAGAAGAGAATGTGCAGTATCATGTTAATACTTCAAAAATATTGCTTTCATGTTAAAATATATCTTGGATATTTGGGTTAAGTAATGTATCATTAAAAGTAATTTGTGTTTCTAATTCCTTTTTTTCAAATGTAGTTACTAGAAAATTTAAAATTATGTACATGGCTCAGGCTTGTGAATCATACTACTTTTCGGTTAAACAGCCCTGAGCTAGAGGCTCCATCAGACGTCGATTTGTCTTTTAAAAATCTTGTTTTTTTAGCAAGGATATGTCATAGTTAGTATTGAGTTTTTTAATCAGGCATATTATGTCTGATCACCTTGCTTTGTGATGTTAACAGTCATTGGCATTCATTGCTCAGAAGTATTAACTCATTAGGGGTTGCAAAATGACAGTCTTTGCTCATTTGCTAGCCAGAGTACTTCGCAGAGAAAACTGCACGGTTATCATGCAGTACACCTCCTGTAGGACTGGAGGAATAGATTCTGTGAGCTCTTGGAAAACATCTGACCCCCCAGTAGCTTCCTAATAAGTGCCAGCCTGAAAAAGGCCCAGAGGGCTCTCTGTCCTGTATAGATCGAAGTCGTCAGCTAAGGTGACTTCTGTGCTTGGAGTCTGGGTCCTCTTCTTCCAGTCAGATTCCAGGGCTGGCGTTCAGGCTTAGCGCCTCTTGGTTTCTTCCTTGTCCTGTGTCCCGTGAACTCTGTGAGCGCAGGGGAGACAAATACCAGCAGTGATGTGGGCCCGTGAAAGGTCAGGTGTCCCTCATCTCTGGCTCCTCCACTCCAGCGGTCTGCTCCAGTCCATTATGGTTCTCTAGTATCCGTCACCATCGCTCAAGTAGATTGAGTAACAGCCAGACATTTAATCAAAGCATGAATTCTGTATTTTTTTCTTTTATTAATGTGTGACACATAGACACAAAAACTCAAGTGTATATTTTCTTTTAAAGCATCAATACACAATCTTAACGAAGGTTTCACATGAACAACATTGTGGTTTCAACATTCACCCATATTATCGAGTCCTCACCCATTCATTGCAGTCACTGTCCATCAGTGTAGTAAGATGCTATAGGATCATGACTTGTCTTCTCCATGCTGTACTACCTTCCCTGTGACCTACTTATATTGTGACTGTGAATTATAGTGCCCCTTAATCCCCTTCTCCTTCCTGCCCTTCCCACCCTCCCCAACTCCTTCCCTTTGGTAACCACTTACGTGTATATTTTCATTAATGTCCCAGTACCTAGATGAAGCAGGAAACATTACCAGACCACAGAAGCCCCCTTGTGCCCCTTCCAGTCTGTCCACACCTCCTCAAGGATAACTCCTGTCCTGGCCTCTGACAGCTTGATTAGTTTTGCCTGATTCCGAACTCCATCTGAAGGACGTCAGGCACGGGCCCTCCTGTCTGCCTTCTTTCACCCACGGGATGTTCCTGAGGTTCACACTGTTGCTTCACGCTGTGCACTGCTGTGGAACGTTCCGCTGTATGAGATACCATAGTTTCTCTATTCATCGGACTGTCCCTGGGCATTTGTCCCCAGTTTTGGGGTGCTCAGGTACAGTTGATGTAAACATTCTTGTATGTTGCTATGTGTACACCTAGGAGCAGAAGGCTGCGTCCTGGATGTGCCTGTCTATCCAGAGTGGTGGTGCCACGTCACAAGTGTGAGGAAGTGGCAGCTGCTCCAGGTCCTCGCTAATTCTCCATATTGTTTGTCCTCTTCTTTGTAGCCTTTCTCGCTTGGCGTGGAGTGTCTTAGTGTGAAGTGGTTTGTATTTCTCTGGTGACTAGATGTCAGTGCTGGCCTTTGTATGGGTGAATAATATTCCCTTGCACAGCTGTACTGTGTTTTATTCACTTATCAGTTGTTTCGTTTCTCTGGCTATTACGAATAATGCTGCTGTGAACATTCATTGACAAGTGTTTGTACAGATGTAGGTTTTTATTTCTGTTGGGTGTCTACGTAGGAGTAGAATTGCTGGGGACGTGGTGACTCTGTGTTCAGGAACTGCCAAACTGGCCTCCACAGCATCTGTAGGATTTTACATTCCTGGCAGCAGTGTAGGAAGGTTCTATTTCTCCACATTCTTGCCAACACTTGCTGTTAACTGTGGTCTTGATTCTAGCCACTCTGTTGGGTGAGAAGTGGTATCTTGATATGGTTTTGATTTGGATTTCCCTAATGACTCCTGATGTTGGGCATTTTTTTATGTGCTTATTAGCCATTTTTGCATGTTCTTTACAAAAATGTTTATAGTAATCCTTTGCCTGTTTCTGTTGGATTATCTTTTTTTGTTGTTGAGTTCAGTGAAGTTTTTTTTTACATCTTGAAGATTATAGATATAGAGCCTTTATAGATACAGGATTGGCAAATATTTTCTCTCATTGTCTTTTCACTTTCTTGATCACGTTCTTTGAAGCACAGATGTGTTTACTTGGGCGGAACCCCGTTTGTTTTCCTCTGCTCCTTGTGTTTTGGCTTCATATCTGAGTCCATTGCCAAACTCAATGTCATGAAGTTACCCCTGTGCTTTTTTATAAGGGTTTTACAGTTTTAGCTCTTATATTTTGATCTGTGATCCATTTTGAATTAATTTTATATGTGGTGTGAGGTAGGGGTCCAACTTCATTCCTTTGCATGTGGAAATCCAGATGCTCCGGCCCTGTGGGTTGAAGGGACTGTCCTTTCCCTGTTGAGTTGTCCTGATGCCTCTTTTGCAGATTGACCATAACTGTCATATCATTTCTGGACTCTCAGTTCCAGCGCACTAATTTGTACATCTGTACTTAGGCCAGTGACATACTGTCTTTAAATACTGTAGCTTTGTAGTAAGTTTTGAAGTTAGGAAAGGTGAGACCACCAACTTTGGCTTTTCTGGGTCCCTTGCAGTTGCATATGAATTCTAGGATTAGCTTGTCCATAGCAGCGAAAAGCCTTCTAGGATTTTGATAGGGATTGTATTGAATTTGTAAGTCAGTTTAGGGAATATTATCGCCTTAATAATAGTAAGTCTCCCTGTCTAAGGACCCAGGATGTCTTGCATCTATTTAGGACTTAATTTCTTTCAGTTTTTTTTCTTGGTCAGTTTATCTAAAGTTTTGTCAATTTTGTTACCTTTTCAAAGAATTAACTTTTGCTTGTTTTTCTATTTTCTGTTTTACTTGCTTTTCACCCTAATCTTTATTATTCCTTTTGTTTGCTTTGGGTTTAGTTTGCACTTTCTGGAATAATTTTTTTGTGCATAGTATAAGGTGTAGGGACCCGTTCTCTTCTATATGGATGTTCCCTTGAGCGTCATTTACTGAGAAGTCCGTCCTTTCCCCACCACACTCAGTGTCACTCTTGCCATAAATGAGAAAACCATGTGTGTGAGGCCTAGAAGACTTTTTTCATAGTAATTCCTTAATATCTTCTTCTGTAAGTACTGGTAAACAGGTGGAAGATCACTAACTAGTTTCAGTTCTGGCAGAGCTTCTCTAGCCTTGAAGATTTGTTCAGTCTGCCTGCACAGGCTGTTTTCCTCTGGGAACAAGTGATGAAGTGGGAAGGAGCAGTTGTGTGAGGGTCCCACAGCCTGCGCCCTGATGGCATTGTGGTGGTCAGCCTGAGAAGTTAGGCCAGGTGTCGCGCAACGCTGCAGGCTGCTCTCAGACATTGGCGTTCATCTGCCAGCCCCCCATTTACCTTCAGCCCATAGTGCGGCTGCTCTTGGCCTTCTCCCCGTCACATGGGACACTCAGCCCTTGCCCACAGTCATGGACTCGTGACACCAGGGGCCAGGTACCTGGCTCAGAGGAGGCACTCGGGTGATTGAGCTCCCATCCTACTCTGGCCTTTTCTCCCACAAATGTTTAGTTTTGTGGGATGTGCATGGCACAGAGTTGGACTTCTGAGAAATGCGCTGGTGGAGAGGAGGCCAGGTCTGAGATGACCGGCTGGGCTGCGGAGAAGCGTGCATGGAACTGGGTGCCCTCAGGAGAGGGCTTGGCTGAATGGGTGGTTTTGGGCCCACAGGAATGGGGTGAGGGGCAGAGTGTGCAGAGCTCGTGGAGCCCCTGGCAGAGCGTTGGGGACATGGTCCAGCCATGTGTGCTGTGTTGGGAGACGACTGGACACTGGGGGTGCTGGAGCTGTAGCCGTCGGTGTTTGCTTGGGAAACACTGCTGAGTGGTTGGGCAGCTTGGAGGAGCTGCGTTGCCTTCTGCCCCCTGCGGTCTGTCTCAGGAGCCAGTGGTTGGCTGGCAAGTCCAGTTGTTCTTCAGAAATGAGTCTCGTGTGACCGGATGGCTCCACAAGTCCCATTTATTCATGTGGCAGCACTCTTGCCTTTTTTTTTTTTTCTTAGCTCCATTAACTCTTTTTTTTTATTAAGTATCATTGATATACTATCTTATGAAGGTTGCACATGAGCAAGATCATGATTACTACATTCACCCATATTATTAGGTAACCCCCCACTCCCCATTTCAGTCACTGTCCATTAGCACAGTACGCACTCCTGCCTTTTTAAGAAAGCTTTGGTTGGGACGCAGGGGTGTAATATTTACAACAACTGGTGAAATTTTTTCCCCCTGCTGTGTGTTGTGAACCAAGTACTCTACTAAGTGATTTATATGGAGTTTTTAATTTAATCCTTATAACAATCCTTTCAAGTGGGGTACTGTCCCAGTTTCTCCATTTCGTAAGAGGAACAGGAGGTGATACGGTGTCTTGCCAGTGTTTTTAGCCAGGCAGTCTGCAGTTTGGACCACAGAATAGGAAAAGAGTGACATCTCTTTACGAGGCAGAGAAGCGGTGAAGGTCAAGCTTCCTGCCTATAAGCTGCATTAGCTACAGACTGGGGACACAGAGGTGTGCTGATCCTGGCATATAGGGGGCCTGCTGTCGCCAGACGTGCCCGTGCAGTCCCAGTCCCTGGAGTGGTGTGCCACCCAATGGATGCTGGGATCTCTGGCTTCTCTTGCACAGGGTATTCTTGGGAAATGTCGAGGTAGCTCAACAGGGAGCATATAGCCCAGACTGCCTATTTGATCTCTGTCTCCTTTTTGTGCCCTGCCTGCCGGGAATGACGTGATTCTGCACAGCATAGTGTAGCATAGAGTGGTCGACATGCAGGTCAGGTCTGGTTGCGTGCCCCTCGTCCTGTGCCTTTCCAGTATCTGTTGTTTCATTTAATTTTGCTTTATTTGTGGTTTGCATGTGTAACAAACTGGCAGGCTACTAGCCTCCATTACCTCTGTCCCCTCTCCCTCCCTCCTCTCTGTGGCAGAGATGTTTCTGCCGCGTGCCTGCTGTAGGAAGATGGCCTGGGTCTCGTTCTCAAGGAGCCAGTCTGTCTTTAGAGAAGCTGATGGGCTCTCATGCGCTTGGATTTGTGGGGCAGTGAGACTGGACAGCAGGGGCACGGTGCATTCAGAGGCCTGGGAAGAAACCCCACTTAAGGGTAACGCCTGCCCTTGGCCATGCTGCTGTTTGTTCTGTTAGTGCTGCGTAGGGCGCATCTCCCTGGTCTCGAGCCCAGACTTCTCTCCTCCAGGTGTGCAGGAAGGAAGGGCTTTTTGGTTTCGTCAGCCATCATTAAGCATGTGGAACTGAGGTCGGTGGCAGCCTCCCTTCCTGGCTTAGTCTCGGGGGCTGAGGGCTCATGGGCCAGTTTGGCACCACCTGTGTGCAGTGGCCCCTCGGTGGAGCAGCCAGGGCTCCAGGAGCAGGAACTGTGTGCTTTGTGGTGTCCGTGGGTGCTGGGTGCTGGGTTGGGGCTTCTGAGTGTGTCCTCGGGGCAAGTGAGGACTTGGCTGACGGGCTGTTTGTGTTTGATGTGACAGAGTGTATACATTTGCTGGGCAGATGACTGGGTGTGGGAGGCCTGTGGGCACCGGGACTGGGCTGCCTCAGAGGGTGGCGGTGGGGGCTCCCCTTCCTGGCCTGAGGCTGCTGGATCCCAGACGATCCCTGCACTCTGGGGGTGCTGGGGACTCCTCAGGACAGACGTCAGGACACAGCTCACTGGCTGTCTCCCACTGCCCAGTGGAAGGTAGGGCCTGCAGCATCAAGGGTTGGTCAGCAAGAAGTGGGGGACAGATGGAGATTGGCCTGGCCTTGTTGACCAAATCCATCTACCTAGCTTTGTTTCTTAGGACAGAATTTGTAACAATAGTGTACTGTCTGTCTACTGTGAGACACTCACGCAGTATTGTCATGGGACTGTTTCTAAGTGGTGAACTTTACTTTGTAGGCTTAACTGGTTTAATTATTTTAAGAAGAATTGCCTTGTACTGACTTAATTTATGAGTGATTAGTCAACGAGTGGAAACTCTTTTGGGTGGCACAATAGAGGTACAAGGTTTTGGAATAGATTTCAAGATCAGAACTTTTAGATCCTGACATTCTGGAACATGTATGAACTGTTTGAGAAAGTGTGGAGGGAATTGACAGATTGTCCTTACAGGTCAGCAGGTGTCCTTTCCCGGAATAGCATGTTTGCGTTTGCTCTTTCTTCGTTGCTCTGGTGTGATACCAGGATTATTAACATTTCTATGAAACTCTGACTTCTCAGTTCCAGAAAAAACTGTGAATTGGTAGCAGCGCTTTTAAGTGAAGCAGGGCCCTTCCCTGGTTCTAGGCAGCTTTCATTTCCCCTGGTGGGCATACTGTGAGCACTTCACCTGTCTTCATTTGCTCACTTGTCAGGCAGGCCTTCCAGGCAGGAACTGTTATTCCAGCCTTACAGGTGAGACTGAAGCCAGAGAGGCGATGTGAGTCACTTGCCCAGGGTCCCCTGTTCATTAGAGCCGGCCAGGGCGTGATGGCTGGTGTGAGCAGAGGGTGGGGCGAGGAGGCGCTGGCTGGATGAGGCCTTGTACTTGAGGGATGGGCGGCCTGCGGCTCTGGCTGCTGTGCGGGGCTGGGGTGGGCACAGGACAGTCAGGAGACATTGAGGGAGTCCCGGGAAGACATGGGCGCTAGGACAAGTGTGGGAACTGCTGAGCTGCTAAAAATGGGTCAGACTGACTCCTATTTGAAGAAAGAGTGAGAGGGAGTAGGTGTGGGAAAGAGATGAGCCTGACAGTGCACTTGTGGTTCCTGAGGCCGGGGGTGCCTCTTAGTCTCCGGGCGTCAGTGTCGAGAAGATGGTGGGTCCAGGGTTCAGAAGAGGCCCAGGCTGTCCTGTGGGGATAAGGGGAAGCCAGCAAATAAGACAGGCCTAGCTGGAGAGCTTGAACGAGAATCTGAAGGAAGGGTGGCCTGAAGGCTGGGGGAGGTGGTGGGGATGGAGATCTGTTGGCCCTTGCTAAGACTGAACTGACCTTGAGTTTGATAGTGTGGAGCTTACGGGACCGACTTACTGCATTATCTATTTTGATGCTAGTATCCCTTAAATGCTGTAAATGTTACCATGCTCTCTAGGTTTTTGGGGATGTTCTCATATGGCTGGCTGGTAAGTGTCAGCGCCAGTCCTGCCCAGGCCCATATGGGAAGGTGCGGTGGAAGGGCATTCCAAGGTCTGGAAGAAGTCACAAAGGGCACATCAGAGACGCCGGTGGCAAGAAGTAACCTTCCACCCTAATTCTTCTGGAAAATGCAGAGAAGGTGAGTGCCTCAGGATGTAGGCTGAGTCTCTGTCACGGGCTGCAGAGCACAGAGCCGGCGGCCTTGGGCAGGAGGAAAGCCCCATGGGGCGAGCAGGTCCCTGGCCCCAGGTCCCAGCCCTGAGAAGGGAGGTGAGCACCTCTTGCTTTGAGGTGGCGAGTCAAATAGGATGGTGTGTGTGCATAAGCCTTATGAATTGTTAACAGCTGGAAAATTAAATAAGTATTAATATTTTGAGACCACTTGTTTAAGCTTTTCTGTGGCTCGCTCTTTTATCATCTACTGAGGGTGTATGCTGCGTGGGTCAAGGAGCTAAGTCGCTGGTGAGCGATCAGAGGCTGTGCCGTCTCTCTTTTAGGGGTCATAGAGGGCAATAGAAGGGGAGTGACCTGCCCAGGGTTGCGTGCTGTGTAGGTCCTTCTGGCTGTGTGGAGAAGGTACGTGCGGTCCTCAGGATGGGTGATGTCCCTTCCCTGTGGGGGGCTAGGGATGACTCTGGGGTTCCAGGCCTGGGCTGATGTCTGGGTTCTGCCTGAGCAGCAGGACGGATGGTAGTGCCATTCATTAAGACAGGGACAGACATGTTTTGGGTGCATCTGGGATGATTTGTTCCAGAGGTGGCAAACTTTTTCTGCAGAGGCTGACTAGTAAGTATTTTAGGCTCTGTGCACCAAGAAGCAGAATCAAGGATAATTCCACAATTTTGTATTGGCAAAAGTAAAATATAATTTTAATATTTGACTGCTTTTTTATTTTATTGGTAATACAGATCTACTGATCAGAAGAGTGGAGTTTTAGAAGAACCATCACATTGTGCTTACTTGGGGTTCGCAGTTAGTGCCCTGCCCCTCTGTCAGTGCTGAGCCTTGATACAGTTTCCTGCATTTCATCTTTGGAAATGTCTTTGCACTGACACGTTTTGCCAAATTCTAGTATCTGTTCAGGAGCATAAGATTTTTTAAATTTTTTATTGAAATGTAATTCACCTACCATGAAACGAACATTTGAAAAGTGTACAATTTAGTGATTTTTTTCTATACTCACAGAGTTCTGCAGCTATCACCACTCTTTAATTGCAGAACATTTCTATCACTCTGAAGAGAAACCTGTTCCCATTAGCAGCCATTCCCTATTCTTTCCTCCTTGTAGCCCCTGGCAGCCAGTGGTCTACTTCCGTGTCTATGGATTTGCCTTTTCTGGATATTTCATATAAATGGAATCACACAATAAGTGGTCTTTTGTGATTGTCTTCTTTTATTTAGCATAATGTTTCCAAGGTGTACCCATGTTGTAGCACATATCAGTACCTTTTTCCTTTATATGGACAGATAACATTTCGTTGTATGGAAGTTGCACATTTCATTCATCTGTTCATCAGTAGATGGACGTTTGGGTCGATTTCCACTCTTTGGCTATTGTGAACATTGCTTCTGTGACTGTTGGAGTACAGGTGTGAACCTCTGCTCTTAGTTCTCTTGGTTATTCACCTAGCATCGGGATTGCTGGGTCATGTTGTAACTGTGTTTAACCGAGTAATTACTAAACTTTTCCACAAGTGACTGAACTACTTTACACTGTCACGAGCAGTGTGAGAGAGGCAGGTGTCAGGGGCCCTCGGTGGGAGGGGGACGCAACAGGAAGGACCCATTGTTAATTGTTTCCCAGTGCTGAGCTGGCAGCCTAACCCATGGAGGCAGGTCAAAAAGATAAAGATGACTGATGTGGGCTTGGGAGTGTTATGTGCAGGGCTTCACCTGAAGGGAGGGCAGTGTTGGCAGGCTTGGGTGTTCGCTGCCAGGCCAGTTTATCAGCAGGCGGGTTAGTTTGGGAACAGCAGAGGATTGCAGTTTGGGACGTGGAAGCTCTGGCAAAGCCACAGGCTAGTCCCACCGACCGGTGATGGCAGGGGCGCGGCGAGGGGTTCTGAGGGAAAGCCCTCTGGGGAAAGGCGGGCGCTCACTGACGGGGTTGCAGTCGGCCGGTCTCTTGTGGCAGTGCAGCGCGTGCCTCTCCTGTTAGCATCTGAGCTTGAGGGGGCCTCTTCCTGCCACGGGGTCGGTTGGGGTCTGTGATCACAGTTCTTCCTGTGACTGAAGGCTCCCCCTTTCAGCTTCCCACCTCCACCTCAGTGAGGTTTCCCTTTATTACTTCCCACATCACTCAGGGAAGTTGAGTAATGAATGAATGGATTCACAGTAATTACCACATATGAAGAAGTCGTTAATAGTGTTTTTTAAAGTAATGGCAAATTGAAAAATCATAGACAATTAGTGGGAGAAAAATGCTTACATCATACATCAACCTGATGAAATAGTAGACTGCCATTAACGTAGTGATGGGGAGGCCCATGGAGACGTGACGGAATGTTTGCAGGGAGGCGTTCATACGGCTCACAGTCACCGGAAACGTACCTGAGGAGAAACTGGAAGGAAATGAAATCTTTGAGTTAACTTGTTTCAAAATCTCCCTTTAATTTTGTCTTCCTAGGGAACAAATCTGCTAATATGTAGGGAGGAACTCACATGGGGTTTTGCTTTTCCTGACTGCCTTGAACCAAGGCTGGGCCGAGGGGCAGGGGAGCGTGGGCGGCCTCCAGTGTGGTTGTGCGGTCTGCAGGTCCTCCATCTTCACTTGCTAAGTCAACTGGTGCTTACCAGGTGCCCGCCCTGTGCGTGCCCAGGGAAGTAGCCGTGGCCGGATGTGGGACCCAGATGCAGAGGAGAATGGGTGTGGGCAGGCGGTCCTGGAGAATTATGCAGGAGGCCAGCATCGCTGCAGTGGTGTGAAGATGGGGACAGAGGTCAGGGCTTGGGGGCTGGGCAAGGTAGAATGTTCTGGTTTCATATTTGAACAGGGCCATTCTTGTTGTGCATTGAGAATTGGCTGAAGGGAGCAAAAGGGAAAAGGGCTGCTGCACGATTTGGGTGACAGACGTGGCTTGGCAAGGCAGTGAGAAAAAAGGTCAGATTCAGGATCTCTTACAGATGGAGCACTCAAGGTTTAAACATAAATTGCTCTAGGAAGTGAGAAAGAAGTTGAGGATGATGTCTTGAGAAGCAGTGAGATTATTTTGAAAGTAGAGCCAGAGCAGCTTTGGGGAGGGGTCATGAGCATGGTGTAGGGTAGGGCCAGCATGAGCGGTGTGACAGGCAAGTGGTCAGAGACATTTGTGGGAAGGAGGTCTGAGCAGGAACCCCAGTGAGGAGGTCCCCGTGTCGCAGGCCCAAAGCCCTCTGGGCAAGGAGGCCTGGTGGCTTGCTCAGCCTGGTGCTGTCCAGGGGTCGCGGCAGCCCTGGCTCTGCCCACGCCTGCCGCCACCTCTCCCAGACCTGCCAGGAGAGTGGGGGGAGGGGCTGGCAGATCTCCCTTATTGAGAATCACCTTCTTAGAGAGACCTCAGCTCCTGACTGCCTCTGTCAGCCCAAGCGGGTCACACCCCTAGGCTGCAGTGGGCCCTGGCCACTCCCCTGCATCATCTCCCTGACTCTCAGGCTCTGGACCTTTGCAGAATTCTGGTTACTTACTCTTCCGTGTGTGATTCATTCTCTCCCAGGCATCCAGAGAGGTCCTTAAACACTAAAGAAACAAAACTCCCCTCCATAAAGTCGCTGCTGTTACCAGGAAGCGCAGGACCCTTTGCCGGCCAAGCGCTCTCGCTGCCTGAGTGCTCAGACGTCTGGCTGGGTGTGCGGAGGCCTTCCCTCTCACTGCTCTGAGGGAGTGCCCTGTGCTTCCCTGTGCTTCAGCCTGCTTCGTTTGTGAAGCTGTCCTCTGTGTCCTCGTGTTGTGGGGGGGTTTGATGCCCCTTGCCTTTGGAATGTCTGCCTTGAGGGCAGGCACCTTTTATGTCTCTGTCCCTGTTTTGGAGCCTTGACACCTGTTCCGCCATATGGACTCACTCTTGAGTAGGAATGAATCTCCTTCTAGACTTTTCTGGCCTTTATGTGCATACATAGATGTGTATTACTCATTTTACATATAAAGTTAGTATCCAGTACATGTGTTTTTAAGTGGCTTTTTTTTCATAATTCTCATTGTTTTCTAAAACTGGTTCCTTTTTATTTCCTACTATGAGATTTTCTAGGTTGAAAATGCAAAGCATTCGTAATGGTACTTTTTAGCACTAATGAATTTGATCATCTCTCCCATGGCCCAGCACAGGCATCACTGTGACTTGAGGTGGACACCTTGTGAAGGCTTCTACTGGGCATGCAGGCAGCCAGATGGGTCCGAAGGCCAGTGGTGAACACCCCTCCTTCACTCACGTGGCCCTCCAGAAGCACGTGCACTTCTCCCGGGCTCCTCCTGTGCGGGCGGCCGCCTGGGCCTTGAGAATAGGAAGAATGGCAAGAAAGGCTGGATGAGGCTGGACCCTGATGGCCAGGAGGAGAGCTGAGCCCACCCATCTCCTCCTGGGCTGTGGGTTGTTTAGTTTCCCAGGAAGATAATAAAGCAGGATCCACATTTTATTAAAAAAAAATTAATGTCGCTTTATTTTGTTGAAAATTGAAACCTAACAAATTTGTTGTTCAGTTGAAACAGAGCGCATAAAGTAGTTTTCACACATAAAACATTTTATAAGATTCTGTGGAGGAAATCTTAAGGTGATACAAAAAAACAAATGTTTAAGTGGCACTTGTTTTTTTATTAATACAAAGAAAATTGCTCATAATTTCATGACCCAGATAACTTCTGTTGGCATGTTTCACACACACACACACCACCGTTTGGAAGATGTAGGCATTCTGAGTCTGCTCATGATTCTTTCCTGCTTTCCTTTCTGCACAGTCTCATTGTGCTTACATTTCTAAAAGTGTATAGTTTTATTTTGATAGCTTTTAGCTCTGTAAAGCGAGTGTCATGCTATATGTAATTTTCTGGGGTTTCTTTTTTCACTAAGATTCATTCATACTGAATGTTACTGTAATTGATTGATTTGGTCTGCTTTCTAGTCTGTCACTGTTTGAAAACCCCCATGTTTTCCTCTGCTCTCCTGTGAGGGACTTGCCAGTGGTTCGCAGGGTTTCTTCTCTCTTTTCCTTTCCTCTCGAAGACTGTCCTGTGGCGCTACGTTTCCATGCTCTGCTCTTTCTTGGCTGTACACTGAGGTGTGGGATTGGAGTCGGGGGCCATCTGAGTGTCAGCGTCAGGAGAGGGCACAAGACCCCACACGTGGTTGTGGTGGTGCTCAGTCCCACGGTGCCGTGGAGGTCCTGGGGGTCCCAGCCCCCCTTCCTCCGCAGCTTTGTCAGGCGGTTTGGTTCTGGTTGTTCGGAAGTGTACAGGGGCTACCCGCTCACCTACTTGGCATTTGCTTGATCACTAATCATGTCTAATGTCTCCTGTTTATTGGCTGAATGAGTTTCCTTTTTTGTGAAATGTCCGTAGATGGCATTTGTCCATGTTTTGGTGTTTTGTGCTTTCGTTTTACAATTTGTGGCATATTAATACTAAATCTGTGGTGTGTGCTGTGAGTATATTCTTCTACTTTTAGTTAGTCGTTTCTGTATTTTAATGCTGTCTGTATCTCACAGTCTAAAGTATACTTGGATTTTTAACTCTTAAGTTTTGTTCTTAATGTTTAATCCTTATTCTGCCTGAAGGTGCCTTTTTTTCTTGTATTTAAAAGTTGTTCTAAAAAGTAAATGGTATGAGTAGGGATTCAATGTCAGCCTTTTTCACGTGCTTGCTCACTTTTCCTGATTTCAGGTATTGAGTGAGTTTTCTTTCTCCACGAGTATGGAATACAACATCCCAGAGTCCAGATGTGTGTGAACCTCTTTCTGGTTTCATGCCTCTTGTCAGCTTGCCTCTACCCCACTTCCTCATCACAGGTTTCATCCTAAGCCCTTGAAACGGGTAGGCAGTTCATGCCTGCATGCTCCTCCATTTCAGAAGCATTTGAATATTTTGGGCCATTTATTCTTCAATACAAACTTCAGAATCATCAAATTGCATGAAAAATGCTGTTGTGAATCACTATTGGAATTGCATCGCATCTGTAAATCAACCTGATGAGCCAATCTGATGAGGATATAGTGCTGCATCTCTTTGTTCATTTAGTGAAAAAACCCCCAAAACTCAGTGAGGTGGTCGTTTTCCTGAGAGGCCTAGCCATCTCTTAGGTTTATCCCTAGGGAACTGATATTTCCCAGTGCCGTCATAGATGATGTTAATTCCCACGTTCAGCTGCTCACGCTGGTGTATAGCAAGGCAACCCGCTGGTCAGCCTTTGACCTGACATGCAGTCCTCCTTGCTGGGCTCTGCTGTTACTCCTACTAGTTGTAGGTCATAGGATCTGCAAATAATAGCAGTTTGGTTTCTTCCTTTCTGATACTGTTGTCCTGCGTATCCGTTGCTCTCTAGTTTCCATGCGCCTTTCATGATCCCTCTTGACTTTGAAGGGATGCTTCTGGTATCTCCCCATGCAAGATGATGTTGACCTTACTAGCTTTTAAGCACTCCATCAGAGCAGGGAAAATTCTGTTCCTAACTGGCTGAGTTTTGAAAATCATACTTAGGTACTGAATTTATCAAATACTTTCTCTATACATCTTTAAAAAATCTACGAATGTGAATTACATTTATGAATTTGTCTAAAGTTAAAGTATTTGCGTATCTGAGATGCATCCAGTACCTAGTAGTAGTATTTTTTTTATTTATTTTATTTTGGTATCGTTAATGTACAGTTACTTCAACAACATTATGGTTACTAGACTCCCCCTGTTATCAAGCCCCCCCACATATCCCATTACAGTCACTGTCCATCAGCATAGTAAGATGCTATAGAATCATTACTTGTCTTCTCTGTATAATACTGCCTTTCCCGTGTCCCCCTGCCCGCTACATTATGTGTGTGAATCATAATGGCCCTTTTTCCCTCTTATCCCTCCCTTCCCACCCATCCTCGCCAGTCCCTTTCCCTTTGGTAACTGTGAGCCCATTCTTGGGTTCTGTGAGTCTGCTGTTGTGTTGTTCCTTCAGTTTTTCTTTGTTCTTATACTCCACAGATGAGTGGAATCATTTGGTACTTGTCTTTCTCCGCCTGGCTTATTTCACTGAGCATAATACCCTCTAGCTCCATCCACGTTGTTGCAAATGGTGGGATTTGTTTTCTTCTTACGGCTGAATGATACTCCATTGTGTATATGTACCACATCTTCTTTATCCATTCATCTACTGATGGACACTTAGGTTGCTTCCATTTCTTGGCTATTGTAAATAGTGCTGCGATAAACATAGGGGTGCATATGTTTCTTTCAAATTGGGCTGCTGCATTCTTAGGGTAAATTCCTAGAAGTGGAATTCCTGGGTCAAATGGTATTTCTATTTTGAGTTTTTTGAGGAACCTCCATACTGCTTTCCACAATGGTTGAACTAATTTACATTCCCACCAGCACTGTAGGAGGGTTCCCCTTTCTCCACAGCCTCGCCAACGTTTGTTGTTGTTTGTCTTTTGGATGGTGGCCATCCTTACTGGTGTGAGGTGATATCTCATTGTGGTTTTAATTTGCATTTCTCTGATGATTAGCGATGTGGAGCATCTTTTCATGTGCCTGTTGGCCATATGAATTTCCTCTTTGGAGAAATGTCTTTTCAGCTTCTCTGCCCATTTTTTTATGGGCTTATTTACTTTTTGTTTGTTGAGGTGCGTGAGCTCTTTATATAATTTGAATGTCAACCCCTTGTCGGATATGTCATTTATGAATGTATTTTCCCACACTGTAGGATGCCTTTTTGTTCTGCTGATGGTGTTCTTTGCTATACAGAAGCTTTTTAGTTTGATATAGTCCCACTTATTCATCTTGCTTTTGTTGCCCTTTCCTGGGGAGATATGTTCATGAAGAAGTTGCTCATGTTTATGTCTGAGAGATTTTTGCCTCTGTTTTTTTCTAAGAGTTTTATGGTTTCATGATTTATATTCAGGTCTTTGATCCACTTTGAGTTTACTTTTGTGTATGGGGTTAGACAATAATCCAGTTTCATTCTCTTATGTGTAGCTGTCCAATTTTGCCAACACCAGCTGTTGAAGAGGCTGTCATTTTCCCACTGTATATCCATGCTTCCTTTATCATATATTAATTGACCGTATATGCTTGGGTTAATATCTGGACTCTCTATTCTGTTCCTCTGGTCTGTGGGTCTTTTCTTATGCCAGTACCAAATTGTCTTGATTACTGTGGCTTTGTAGTAGAGCTTGAAGTCAGGGAGCTTAATTCCCCCTGTTTTAATCTTCATTCTCAGGATTTCTTTGGCTATTTGGGGTCTTTTGTGGTTCCATATGAATTTTAGAACTATTTGCTCTAGTTCATTAAAGAATGCTGTTGGTATTTTGATAGTGATAGGGATTGCACTGAATCTGTAGATTGCTTTAGGCAGGATGGCCATTTTGACAGCACTAATTCTTCCTAGCCAAGAGCATGGGATGAGTTTCCATTTATTAGTGTCTTCTTTAATTTCTCTCATGAGTGTCTTGTAGTTTTCAGGGTATAGGTCTTTCACTTCCTTGGTTAGGTTTATTCCTAGGTGTTTTATTCTTTTTGATGCTATTTTGAATGGAATTGTTATTCTGATTTCTCTTTCTGCTAGTTCATCGTTAGTATATATGAATGCAACAGATTTCTGTGTATTAATTTTGTATCCTGCAACTTTGCTGAATTCAGATATTAGATCTAGTAGTTTGGAGTAGATTCTTTAGTAGGGTTTTTTACATACAATGTCATGTCATCTGCAAACAGGGATTGCCAGTCTGGATGCCTTTTATTTCTTTGTGTTGTCTGATTGCCGTGGCTAGGACCTCCAGAACTATGTTGAATAAAAGCGGGGAGAGTGGGCATCCTTGTCTTGTTCCCGACCTTAAAGGAAAAGCTTTCAGCTTCTTGCTGTTAAGTATAATGTTGGCTCTGGGTTTGTCATATATGGCCTTTATTATGTTGAGGTACTTGCCCTCTTTACCCATTTTGTTGAGAGTTTTTACCATGAATGGATGTTGAATTTTGTCGAATGCTTTTT
Source organism: Manis javanica (assembly GCF_040802235.1). NCBI lineage: Eukaryota > Metazoa > Chordata > Mammalia > Pholidota > Manidae > Manis > Manis javanica. The sequence continues at coordinate 399,877 of NC_133157.1, read as the reverse complement.
CAGCATCTATTGAGATGATCATGTGGTTTTTGTCAGTCTTTTTGTTGATGTGGTGGATGATGTTGATGGATTTTCGAATGTTGTACCATCCTTGCATCCCTGGGATGAATCCCACTTGATCATGATGGGTGATCTTTTTTATGTATTTTTGAATTCAGTTTGCTAATATTTTGTTGAATATTTTTGCATCTATGTTCATCAGGGATATTGGTCTATAATTTTCTTTTTTGTTGGGGTCGTTGCCTGGTTTGGGCATTAGAGTGATGTTGGCCTCATAGAATGAGTTTGGGAGTATCCCCTCCTCTTCTGTTTTTTGGAAAACTTTAAGGAGAATGGGTATTAGCTCTTCACTAAATGTTTGATAAGATACAGCAGTGAAACCATCTGGTACAGGTGTTTTGTTCTTAGGTAGTTTTTTGATTACCAATTCAATTTCTTTGCTGGTGTTTTGTCTATTCAGATTTTCTGTTTCTTCCTTCGTCAGCCTTGGAAGGTTGTATTTTTCTAGAAAGTTTTCCATTTCTTCTAGGGTATCCAGTTTGTTAGCATATAATTTTTCATAGTATTCTCGAATAATTCTTTGTATTTCTGTGGTGTCCGTAGTGATTTTTCCTTTCTCATTTCTGATTCTGTTTATGTGTGTAGACCCTCTCTTTTTTCTTGATAAGTCTGGCTAGGGGTTTATCGATTTTGTTTATTTTCTCGAAGAACCAGCTTCTGCTTTCATTGATTCTTTCTATTGTTTTATTCTTCTTAATTTTATTTATTTCTGCTTTAATCTTTATTATGCTTCTACTGACTTTGGGCCTCATTTGTTCTTTCTTTTCTAGTTTTGTTAATTGTGAGTTTAGACTGTTCATATGGGATTGTTATTCTTTCCTGAGGTAGGCGTGTATTGCAATATATTTCACTCTTAGCACGGCCTTGGCTGAGTCCCACAGATTTTGTGTTGTTGAATTATTGTTGTCTTTTGTCTCCATATATTGCTTGATCTCTTTTTTATTTGATCATTGATTCATTGATTATTTAGGAGCGTCTTAAGCCTCCATGTGTTTGTGGCATTTTTCATTTTCTTTGTGTAATTTTCTTTTAGTTTTATACTTTGTGATCTGAGAAGCTGGTTGGTACAATTTCAATCTTTTTTAATTTACTGAGGTTCTTTTTGTGGCCTAGTATATGATCTGTTCTTGAAAATGTTCCATGTGCACTTGAGAAGAATGTGTATCCTGTTGCTTTTGGATGGAGTGTTCTGTAGATGTCCGTTAGGTCCATCTGTTCTAATATGTTGTTCAGTGCCTCTGTCTCTTTACTTATTTTCTGTCTGGTTGATCTGACCTTTGGAGTGATTTGTGTGTTGAAGTCTCCTAAAATGAATGCATTGCGTTCTATTTCCCCCTTCAATTCTATTAGTATGTGTTGCACATATGTAGGTGATCCTGTATTGGGCATGTAGATATTTATAATAGTTATATCCTCTTGTTGGACAGACCCCTTTATCATTATGTAATGTCCTTCTTTGTCTCTTGGACTTTCTTTGTTTTGAAGTCTATTTTGTCTGATACAAGTACTGCAACTCCTGCTTTATTCTCACTGTTAGTTGCATGAAATATCTTTTTCCATCCCTTTGCTTTCCATCTGTGTATGTCTTTGGGTTTGAGGTGAGTGTCTTGTAGGCAGCATATAGATGAGTCTTGTTTTTTATCCATTCAGTGACTCTATGTCTTTTGATTGGTGCATTCAGACCATTTACATTTAGGGTGATTATCGATAGGTATGTACTTATTGCCATTGCAGGCTTTAGATTCATGGTTATTGAAGGTTCTAGGGTAATTCCCTTACTATCTAACAATCTAATTTAACTTGGTTCGTATGCTATTACAAACACAACCTAAAGGTTCTTTTTTTTTCTCCTCCATTCTTTGTATGATATGAATCATATTCTGTACTCTTTGTCTATCCCTTGGGTGACGTCTATTTAGCCTTAGGAATACTTCCATCTAAAACAGTCCCTCCCTCCAAAATGCACTGTAGAGGTGGTTTGTGGGAGGTAAATTCTCTCAGCTTTTGCTTATCTGAAAATTGTTTAATCCCTCCTTCAAATTTAAATGATAATCATGCTGGGCAGAGTATTCTTGGTTCGAGGCCCTTCTGCTTTATTGCATTAAATACATCATGCCACTCCCTTCTGGCCTGTAAGGTTTCTGTTGAGAAGTCTGATGATAGCCTGATGGGTTTTCCTTTGTATGTGTTCTTTTTTCTCTCTCTAGCTGCTTTTAAAAGCCTGTCTTTATCCTTGATCTTTGCCATTTTAATTATTATATGTCTTGATGTTGTCTTCCTTTGGGTCCCTTGTGTTGGGAGATCTGTGCACCTCCATGGCTTGAGAGACTATCTCCTTCCGCAGATCAGGGAAGTTTTCAGCAATTACCTCCTCAATGACACTTTCTATCCCTTTTTCTCTCTCTCCTTTTTCTGGTACCCCTATAATGAGAATATTGTTCGGTCTGGATTGGTCACACATTTCTCTCAATATTCTTTCATTCTTAGAGATTCTTTTTTCTTTGTGGCTCAGCTTTTTTGTATTCCTCTTCTCTAATTTCTATTCCATTTACCATGTCTTCTACTACATCTAATCTGCTTTTAAACCCTCCATTGTATGTTTCATTTCAGATATGGAATTTCTTAATGACTGATGCTCCGACTTAAATTCGTTCCTGAGTTCTTGAATATTTTTCTGTACCTCAATAAACATTCTTATAATGTTTATTTTGAACTCTCTTTCAGGAAGATTGGTGAATTCTGTTTCATTTGGCCCTTTTGCTGGGGTTTATGAGATTTTGGTCTGAACCATGTTCTTTTTGACGTTTCATATTTCTATGTGGTGCCCACTAGTGCCCAGAAGCTCCAGTCTCTGGAGCTGCTCAGCCCCTAGAGTGAGGTTGGGGGTTGTAGGGGAGCAGAGCTGGTGCCTGGGGGGAGGAAAGAGCTGTTTCCTGATTCCCGTCCGTGGTGCCTGCCTCCAGTGTGAGAGCCCGTGGGCCGAGCGCCCAGGTGTGAGCCTCTGTGCTGTGCGTCTCTAGCTGTTGTGGGCGGGGCCTCCCTCTGGCTGGCCCGACGCTAGCGCAGTGACAGCTGGTTTGCGAGCCACTGCTGTTGGGCCGGGAGGAACGTTCAGCAGGCTGCATGTCACAGTGGGGGGCCTTGGAGCTGAGCAGCCAGCCAGGGGGATGGCGTGCCTGAAGCTCCCCAAAGTTACCACGCAGCTGGGCAGAGTGCGCCCAGACAACCTTGCCCAGCTCTCCCCTCCCCCACTCAGTGGGCTCCATGCAAACCCCGCCCCGTCAGCGGCCCTCTCGCTGCTAGGAAGCCTCTCAGACGGCCTGCCTTTCCTCTGACACAGAGTGGCCGGGTGTGGATCCCGCCCTCCACAGATGCCTGTAATCTCCGTCTCTCAAGCACTCTGCCTGCCAGAGCTCCCCAACGTCCAGAGCACCACACAGTGTAGGTTTCTGCTTGCAAAGCAGATCGCCAGGGCCGGGTGTTCAGCAGTCCCAGGCTTCCACCCCCTCCCCGCCCGGTTTCTCCTTCTGCCCGTGAGCTGGGGTGGGGGAGGGGCCTGGGTCCTGCCGGATCAAGGCTTTGGCGCGTTACCCTGTTCCTGAGGTCTGTGTGCAGTCTGGTGCCGCCTTCTTTCCTGTTGCTGTGTTAGGGTTAGTTGTGTCAATTAACTATATTTTTGTACTGTTTGTGGTTTTGGAAAGAGTTCTCTGTCTCACCTCTCACGCTGCCATCTTGAATCCCAGCCCTCAGTAGTATGTTTTTATTCGATCTAAGTTGCTACTATTTTAAGAGTTTAACCTCTGTTTACTTAGAAATCTCTCCTCATTTCATTGTCTCCTCCCTTCTCCACTCTACAGACTTATTTTATTCATTTGTATCTGCCTTAGGTGGGACCTTTTTTTTTCATGAAGCTGCAGCCCACAGGTTCTGTTTTCATGATTACTTTGGGTGTGAAGGGGCAGGGAAGATGGGGTGGGGAGACTGTGTGGCTCGCTGGGCATAGATGAGTGTCACGATCTCGTTCTGTTGTCTGGTGGGTTAATGGATCCTTATTATGTGATCAAAGATAATTGAGTAAGTGAGGAAAAGTGTGGTCCAGTGGTGACAGGGCATTTGTACAGAGTTGGGTTCATCAGAATTCTGAGCACATGAGGTCCGAGAGAGGAAAGAAAAGAACAGGTGAATAGTGAGTAGAGGTGCGTATTGAAAGGTGGCCGTCCACCTCCCTTTCTGCTCTTAATCTCACTTACAAGGTCAGCTACTAATAGTTTCTCATAATTCCTTCCACAAGGGTTTTCATGCACATGCCAGCACCCCTTCCTGTGGGGACTCTGCACACACCTTGTTCTGAGCCTTGCCTTTGGCTCGTGTGCATGACCTTCCCACAGCAGCACGTCAGCTTTTTCTTACATTTTTCAGGAGCCTTTTAATATTTCCTTGCAGGGGTGTAACAGTTCCTATAACTAGTCTTTGTTTTTGAATGTTTAGGTGGTCTGATCTAGAAAGAAGAATGAATGTCCTTTTTGCATATAGCTTGGAGAACTTTGTATCTTAGAGCAAACTAAGAGGTGGAATCGCTTTGCCACTGGGATGTGTGTTCTGAAATGTCACGGATGCTGCCAGGCTCCCTCCGAGAGGTCGCTTTGCTTTTATTTAGCTACAGTATGTACTGGAGGATTGTCTGTTTGTACCACACTCTCCTGTTAACGGATTTTTGCCAGTCTCACAGGTGAGAAGTGGAGTCTTGGTGGCTTTAAATGCATTTTCTTAGTAACGAGCGGGCGGCTGCACTTACTTTATCAGCACGTGTGCTCTCCTCCAGCGGTCTGCCTCTTCTGCCCTTTTGTACCTCTGGGGACGGAGCTGAGCTGGGGCAGAATTTTCTGATGGGGTCTGGGTTGTCTATGAGCTGGATAGGTTTATAAACGACCATGGATCTTTTGACATTGTTCTCTGCATTTTAATATAGTGTCTGAGTTTGGTGTGGCCATTGTTTGCTCTTGGCTTGGTGGAATCCGGTGTTAGAGAAATGATTTGTCACTCATTTTTCAGACTTGACAGTGGTTTTGGCTTGACCACGTCCCTGTCATGGTTCTGGGGTTCAGCCACAGTCCACAGGCACAGGTCAACACCAGCACCCCACCAAAGAGGCAGAAAGTGGGTGGGGGTTTACAGAAGAGCATTTACATAGAAAGGTTAGTATTTACTTTCCTATAACTTTAAAAATACAAAATAATGTTTTTATTTTACAGTTTGCATGAAACAGAGTCTCTTTTAAAATGAAAGACTTCAAATATTTACTGTTTCATATCAAGAGCCCAGCTTAGACTTGACTGGGGACTGGCCCAGATCTAAGGGTCTGTTCCCTCAAGGGGGAGCTGGGAGTAGGGCTGGGTTGGGGGTGTTGGAAGGGGCTGGCCACCCTGCTCAGGGGGTTCTCACCACAGGGTGGGGTCAGGTGCTGAGCCCATGTACCCGCAGGGGCGGGGGTAAGCCTGGGTCTGCTTCTCTGTGGTTCGTGTGGGCTCTAGGCTACAGAGGTGTGTTTTTAGGGTCAGCTCCTTACAACAGGGATGGTAAACTGGCTCCTGTTCCCTTAAACATGACCTTACATTCCTTTCCTAGGTTTTTATTTGTTAGTATTTTTTAAACAAAGCTGACTCCAAGAGACCCTAAGAGTAGTAGTTTTGTGTGTGGGGTGGGTAGGTAGTGAGCTGTGTTGATGGTTTCTGTAGAAGGACCCATCACCATTTTTAGGGTGAGGGTGATAAATGTACAAATGATTTCCTTCCAAAAAAACTCAGATTATTTAAGACTGCTTGCTGATCCTCAAGTTTGAGGTGCCCTGTGGCTCCACAGCTCTGGCTGCTCTGTGCCTGGGGCTGTGTCTGTTTCACGAATGGTAGCTGTTTCTGAGCAGGGGCCTGGAGCACACCGCCTGCCTGCTTGAGTGAGCTGCTGTGGGCCGCGCAGTGGGTGCTGTGGGGTGGCAGAAGCTGCATGCCAGGAGTCACTGCCTCCTTTAACCCTTGTGTGCATATCTAGTCCTCCTGGCTGGGGGCAGGGCTGGGGAAGCGGGGGTCTCTTGTGCTGCTGAGGCCAGCTCCTCGCCCCACCTGGCCCCCAGCACAGTAACCCTATTTCGTGTCTTGCCAGCGATCGTGTGCTTCCTTGAGAGTGGGAGGCTGGAGGCGCCCCCAAAGCTGGGTTCCTCAGGAAGGTCTGTTCCAGCTTGGCAGGAAGAGGGTCAGGTTTTTCGTTTTGGTGATTTTTTTCTCTTGCTTGAACGTTTTTGAAGAGTCCTCAATTACCTGTGGACTGAGAGGATGTTTCTTGGCTCTTCCTGCCCTCCTGCATGGTGCCTTGGTGGTGCTGGTAAGCTGCCAAGGTGCTGTGCAGATCTCTGATTTTCCATGCAGGCTGTGGAAGAGGCCGCCTGTCAGTGACCACTCACCAGGGTGCCTCCTAACTCTCACCCATTTGGTGCTGGTCTGGGGCCTAGTGTGGGCCGAGGCCTTATTTGTGGGAATTAGCTGGGCTGGAGCAGGGTTCCCTGGCTGCCTGTTCTAGAACCCCTTCGAGGAACAAAAGGGTTGGGGAGGGGAGGCTTCTCTCCTAATCTGAGGACCCAGCAGCTCCCGGAGTGAGGGAAGTCTGCTCCTGGGGGGCCCTGGAGCCCAGGCCGCACCCTGGCAAGTGGCTGTTGTGGGTGGGACCATTTAACCAGGTGTGTGCAGGTGTTAACATCTGTGAGGCAGGTTTCCTTGGAGGTTAACATTAGCAGCTCAGCCTGTGTGGGAGTGTGTGGGAGTAGTTCCTCCTTTTTGAGTGTGAAGTGTGCTTTTAGGGGACACCTTTCCCTGGGCACACTAAGGTCATGTCCAGCAGGTTCTGGCCTCCCTTCCCTTCCTGTCTGCCCCTCGGATGATGATCCCTCTAAAAAAGGGCGACAGGACCGTTGGCAGGGGCACACTGAGCCCGAGGAGGGGGCAGAGCCTGGGTACGTGGGCTTGTCAGGCCTGGGGGGGCCTGTGCTCAGTCAGATGTCTCCTTTTTGTTTTCAGAGAATTTTAGAGAGTGGTTTCTGGTGCTGGAAGCCTTTTATCTCACCCTTGAAGTGGTATGATCATCTGTGGGTTGGATATCAAGAAAAATGGAACAGCATAGCCAAAGTGAAAAGTTTACTGATGTGAACTAAAAGTTTGGGCGGGCCGGTGCTTTGCCTCTGGGGCCAGGGCTGGAGAGCTGCGCTCTGACGTCTGGTAGGGATATGTAGTGTGCAGTGTGCGAGGCTGGTGGGGGCCCTCGCATCCGGGAGGGGCCTGTCCAGATTCCGCCTCAAGGAGAAGCTGCCTCTGAGGGTCGGACGGCGGCATGGGGGCCTTTGCTCCAGCAGGTTCCCACCCCACACGCTTGTCGAGGAGAGGGGCGCTGCGGAGGAGACTCGTGTCTCCCATACAGGCGTCGAGGGGCATATTTCTTCTTTTCTGCCTTGAAGAAGAGAGGGAGCTGCTGGGGTGGAGCCAGGCAGGAGAAGGAAGGCCAGAGGAAGACGGGGTGCCAGGGTTCCTGAGCTTGACGGACACGGGACCTCAGGCTCCTTCTAGAAAAGGAGGGTCCCCCCTCCTTCCACTTCCTCCACCCACCCTCCCGTCCGCCTACCTGCCCCCTCCACTCCTGGGGTGTGCCGTACCGGTTAGAGCGTACCGTGGCCCTGGAGGTGGCAGGTTCCAGCAGTACTGTTTCATCATAAAGTGAAGGACTTGCTAGTCCAGAAGGAACAAACAGACCAACAGAATTCCTATTTCACGTATCTTATGCTCTGATTGGGGAAAAATTTCACTTTTGTGTCACATGCCTCAAAATATTCAACTCCTTTAGTTATCTTTACCATTTGTAGTCTGTCAAAATGGCAGTTTTGAATGAAGTTAAGCTCTGTGTGAGTTTGTTTTTCCCACGTAGTTTCAATCCTGTTACAGAGCAGTCTGGTGGAAAAATTCTTCAAAAACCTGCAGTGTAATTGGGAAAGGCATCGCGCGAGAACCGTTCCAATTACCGGGAAATCACTAAGGTCTGTGGTTTCCTGCGTGGAGCGTGCACTTGTTCTTCGGGACGCCAGATGGCGCCGTGGTGCCGGTGAGCCCGCGCCCCGCGCCCCGGGCTTCCTCGGAGGCGTGCCGCCTGGTGCCCGTCTGATTCGAGGTGATCGCGTCTGCGTTACCCGCTTGGGCGAGGACTCCCTCCGCTCCGGGCGGCCCGGCCCTGCAGCACGTGGCCTGGTGCCCCGGGAGGCGTGACCTACCCCCCCCCGCCCCCCGCAGGCGTCGCTGGGCCCCTGGGGAGCGCGTGCGCGTCCTCCACCGCGACCTCGCAGGTCGCAGCCTCCCGCCCCCTCCGCCGCTGCTTCTGCGGCCTGGGGTTTCGGGAAGGCCCTCACTCCAGTCACGCCACGTCCCCCGGTGTGTGGTGTTTGCCCGGCTTGCCCACCTCCCACGTTCTCCAGAAGAGAAGGGGCCCTCAGCGAGCGCCGGCACGTCCGCTGCCGCGTGCCCGCCCGGTGGTGGAGCTGCGGCCCCTGGGAAGCGCGGGGCTGCCCGGCTCGTGGTCGGCCACTGCGGCCCCGCTGAGGCCAGCGCGCTGTGGTGCCTCCTGCTGGGCGCCGGCGGCTTGCAGGGAGGCCGGCTGGGGCCCAGGCCCCGTCCTCGGAGCCTGTAGCAGGGACTGCGAGCGTCTTTCAGGGTACTAGGAACTTCTTTCTCCAGGTGAAAAAATCTTACGGTGCTTTGTCTCATGGTAATAATTGTGAAAGTATGTATTGAGAGGATAGGAAATGACCGGATTATTGTGAACCCGGAACGCTGCTTACATGGGAAATGGCTTGTTTACTTAGCCCACAGCCAGTGCCCAGAGGGCTTGGATTTGTGGGGCCTTTCTGGAAACCCCATTGTTCCCAGGAGCGCCTGTTGGAAAGTCCTCCACACGGGGCGGAATGGTCTCTTGTCCCGGGACAAAGCACGCAGTCAGACCAGCCCAGACGGCTGGGATGGGTGGTCACCCCCTAAAGCTGCTTTCTCCTCACTCTCTGTGGCAGACAGTTGGGAGAAATAGGCGACAGAGATGGGGCTGCAGGGACAATTTCTGAAACATCAAGTCGTTTCTCAGAAGGACACGGTCTTGGTCCTGAAGTGTAGAGTGCCGGGCGCAGTAGCTGCCGTTCGCGCCGATGGAGCTGTGCTGGGGGCTGTGCATCTAAAACCGTAGCAGACCCCAGAGCATCATGAGTGGCGAGCCTCTCGAAGCAGATTCTTGGAGCCAAAAGAAATTAAACGGGGTTACGGCCTTTACTGGCATCTATCAAATAGCATTAGGGTGAGTGGAATCAAAGCCGCAGCACGCTGTCCGCCGCCTCCCCTGCCGGCTCTGTGCAGCCGCCTGTCTCAGCTTCTCCACATGGGCAGCGTCCCGCGCTGTGTCCCAGCTCCAGGGCTTCCCTTCTGTTCTGTTTCCTCTCCAATCTTCAGGAGCGAATTCAGACCGGGTGAGGCACTTGCTGTGCCTCACATCGTAAAGTTTTTGTGATTTCACGGCATCTCTTGATGTTAGAGGTCTGCATTTCATGTTTAATCTTCATTTTAAAATGTACTCTTCACAGCGTCATGGGATACCGTTATGTGCCGGGAGTCATGCTAGATGCTGGAGTCGCAGAGATAGATCGAGTCAAAGCCCATGTTTCTTAGGGCACCCCTTCTGGTAAGCAGGCATGTGTATAGGCTCTTCCAGGGGCTGGGAGAGCCCGGTGGCTTGAAGGTTTGGAGGCCAGGTTGGGTGTCCAAGGAGAAAGTCCAGTGCAGCCAGAGACCCAGGACGCTGCCCAAGGGGGTTCTGTTAGCTGGATGCGGTTGGCATGTAAAGATGTTTCATAGGCCTTTTGGACCTGGAAACCACTGGGCTAGGGTAGGGGGTCAGGTATGCAGGCCACACAGGTCTCTAGTGCATATTCCTTTTCATTTTTGTAACTTAAGCAAGTGTACAAAAACCATTCTTAGCTCCTGGGAAGTAAAGAATGGGTTTGGGGTTTGACTGAGGCCTAGTTTGTTGGTGCGCAGCCCAGCCTGCTGTGCAGCGTCGTGAGGTGTGACCCTGGGCTCCTAGGTGGCAGGAAGTCCTGGTGCTTTAGGGAGACGATAGTAAGATCCCAGTTCTGGGAAGACAGTTTTAATTGCAGAAAGGCCTGGATTTAGATTGGAAATCTAATCTGGTGTTAGATTGGAAAGGCGTGAGATTGGAGTAGGAAAACGAGTGGACAGACGGTTCCTGTTACCCGTTTGCCCATGACTTCAGGGCATCAGAGCAGAGGCACAGGGCTGTTTGGTGGACATGCAGGAGGCATAGACCTTGGTGGTTGCCTGGACTTGCAGTTCTTGGGTGAGGGTCTACACAGAGGGGTTTATGATGGCTGAGGAGTCGATCGTCACAGAGTGCAACATGATAGCTTGTCTTAAAAATATCTTTATTGTCAGGTTGAGAAAAATAGGCCGAAAACCAGTATATTATGTAATGTGTGTACAGTATATTATGTAATGTGTGTACATTAATGTACAGCAGCTGTAGGGGATATACTAAGATGTTCAGTACTGGCTGTAGGATTATGGGCCAGTCTTGTTTTTCTTATGTTACCAACCCTCCAGCTCCCAGTGCATCACTGCCATGTTGGGCAGAAGCGTCAAGAGGGCAACCCTGGTTGAGGCCCACCTTAGGGAGGCACTGAGCCACTCCCCACTGAGTGTAATGTCAGCCATGGGCTTTGCATGGAAGTCCTTTATCAGTTTGAGAGTTTTTATCGTGAAAAATTTTCTCACGTACTTTTTCTGCATCTCTTAAAATGATCTTTGTGGGTTTTGTCCTATATTCTATTAATACTTAAAATGGATTTTCAGATGTAAAACCGACCTTACATTCTTGGGATAAGTCCCACTTGGTCATGGATATGCATTTCCTCACATGCTGCTGGACTCATTTGCTAACATTTTGTCAAGAATTATTGAGTCTGTGTTTATGAAGACGGATTCTAGACTTGGATTGTTTTTTGTGAATCCTCTTTTCCTAGAACAAGTTGGGAAGTGTTTCCGAATCTTCTTAGCAATCCATGGTGACCAGTGGGGCCAAGCTCCCCTGTATGTCTGCTGGCCATTTGGATGTGTGTGGAATTCTTTTGCCCAATTTTTGGTTGGTTGTTAAAAAGTTGGTTTGTAGTTACTCTTAATCTCTTCCTTTGGAGTTAAGAGTAATAGTAAAGCTGCTGTACTCAGAGACATACATTGCATATGTATATATTATTTATTTGTTTATTTTATTTTGGTATCATTAATCTGTATACATATATTTTTTCTGTTATTTATTTAAAGTTGATTTATTTTGCCACATAAATGTTTGAGGTATTTTGGTAGTAAAATGTGTAAAGCTTTCTTTTCTGACTCCTGGTCTTAGTGTTGGGCTTAGAATCAGGAGTCCCTCACTTCATGGTCATCAAGTATTTCTGTGCTCTTACGATTTTATTGTTTTTGTGCTTCGCTATTTCATTCACTGACTTATATTTATGGTACATTTATGATTTCGTGTATTTACTTTCCCAGTTGTCTCAGTGACAGTTTTATTAATTATTCTCCCTACTGATTTGAATGCTGCTTCATGCTGTGCTATATTCTTGTTTTTCCATGTGATTATTTCTAGTCTCTCATAAATATATTTAATGAAAAACTTAAGAATTTTCATAGACAATAGTAGGTTTCACAGAGCCATGTCATGGCTGATCAGTATAATTATCTTCTGTCCTACCAGGTGTTGAAAGGTCTTAGTTTGTGGGGATTTTGGCTTCTTACGTAAAACCACCATTCTCACTGGCCACCATTTGCTTGTACAGATGGACCAGAAGGGGCAGTCCATTGAGAAAGGCAAGGTGCCCTGCTCACCTCCTGCATGAAATGCCAGTGTCTTTAGTTAGTGCCGTTCTACCATCATGAAATGATTCTTGATCAGGTTTGCTTAGCAACCATGGTAGATGACAGAAGTCAGATATTGTCGACCCACAGAAAGCCCTCAGTGTGAGGGACATGTGACGATTCCCTTTCAGTGGGAAATACGTCACATGTCCGTTGTTTGCCTTGTGTGTGACCCTCACTTCTGTCTGCAGGAGCCAGAGAACCGCATGGGGATTCTGAGAACCTCACTCAGCCTGAAGCTCCAGAATTTTGCTAAAATTGTTAGCATCTGCATTGCACATTCTGCCGATTTTTTTGTCCTATAAACACTTAGTCTTCTCGGGAATTTACATTTGACCTTATATAGTTTGAATATCAAATCAGTATGAAGTTGCTTCTGCTTAAATTCTTTTGTTATCTCTGGTAGTGAAAAACATCAGCTTCTCTCCACAGAGGCCCTGGTGTTTCCCAGCCCGCATCTTGTCCACCCACATCACAGCCGTGTCCCGAAGCCTGCGCCCCTACTCTCTCCTCACCTGTCTGCCCACAGGCCGCTGTGTTGGCTGTGCTGCATGTTCGAGCTTCTCCCTGGGATTTGAGTGGCTGCGTCTGACTGGCTGAGTCCCTCCACCACAGGGACATTTTGCCCATCCCAGTGCCTGGAGGGTTATGTCTCACTTCAGGTGAGACTTAAGTATGACCCCAGGGATCAGCATGCCTGTACACCAATCCCTGTATTTTTGCTGCAGGGAGCTGTTGAAAGAGTAAAAAAATTTTTACTTTGTCACTGGTCTGTCTTGGATTTATTAAATGTTTTAAGTGAGCTCACAGGGAGCGTCCGGGCCTCCATTTGCGTTAGTGGAGAAAGGGGGGTCAGGTGGCAAAACCACTCCAGTGAGCTGCCCCAAAAGAAGGGGATTTATTGTCTCACATGAGCAGGGCCTTGGAGGCCAGGGCCCAGGGGCTGAGGACTCCGTCTTCCTCTGTCGCCTTGCTTCCTTCCTTGGGCAGCCACTGCCTCCAGCAGTTGAGAGCCAGCCCTGGGGAGAGAGGCTCAAGGTTGGTGGGTTGCCATGGAAGGCTCAGTGCGGCCCTAGCTTGGGGCAGGCTGGTGTGTGTGTGGTTTCTGGCGGCTCAGAGCCGCGGGTTCCCAGCCCCAAGAAGGCCCCTGCATGCATGAGCCCCATACTACTGCACGGAGCAGGTTGGTGGTCCGATGCCGCCCTGGTGCTTGGTGGAAATCACACTGATGGTGCTGTGCATACTGCCCTCTGCTGGTTGTGCTTTCAGTGCGTCTGCTGCTTTTGTTTTCCAGCTTGGCGATGCAGCCACAGTTACATCGTGAGCGTAAAAGCTAGAAGCAAGGTTCTGTGTCTTGGGTTTATGCATATGTGGATGAGTGAGCTCATCTGACGGGCGTCCGCATTTGATAGACTTCAAGATCAGATTAGCAAAGCTGTTATTGTGGGTTGCAAGCTGGAATGTAGAGTAGTCGCTCGTTTGAGTTGTTAAGGTGGCGTTTATGGATGACCATCTCTGCAGGAGCCAGTATCCCTGCTGTTCACAGCTGCAAAAGGCCGTGTGCAGAGCCTGAGCGTGGCCATGCAGCTCGAGGGCCTGGCCCCCAGGTGCTGCATTCCGTTGTAGGAGGGCAGTGACCTGGCCACTGGGCTGCAGGGACACCTTTCTGGTGATGTAACCCACCCGGCTAGAGTTGGCACCTCAGAGACCAGATCTCATTTGTGTGAACCAGGTGGTGTGCTGGGCATCATCATTGTGGGCTGGTGGTTTGAGAGTTAGCCACCCTGCTGAGCTGGGGGACCTGAGCATTCTCACATCTTTGCATTCCTCTCACTCACCTCATGATAGGAACTCAGTAGCTCCTTAGCTTAAAAACAGGGAGCATTCTGTGATGTGAGCCGTGAGACCAGCTGGGAGTGGGCACTGCAGGCCAGCTTTGTGACTCGTGCCTTCCTCCCTTATGTGTGTGGGTGCTGCCTGCGGGGTCTGTTCCTCGGCATCTGGGGCACATGGGCACCAAAGGGGGTTGACGAGCCTGGCCTCAGGTCTGGGGCTCCTGCCCCTGCTTACATGGGGCTGTAGGGCTCTTCTTACAGTTGAAACTGTTTCCTGGTTAATGGATTCAGCACAGATTAACATGAAAAGGATCTGGAATTACACTTCCAGACTGTTTTTACTGCTGTTTAATCTTAAAGTAGGAGGAACTCTGTAGGACTCCTGCTGAGACTGCCCCCTCCCCCACCCTTGACCCCGGACTCCCCAGTCATTTGTGTGAGGGAAGGATAGCTCTAATTTCTGGTTTTGTCCCTTATTTTATAGCCGTTTCGTAGAGAAGTTTACAGAGAACTGTACACACAGTACATGTCAATGCAGGTGTTTGCTGCAGGTGGGGGTCTGACCTGGCACGTGGTCAGTGCCCTGAAGGTATTTGTTGTGGCGAGTGCCCCAAGGCAGCTCATGTGCTCCCAGCAGGCAGGAGAGGAGAAGCAGGTGCCTGGCAGCCTGTGCCCTGTCCCACTTGTTTTGTCTGTGTCAGTGAAACCTTTGAGCCTCTCCACACGGGAAATGTTTGAAAGGTTGTACACAGATGTTAAAGTAGTGCTGTGGGTAATGTTCACGTTTTAATTTTCCCAATTAGTTTCCTAATATTTAAAAAATAAAATCATGCAATACATATGAGTTTTTCTTTAGAAAGTCACGTTCTGCTCAGGCAGGACCCGCCGTGTCCCCCTGCCATTCCACACTACCCCACAAGTTCTGTCTGATGAGTTTGATGTGCCTACTCCAGGCCTTTCTCTTTAGTTTTACAGACTTAATTAAACCACAAAAATATATAGTATTGTTTTGTATATGTTTCATTTTTTTATCTATAAAACTTTACTTTTGAAATAGAAAACTTGCAAGTTTTCAAACTTAATAGAAAAGTTGCAAGTATGATAAAAGTTTTTTTTTCATGAGCCTTTTGAAATTAAGTTGCCCCATTGCTTCTAAATGTTAGTGCGTATCTCCTACAAAGATACTGTTTTCCTGAATGTAACGTAGCCCCCAGCATCAGGAAATTAACACGTCTTTTTTTGGGGGGGGATCATTAATCTGCAGTGACATGAAGAATGTTATGTTTACTAGGCTTCCCCCTTCACCATGTCCCCCCCACACATACCCCTTCACAGTCACCGTCCATCAGCGTAATAAGATGCTGTAAAATCACTACTTGTCTTCTCTGTGTTGCACAGCCCTCCCTGTGCCCCCCCACAGCACTATACAAGCTAATCATAATGCCTCCTTTCTTTTTCCCCGCCCTTGTCCCTCCCTTCCCACCCATCCTCCCCAGTCCCTTTCCCTTTGGTAACTGTTAGTCCATTCTTGGGTTCTGTGATTCTGCTGCTGTTTTGTTCCTTCAGTTTTCCTTTGTTCTTATACTCCACATATGAGTGAAATCATTTGGTACTTGTCTTTCTCCGCCTGGCTTATTTCACTGCACATAATACCCTCTAGCTCCATCCATGTTGTTGCAAATGGTAGGATCTGTTTTCTTCTTATGGCTGAGTAATATTCCATCTTCTTTATCCATTCATCTACTGATGGACATTTAGGTTGCTTCCATGTCTTGGCTATTGTAAATAGTGCAGCGATAAACATAGGGGTGCATCTGTCTTTTTCAAACTGGAGTGCCGCATTCTTAGGGTAAATTCCTAGAAGTGGAATTCCTGGGTCAAATGGTATTCAATTTGAGCATTTTGAGGAAGCTCCATACTGCTTTCCACAATGGTTGAACTAATTTACGTTCCCACCAGCAGTGTAGGAGGGTTCTCCTTTCTCCACAACCTTACCAACATTTGTTGTTGTTTGTCTTTTGGATGGTGGCCATCCTTACTGGTGTGAGGTGATATCTCATTGTGGTTTTAATTTGCATTTCTCTGATGACAAGCAATGTGGAGCATCTTTTCGTGTGTCTGTTGGCCATCTGAATTTCTTCTTTAGAGAACTGTCTATTCAGATCCTCTGCCCATTTTTTAATTGGATTATTTGCTTTTTGTTTGTTGAGGTGTGTGAGCTCTTTATATATTTTGGATGTCAACCCTTTATCGGATCTGTCATTTATGAATATATTTTCCCATACTGTAGGATACCTTTTTGTTCTATTGATGGTGTCCTTTGCTGTACAGAAGCTTTTCAGCTTGATATAGTCTCACTTGTTCATTTTTGCTTTTGTTTCCCTTGCCCGGGGAGATATGTTCATGAAGAAGTCACTCATGTTTATGTCCATGAGATTTTTGCCTATGTTTTTTTCTAAGAGTTTTATGGTTTCATGACTTACATTCAGGTCTTTGATCCATTTCTAATTTACTTTTGTGTATAGGGTTAGACAGTGATCCAGTTTCATTCTCTTACATGTAGCTGTCCAGTTTGGCCAGCACCATCTGTTGAAGAGACTGTAATTTCCCCGTTGTATGTCCATGGCTCCTTTATCGTATATTAATTGACCATATATGTTTGGGTTAATGTTTGGAGTCTCTATTCTGTTCCACTGGTCTGTGGCTCTGTTCTTGATTACTATGGCTTTGTAGAAGAGCTTGAAGTTGGGGAGCGAGACCCCCCCACTTTATTCTTCCTTCTCAGGGCTACTTTGGCCATTCAGGGTCTTTTGTGGTTCCATATGAATTTTTGAACTATTTGTTCCAGTTCATTGAAGAATGCTGTTGGTAATTTGATAGGGATTGCATTGAATCTGTATATTGCTTTGGGCAGGATGGCCATTTTGGCGATATTAATTCTTCCTAGCCAGGAGCATGGGATGAGTTTCCATTTGTTAGTGTCCTCTTTAATTTCTCTCGTGAGTGTCTTGTAGTTTTCAGGGTATAGGTCTTTCACTTGCTTGGTTAGGTTTACTCCTAGGTATTTTATTCTTTTTGATGCTATTGTGAATGGAATTGTTTTCCTGATTTCTCTTTCTATTAGTTCATTGTTAGTGTATAGGAAAGCCGCAGATTTCTGTGTGTTAATTTTGTGTCCTGCAACTTTGCTGTATTCCAGTATCAGTTCTAGTAGTTTTGGAGTGGAGTCTTTAGGGTTTTTTATGTACAATATCATGTCATCTGCAAATAGTGACAGTTTGACTTCTTCTTTACCAATCTGGATTCCTTGTATTTCTTTGTTTTGTCTGATTGCCATGGCTAGGACCTCCAATAATATGTTGAATAACAGTGGGGAGAGTGGGCTTCCCTGTCTTGTTCCCGATCTCAGAGGAAAAGCTTTCAGCTTCTCACTGTTCAGTATGATGTTGGCTGTGGGTTTATCATATATGGCCTTTATTATGTCGAGGTACTTGCCGTCTATACCCATTTTGTTGAGAGTTTTAATCATGAATGGATGTTGAATTTTGTTGAATGCTTTTTCAGCATCTATTGAGATGATCATGTGGTTTGTGTCCTTCTTTTTGTTGATGTGGTGGATGATGTTGACGGATTTTCGAATGTTGTACCAGCCTTGCATTCCTGGTATGAATCCCACTTGGTCATGGTGTATGATCCTTTTGATGTATTTTTGAATTCGGTTTGCTAATATTTTGTTGAGCATTTTTGCATCTACGTTCATCAGGGATATTGGTCTGTAATTTTCCTTTTTAGTAGGGTCGTTGCCTGGTGATGTTGGCTTCATAGAATGAGTTTGGGAGTATTCCCTCCTCTTCTATTTTTTGGAAAACTTTAAGGAGAATGGGTATTATATCTTCTCTGTATGTCTGATAAAATTCCGAGGTAAACCCATCTGGCCTGGGGGTTTTGTTCTTGGGTAGTTTTTTGATTACCATTTCAATTTCTTTGCTGGTAATTGGTTTGTTTAGATTTTCTGTTTCTTCCTTGGTCAGTCTTAGAAGGTTGTATTTTTCTAGAAAGTTGTCCATTTCTTCTAGGTTTTCCATCTTGTTAGCATATAGGTTTTCATAATAGTCTTTAATAATTCTTTGTATTTCTGTGGGGTCCATCGTGATGTTTCCTTTCTCGTTTCTGATTCTGTTGATGCGTGTTGATTCTCTTTTTCTCTTAATAAGTCTGGCTAGAGGCTTATCTATTTTGTTTATTTTCTCGAAGACCCAGCTGTTGGTTTCATTGATTTTTTTCTATTGTTTTATTCTTCTCTATTTATTTCTTCTCTGATCTTTATTATGACCCTTCTTCTGTTGACTTTAGGCCTCATTTGTTCTTCTTTTTCCAATTTTGATAATTGTGACATTAGACTACTCATTTGGGTTTGTTCTTCCTTCTTTAAATAGACCTGGATTGCTATATACTTTCCTCTTAAGACTGCTTTTGCTGCGTCCTACAGAAGTTGGGGCTTTGTGTTGTTGTTGTCATTTGTTTCCATATATTGCTGGATCTCCATTTTAATTTGGTCGTTGATCCATTGACTATTTAGAAGCGTGTTGTTAAGCCTCCATGTGTTTGTGAGTTTTTTTGCTTTCTTTGTACACTTTATTTCTAGTTTTATACCTTTGTGGTCTGAAAAGTTGGTTGGTAGAATTTCAGTGTTTTTGAATTTACTGAGGCTCTTTTTGTGGCCTAGTATGTGGTCTATTCTGGAGAATGTTCCATGTATGTATCCTGTTGCTTTTGGGTGTAGGCTTCTATAGATGTCTATTAGGTCCATCTATTCTAGTGTGTTGTTCAGTGCCTCTGTGTCCTTATTTTATGTCTGGTGGATCTGTCCTTTGGAGTGAGTGGTGTGTTAAAGTCTCCCAAAATGAATGCATTGCATTCTATTTCCTCCTTTAATTCTGTTAGTATTTGTTTCACATATATTGGTGCTCCTGTATTGGGTGCATATATGTTTATAATGGTTATATCCTCTTGTTGGACTGAGCCCTTTATCATTATGTAATGTCCTTTATCTTTTGTTACTTTCTTTATTTTGAAGTCTACTTTGTCTGATACTAGTATTGCAACACCTGCATTTTTCTCTCTGTTGTTTGCATGAAATATCTTTTTCTGTCCCTTGACTTTTAATCTGTGCATGTCTTTGGGTTTGAGGTGAGTCTCTTGTAAGCAGCATATAGATGGGTCTTGCTTTTTTACCCATTGTATTACTCTGTGTCTTTTGATTGGTGCATTCAGTCCATTTACATTTAGGGTGATTATTGATAGATATGTACTTATTGCCATTGCAGGCTTTAGATTCGTGGTTAGCTTCTTTACTACCTTACTGTCTAACTTAACTCACTTATTGAGCTATTATGAACACAGTCTGATGATTATTTCTCTCCCTTCTTATTACTCCTCCTCCATTCTTCATATGTTGGGTGTTTTGTTCTGTGCTCTTTTTAGGAGTGCTCCCATCTAGAGCAGTCCCTCTAAAATGCCCTGTAGAGGTGGTTTGTGGGAGGCAAATTCCCCTCAACTTTTGCTTGTCTGGGAATTGTTTAATCCCTCCTTCATATTTAAATGATAATCGTGCTGGATACAGTATCCTTGGTTCAAGGCCCTTCTGTTTCATTGCATTAAATATATCATGCCATTCTCTTCTGACCTGTAAGGTTTCTGTTGAGAAGTCTGATGTTAGCCTGATGGGTTTTCCTTTGTAGGTGACCTGTTTTCTCTCTCTTGCTGCCTTTAATACACTGTCCTTGTCCTTTATGTTTGCCATTTTAATTATTATGTATCTTGGTGTTGTCCTCTTTGGGTCCCTTCTGTTGGGAGTTCTGTGTGCTTCTGTAGTCTGAGCAACTATTTGCTCCCCCAGTTTGGGGAAGTTCTCAGCAATTATTTCTTCAAAGACACTTTCTATCCCTTTTTCTCTCTCTTCTTCTTCTGGTTCCCCTATAATGCAGATATTGTTCCTTTTGGATTGGTCACACAGTTCTCTTAGTAGTGCTTCATTCCTGGAGATCCTTTTATCTCTCTCTGCATCAGCTTCTATGCGTTCCTGTTCTCTGGTTTCTATTCCATCAATGTGGCCTCTTGCATCTTATCCGTTCTGCTTATAAATCCTTCCGGAGATTGTTTCATTTCTGTAATCTCCTTCTGGACGTCATCCCTTAGCTCTTGTATATTTCTCTGCAGCTCTGTCAGCATGTTTATGATTTTTATTTTGAATTCTTTTTCAGGGAGACTGGTTAGGTCTGTCTCTGCAGAGCCTCTCTCAGGGGTTGTCTGAACTATTTTGGACTGGACTAAATTTTTCTGCCTTTTCATGGTGATAGCAGTGGCTGTAGGCAGGTTGCGGTGTATCAGCTGGGAGAAGAAAGTCCTTTCCTGCTTGCTGGATGCCTTGCCCTTCTCCGCTTGCCTGTGTCAGTTACCCGCACTCCTGAAGCAGCCACTGGGTTAGTCCCCTAAGCTGCTGTGGGCTGGGTCTCCGTCAGAGCAGTGCAGAGCCCTGCGGGGAGTGGCAGGCATGCCAGGTGCACTCCTCCGCGATAGTGGTGCCCCTGCTGGGCAGCTGTGTGCCAGCAGCGGCCTTTGGGTCTGGCCCGGGTGGCTGTGCTTCGGGCTGGGATTTCAGCTGGCTGCTGGGAGCGCAGCTGCTCCCTCTGGCACTACTGCAGGTGCGTGCGGGCCTCTCCCATGCCCCTCTGGTGCCGCCACTGCTGGCATGTGCAGGCCGCTCCCGGGCCGCTTGGTCATCACCACTGTAGGCTCGTGTGGACCTCTCCTGGGCTCTTTTGGCGCCACTGCTGCTGGTGCGCATGGGCCGCTCCTGGGCTGCTTGGTTGCCATGGTGGCGGGCTCGCATGAGCCACTCCCAGTCCCCTCTGGCACCACCAACGCATGCGGGCCGCTGCTGCCCCGGCGCGCGCTGCCACTTTCCCACTACTGGGCCCATGTGTCTGGGTCCGCGCCAGTTGGGGGAACGACTGGCAGGCTGCTTAGTGCCGTCAGGGGCTTCATAGCTGCGCCGCCTCCCTGGGGTTTAGGGCATCTAAAGTTCCCCGGGATTCCCAGCTGCTGGCTAAGTGTGTCGGGATAACTTCATCCAGCCGTGGGGTCCCTGTCTCTTTAAGACTTGCAAAAAGCACTTGCTTTTCTTTTGTTTCAGGGGTGCTGGCTGCAGGAACCTTCCCGCAGGTTTTGCTTTTACGTTTCTCTAATATCCAGCACCTCGTGCACCTTGTGTCTGCGCTCTGGTTGCGGATTTCTAGAGCTGGTTGTTTAGCAGTCCTGGGCTTTCACTCCCTCCCCGTTCCGACTCCTTTCTTCCCGCCGGGTTCTGGGGTGGGAGGGTGTTCGGGTCCCGCCTGGCTGCGGCTTGTATCTTACCCCCTTCGTGTGATGTTGAGTTCTCGCAGATATAGATGTATCCTGGCTGTTGTACTGTATTTACTGGTGTCTCTTTTAGGAATAGTTGTATTTGTTGTATTTTCATAAACATATATGTTTTTGGGAGGAGATTTCCACTGAACTACTCATGCCGCCATCTTCAACATGAATCTTTAAAAAATACATTTATATGATTGTCTTGCTAGAGGGTTTCAGCCCCAGGCAAGTTCATTCTGGATTCGGGGAGACCACACGAGAAGGGATAGGTGAGGGTGAAAGGATTCATACCAGGCCTTATTCTTCTGGAGGCGGGTTGGATGCTAGAATCACGCCTGCTTTGTCTCTGCCTCCCAGCAGAGCGCTGTGTGGGGTTCTCTATATTGTGAGACTGACAGTGATCGCTCGTTGCCAGCAGGCGTGTAAGTGTGTGTCTGCGCATCAGGCCAATCACATCGTCAAGGAAGTTAGGGACAGGGAGGATACTGGCTGTAGTGACTTCCATTTTCCCCACACTCCGCCCCTCCAGGATTCTCACCTCACAGTCTGCACGCCTTCAGTTTTCCATGGTGGTCCCTGTGTGAGAAAGCTTGGAACATTGTAACCAGATTCCGCAACAGCCACAGAGGATAGCAGCATACAGATAACAACAAAATTATGATAATTCTCAAGACTGAGGAGATTGATTACCACCAAGTGGTTATTCCAGCTGCATTCAAATCAGTTCCAGTTCACAGTTTGCACGTTTCACAGAAGGCCAGTAGCAGAACTGATAGGGAGCTCTGTGTACACCCAGCGATCAGCAGTTTTTGCTAGGGTGTGTGCCAGAAATGTGAGACACGTTTTAATGACACCAACATAGGCAAATCTTGTCCATCAGGTAGGATGCCCGCAAAAGAGTGGTCCTGTGATAGGACAGTGGCAGGAAGGGGGTTCCGTCAAGGCCTAGTATACCATACCTTTATGCCTCACCCTGTGGGGGTTGTGGAAAGGTCTGTGTATAGTGCTATGGGAGGTACATGCACTGGCCATAAAGATAAAACAAAACTCCCCGGTAAGGTGCTGCCGCCTTCTGGGTATTTAGACAACACTGTTGTGATCATTGGGGACTACTCTGCTGTTACTCCAGGAATACACAGGAGGCCAGCTTCTAGACCTTGACCCCAAGGTGCCAGGAGGGCCAGCCATTGCTGGTCCACATGTTGAGCTGTCCAGGGCCATGTCCACTCAACAGAATCTCTGGGGTCTAGTGCAGTTGGTGCTGCTGGCAGGATATTCTGGTAGCCAGATGCTGGCTTCAGCGATTTCTCCTTAGTTTGTATTTGCAGTTAACACACAGCAATGTGTGTTAGCATGTCTGTGGGAATCAGTTCCCCTGATTTATGGGTTGCCATAAATCAGGGCTTCCCATTCAAATGCTGTAGCACTGTCCATAAGCAGCAGACTGACCATAGTGTAGACTGTTGGTGTCCGAACTTCAGGCCAGATTTTAACAGACCATTGTACCTCTCTATCGTGCCTGCCCTGGTAGGATTATATGGCACATGAAACTTCCATTTATCCCTAATTCTTGCATCGATTCTTGTATTGCATATCCAGTAAAGGAGGTGCCTTGATCACTTTGGATTACCAGTGGTCAACCACAAGCCACAGAGAGGTACCCTAGGCCTCTTTTGGTCGTTTGCTGGTCTGAGCAATGTGTAGGAAAAGCTGCATCCACACCAGTCATGACATCATCTCAGGTTGCTATGGGTCTCAGTGTAAGTCCCTCTTAGAGCACACAGTGCAGTCTTGCTGGACTCTGCTGACTTCTTCAAAGGTTAAAGGCAGGCCTCACTGACAGGCTGCAGCCCACATGGTTTTCTGCCCTGCATGCAACAAGCATTGATGTAACCATTGGGCCACATCACAGACAGGCTTTCCTTCTAGCCAATGTACTTGGGCCAATTCATCTGCTTCATCATCTCCTGGGGAAGCCAGCAGAAATGGCCTCTGCTCTTCTCCAGAGTTGTGACCAGAGTCCTATAGGTTTGCAGGTCCATTCAAGCCTTTGCCAGAGTCCCCAGACATAACCATCTTTGGTCACATGGACATCCAGCTCACAGGGTCTTGATGGCCTACATGGCCTTGACTGCCATTTTGCAGCAGTGAAAGTAAATGCATATGTCTCATCCCAGTCCCAGACACCCTTTCATACCAAATAGTATAAGGTCTTCAGAATTTCTTCTAAGTGCAGGATAAACCCTCTCCAGTAGCCTAAAAGACCCAAAAACTCCTGTAATCCACATTTATAAGAGAATCAGAAGCAAGCATGACATTATATGCAGTATTAGATGCCCTGTCCCTGTGGGATTTGGACTTGTTTCACTCTGTTAGCCTTACCCCTGTATACATCTATGACTGGGGCTGGGAGGGGTCCTGGAAACCACTCAGGTTGCCGTAAATCAGTGAGCATTTGGCTCCTCTGTCTACTGGAGCCAAGACCTGTTGTACATTCGCTGGGGACCAACGAATCGGTATTTCAACAGATGGTCTCTGGTCCTCACCTGGTCTCCCAAGACGGGTGTCTTGACTCTCCCCTCCGTCAAACTGTGTCGTGTACAGTCATCTTCGTGTACAGGTTCAGGTGGGGTCGGCTCTCTATCCAGCAGGAATTCTTGCAGGTGTGCAGCCTGGACTTGTGGCTTAGTCTCCAGCTTCAGTTTCTTGGTCCTCGCCTTAGCCAGAGGCCGAAACCACATCTCCAGCTTCAGTTGTTGCTATAATTCCAGTAAGATTTTATTTGACTTCCCTTCCAATTTCTCTTTGTCTGCTACTGCCTTTATTCTATCAAACCATGTCTGGATCCTTGTGACCCTCATGGGGCCCTTTAAACCCTTCCTCTCAGCAGACTGCACTGCCTTCTGTGCCCGCTTTGCTTCAGCCTCCCCCAAATCTGCCATAGTACAGGTAACCTCATTTGTGGGTTGCCCTAAGTGAGGGGCAGGAATGGCCACTAAGGGCCCAAAGAGGGACGGGGGAGCCATTTGCAGCACCTTATCCCCCATCTCTGCCATAAACAGCTCCTTCCAGGCCATCATTTACTGGGTTATAAGTGGAATTTTTCATTCCCAACTCCCGTTAACACCTGTTGAAGCTCAGTATACACCTGCCATCTAGCGGGGAAGGATGGTAAGTTGCCCCAGTTGGGCCATACAGTGCGAAGGGCAACCATCAGCCTTTCAAGCAGGAAATGGGTCCCAGGGGTCCTGTGTGCATTCTGAGGTCACTGCAGCAGGGCAGGATGAATTGTCATGGAAGCCAGCTTTCCCATCTCTGATCCAGACAGGGGGATCCCATCCACCCCTAAATAATCCGAAAGGTGCAGCAGCCAGGCTGGCATAGACTCTGAGGGTTTCTGCTGAAATGGAGCCCGAGTCCACCAGCTCTGCCTGTGTATAGGGGCAGAACCTGGAGTGCTCCACGACCTAGGGAGGGGGCTCATTGACTGCAGGTGTGTAAGGGTGTGTCCTGCAGTGGGCTGATTACATCGTCAAGGAGGTTAGGGTCAGGTGAGGATCCTGGCTCCCTGCAGTGTGATTTCATGCTGTTAGTACTAATGCTAGGTCATGTTTTTTTTTCTTCTGATTTTTGTTATACATTACATCTCTCCTTTTAAAAGAGTCCTTTCAGTAATTGCATTGGTCTCATTAAGGAGCTCACAGCTGCATCTCTGAGGCTCTGTTTGCACACTTTATCAATAGTCTCCCCTCTATTTTTTAATTGTAGTAAAATTCACGTGAACACAAATGTCATTTTAACTATTTTTAAGCATGCTCGTCGGTGGTCCTGAGTTGTGCTGCATAACCATTTTCAGGGCTTTATCACTGAGGCACGGGAGCCCTTAAGTATGACTTCCCTTTTACCTTTCCTGTGTCTGTGAACCTACCTAAGTTGGTGTTTCATGTATGTAGAATTCTACAGTAATTGTCTTTTTGTGCCTGGCTTATTTCATGCAGCGTCATGTCCTCTGTTTAGTGTGTACACCTTTTCTGGCTGAGTTCATAATGCCCTGTTCTATGGATAGACCACATTCTGCTCATCTCTTCACTGTTGATAAGCATGAGTTTTTCCCATCTTTTAGCTATTTTGAATAGTGCTGCAGAGAGCACCTGTGTACAGTATCTTTTTTGAGCACCTGTGTTCAGTTCTTTGGCGTGTATGGCTGAGTGGGCTTTGTGGGGTCATATCATTCTGTCTAGCTTCTGGGTGAACACCAGCTTGTTTCCACAGGGGCCACCTCCCGTGGTCCCCACCAGCAGTGCATGAGGGCCCGGTTTCTTTGCATCCTCACCAGTGTGTGTCGGGGCCTGCCTTTCAGCTTGTGGCCATCCTGGCAGCTTGGGTGGCATGTCCTGGGGCTCCTGAGGTTGGCCAGTGCTGTGTGGCAGCCCTGCTGTCTCTGGGCCGTCTTCGCTCTGGTTTTGCCTCCTTACTGGAGCTTCAGTACAGGAGTTTTAAAGATTGTACTCTTCCTAAAATATAAATGAAGCACAGTTTACTAAAAATTCACAGGAAAATGGCTGATGCTACTGAAGTGTAAAGTAGGCAGAACTGATGAGAAGGAGATCGACTGGTTGGATTCTGGGAGAATTTGAAAATACTTAAAATGAGACTCATAAAAACTCTAGGCTGATACTGCATAGGATGCCAGATACTGTCTGAGGAGGACTCTCAGTACTCAACGTATATTTATATGTACGTACCTTTGGCCATTTCTGAAGGCCTTTAGTCATATGCTTTTTTCCAACTGACTTTTTTTTTACACTTTAGAAGGAGTTCTTACAATAGTAAAATGTGAGAAAGCATTCTATTAGACATAAGTATCTTTTGTGTCTGAGAAAGAATCACATGTCCCCGTGCACTCACCTAGAGTATCAGCTAACAGTGTGGCCTGTGGCACTTGGGAGGAGTTGGCCACAGAGCTGACCGATGGGGGGATGGACATCGCAGGCAAGACAGGCATCTTTCAAAAGGGGTGCTGTATATAGGCTCAGGCAGGGCCTTCAGAAGGGTCCCAGGTTTGAGAGTTGGGGTGGACATGGCAGGCCAGGAGATGGTCTGTGGGGTGGTGCTGGCCTTGACCAGGCCTTTGGGCTGCCCACCCTTTCTGGAACATGCCCAGCAGAGCTTTTAAGCATGGCAGTGTTAGGGTTTTTTAGGGTTTTCCTTTAGACAGGAGACCAGCTGCTGCTGTAGTGCAGGTGGATGGAGAGAAGTCATGGCAGAGTCTGGCTGCCGTGCTCGTTTGGGGCCATGGGGCTGGGTGGCCAGGGCAGAGGGTGGTTGACAAGGAGTTTGTATCTGGTATGTGGCAGGCTTTGAAGGCACTTCATGGTGCGCATACTGACTGGAAGTACCAGCTGCCAGCATCTGTTAGTATCACCTCGTTTTAAACAAGTATCCTCTTGGCCTTCTGAGCTGGGCTGCATATAGTTGCGTCTTGGTGAGGGAGAAGTGAGGCATGGGTGCTGAGTCTGGGATGGAGCTGGGGTCCAAGCCAGCGATATGTCGTGTGTGCCGTGGTGTGACCAGCACACGGGCTTGGGTGTGTTCTGGGGCTTGGTGGTGGCCTGCGTGTACCGTGCTGGGGCGCACCTTTCCTGTCTGATGCACAAGCCTTCTGTATCCTAGGTCTAGTTTCTCGTTGGCATTTAAATTCCCACCATTTACAGCCCCAGAAACCTTACAGTTGCCTGATGCTTGCTGAGGTTCTTCACACTGCCTGTGTCCTCTCGCCCTTCTTGCGGGCACTGTGGAGCGCACAGGTGCCGTGGAGTTCCCATCTCCAAGTGCTGAGTAGCTCTAAAAAAATCCAGACTTTTCACAGTACATTGCTGTTTTCACACCTGACAACGTATAAGGATCTCTCGGTGTCACGTCACCCTTCTGAAGCCACTTCCAGGGCTCTCAGACTGTCACGTATGGTTGTTTGGCCCAGATCAGGATCCCAGCACAGCCCACACCTTGCATCTGGCTCTTGTGTCTGGAACAGGCTGTGCCCCCACTGCTGTGCATCGTCGTGGTGAGGAAACTGTTGGGGTCTCGCAGACTGTCTCACTTTATGGATTTCTGTTACTGCATTTCTAGGGCAAATGTGTTTTACCTGTTTTGCCCATTTTACTTTTTATATTGGTAACTTAAGATGCAGCAAATGACGTGCTGAGCGATTCCCCTGTGATTGTTTTATATCATGAAAACCTTGGTTGAAACTTAGAAGGTAAGAGATAGCTCTTTGGAGTGGGACTGGAGTCACTCCAGTTTTATGGGCACCTCTCGGAGCGTGGAGCCACTGCAGTACGAGCTGCGGGTGGCTGGCGGACGGGCTGCATGACTGGCCAAAGCATCCTTTCTGCCCCACCAGCTCTGCTCTGGGCCCTTCGGCCAGGGAGGAATCCTGACTCCAGCCAGGGCTCTGTGAATGTTTATCTTAATTACTCCAAGTTAAATCAGGGGAGGACGAGTAGATGTCTGTGAGTTTTGAGCCCTGTGGGTGAAGGTCGTAGGTCACTTCAGTGTCCTGTTAGGCTGCGTGTCCTGTGAACTCCTGATGGTGCCACGTGGAGACCTCACCCAGGGCCCTGCCCTGTGAGGTGGGGCCAGCAGTGCGGTGAACAGGAAGATATTCCTAGGGGAGGTGGTGTCAACCTTTGCAGGTCTGGAAACTTGGTTTTGTCAGTAAACCAAACTGTGGCAATCATACTATCCAAATTTGTAAGATGTGTAAAACTAGAAAATCAGCCTATTTATTGGTGGCGGGAAATGTGTGTAACCTCTACTGCAAGGAAAGCCAGATAAAAGTAGGCGTTGTGTGGCCCCCCCTTCCTGATTTATGCCTTCAGAAAGACACCTGCGTGGGCCCAGCAGCAGCTCCACCTTGGGGGCCTGTTCTGGCCAGGGCCGGTTTGTTTTGTTCTCCTCTGCAGACTCGGAAGGGTCCAGATAGCTGGTGTAACTCAGAAACTTAGGCCCCAGAGGCGGGGCCTGCTTTCCTGGTGGGCACCTGCTGCCCCTGCCATCTCCCAGTTTGCTGCGTCTTCTCTCCAGTCCTGTTCTGAGAGGGCTTGGCCTGGCCTGTGCACACAGGTAACTGGGCCAGGCCCGGGGCTGCGGGTTCTCCTGTGGGAGAAGAGCCCAGTCCTGTCGTCCATGCCACTCCACAGGCTGCCCTGGGCCTTGGTGCCTCTGAGCAGCATTGATCCTGTTACCCCAGCTGAACTGGGGGGCCAGCAGTTCAGATGGGGCGTGGAGGGGGGTGGTCTTTCCTGCTCCATGAGCCTTGGGCCTCAGCTGGAAGCTCGTGCACCTGGGGTGGGGTTATCTGAAGGCTCGTTGGCTCATGCCGCTCGAGGGCGTTGCTGGTTACATGGGCCTCTGGCCTGACTGTGGGCGGCTTCCCTTGTGGCCTGGGCTCGGCACCGCACCCCAGACATCAGGGCAAGGCAGTTACAGAGGCCTGTCAGAGGTGAGGGGACTCTGGGGGGGGAGCCCACCCATGTGTTTAGGGTGCATGTAGGATGGGACGTGCATTCGTCTTGATGTCTTTGGGCAACACAGCTGAGAGTTCTGGGCTGGGGGCGGCAAGGGTCTTGCACCCCAGCTTTCCTTCTTTGCAGAGGCTGTTAAGGGTCACATGGCAGATGAAAAGGAAGATACTTAGAACCCCTTCAGTGTAGTTTCGGGAGCTCCTTTGGATATTAATTGTGTTTTCCAAATTTAGCAGCTAACTCCTTTTTCTGCCAAAGGAAGAAACAAATAGACAAAAGAGGCAAAAGCAGACCTATCAGACATGAGCAGAGTTCATTTTTTCTCTCTATCCATTTGGATAATTGAGTGAAATTGGTATGTGGAAAATAGTTTAAAAGTGGGGAGTGGGCAGATAATTGTGTATCTGGAAAGTTCCCTGGATGAGCTGTGCCCGTCTTTGAGGCCCTGCTGGTGTTCAGAGCCCTGCCTTGGTGCTTGGGAGACTGCCGCCGCTGGCCAGGGACCTCCCGCAGAGGGGGGGGCCCTTGGCCGGTCAACCTGACATTCTCCTACTTTGGCCAGAACCAAAGCATGTCGGCCCCCGTGAGGTGCCACCTCGGCCCTGTTTGCAGGGTGCTGCAGGGCGAGCACGGGGTGCAGTGAGCCAGAGAGCTCGTTGGAGGAGAGGGGCTTTCCCCCCCACGGCCTCCCTGCCTGAGAGGAAAGCCAGGTGGCTGGGGCTGCGGAGATGTGTGTTCGGGGGTCTCCTCCCACGGCACTGCCTTTGGGTGTCTCTGCTGCTCAGGTGGGCAGTGTATGAGGGCTGGCGCCCCCCTCACCTCCCTGCCCCAAAGCACAAGTGTCAGCACAGACATGTTTCAAGGAGAAATCAGGAGGCTAGCAGTTCTCTGGTGGACGGTGGTTTCCCGCCAGCCTCCCCAGTGCAGATCACTTTCTCTTGGCTCTGCCGCTTGCAGACATGCCCTCTTGCCACTGTCATCCCAGACGCTTCCTGAAGTAGCTTTGACTCCTGCCCTGCAGATGTGTGTGTACAGTTTGGTGGCCTTCTTGGCATTCCTGGGACATGTGAGGTAGCTTGAGCACTGAGCTTATCTGTAGGATGGCCAGGCCTTGCCTGGGAGCTTGGGAGAATAGTCTGTGGGGCTGGACAGGAGCTGGCTGGCTGCCTCTGGGCCCCTCTGCTAGCCCTGCTGCTTCCAGCCAAGATCCAACCAGAGCTGGCTCTGTGCGGACGCAGAGCCCTCGGCTTCCATGTCTGAGTTACGTGCTGTGTCTCCTGGGGCACTGGTGCCTGTCTGCCCTGCCCTCCTCAGGGCTCTGTGTGGCCCCCTGAAGTCCCCTACCCAGTGCACTGTTGTGAAGGGCATTGGCATCTGTTCTGAATCTCTGGGAGCTGTGAGTACTTGACTAAGGTGCTCGCTGTGGCTAGAACCTTTCTGATGGGATTGGCCTTTCCTCTTTGGGTCCTGGATGTGTGTTGGCTGGTTTGGGCGGATGTCATTGTGTCTCCAGAGAGCCGCTCTGGCCAGGCTCAGCACTCAGGTGTCCCTGCGTGGCAGCTCTTCCGCATGGAGATGGTCCCTCCCCTCTCAGGTAGAGCTGGTGCAGGTGCTGATGAGGCTTGGGGGCTGATGGTTAAACACGAAGGACAGGATGTATCACGGTCATTCTTGGAGGTTATGAAGGTTTTTCACAAAATTGCACCGTTAATCATTTATGCTCTTTGCGTAGCAGAAGCTGTCTTTATAAAAAGCATCTAAAGTCAACTAAAATTGAGGTGAACTATAAAACAAATGGTATTTGATGCATTATCATTTGATGTTTGAGGACCAAGGAGAAATGACTGTGGGTGAAGAGTCAGGCCCTCCTGTGGGGGCGGAGGGGAAGTCCTGATGTGCCACGAGGAGACATTTTATTCAATTTGCTGTCACATGTTGGCTGCCTTTGTTTACTTCCGAATCAGGTTATTTAAGTTGTAAATGAGTATTATATGCTATGTGAAGATTGCATTTAGGGGGAGGGACAGACCAAATAAAGTGATGGTGCTGAAAAACTTGTGAGACTTTTTATTTTGATCATTAAGAAAATTTGAACACAACCTAGACACACCCAAGTAACAGACCCCCATGTGGAGCGAGCACACCGCAACTGTCCTGTGTTCTAAAGTGAACCTGCGACGTACCTAGAGTGGACACCACTGTGCCACCTGAAGAATAGGTACCACACCCATGGCCTTAGCATCTGGACATTTTTCCCTCCCATGTTCCCTTTTTTTGTTAAAGTGTGAAGAACTAGGTTTTTTCTTGGGAAGTAACTCTCTAATGTGTGGAATTGGATGTCAGCTGACTGTTGTCTGGCTCTCACTCTTGCACTGAGGGGCCTTGGCTGTGCAGAACGTACCATTCAGGGTCTGAGGTGTGAGCGTCTCAGTGGCACTGACCGCAGCTGATCCTCTGAGCGGAGCCCTCCATGACTGACCTGGGCTTGTGAAGTGGGCCCGGGTCAGAGCAAGTTGAGGCAGGCAGGCAGGCTCCCAGAGAGGCGGCCTTGGGATCTGGGCACCTGTGCAGGGTGGAAATTGGCTTGATGGGAGTATTTGGAGGCTGTGCGGTAAGACCTTCTAATCCCTTTTTCCCCTGTAATTCATTTTCTTCTGCATCCTGTTCTCTTCTGAAAAAATTGTTTCATTCATAATTCTTTTTGTTTTTAGGAGTGTGATTTCACAGGGCAGAAGAGTATTGCCGTGTAGACGTTGCCGCTTCAGAATTAGAGAAACTGCGTCCTCTGTCTTTTGCTGGTGCCCGCACACCAAGGGTAGGGCCCAGTTACCTTTGGGATTCAGGTGAACGTGCACACACTGAAACACAATTTGTCACTTTCATGAGCCTCAGCTGTAACTGGGTGTCCGTATCTGGGGTGGCTAGAGTGCCAGTTGCTCTGGGAGCTGGAAGTGCACTTGGCCTTTCCAGGCGAGGCTGGGGTCAGGCTCAGGTCACCTCGTGAGACATGTTTTACCCTATATCAACTGCAGTTTTCTTCTTTTTCTCCATCCCCGCCTGAACCTTAGTACGTCAGACTGACACTCTGAGCATGTCTGTGGAGAGGGTGCTCAGTACAGCCCTCACGTCAGGCGCAGGCAGAGGCACCCTCGTGGCCCTTCTCTGCCGTCCCGGCAGGTCTGCCCCGTTGCTGTCTAGAACCCATTCTGGCCTTACACTGGGTGCACTGTACCTGCTCTCCCAGGGCATTTCAGCCCTTGGCAGTCAGACCACTGTTACGATGGGGATCTTAACTGTGGGTGTGAAGTTGAACGAGGGTCTAAACAGGCTTGTGAAGTCACCGAGCTCTGGTTTTACTGTCAGTGCAGGTCCTGTGTGTGAGCAAGTGGTGAGATCTGGACATTCCTGGGCCACACGCACGTCCTGGGAGGGGTGTGGAGGTGGGCGGAAGAGGGTGCAGGGCCCTGGGCGCCACCGCCACCTCGTCCCTGCCCACCTACCTCCCTTTCCGGGCCTCTCCTCCCCCGCGTCCCACAGCCCCCTCTGCCCTGTGAGTCATCAGCAGTCGCTGAGAGAAATGAGCAAGGAGGATGCTTGGCTTTTAAGCCAGAGGCACAAACAAGGCAGAGATGCTAGAGTTTTGTTTCTGGCTCTTCGGCTTGTACAGGGCTGACATGGAGGATTCCTGAATGCAGATGAATGGATACAGAACAAAATAGTAGATAATTCTGGGATGATCTGAAAGTGTATTACATAATATTCTTAAAACAGGCTCTTTTTGGGGAAAAGTCATGAAGTGTAGTTTCTTGGGTAGTATGTGTGACTGAGGGTGGTGCCCGCTGAGTCAGGGGAGGCTCGTCCAGGGGCAGCAAGGGCCCAGGAGCCCCGGGGTGTTCTCAGGAGGCCTGTGATGTGGTGGGCTTCGTGTCTGTGAGGTGGGTGTGGCCTCGAGTCCCCTTGACACTCTCTTAAAAGAGATCAAGGACCGCAGAGGGCTCTTTCTACTGGTATTTACTGAGAAGGAAAGAAAAACAAAGCTTTAAAAGATCACTTACTCACTCAAAGATAACAAAAGTAAACAGGTGACACATTACTTAGGTGTTAAGGTAAATATTTCTGTGGAAAGTAACTGCTTTCTGAACCAAAGCTCAGGAGACAGAGCAGCAGGGCTTTGTGCTGGCCCATCAGTTTTATGTCCTGCCTCCGCAGCAGCCTGTGGGGTCCCTGTTTGCCTGGAGTGAATGCAGAAAGTGGCCCCTCACATGTGCGTGCAGGTGCGTCCCGGACACACCCTTCAGCCTGCTCCCAGGACCTGGGCTCCCCATGTGGGAGGTTTCCAGGGTCCAGCATAGAAACCCATGTGGGTAGTGCCAGGAGGAGATGCTGCTTCCTTGCCCTGATTGTCATGTGGTGAGGCCCTGCCGCCTGGCCTCCCCCTTTTCAGTGAGGCCACGTACAGGCCCTGTTCCTTATCAGGTTTTACCCACAAGATGGAGTGCTTTGAGCCGCGGGCCCTTCCTGACTTCATCAGCCAGCACGAGGGAGCTCCCTGCCTTCTCCGCTCTTCGTCACCCGCTCACGGTGTTGTGCTTGTGCATTTGGTCATTCATGCAGCAGATTGTGATCTGTGCCTGCCTGTCTTCATTCTGATGCTCAGAGTATCCCAGACTTGGCCAGTGGGCATCCTCAGTCTTTGTGTTCTTCTGACGGGTGCTGCCTACTCTGAGCACATCTTTCTTGGGTTTGACATGATGATCTAAACTCACCGTGTGTCCCCCGCAGTGGGCCGTCTTCCCGGGAGCCCTGCCTCTCCTGGTAGGAAGTGGCCTGGAGGAACCAGGACCTTGCGCTCAGCCTTGCTCTGGGGCTTCGCCACAGTTAGAGGTTTCCCCTGGCGCTGCCATTGGCCAGGACTCCTCCTCCTGGCCACGCCCCCTTGCCCAAAACCATCATCCCCAAACTCTGCGTGCAGAGCTGAGGCTCAGGCCGCACAACACCTGCCCTTACTGTCAGGGTTTCCACAGTCTCCAGGAGCTGGGGCGCCAGCAGGGCCAGCAGTCCGTCTGGTCCTGTTGCTGGCTTGGGCCACACATTTCATCTTCTGCCCTCTCCTAGTTCAGGGCTGATTTCCTGGTCACTGGCCCTTCTGAAAAGGTGAAGAAAACCAAGTTGCCTCCCAATATGCGTAGGCTCAGCCCCCAGAGGGCATCTGAACTGGGATGTTTCTGTTCTGCTCTGCTCACGGGCTGAGTTCTGGCACAAGGTGCATAGGCAGCACCCTGCTCTGCCGTTGCCCACGAGGGGTCAGGTGGCTGCCACTTGGCCTTTCCTTTGCTCACGCAGCAGCCACTGGTGTGTCTTGCAGAGTCCGCCCTGGTGTGCAGCTGTGTGCAGAGCAGACCCAGAGCCGAGGTGGAGGCTCTCCGTACCCAGTGGTCTAGCTTCCTCAGCCTCTTAGGAGGGCCTCCCTCCTCCCCCTGCCACATGCAGTCAGCCTGTCTGCTTGGCACTGCCAGCATGCTGGGGTGTGTGTCAGAGACCAGGGCAGAGCCCTCCCGTGGGACCTGGCATTTGCACGCTAGTGGGGCAGGCTGACAGGCTGGGTCTGGGGCAGGAGGCGGGCTCCAGGTGAGGAAATGGGAGCAGAGCCCAGGTCTGGGGCTTTGCTGTCCACAAAGAAGACCGCCTCTCCTTAGTGAGGTGGTGGGAAGACGGGGGGGTTTGGGAGGAAGGCGCCATGGTTCCTGGAGTTTCTGCTTAGTGCCTTGCACCAGCCGCAGCTCCCCGCGGTGCACGTGGCTAGGTGGGATTGCAGAAGGGCTGGCTTTGCCTGGAGGGCCCACGGGAGGCGTGGGAGCCATCCAGTGCGGCAGACCGAGGGGCCACACGAGCACAGGGCCCTTTGTGAGTGTCCCCCTGTGCCGCTGCAGCCCATGGTCTCTTTTATGGACTTCATGGCACCCCACTCTGAACTTAAGCAGTGTGTTCCTCCGTACCCAAGAAGAACAGGGTCTGTGAGCTTTTCTGAAAAGGGCCACAAGAGGCTTTGACTGCAGACGGATTGTCTGTTGTTTACAGGCCTGTGATGTGGGAACTGCCACCAGCCGGCCTGAACCTTGTTTGTTCACTAAGATCTCCAGATGGGCTGGCAAATGCCTGGTCCATGTGGGTGCTCCTGGTCAGTAGTAGAGGTTGGTCTTTGTCCACGTGGCTACAGGGACAACTGACTTCCAATATGAGAGGGACCATGTGTGGCTTGTGTGGAGTGGGTGTCCACCCAGGTGCCATGAGCCATGGGTTGAGGGCCAGGGTGGGGCGCTGCCAACAGGACCTTCCTCTAAGTGTGCTTGCCTCAAAAAACCAGGCCCTTTCAGGTCTCTGAAACAGGCTCAGGGATCCAGGCATCCTTCACCTCCACTCTGAGCACCACTGGAGCTACACATGGAGCCCAGGGCAGGCAGGAGGGCCTGGGGTTGGTGGCAGGTCGCTGGGCTGCGCCTGCCTCTCTCCTGGCCTGTGAGCTGCTGGTGAGGCTCTGGAGGCCCTGAGGAGGGAGGTGCTGGGGGTGGCCCAGGGGGCAGGTGGGTGCTGCTGCTCTTTGGAGCCACACCTCGGTTCAGTGAAATTAGCCGTGAGCGCGAGGCTCAGTAGGAGTGTTCCGAGCATATCCTGTGGTGTCCTCAAGTTTCAGAAGTGCCTCCGTGTGGGAAGCCTGCAGGGCCTCTGCTGCCAGTCCCCAGCATGGGCAGGGCAGTTGCCCAGCTCTTTGCTTCCCCTTTCCACAGGCATATGCTGGCTGCTGCACCTGGAGACTGGCTTAGGAGCATTTTCTGTGTTCATGCTCACTTTTCCAGCCAGACTCTGACCTTCCCAAAGGCAAAGATTTTTATCTTGAAACGATTCCAAGAGGTCGTATATAATTCATCTTCCACATAGTAGACCAAATATGTAGGGATTCAGGTTTTTACTGAATATTCTTGATTTATTCATTCATAACTTTTTTGTATTTGTTTGGCATTTGAAATACTTAGATGAATTATTATCAGCAACAGAATGCACTTTGAGATAATTTGTAGCATTCCTATAACAGAGGCAAACATTTGAGATTTCTGATTATGTAAGTAATGCACAAATGCGTTCTTACTGTTAAGAAACCATCTCAGAAAATACAGATGAGGGAAAGACTTTCTTGTTTTGCGAATGCCATTCTTCCTGGAGGTCACTGTACCTGCTGGCTTGAATGTACCCCAGTGGGCCAGTCGTCTGAGGGTCAATTTTATGTGTGAATGGTTTTGACTGGGATGCTATGTCCTTTTGACAAGTCGTGTCGGCAAACTGCTTGTCCGCCTGCTGATGAACCCAGGCTGACAGTTGTCTCTTTTTAGCAGGCAGTTCCAGTAAAAGGGGATGCGAAGCAGGACTGCTACGTGCAGACAGAGCTGCTGCGAGGAGGTAAGGCGGGGTCTGATCCTGCTCAGGGCTGGGGCTCCCACCAGTTCCTGGGCTCCTGACTCCCTGGTCTGATGTCTCCTCTGTAGCTGCTCACCTCCCCCATCCCCAGATAGACACGCACACACTGACCTGCTCTAGGGGAAGCCTTCCAAAGGGCAAAGAGCTGAGGCCCCACACTCCCCCTCTTCATGTCCCCAGAAAATGGGGTGGGGGTGTGTGTGCGTGTGCTCACACGGGCGCTTATGACCACTCAGCTCATACCATGCAGAGCTGAATGGTCGAGGCTTCCGCCTCCTGAGCACCCTGGGCACACGCTCAGGCATCAGGGCTCAGTACCGCGTAGGGGACAGTGAGGTGCTTGGGCGACTTGGCGCATCAGTGCATCGTGCTGAGCAAAGGGAGCCAGAGCCATTGGCCCCATGCCCTGTGACGATGTTGCCCCGGCATGATAATGTGGTTCTGGGCAAGGAGAAATGAGAGCCTTGGAAGTAGCAGACTTGTCAGGAGGTGGAAGGAAGCTGGTGAAGGGGGTTTGCGGAGGGGCACTTTGTGGGGACGGGTACCCCATAAGGAGCCCTGCTTGGGGTTACGAGGCCGTGCTTCACTGAGACGCGCAGAACAGGTGGTGACAAATGAATCCGTGGCACAGGCAAGCCCTACAGCACTGACCAGGGCTCTTGGAGAGCAGCATCCCAGCTAGAGTCTGGTGGCTGGCGGCCCAGGCACAGTGCAGCATGGCTCTGTGGGGCAGGCTGTCCCGCTGGGCCTGCATGGAGTTGCCTCAGCTGGCACAGGAGGAGGCACCACACTGGCTGTCACCCTCCCCCATGTGCGTGGCTGCTCCCAGCATGTCAGGTGTTCCAGCACGTTCTCTCACACCACACACCCTAGCCTAAGGGGCTTGGAGGCACACAGCCACCCTGCTGGGTCAGGCCCACCCGGTGAGGACACCTGAACAGGGGTTTTGCCGCTGGTGGGATTGCTGTGTGCGCCTCGGGAAGAGCGGGAGGGCTTACCATAGCCGGTGCTGCGCAGGCCCTGTGTGCACCTATGTGTCTGGCTAAGCCGCTCTGAGGGCCCTGTCTGCATCTTCACATGGCCTGGTGGTGCCTGCCATGGGCCACTGTGCACCTGACATGGGTGACTGCAGGTCAGCCCCTTCTCGCTTCCCTGCTGTCCCTGGAGCTGTGGTGGCCCCTTCTACGTCCACATGGCCATTTCCTCTTGTGCCCATAATGTGCATGCTGGATGGAGGCCCGCCATGGGTGGAGATGGCATGGGCACACAAGGGGGCAGAAGGGACCCAGTGGCCCTGCCACAGGGCAGGGATGTCTTCTCTGTGTGTGCATGACTTTGTGTGTAAGCTCACATTTTATAGCAGAATTGCTTCAGATTCTAGAAAGATCACCTTGGCTCTCATAGGCAGGGTGGGTTGGGAGGTCTGGCGGCTGCCTCCCTTGTCAGAAACCTGCTGCCTGGGGGACTCCAACTTATGTCTCCCCTCTGCCTTGAGGGGTCTTTTCTAGGCAGCCAGGCTGTTTCTGGGATGGAGGCTGTGGCCCTGCCCTGCATCCTGTCCCACGTTGGACCTCTGGTGCCCCAGCCAGCCAGCCAGCTCCCCTCTGCTACACCCCCTCACTTCCCATCTGTCCCGCACTGTCTGCCCACCCACACCTTACTTTCTTATCCAGCTGACAGTCTCTGCCTTTTATTAGAGTGTTTGATCATCAGTCTGTTTTGGTTTCATTGGACAACACTGTCTTTTCTCCCCCCATTTTCTTTTAGTTGTTCTCTCTCTGTGATTGCATTCTTTCGGATTGAGCATTTTTTATGACTCCTTGTCACCTCCACTCTTGGCATATTAACCCTCATAGTCCCCTTTCTTTTTTTTTGTCAGTGTTTGCTTTTGGGCTCACAGCATTCATCTTCAATCAGTCTACTTTATGAGCCATGCACTCCATGACGTGGGCCTTTAAAAATGAAGTCCATTTCCCCCTTGTCCTTTATGCTATTGCTACAGATTTTACTTTCACAGGTGTTAAAAGCCACAGAATATAGTGTTGGTATGTTAGCTTTCAACATTCAGTTATCTTCCAAAATTTTTTTTAAAATGACAGAATAAATTCTTACATGTTTATAATTTGACATGAAATCTTTATTCCTTTTTATAGCTGAGTATCATTTTCCTACCACCTCAGGGTCTGTATTTAACATTATTCGGTGTGTTTCTCTGCTGGGGACTTATTTTCTTAGCGTTTGTCTGTCTGCAGCTGTTCCGTTGAAGGGAGTCGTGTAGCCTGTGGGATTCTAGGGGGTGTTTTGCCCCCTGTAGCTTGACGATGTCGCCTTGCTCCCTGGCCGGATCGGAATGGGGCAGGGGCTGTGGGCACTTCTGCCTTCCCCGCACGTGCTGACTTCTGCAGTGGGATCGCACTGTGCTCTAGCGAGGTTGGTGTGCGCTCACCCTGCTGGTTGTTCCTTAAGCTCCTTTGCTCGCTGATTTTATTGTTCTTATGATTGGAAGTCTTTGGCAAAAATGTTTCTCAGCCATTGCTTCTCCAGCTGTATGTTCCTGCCTCCTTCCGCTGCGGGTATTTCAAGTCTGAGTCCTCTTGCGCACGTTTCAGCCCTCGTGTCTGGGCTTTATGTTGTGTCTAGTGGTAGAGGTCTCTCCTCCCGGCCTGGTCTGTGGCAGTTTTGTCGCAGATAATCTTGTTTTCGTCCTTAGAAGTTCCCTTTGGGTGGGTGCATGTGGTGTGGGTGTCTGTCTGTCTCTGCGTTTGTGTTTCCCTGTAAGCTCTTCGTGGTGCCCCTGTAGAACTTTGAACACTCACATCTGCTGGCTCATCGCTTCCGTCATTTCTGGCGTTGTACTGACTGATTGTTCTCCTCGTTACGGATTCAGCCGCTCTTCTGTGTGTCTTGTAACTTGCTTACATATTTTGAATAGTATTGTTGGTGCGTTGAATGTGATGTTAGATTTTGTTATCTTTTTTTTTCCCAAATAGATTGATGGGCTTTTCCAAGGCACTTGTTAATTAGCTTGCAGAGAAATTTGGCCTCTTCTTGCTTGTCTGCAAACATCTTTAGCACTGGACCAGGGTCACCTTCTCTCAGTGCTTGGTCTGCACCAAACGGGCGCTCATGCTCAGGTGGCGGGTGTAGGTCCGCTTACAGCTCCACTTGTAAGATGCAAGCCCTGCGAGGCTTCTGCGGGCCTCCTGTCACGCGGCTGGCCCTCTGTCGCTCGGCTCACACTCCAGACTTGGTGTGAGTGTTCTGACTTGGGAGCAAGGTGTGGCTCTTCGTCTGCTCACTGCTCCTTGAGTTCTTCACGACCACACATGACATTTCTCAGTGTGTACAGGCGTTGCCCTGATTATTTCGTATTTTCTTACGTGACTGTAGATGGTGTGTTTAAAATTTTATTTTACCATTGTTAGTTGCTATAGTATATGGATAGGCACTTTATCTTTTGCAGCTGAACCCTACTTTGAGATAATGCAGCTGTCGGAAGGAATAGAGCAGCCTGTGTGCTCTCCACCAGGGTTCTCCGGTGGTGACCTTTTGCAGAACTGTTGCCCTGTGGGACAGCCATGATGCTGATGTTGACGCTTCCCCCACAGCTTACCCAGATTCCCCGCCTTGCTCGTGCTCATGTGCCTTCAGATGCAGAGCACGCCGGCACACGTGGTTCCCTCTGTGGCCTTTCCTAACCACCGCCTCCAGGCCTCACTCCCCCACTCTTGCATTTAATCCCTGGCAACGACTAATCTGTTCGCTAGTTCTGTCATCTTGTCATTTCAGAAATGTTATATAAATGGTATCATACTGTGGGCTACCTTTGGGCTTGACTTTTTTCACTCGACATTATAATCAATCCCTGGGTGATTCGTCCAAGTGACTTCATGTGTCCGTGAGTGGTGGTCTCCAGTATAGATGAACCATGTTTTGCTTATCCATTAACTTGCTGAAGGACAACAGGGTCACTTCCAGCTCTTACCTGTTCCAGTAAAGCTCCTGGGAACATTCATGTTCATTGGTGTTTGGACTTTACTTCTTATTTTTCTGGGGTAAGTGCCCACGAATGTATTGCTGTCACATGGGAAGTGTCTGCCTAGTTCTATAAAAAGCTGCTGAAACTAGTTTCCATGCCCGTGCACCTTTCAGCACCCCCAGCAGTGACCTGGGCTGGCATCCACCTTCTGACCGAGCCTCAGTCATGTGTGGTGGGCCGCACTGTGGTCAGTGTTGCTACCCTTTGGTTTGGGAAGTTTTTAATTTTGATGGTGTCCAGTTGTCAGTGTTCCCATCAGGGATTGTACTTCCGGTGTTAAGGGTAGATTCTGTCTTACTCCAAAGCCTGAAGATACTTTTCTCCTAAAAGTTACCTAGTTTTACATTTTATATTTACATTTATTTTTATTTACATATATTACAGGTTTAGGTCAAGGTTTGTTTTTGTTATTACTCTACAAACTCAGTCACCAGCCCGAGCAGCCTGCATACGGGCACTCTGGGCTTCCGCCAGGCTCATGTCTGTCACAAGTGCCCTTTGCTGCAGTGCTCTGACCTGCCTGCCCCGGGTTACCCTCTTGCTTGGCTGACTGCGCTGGCCAGGCGTTCAGAACCAAGCTGGTTAGTGCAGATTGCAGCGGCCGCAGCCCAGCGTCCTGCTTCACTCTGACAGGGATGTGGGGGTCCCCGCACCAGGCAGTCCTGCCACGCCTGTGGGCATCCTGTGCTCACACTGCCTCCCTGGAGTCGGGCAAGACCCTTCGGATAGGGGCTCAGCGCCATAAAACTGCCCCTGCCTAAGGCACCAGTCACTGTTAGACCATCCCCAGGGGTACCCACTCTTCCTGTCAGCCGGCTATAAGTCAGAGGGTCCCGTGACCGCCTCCTTGGGTCTGGTAGTCAGCTAGAAGGCTTACAGAACTCAGGAAAGCCATTTGCTTCTGTTACTGGTTTGTTATAAAGAACACAAGTCAAGAACAGCCAGATGGCAGGGATGCATAGGGCATGTGAGAGGGGCCTTGGGCCTCTGTGCTGTCTCTGGGGGCACCACCCTCTGCTATAGGTAAATTTGTTCTGTGAAGCTGCTTCCTAGGCCCTGTTTTCTTTCTTAGTGATGTTCAGTTTTATTTTACAGAAGTGCCTTGTTCCTGGTGGGCTGCGATCTGTGTGATATGTTTGGAATTTTACTACCTTAAAATTAATTTGCTCAACGTGGGTTGTTTGCTCTGTGCCTCTGATTATTTTAGACTGTATCCCTTGGGCAGGACTCCGGGCCTGCCTGCAGCTCATGGGTGGGGTGGGCAGCGCTGAGGTGCTTGAGCTCAGGGCAGGCTCCCCTCTTCAGGATTTGGTCTCCCTGATTAACAGCCAGATGTCAAAGTTAAAGTCTAAGACATCATTTTATATTTAATCTTTTTGAACTTAGATTTATATGAAACTAAAAAGTTTTTCCATAAACAGTTTTATGTAAGCCAAAGAAATGGTTCCTGTAGCTGGTGGTGTCATGGTGGGCAGAGCGGCAGCCACTGACCCTTCTCCTCTGTCTGCAGAGATTCCCATGGCTGCCGATGAAGGCCCAGCAGAGAAGCAGGGAGGAGAGGTCCCTGTGGCCGCAAGTGGTGAGACCAATGGGCCCTGTGGGAAAAGCGAGGCGGGCAGCCCTCTTGCTGCAGCGCACACTCAGGAGAAGACCGCCGTCAGCCTGCAGGAAGCTGCCGGTAAACTAGCCCGAATAGCGGAGAACGGGATTTCAGAAAGAGACGCTGAATTAGGGAAGCGAAACCACGTTGGAGCCGACGACCTCTCACAGACGCCCGCCATTGGGAGCACCGGGCGCTGCTTCGGCAGGGCGGCAGTGCAGGAGCAGCCCCTGCGGGTCGCCAGCACTTTGGCCTCCTCACTGCCGGGCCACGCTGCCAAGTCCCTCCCCGGGGGGCCCTGCAAAGGGAGGACTCCCAGCGCCTCTGCTCAGACGCCAGCCGCAGGGCCAGCCCGGCTCGGGGAGGGGAGTAAAGATGCAGAGGACAAGAAGCCCACGGCCGCTGGCACCGATGTCAAGGTCCACAGGGCCCGGAAGACCATGCCGAAGCCCATCCCTGGCCTGGTAATGCGGCCTTTCGGGCGGGGCCGCCTTGTGTCTGTCTCGCTGTCCCTTTCTGGCTGTCTCCCGTCTCATGTGATGAGGCATATTGGCTTTTGTGCATTGAGAGAGGCCAGAAGTGGCAGAGGCCATCTGACAAGCAGCCGCCGGGCTGCTGAGGGCCTGGGAGTGCTGGTGATGTCCCATGGAGGGGCACAGCGGGGGGCCCCTCAGCCTGCTCCCTAGTCTTTGCTCTTCTTAAGGCGCCCTTTGCCCGCTGAATAAAGACACATCGGATGCTCAGGGCACCTCTTCTGCTTCGGGCCTGGGGCTTTGTTCCTGCTCAGGAGCTGAGCGCTGTCCCTGTCCTGCTGGGACGTGAGTAGGCTGGTGTTGGTCAGGCCCACAGGTGACAGGTAGAGGGACAGAGGACTGCCTTGAGGGTGCACATGGTGCATCCTCACACCACCCACCGGGCTTGGGGCTGCTCTGAGGACAAGCAGCACTTTCCTGGTTTTTGCTCACACTGTTGAGGATTGTGGGCCTGCCAGTGATGCGCCTTCCAGGTGCCCAGATGCGAGTGTGCTCCCCCAAGCCCGTGTTCTCTCAGGTCGGGGTGATTCCCCTGGGATCTTCCATCCCTGGCACTGTGGTGAGCTTCCTGAAGCCAGGCCGGTTGCCATCACTAGTGGTCATCTGCGCCTCTGGTTGGCAACCCTCCAGGCAGGGCCCCGTGGTCTTGGCTCTCCTCTCTGCCAGTGCCTGGGCAGCTTCTTACCAGTTCCCCAGCTCTGTCATGGTCTTTAGCACTTCACACTTCACGTCCCAGAGTCCGGCCACCTGCTAGTGAGGGGCCTTTCAGGTTTCCAGTTTGGGGCTGCTCCGTGCATTGACGTACACATTTTTGTTGGAATATAGTCTTAGTGTTTCTGGATAAACATCCAGGGGTGTGACTGCAGGTTGTGTGGTGGTTGGATTTCAGTTCCATAAGTTACTGTCAAACTGCCTTCGCCATGGCTGCTGCCCTTGGCCCCGGCAGCTGGGCTGTGGCCGCACGTCCCTGCTGGTGCCTGGTGTTGCTGTCCTCTGTAGTGGCTGTGGCTTTAGGCGGACTGCCTGATGGCTGGTGGTGGTGCATCTCTCTTCAGGGCTCATTTGCCATCTTTATCCTTTTTGGTGAAATGTCTTTCAGACCTTTTACCAGTTTTAGAACTAAATGTCTTGTGAGCCTGGGAGTTGTGGATGTGAGCCCTCCAGGTGGGCAGCCATGGGTCTTGGTGGAGCAAAAGGTCTCTCCATTGTACAAAGTGCCAACATGTCAAGAGTTTTTTCTCATGGTTTGTGCTTCTGATGTTATGTCCAAGACCTCTAAGCCTTAGGTACCAAAATTTTCTCTAATTTTTAAAAAAGCTTTTTTAGTTTCATGTGACTTTTAAGTAAATGATCCATTTTGAGTTAGTTTTTTGTTAGGTGTGAGGTTCAGGATGAAGGTCATTTTTTTTGCCTACCATTTTTTGGCCCATCATTACCAATGTTAAAATGTATGTCAGAAATTTTATATTATTTATTTATGTTCTTGAAATTATACACTGATTCCATCCCACTCCCATGATATTATCTCTCATAGAGAAACTTTCATTGTCCCCTGCCGTATTCTGTTAGGGGAAGAAAAGCAAGTTGAAATTTAAAGAAATTTCTGACTGCAGGGCTTGTAAGTGTTCAGTTTGTTCTGAATTGTGTTATTATAGTTATTAGTGTGCAGTTAATCACATAGCACATACCCTCTTGTTGGAAATCACTGCATTGTCTGACATTGGTCAGTCTT
The DNA here is from genome assembly GCF_040802235.1 of Manis javanica. Classification (NCBI taxonomy): domain Eukaryota; kingdom Metazoa; phylum Chordata; class Mammalia; order Pholidota; family Manidae; genus Manis; species Manis javanica. The sequence continues at coordinate 355,670 of NC_133157.1, read as the reverse complement.
GGGGGAGAGATTGGGATGGTTTTGAAGTCCCAACCCCTGCCTGCTGTACACCCTGGATGTATGGTGTGCCCCCCCAGGTCCCCATGGGAGGAGAGATGAGCCAGGAAGGGCGGGGCCCCCGACACTGCCGCCCTGAAGGCCACCCTTGGCTGTGGTGCCCTCCTGGCTCCCGGGCTCCAGACCCGGCCTCTTCTGCCCTCAGAGCTCCCTGCCCCCCAAACCCAGGTCAGTCTTGTTTGATTTTCTTAGGAAACCATGTTTAATTGCAGAACCAGTCAGTCCAGTGATAAATGAGTGTGGAAGGCTTGTGAACATGATCCATTTCCTTTGTAAGAGTGTAACAGTGAGGTGTCTTCACGGTCCCTTGGTCAGATGCCCCTCTGCAGTGCAGAGGTGGTCTCGCCAAGAAGCCCCCTTGTCCACTGCTTGGGCAAAGGAAGTGGAAGTTTGTGGAAAGGAGGCTTTCTCCCCTGCACTGAAGTGCTTGTCACCATGCAGAGTGGCAGCCCCGGCAGGCTCCAGCACAGGGGCCCCTCGCCTTCTCCTTCTGTGCTGTGTCCCTTCCTGCTTCCACCTTCTCCCACACATGCCCACTCGTATTCTCTAGGATCTGGAAAAAGACGTGGCCTGTTGTGGGAGCTCCTGGTCCAGTTTGGGGAGGTATTTCTTTATGCGGTGATTGTGCAAATCCATGTTGCAACTGAAATTAAGTGTCTGGAAGGAGAAGCTGCTGGCTGTGAGAACTCACCCTGAGCGGACATGCACCTGGCGATATGCCAGGGACCGGCGCCAGGCTGAGGCTGACTGTGGACGGGGTGGGGACAGCGGGCCGGGCCCTGGGCACAGGGCATGGGGCGGGGGGGCCAGCCAGGGCCAGACCCCACTGGCCTCGGGTACTGGCCTCGGTGTTTGTCAGATCACAGAGCCCTCGCACAGTCTAGGATCTTCCTTCACATTCATCAGCGCTTACATTTGGTTTTGGATTAAAAAAAAAACATCTCATACCAGACAGGGGGTTTTATACCTAAGCAAGATTTAGCCTCATGGGGCCATCTCTTTTATTTTTGTCTCTCATTTATGTGCACTTGAAAATCATATTTTACATTTGCCCATGAGTGCTGGGTGAGGCTGATAGCCACTGTGGGCTGCGCGGTTCGCACGGTGTCCGTAGGAGCCATGAGGGGCAGTGTCAGAATCCTGTGTTCAGACAGTGACTGTGTGAGACAAACCTGGCGTATCTGAGAAAGACTGAAGAAGCTTACAGAGCCAGCGAGGCACACGGGTGCCCGGCATGCGGGGGTGGGTTAACTGGAGGACACTGTTGAGGGAGGGAGGAAGGGCCCTGCAGGAGAAGCCGGGTTGGTGCCCAAGTGTGAGCCGGTCCCCTTGGGGTGGGGGCAGGGGTGACGAGGGATGCAGAGAGCTCGTGCAGGCCAGCTCCCGGGTGTCACTGTGGGACGGGGGCAAGCCCTTTTTCTTTTTTATTGTAGTCAAATATGCATAACATAAAACTCACCATTTTAACAATTTCTAAGTTCACTGTTCAAGGGCATGAGGCGGGTTGAGGTTGCTGTGCTGCCGTCACCAGTACCACTGGCAGAGCCTCCCAGATGGGGCTCTGTCCGCATGACACACACCCTGCCGCCCCTTCCCAGCCCTGCCCCCGCCCACTCTCTCTCTGTGAATTTGACGACTCTAGGCACCTCCCAAGTAAAAATTCCCACAGAATTTGCCCTTCTGTGTTGGCCTCATGTCACGTCAGGATTCCCTCGTTTTGAGGGCCGAGTGATACTCCATGGTGTAGATGCACCCCATGTGTGTCCATCCATTAGTTGGTCAGCGTTCACTTGTGTCGCTTCCACGTCTTGGCTGTTGTGAATTGTGCTGCTGTAGACCGTTGTGCACACATAGCTCTTCGAGACTCCGCTTTTGGTTTTCTAGATGTGTGCTCAGAAGTGGAGTTGCTGGATCACGTGGTAATTCTATGTTTAGTTTTTTAAGGAACCTCACGCTGATTTCCACAACAGCTGCACCATTTTGCATCCCCACCCGAGGTGCACGGGGGCACCCACTTCTCTACGCTCTTGTGGACACTTGTATTTCTTTTAACTGAGATATAAGTGACAATTTTCTGTGTTTTTTTGACAGTAGCTCTCCTTATAGATGTAAAGTGACACTTCACTGTGGCTTCGGTTTGCGTTTTCTTGGTGGTGAGTGATGTCCATGTGCTTATGGCCTGCCTGCACGTCTTGTCTGGAGAAGGGTCTGTTCAGGTCCCCTGCGCAGGGTCAAGCAGGTTGCTGGGTTTGCTTATTGTGGAGGTTTAGGAGTTCTTTGGGTATTCTGAATGTCAATCCCTTATCAAAGATATGTTCTGTGAGTATTTGCTCCCATTTTTGTGGGTTACCCCATTTCTTTCTCCCATTTTTTTCCCTTTTGTTCTGTCTTTTTTTGGTGTTTTTTCCCCCATTTTCTCCTATTTTTGTGTTTTTCTCCCATTTTGGTGTTTTTTTCCCCCATGTGAGTATTTTCTCCCATTTTTAGGGTTGCCCCATTTTTTTCTCCCATTTTTTCCCCTTTTGTTGTGTCTGTTTTTGGTGTTTTTTTTCCCATTTTCTCCCATTTTGTGGTTTACCCCATTTTTTTCTCCCATTTTTTTCCTTTTGTTGTGTCTGTTTTTGGTGTTTTTTTCTAAGAAATCATAACCAAATCCAGTGTCATGAAGCTTTCCCCTGTGTTTTATGGTTTCAGGTCTTTGATCCATTTTGAATTAATGTTTTTCTACAATGTGAGATTGGGTCTAACCCCATTCTTTTGCATGTGAATATCTCAGTTTCCCCAGCACCATTTATCACAGGAGGCCTGTTTCTTCACTGTTCATTGCACCTACTGTGTGCCCAGGAACGTGGTAAAATTGGATTGGATTGGATCGCGATCAAGCAGAGGGTGTCTGGGCACTTTGGAGTGAAGACAGGACCACTCATCAGCTTCGGGGCTTGACATGGGGGTCTTAGGTTGCTGGAGTTGGAAGGCTGAGCCTGGAGGTAGATTGGGAGATTGGTAAAACTGAGCAAAAGGTAATTTGAAAAATGTAGAGTGATGTCCTGTGGTATGTATACCCATTTGGGAGATTTGTGGTGTAGCTGTGAGAAACTGAAAATGCTTTCTGCGTTTTTGCTGCTGTCCATCTGGGTATTTTTTGACCTGGAGACATTCTTACTCCCTGAACCGGGCTGACCGACTTGCTGCATGGGGCCCAGTAGGAAGCACGTGTGGTGGGCCCATGTTGCGACTGCTGCCCTTCAGAAATGAGCTCCGCTCTGGGGGCCACCTGTGCTTTTGGTTTCGTCTCGCTGTGGCTTGCGTCCCGGTGGAGGGGAGTTTACGGGGAAGGAGCGTGTTGGGGGTGTGTCTCAGCGATGCCTGCGTGTGCACAGTTACAGTTACTGGTTGTCTTTCTTTTGAAGCACGCAGCCGGTAAGGATCCCAGAGAGGTGCGAGAAGCTCGAGGTCATGAGGAGCTAGAGGAGATCAGTACAAACGTTACCGATTCTGGACGGCCGCAGCTTTTGCCCCCCTTCCCGCCCCTCCACCAGTCGCTACCTCAGAACCAGTGCTACGTGGCCACCGCAAGGTCGCAGACAGGTGAGGGCCTGTGGCGGTGCCCTGGGAGTTACACCTGTGCCCCGGGGCGGCCTCACCGCACACCCGCCAGCGTGCTTCGGGAGCTGGGTCCCAGCCTCGACGTGAAGGTCGCTTTCATTTCTGAGACCTTGCTGCCCTGCTCTAAGGGGCAGCAGCCCTCTCAGGGCCTGAGCCCAGTGCTGCCGGAAATACCCTGGGTGTCGGGAGGCATAGCCCAAGTGGCCGTCAGCCCCCTACCCTGGCTGCCCCGCTCCACACACTCCTATTCCTGCTCAGGTGGGGGAACACGAGCATTCGGTTCCTTCTGTGTGTGTGGGTGTTACGTGAGTGGCTTTAAGTGAGGGGCCTCCCTCTCGAGCCTTGAGGACACACTTCTGTAGAGATGAGGTGACTGTCTCCAGTGTAGAAAGGCCCTTTGCTCAAGGCCTGCACATGAGTCAGGCATCCTGGTGTTGTCACCTCTGGGGAGGGCACAGAAGTCACCCTTTCTGTGTCTACAAGTGTCTCCTACCAAGGGGAGCGTCGTCACGGTCGTCTTGGCATCACAGAGTTGCCAGCGCAGTTCTCAGCATTGTGGAATGCATAGAGAGCCTGCCCAGGCGGGGGGCCATGCTGAGGGTCAGGTCCCAGGAGCACGGGTGTGCAGCCCACTCACTGTGGCACCTTGGTGACACGTGAAGCCCTTGTGGCAGCGCCCGTGAGGACTGGGAATCTTCACACCTCGCTGCTTCCCGGCTGTCTCCCTCTGGAAGGGGCGTTGGAGCAGTGTCCGGGGAGTTATTTCAGGAAGTTTGAGAGATGCTGCAAGCTGCCGGGGCACCGAGTCTGGCAGGAGCTGTCCTTTGCCTCCTGCACCACAGCAGGGGGACGAGCAGGTCTGCATGCTACCAGGCGACTGTCCCTCCCGCTGCTCTTAGCCTGAACACACTGGCGCCCAGTTACCCATTCCGGTGCGTGGATGGCAGGCCTGCGCTTCCTTTGAAGGGTCACATGCTCAGAGCCATCCCAGTGACACGCTGCAGGGCCAGGGGGCTGTTGCCTCAGTGTCCTTGGGCCCTGGCACCCCCCTCCCCCAGGGGTAGGACGTGTGTCTTTGGGGCTCTGCTTGAGCTGTGAGCACAATGTTCCCTGTTCACAGGCTGGGTCACATCGGCGTGCTCCACCAGCCTGTTCAAGGGGTCTCCTCAGCTCTTCAGTAGAGTTCCTCTGTGTTAAAGCTGTGGAGCTTTAAAAAAAAAAACTGTAGAGAGCCTTGTTTTATAAGACCAGTCCACTTGGGACTGCTTTGTCCAGAATGTGTCCAGATGTCCCTGTGAGCCCTCCCTGCTGGGCCACTCAAGCCCCTGTGAGGCTCCCCCTCTCCCGGGCTCTCCCACTCGTGAGCCCTCACGGGTGCTGCCGCCCCCAGGAGCCCCCTGGACTTGCTTCCTCCTGTCCTCATCCTCGTGTGCTTCCCTGGTTCCCAGGGCAGTGGCTTCAAGGATGGCTTCCGCCCTGGTTTGTGGTCTGTCTGCTAGGAGGAGGGGTGGGCAGAGGAGCTGGACTCTGGCCAGCTGCATGGCTGTGCTGTAGAGATGCGGGGCAGGGGGGCTGAGCAGGCCTGTCCCCGGTGGTTGGCAGGGAGGCCGCCTCCCTCCTGGGCCTGGGTCTTGCCGGCCCTTTTGGGGAGGCCCCCCCAAGATGGGGACTGGGTGCCCCAGTGGTGCCCAAGGGGGCACTGTGTTTGCCACCGGTACAGCTGAGGGTCTTGCTGGGAAGTACTTCAGCTTTCTCTGTGACGTTTATGACCAGTAAGAGAGGCCAGCACTGTTGCAGCGTGCTGAACATTTTAGTAATTAGATTTTGTGAATGTCACCTACCTTTAAAAAACATTTGAATAGTGTTTCTTCCTTTCTTGTCCCCTTTTGACTTTTTTTTTTTTTTTAGCTTGCTTGCCTTTTGTTTTAGCAGCTGCAGTATCTCGGAAGAAAAAGCGAAGAATGGGGACCTATAGCCTGGTTCCTAAGAAAAAGACCAAAGTATTGAAACAGAGGACGGTGATTGAGATGTTTAAGAGTATAGCTCATTCCGGTGTGGGCTCCAAGGTAAGGGCTCTCACGTCACTTGCACATGCGCTTGCAAGTGTGAGCGCTGTGTGGGTCGTGGGTCACTGGGCGACCTCGGTGCCCTTGGAAGGAGCTGGGCTCTGCAGTGCCTCTGCCCTGGGCACAGCTTCTGTGAGGAGGGTCTCAGAAGGCCCAGCTGTGGCCTCTGTCCACGCAGCCCCCACCCTGGTGGGAGTTGGCAGGCGGTCCCGATGTGGCTCCACGTGACAGGCGCGCCCCGTCCATGTCGCAGGGGGAGAAGGACCTGGGGGATGGCAGCCTGCACGTGAATGGGGAGAGTTTGGAGGTGGACTCGGAGGAGGAGGACTCGGAGGAGCTTGAGGAGGAGGAGGATCAGGGAGCCGAGCAGGCCGCCGCCTTCCCCCTGGAGGACAGCAGAACTTCTAAGGAGAGCGTGTGCGACACTGATCGTTCCCGCAAGGTAGGCTTTCCTGCTTCCCTGGGTGAAGAGCGGCGAGAGAGTGGGCCGTCGGTCCCGAGGCCGAGCAGGCCGGGCGCTTCTAGGCCTGACTGAATCCCCCCTTACTTCTGACTTGGATTTTTGTGTGTGACTTCCTTGAGCTTCCAGCTAGGTGTATTCTTGCCAGAGAAGTGTGTCTCCTGTACTGACCCACTGGAGTCCGCATCTTGGGCTTTCTTTAGGCTCCCAGCTGACGGGAGCTGCTTGCTGTTGGCCTTGGTGACTGCCCCTGAGTCTGGGGCACGCTCCCTGGGGGCACCTGTTCTGCGGGTGGGGACTGACACAGGGAGGCCTCTGACCCACTGCCCGGCATGACATCCAGGCTGCTGACTGGGCCTGTGGAGGGCGGTGTGGGGTCTGTCTGCACCTGGTGTTTCCCGGATGGGCCAGATGTGTCCACCTGAGGGTGTGCGCGGGCTGGCTCTTAGCAGCAGTGTCTGCAGGTGGTGCCCGGCTCTCCGGGGCCCTGCAAGGTGCAGCTTCTGGTTAGACATCAGCACTTGTTCTCCTGGCCCCGAGAAGGCAGCTTAGATGAGGAGGGAAGAGGAGAGTTATGTCTCTGCTGTTCCATGTTATCAAGACTTCTTTGTTTAAATGTGCTGTTTTATTGGTCAAGGTTTTCTGTCACCAACGGTAGGCAGAGAAGTTCCCAGTGACCTTACTGAAACAATGACTTGTTTGGAATGCACCATTTTTTTTTTTGTTGACCAGCCTCTTACACTTTAAGTCGGCTCTCCTCTGCAGGCACAGCCTTTGACACGTGTGAATCACTTTCAGCTTTCAGAGTTTTGGGTGTGTTTCCTCTTGTCAGAACCCATGGCACTAGCCTATTTCTTTATGATTTCTGGGTTCTGTGTTTTAATTATGATAATTGGACCTTTTTCACTGGTGGTTTTGAGTAAGCTGTGTGTTAATACCTCATCTATTTCATCCTTACATATAAATGCTTGACTTGTGTAGAATTTGTTCTGTGATAGAACGTGAGGTGAGTACACTTTACTGAACTTTATCTCAGTCAAGCTTTGTAAGCAGGAGGTGAGCTCAGGGCCCCTTGTGTCCCGCAGCACACGCTGACCGGCATTTCTCTCCCTGCTGATTTACAGTGCTGTCCGTGGCCTGTGCATTTCAGTCTGTTTTGATCAAGGTTCTTATCCTGTAGAGAGAATCCAGACACCGAGCAACTCTAGATAGTGGTGTAAAGGGAAAAATCAAATGGATGTCAAGCCAACAAAAGAATCAAGCAGCATCGAGAGGACAGTGTGGCCGGGGGAGAGCGAGGGGAGGAGCAGGAGCGGGCGTGCGTGCGGCGGGGGGCCCACTGCGCCAGCCGCTCCAGAGCCTGCGGACAGGCAGGGACATCTGCCGGCCCGTTCTGGAGCCAGGCTCACTTAGAATCCTGAACATAGTGTTAGTCGGGCAAACACAGCTATGTACCCAGATAATTCTGCTCTTAAGAATTAAGGAGGCAGGGAAGAGACAGATTCATGACTGGCAGCTGTGAACACGACTTACTAGGATAACAGATGAAGTGAGAAAAACTGGAGCCATTTTACAGAGTCCAGCTGCCTGCTTGTGTGAGTGCTCATGTGACGAGGACAGGTTGGTTGTGGGCACCCCTGAGGGGGCTGCCCACCCAGCTCAGTCCATGGGGGCCCAGACTCCTGCCCGCTGCCCAGCCACTGCAGCATCGTCTCCTCTGGTTCTGTTCTCTGTGTGATGGAGCCGTGCAGCCTCACGCCTTCTGTTCTGTGGCTTATTTGTTTGTGGAGTTTATTCATATTACTAGTTCATTTTCCTTGTTACATGACAGTGGATTTCCAAGTGGTCTGGGAGGTCTGTACGGTCGGAATCATCACGGCGACATTTCTGAGATTCTATATGCCTCTTCAGCTGCCCCTCATTGGAGTTGGGCTGTGGTTAAACACGTCTCAGCTTAGGTTTCCAGGAGAGCGAGTGTGGGTGGACAGAGGGCTTCTTCACTCCCAGCAGTCAGTCCAGGAAGGGCCCCGAGAGCAGAGCATCCATGAGCCCCCAGTGTGGGGTCCCTTTGTCACTCTGCCTCTTGCGCCCACCCCACTGTTGACCACACGGGCTGCCATGGAGGATACCATGGTGCGCACGCATGTTCAGTAGGCTGTGCACTCCAGGTGAGTGTCCACAGGCATGGTGTGTGGTTTTCCCATGTCCACACCCCAGTGTCCGTCTGCTGAGTTGGCCTCACCGACCTGGCACTCTGCGTGTGAGTGTGGGTGGCGTCACGTCAGACTGAGCGTGTTCCCGACTCTCGGGAAGGTCAGGTACTTCATCTTTATTTGCCATTTGGGTGCTGTCTTTTGTGAGTGCCTCTTTAAGACTCAGCCATTTATCTGTTTGTTATCTTTCCTTTCCAAAATCATTTTGTAGGAAGTGAGCCCCGTGTCTGTGTCCCCAGTGCAGTGTCTGCCTTCTTGCTGATGAGATCGGCATCCTTGTCTCACCATCCAGGTTGGAAGCTGGGCAGTTGTTCTGGGCCTTGGTTAGGGAAGAGCTGTCCCCTCACCTCCTGCCCCGAAGCTGTGGCTCCAGCAGGGCCTGGTGGACCAGAGTTGTGTCTTACTGGGTCAGGGCCCCCTGCTTGCCACACAGCCATGGAGCCGTGCCCACCCCATGGCCTCCTAGCTCACTACGGTGCTTCCCTCGTCAGCACCAGACCCTGGTTGCCAGCCGTCCTCCCTCCTCTCTCTGATTGCTCAGGTTGCAGCTGGCGCCTCATTCCTTGGGGCAGTCACATGCTCAGTTATCAGACGACCCCTTGGAAAGCGACCCTTTCCCTCTTGACCTTGCAGGAGTTTCTGAAGCAACTGGGGTTAATTCAGTTTTAATCTACCTGTTTTGGTTGGTAGTTTCATTGCTCAGTCTTTGTGAAATAAAAACCTATCCAGAAATAAAGATAATTTCTACTAAACCAAGCTGACTAAAGATGTCAGAATCCTACAAAAAAGGTTACTGAATGCAGAAGATTTTGAAGCATTTCTAGTATTGGTAATACAGATCGCCATTTTTCTCCCCGACATGAGCACTGCAGCCTTGCTGTGCTGAGGGGCGAGAGTCAGAGGGACATGGGCGCCCGGAGGGCACGAGAAGAGCCGCTGGGAGCGTCGCTACCCAGGTCCGGGTCTGGGACAGTCAGCGGGGACATTCAAGTTTGTCATCAGTGCGCGTGATGAGAGCGGTGTCGGCGAACACCTCAGGGAGCCTTTTAACTTTTCTAAATAGAAAACCTGGGATTTGCAGAACACACAGACCTGTGAACAGCCGTCAGCACTGGCCTGCCTTTTTATCCACGCAGGGATTGTCCAAGCAGGCATTTCAGTGTGGGTCCTTGTAAGAGATCAGGACTCTTTGAAAAACAAACTGCAGTATCACACATTAAAAACTAGCTCCCAAGTTTTTCATGTCAGCAGAGGACTTAGCAATATATTTAAGAAGAAGTGTCTGTTACCTAGAAGAGGAAAACTGCACAACTTTGATGAAAGGGGTTAAAAAAGAAGACACCCGTTTGCAGAAAGACTGTTATTTGAGTGGGAAGCCCTCATTTAATTTTCCCACTTTGTCTATAAATGTAGAGCAGTTCTCGCCAAAACCTAAGAGGACTTTGTGTAGAAGGGCTGACATGGAATCGGGCCAAGAGCAGGGGTGGAGACCAGGACTGGCTGCACGAACAACACCTGGGGTGACTGTGGCTGTGCAAGAGGGGCAGGGCCGGGCGTGCCAGGCACCCTGTCTAGGGCGTGTGGGAGGAGGAGGCCTCCGTTTGTGTCATGGGGACATGGGCTTGTCAGTGTTATTGGGACAGTTGACTGGTCCTTTTGAGAAAAATAAAGGCTGACCTTTGCATCACGGAACACAAGAGTAAACTCCATTCTGGAGTTTGGTGGGGCTGGGGCTCTCAGTATACTAACAGCTGACTTGCTTACTTTAGGGGGTGTGTTTTAGGTGAATTAAATCTCGTGCTGTAATTTTAAAGAGTAAGTTCCAGAAGGTTTGAGGTGTTAACACAAAATGTTGAATTGTGGAATAAAGTGTCGGGAACTTTTTCTAGTCAGATGAGGAAGGCCTCCTAGTGTAAGACTGAGACCCAGAACCCAGGGCAGGAGGTGCAGGAGGCGAGGGACATGCTCACTTCCTGTTGTGCCTGCGGAGCGAAGGTCCCACTCCCCACTGGAGGTGCCCCTGTAGGCACAGCTGGTAGCAACATTCTTGGAACCCCATATCTAGATCCTTGCTGAGGACAGCATGTGGCAATGAGGGCCGCGTGGAGTGGGGGCCAGAGAGGCTGCCTACACCCCACAGAGCAGCAGGCTGCACCCCTGCCTTGGGGAGGGGTAGGGACCCTCATGTCAGTGTCTTTTGCATTGAAAGCCTATTCATGTATTACCTGTGTGGGTAGAAAAGATAAATATAGCAGAAGGAAGGTACCTATGTTGTGATAGGGAAAGAATGCCAGATCACAGTTTTAATTAGGTGAAAGTAACATTCACGAAAGTGTGTTCAGTGTCGAGCCGCCTGTGTAGACTGGAACCTGCTGCGTGTTCGTTCCCTCTGTGCTGAGTGTCTGCTGGAGAGAGTGTGGTCGGTGCTGCCCTGGGCTCTGGGCTGCAGGGTGGGCTTTGCATCGTGTACTGTTTTGTAGCCTCTGAAAATCTTTGCGGATTTTATTTTTCCTGCTGTATTGAGGGCAGTCTTACCCTCATGTGCGAACACCCCATACAGGCAGGGAGTGGACACGCATGCTCCTGTTGGTGCAGAGCTATGCCCTTGGCTGAAGGCAGCGCCCAGGACTCGTGCCCTGCCCCCTGGTAGGCGCGCGCCTCTCTGGGTTCACTGCCAGTGAGTTTGGTGGTGTGTTTTCATCAAGTCATCTGCCACCAACGGGTCTCATTAGTCTTTGTTTCTTTTTGGTGTGTCGTGTGGCTGTCAGATGGATGGCGAGTCTGAAGAGGAGCAGGAGTCGGCTGGCACCGGGGACGAGGAGGACGGCGACGAGTCGGATCTGGTAACCCCAGCGTTGCGCGCTGGCTGCCAGCTTGGCCGCATGGTCCGGTCATCCCGCGCGGGTTAGCGTGGGCTGGGAAGCCAGACCAGGGCCGCGGCCATGGCCAGGCACCTTGGGTCCTGGCCTTGGAGGGAGCGTGGGAGACACCCGCTCAGAGGGCTGAGGACGGGGCGGCAGCTAGAGCAGGGGTGGCATCGTGGTTCTGCCGCTGTGGCTGGTGAAGGAAGGATCTGGGGTGTCTGAGGTGGAACAGCAGGGCCTTTGGGGCTGGCTGTCCCATGGAGGTGAGGGACAGGAGCGAGGACAAGTCTGTTTTACGGGTAGCAGCAGAGTGGAGGTGTCCTGGAGGCCAGGGCCAGAGGGAGGCTGGGGGTCCAGGTCTGAGTCCTGCCTGGGACCCTTGGGAGCGGGAGAGATGGGACGCAGTGGGCGGCCTGGGACGGAGCCCACAGAGATGAGCCTTAGGCAGAGGGCAGGAGTTGGCTGTGAGGCCGTGCAGGGGTCCTCCATGCTGTGGGAAGAAAGCTCAGACACTTGGGGTCACAAGCACTGAGTGAAAGGCTCTGAAGAGGGGGGACGTGGTCAGTGGTGTCAGCGTGCTGCGTGGTACGTGACGGCGAACAGCTGTTGGGTTTGTGATGAACTGCTGCTCCTCTGGTACACGGACTGAAACGGCCATGGGCTTTGGGTGCAGTGCTTGCCAGGATCCCTTCGGAAATTTTTGCCCAAACAGGGACGCAGGGATGAGGTGGGTGGGGGGCTCAGGGTGTAGGGCCCCTCTATCAGGGAGGACTGAGGGCAGACTCCGAGTCCAGCACCACAGCACGTCGGGTGTGCCTGGTGTATCTTTTTGACTTGTGAACACATTGTTTTAAATTTCTCTTTATGACACTAGGAAGCAGGAATTGTAGAGCCCCTTTCTGTGGGGGTCCCCTGCAGAAAGTTAGTGGTTCCTGCTGTGCATCTGTGTGGGATTCTTGGCAGTTAGATGGATGCCCTTTTTGCATCTAGATTTCAGAAGCAGCCAAAAACATCTTGAAAAATTTTAAGTTAATTATAACCTCTCCCCTTGTTCCCCACATAGATAATTAATGTGGACGTGGCTTCAGAAGCAAACCGGGCATGGGCTGTCCCCTTTCTCACGAGCAGATGACTGGGTGCATGAGATCCAGTGACCAGTGGCTCCCCGAGCTTAGCCGGTGGCTCCCGAGTAGTGCTTTCTCACTTACGCTCTTTTGTGCCAAACTCAGATGAAATTTATACATTCCACTGTCATTGTTCTGGCTTTTTTTTTTTTTACCTGTAAAATAACTGAGCTTGGCGTTTAAGGGAAAAAATGGGCATCTTTGAGAATGTGACCCAGAACGACATCTGAAAGTGAAAATCATCTTCTAATTAGTAATTCTGTTTTGCAAGAAAACAAACCTCCTAGTGCTTTCTGCGCTCAGGAGACCCCATGCTTTACTCTTCTGTTCCTGCTCCCTGGTCCCCAGAGCTCCGAATCCAGTATCAAGAAGAGGTTCCTCAAGAGGAAAGGGAAGCCCGACAGCCCCTGGGTCAAGCCGGCGAGGAGGAGGAGGCGGAGAGGCAAAAGGAAGCCGAGCGGAGGGCTGGGTGAGCGAGGCGCCCAGGGGGCGGGGCTGGGCTTCTGCGTAGAATCTTGTTCGAAAAGAGGGCTCCACTGCTCAGAAAACCGACGAGACATGTGGGAGATGGCTTCGTCAGAGACACTGGGGCCTGAAGTGGCTTCCCTCTGGGAAACTCCCTGTGCTGCCGGCTCCAGGGACCCTGGAGCTGCAGGGGTCATCGGCCTGTCTCCTCAAGTGACAGGAGCCCTTGGTGCCCATGTGGGCAGCACCCTGGCCCACGGTGGCTCTTGGCCCTTCAGTCAGACCCCCTGTTTCAGAGGTGAGTTTTGTTGAAGGGAAAAGGGGGAAGAAAATGACCCTCAAATCCAAAGGGGGCAGGCCTGGTGGCTGGGACCTTCTCACAGCTTTGTCGTGGGAGGCTTGGCGTGTGGCGTAGCACACAAGACCCAGGTGGTGGGCTTGAGCACGTGTACATGGCGCCCCATCCCCGGTAGGTCCGCGCCCTGCCGTCCCGTGGGGGCCTGACCTCCCCCCAGCCAGCGCCCCTGTCCCCAGGCACTTTGGCTCCGTCTTCCATCCACAGGCCCGTCACGCCACAGCTCACCATGGGTGGGGTCCCTGGGGGAGCCCCTCTGTCGCTGGGATAGTCAGTGCACCGCGGTGCGTGTCTGCTGGGGGCGGTGTCCCAGGCGTCCACCTGTCGATGTAGGCTCTGTTGGCATTTCGGCCATTACAGATGAAACCACTGTGAGCAGTAGAGTGTGGTCCGCACGAGCGGGGGCTGTTTCTCCTGGGTGAACATTGCCCTGCGGGGACTCGGCCCTGCACCGCAGGTCTAGCATTTGTCAGCCGCCTGGTCGGGCTTGCACTCCCCCAGCAGCACGCGAGCGCCCACCGCACCCGCCTCACGGATGGTCTCTGATGTCAGTGCTGCTGCCGAGAGCCGGGGCGGCCTCCTCCTAGTTCACTTTGGGTTCATATAAGGAATGATGAGGTCGCACATCCTCGTTTTTGTGTGTCTTCTTCTGCAAGTGTTTATGTCTTCTGATCATCTTAAGACAGATTGTGTGCCTTCTCATTGATACATGCTGGATACAGGTCTTTTGTCAGACACATTGTTTGCAAATATCTGCGCCTAGGACAAGTTTTAAAAATTTTGGTTGACTTCTGATATATGAATTACTTTCTTTTAAAATTCATGCTTTTTGTGATCTCAGAAATCTTTAACCCAAGCCACAAAGATCTTGTGCTATGTTCTCTTCTTGAACATCATGGTGTCAGCCCTCACACCGGGTCTCTGACCCATTTTTCATTCTTCGTGTGCAGGGGAGGCAGGGCCAAGCTTGCTTCTGCAGGCGGACACCCAGGTGGCCCAGCGCCACGGATGCACTGGCACCCTCTCTCCCTCGCAGCCTTCGGACCTTTGTCAGCATTCTCTGTGCACTGTCTCTGGACTTACAAGTTTCGTTTTGTTTATCTTTATCCCAGTACCACAAAGCCAAGGAATTTGTTCCTTTTTTCACAACTTTAGCCATTCTTCTACATCTTCCTGATGTAGGAGATTTACTAAATGGATGTTGGAGAAGCAAAACTGTGCCCTGAAGTGCAGGGCTGCAGTGTGCCTGTGTGTGGCAGTCACAGGTTTGGGCTGGAGTCGCGTGGCAGGTGGGGCTCGAAGCTCCCCCCAGGTGCATGTGGGCTTCCCCTGGACTTCAGCTCTTTTCTTTTTGCCATGACTGCTGGTGGAGGTTGGCACAGAACGAGACTTTTCCTGCTTTCTGACCAGGTCTGTGCAGATCCAGGACTAAAAGTCATTCGCGATCTCTGTGCTCCTGGGTATGAAATGCACACACACACATTTACCCACACAGGAGTTGGGAGTCTTTCTTCTCCTGAGGTGTTTTAAGTTGCACGGGGATTTCTCGTGTTGAGCAGCTGGGTGTGATGACTCCTTAGGGGGCCGGCCTCTTCCCTGTCTGCCCCATGCTAGCCTACATTCAGACTTAGGGTCCATACCTGTCCTGGGGCTCACTTCTGATCATTGAATTCATACTGACGACCAGTGTTCAGAAGTTTGACTGTGAAATGTGGGCATTTGCTATTTGCTGTGTTAGATGTGTCCTCTGTGAACACACACTTCCACAGGCTTCCTCAGGGAAGCCCTTAATGCTGGCAAAGGCCTGCGGTCCTGCACCTTTTCCCTGTGAATCCCAAACCCCAGGCGTCTGTGAGGTTGGGCAGATGCCCAATGGCACTGCCCATATGGGTGGGGCTGCTGCTTCAGCCCCTGGCACTGTGGTTTTCCAAACCTGCAAGTCAGAGCTTTCTGTTTTATCTTTCAGGTAGTATTCACAGAACACACAGGTCCCATGTTTTTATCCATTTCCTTGTTACCGATCAGTCTTTATCTTGTTACACAAAGATGTTGCTGCGTGTCAGTACCTTTATGATTTTTGATGCGCCCCTGCCCCTGTGAATGTTACGTGGAAATGGGGTAGATTGTGAAATGGTGCCTGGGAAAACTTGGTGAAGCTGCAGGGCTGGGCGCCAGAGTGGGGCTGCGTTGTCGGCACAGTTAATTGGTGCTCCTGGGGGGCCTGGCCGGCAGCCTAGTGCAGTATCTCATGTGGTGCCTTTGAATGCAGGTTCTGAAGCATATGCATCGTCCTCAGGAAGTGCAGAGCAGACAGCGCCAGGAGACAGCACGGGGTACATGGAGGTGTCTCTGGACTCGCTGGAGCTCTGCGTCAAGGGGACACTGCCCTCGCAAGCAGAAGGTGAGTGGCAGTGTCCAGGGCTGGGCACCCTCTTGCCCCTTGTTTGCTGGCAGCATCCTTGGAGTCAGTGTGGTGCCCCGGGACAGCGGGCTAAATGCATTCCTGAGTGGCTGCAAGGGTGCTGCCCCAGGTGTGTCCGCTGGTCCCCCCTGCAGTGCCCCGGTGTGTCCGCTGGTCCCCGGGGGGTGCAGCAGCGCCCATGCAGGGCAGCCTCCAGGGTAAGCAGCAGGTGCCTCAGCATGGGATCAGGCTGTTGGGGGTTGTGGCCCGCAACCTCCCTAAGAGCCGGATGGTCTCAGGAGGCGCTCCGAGTGAGACGGCCCTCCTGACCCGCCTGTGTTTAGGAAATACACCTGAGTGTGGGCATCTGGTGGTGCCGTCTGTGTGCTGTGGCCCTTCTGCCGTCTCTGATTCTAACCACGACTGGTGGGAACGTCTTCCGGTCGGTGCTGAGCTGACAGCACTCTGATGTGTTCTGTAATGGAGTGAAGTGAAGGTTGGTCTGCTGGGCCTCCAGGTCACACACAGGTGTGTCAGCAGCTCCTGGGCATCCCAGCCTGGAGTACACCCCACATGCATCGTGCCCAACTCTTAGGATCACTCACACTCACACTGAAGGCTGTTTAAAGACCTTTTAACAATGAAAATCAACTGCTCTGATCATTTGGCGCACTCCACCTGAACAGCGTGGAATCCTTGGGTTCCTCCACTCTCCACAGACTGGGGGCTGTGAGCTGTGGGTGCTTCAGGGTTAGCCAGTCACTCTTAAAGGATACGTAACTAGGACTGTGAATGCTTGAGGAATTTCGATCTATCTCTTTTATTTAGGAAATCACACATTTAGCTTAAGACATAAATGGTAGGCTTGTCCTCTGGAGAAAGGACTTTCTATCTTCTTGTACCAAGTGGAACAGAGACCCTGCCCTGTGTCACAAAGTCTCCTGCTTTCTGTCTGGCAAGATGCTGTGGGGAATTTCTCTAAACCTGCTTCTAGATTTGTCCCAGGAAGTCACAGACGTGGCTGTGAGCAGGAAGTAGTATTTAACCAGATTGCCCCCTACGCCCACTGGTTGGAGGTGAGAAGGCCATGCAGTCCACACGGACCCCACCATTCAGTAGGTGGGTGACTTTGGCTTGCCCCAGCTTGTTATTGGAGCTGAGCAGCGGGAGGTTGAGTGAGGCAGCATTTCGGAGGCTTCTGCCTTTACGTTTTTTTTTAAGGTACCATTAATACACACTCTTATGAAGGCTTCCCAAGAAAAACAATGTGGTTATTACATTCACCCTTATTATCGAGTCCCCCCCACACCCCATTGCAGGCACTGTCCATCAGTGTAGTGAGATGCCACAGAGTCCCTACTTGTCTTCTCTGCGCTACACCGTCTTCCCAGTACCACAAAGTTTTTCACAACTTTAGCCATTCTTCTACATCCTCCTGATGTAGAAGGAGATTTACTAAATGGATGTTGGGGAAGCAAAACTGTGCCCTCACGCACCATGTGCACCAATCATGATACCCCCAATCCCCTTCTCCCTCCCTCCCCTTCCCCTTGGCAACCGCTAGTCCCTTCTTGGAGTCTGCGAGTCTGCTGCTATTTTGTTCCTTCAGTTTGTTTCGTTGTTATACTCCACAAATGAGGGGAATCATTTGGTACTTGTCTTTCTCCGCCTGGCTTATTTCACTGAGCATAATACCCTCCAGCTCCATCCATGTTGTTGCAAATGGTAGGACTTTCGCCTTTGCATTTTTATGTTCTGTCTCTGGTAACAGACAGGCGGAAGAGCCAAGTCAGGGAAGTAGGAGAAAGAACTGAGTCGGCCTGAAGCCACAACACTTTGTAAGCTGGCCGCCCAAGGCTTGTTTTCCCCTGATAGGTAAGCGCAGACTGACTAGCAGGGAGTGATCTGCTCGGTCACGCTTTGCATTCGGGGCATTGGCACATGGGAGACACAAGTCACATGGCTGAGCTGTGTTCCTCCTGCTTTTTAGCCCAAGAGTTTGGGGCACTTTGAGGGGAGCCTGAGGCTGCCCAGGAGGGGTGGAGCCCTCCGTCTGTTGGAGACCTGGCTAGTGCACCTGTGACTGGGCGGAGGGCCCAGGGGGCTCAGGTGGGCCCCGGCTTGAGCCTGAAGAATATTCTTGCTGAGATCTGAAGTTGCTGCTGGCATGTCTGCTTCCTCTCGGGCCCTCAGGTCTGGAGTTGAGGTTGAGCAGTGTGACCCAGTAGGTGACTACAGGGAGGAGAGGAGCTGGTGACATGGAAATGTGAGTGGGCCTCTCAGGAGCTGACCCTCACTGGGTCAAACCAGAGGTGGACTTCCCTGGTTTGGTGTCTTCCTGGTGGGCCCCACTCCTGGAGACAGGAGTGTACCCCAAGTTAAGCAGTCTACATCTCTGGCACACATGGGAGGTACGGGCCCTTGCCCCTGCCTCTGCTTTCTCAGCCAGGCTGCTTGGCACCTTTGGGC
Source organism: Manis javanica (assembly GCF_040802235.1). Classification (NCBI taxonomy): domain Eukaryota; kingdom Metazoa; phylum Chordata; class Mammalia; order Pholidota; family Manidae; genus Manis; species Manis javanica. The sequence continues at coordinate 337,590 of NC_133157.1, read as the reverse complement.
TGACTGTGTCCTCATTTTGAAATCAGTTGTTGAGCAGGAGTGTCCCTGAGGTCCTCCATCTCCCTGCTCCTCTCAGAGAAGTCCATCTCTTGGGTTGTGGGTAGCCCAGGGCCTGGCTGCGCTAGGTGCTGGTAGCCCCATGGGGTGGAGTGGCCTCCTGCATGGAGCCCCTGGGACCCTGCCATCGGTCACTGACTGACCCTAAGTCTGGAGTGTCTCTTGGCCTTGACCAGCGTCAGGTCACAGGGCAAAGATGGATAGTTGGGGCCTGTTTGTGGATGTGAAGTTAGAGTTTGTTATTCTGATTAAGAGAGGAAATGGTGTGGAGACAGCAGACCACCTCGTCTGTGGTTTGCCACAAGATAGGACGTGAGGCCCTGTGCCTGCCTTTATAGCAGCTGCCAGTGGGAGCCAGGGGTCTTCTGGCAGCCAGCCTATGCCCCCACCCTCACAAGGCGGCCTTGGGTGAGGGGCTCCGTGCTCAGATGGGGATGCAGCCTCCTGCCTCCCCAGCGCACCGCTCAGCCCACTGTCTTTGCAGGGGGTGGGGAGGTGGGGAAGAAGGAACTGCTCACATTAATGTTTGTACTGATGCCCCACTTTCCCCCAATTTCTCCCTCCTTCAACCTAAAAAATGGGCTCTTTGGATGTTGTAGCAGGTGAGGAGTGTTCTAGATAACAGATAAATTATTATTAAGCACTTCCTAGTTGAGTTGAATGTTTGTTTTGTGGCTGTGATTGTAAAGCCAAGTGAGGAAAACAAGGCCCAGGCATGCAGTGAGCACTTCCTTGTGTGGGGCCAAAGGTCGGCAGCCGCTGAGGCACGGTCTCTGAACCAATGTCGTGGCTCCTGGGGGCATGGTTAGCAATTAAATCTCGTGAGCCTGGCAGGCAGTGCACGGCTGGAGCCCTGTCCTGCGTGGTGGGTGGTCCACAGACACTGGTGTTCCCACTGTTCCTGCTGCTGTGCCAGCAAAGTAACTCGTGTTGCTTTTATTTCCCACAGAGACTGTGGTTGGGCGCCTTTCGGATGGCACTACTGAAGGGCGATAATGTGTCACTGAGTGACAAAGCCCATCTGGGCACGTGCTCTACTCATGGTGACTGACACGTGTGTCTGTGTGACTTTAGGGCTGGCCAATGGTCCTGATGCAGTGGAGACGGACGGCCTCCAGGAAGTGCCCCTTTGCAGCTGCCGGATGGAAACCCCAAAAAGCCGGGAGATCACCACTCTGGCCAACAACCAGTGCATGGCCACGGAGAGTGTGGACCACGAAGTAAGCACTTCACTGGGTTACGAGAGACCGGGCTGTGCCCAAAGAGCACAGCCTGCTCAGAGGGCACCCTCATGGGTGCCTGGTGCCCACAACGAACGAAAGAGAGGTCAAAACTGGGTCTAGAGCCTTTTAGAACGACAGGATCCATGTGGTACATGTGGTTGTGTGTGGATTAAAATGACCTGGAGGCTTAATTGCTCTGAGCACCATGCTTCTGCAGAGGTTTCCTAGCTTGCTGTGAACAGGCTCCACGCGCAGACTTTCCGCGGGCCCTCTGCCTTTTTCAATGGCCTTCCCGTGAAAGTGTGCACCTCCCTTCTGCGCCAGCTCTGACTCTCCCCTTCCTGTCTGGGTTTTGAGGGAGCATTTTAAAGCAAACTCCATCTTAAATTAAGTATCTCACTTCGTATCTCCCGTAAGAAGACAGAAAAGGTTTAGTTGTGACAAAGGAGCAGGAATTTCCTGTTGTTATATAGTGCGTCGATAGCTCATAGTCCAGCATCTGTAAAATAATGTCTTTTTGCAGTTTGTTTTTTCTAATTGAATCCAAGTTTCACTCCTTGTACTTGCTGCAGTGTCCCTTAAGTCTTCTGTAAAAAAAGATTTATCCAGAACCCTTCCAGCCTCCCCTCCCCCACTGTTGACGTGTTGAAAGGGACACATGAGCCCCTGTCACCCAGACCTGGATTTGCTGGTGGCTTTCTGTGGGGTGAAGGCATCCCTTCACCCCTGTAACCTAAAAGGGAGGCCTAAACACTTGAGTTAGATTCAGGTGTTTGAGGTTTTGGGCTTTATTTCCATTTGTTTCTGGTAAGGATGCTTTGCAGGGAGTGTGGGGAGCATGCCCTGCGTCAGGAACGATGCTGAGTCGGTTTCCATGGCGATGGCCTGTCCCTTCCTCACCTGCTTCCCTGATGGGGTCCCTGTCGTCAGCCACCACTGTGGCCGTTGGTCCCCTGGAAGTTGCTGGGAGGTGCTTTAGCAGTTCCAGCTTCCTTCTGCAGTTTATGACTGGAAGTCCTCTCATCTGCTGGGGCGACTTGGTGCTTCTAAAAGAACAAAGATGCTTCACAGTGGGCAGCAGAGCACATAACTGCTTCCTGGCCTTTGCTTTTCACTTTTCAGAGTACGGAGTTGGTGTCTGAACAACTTCAGGGGCTGAGTTTTGCTCCCCTCTTCCTTTCCCATTTAAGGAATCATGGTCTTTTCCGGCCGTCCCCAGTGTGTTATGAACGTTCTTGTTGTAGAAGCAGGTCCAGGAGCAGAACAAGACAGGTTTGTGGCCCAGTGAGTCTGTGTAGGATGAGTTCCCTGGAAACCACCACCAAGGTCAGGGACAGGCTCCGGGCCTCAGTCTCCCCCTCCACTTCTGCAGAGCTCACTTCTGTCTGAGCGTGGCTCCCTGAACTGTCGCCTTTTCATCTTTGAATTTACTTACGGCCCTCTTCCCTTTCTTCTCCCTTCAGTTTATCTGTGCGCAGTCCAGGCTGTTGACCGGTGCCTGCAGTCTAAGGGCCCCCCCCACAAGGGTGGGGACTTAGGGGGAGTTAAAAACCCAAGATGGGAGGAACATGGTATCTGGTTGTCCCTGCTTTTCTGTAGTAGCTGTTGACTCCCGATGCCTGTATTTATTAAATCACCGGAGGTCTCAGAATGGCGCTCCTCTTTTATTGTTCATTTATTAGTTGAAACAGTTTTATGAAAAGATCTGTCTTCTCATCCACTGTTTACACAGTGCACGTCTCACCGGGGAAGAAGCTGAACGGGGGAGCTTTTCTGTTTCCTAGTCTTGCAGATAATGAAGTTGTTCTCGGTCATCTTCTGAGATTGACCAGTTTGTTGTAAAATGTCATTATGGACTTATATATGTAGACATATTTGATGGGTTTAATTAGTGCCCTCATTGAAGCCAGGTTGTCCCGTTTTGGGCATGGGTCCTGTGAGCTGTTTCATGGAGTCTGCAAGGTCGAAACTGCTTTCAGGAGGACACTAAAAAGCTGTGTGCCCTTCACAGCACGCATGGAACACTTCTCACATCTGGAAGGCTGTGTAGCTCAGGGAGTTAGTGATTTCCACGGTGCCACAGAGTCATTCAGTGAGTGCAGGACACACCTGTGGGTTTTAGCCCATGGCACTGGACCTCGGGACCATGGCTGAGGTCACACATGGTGATGCTCTAAGGACTGAGCTACTGGTTGTTGGGTTTCAGTGTGGGATCGAAGGGTTTCCTGTTCTGGATACAGCAGCAGACATGAGAATCCAGCTGTCTCATCAAACCAGATAGTAACAAGTTCTGCAAACAAAACAGTGCCACTCTTCCTATTAAAATTTATTTTTGTTTTGGAATTTTATTTTCTTAAAATACGTTCTTTATGTTGATGTGATAGCTTTGTTGCTATTTTATAATAAATCAAAATTAAAAAATTCAAATCTCTAATGTGGCAAATATCTGTAGATACACTCACTTGGACAAAAGCTCTTTGGGACCCTCCATAGTTTTTCAGAGTGTGAAAAGAGCCTTCAGACCAGGCATTTGGGGCCACCGGGCCTCCCTTGTCTTCAGCGCTCTGGTCCTGGTTCTGTTGCGAGTGCCCTGCGCCCTGGACTGGGAGGGAAGCTGCAGGTCGGCTCGAGCATCTCCAGAGGCAGCTGCAGGGCCACCGGGTGCCCGAGGCCTCGCTGGCAGTAGGGGGACAGCCCTTCCTGCCAGAGCCCTGGTGCCCTGGGGGCCGTCTCCTGCCAGGTCTCCTGTCTCCGCTCTCCTGCATCTTGTGGCTGCACTGACTTGGCTTTTTAAAAAATGCCTGTGGGTTTTGTTTTGGTTTCTCTGCCTAGTTGCTCTGTTATGTGGGATTCCAGGAAATTCTTAGGCCACTGCTGTTTTCACCAGAATATTTTTGTCTTTTGATGCTCAACCTGTCACCTCTTCAGCTGGTAGCAGTCCTCTTGGAGGTGAGGTCCTGTCTTGTTTCTTCCATTGGATTCGCTGAGGTGTGGGTCTGAGTCTCCCATGTGTGGCTCTGCATCTTGGTGAATGCGTGCAGTCGTGTGGCGACCGGCACTGTGCAGACCTGCTGCTGGGCTCTGTGACGCTTCTCTGGCCCCGTCCTTAGCTATCTCTGAGGGGGTGTGGTGCCACCAGCCAAAGTCGTGGATTCCTCCTTCCTGAGCATGGGTCGTTGTGAGTGTTTGGTGCTCTGTGGCCACAGGTGCACACGTCTCTGGGTGAACTGACTCCCGGGGTCTTCCTTCCGTGTCCCTCGGTACCCTGTTTGAGACACCGTGTGCTGAGATCTCGCTTGTCTGATACTGACATAGCCACCTGGTTCATTTTGAGTAGTGTGTGCATGACATATACTTTTAGCCTTTCATTTCTAACCTCTGTCTTTAGACAGCAGATCATTGGGTTGTACTCTGCAAATGCTCTAGTGAGCTCTGTTTTAATCGGTATGTTGAGACCTTCTCCACTTAACCTAATCACTGATAACGGTTGGGTTACGATCTGACACACCGATAGTGTTCAGATTTATACCATCTGTCTCTCCTTTTTCGTCATGTTCTATGCTTTGGGTTGAATTTTTACGATTCCAGTTTAATTCCACTATTGGCTTCGTTATTCACTCTCTTTAACATGCTCTAGTGCTTGCCTTGGGCTTTACGATACGCGTCTGTCACAGTCACTGAACACCCGGCCTGGGCATCCCCAGTGACACGGCTGCAGACCCCAGCCTGCTGTCTGGCGACCATGCTGTCTGCAAAGCCGGAGGCCCACGGATGCTGCCGTTCTTCTGCTGTAAGTTGTTGCCTTTCAGACTGATTGAGCATCACGTAGTCTTGTTTGCTTCTACTTAAGGCACATCCAGAGAGTCTCGTTCCTTTGTTAAGACCCAGCTCCCTCTCTGCTGTTGCACCCCTTGTGCCTGAGGAGCTTTGTCTTGCTGTCGTTTTGCAGTACGCTTCCAAGGATATGGAATTCTCAGCACCTGGAGGAGCTGCTCCCGTGGCACATCTGTAGTTTCTAGGGAGAAGTCGGCCGCTATCCCCGTCCCTGTCCCTCTGCAGTGCTGAGCATTGTCTTTGGCCACCCCTGAGATGTCCTCTGTTTCTGGGCCTTGGTGGGGCGGTCCTGTTGTCCTTTGTTTTCGTCTCTTGGTTTTACCCTCTTCAGGTTGCTCTGGGCTTCTGGAACTCATTGTTCCAAGGAAACTTGCCTGCCAGCTCTTCATTACCAGCCTGCCACTCACTGGGGGCCCAGCCACATGCGCACAGGGTTGGGAGTAGATATGCTGCTCTTTGTCAGGGTTAGGTCGTTTCTGCTGATCTTTCTTAGTTTCCATAGTTTTTTCTTGTTGAGTATCCTTAGGAGCCAACCAGAGACCGTTGTCTGCGTACATGTCCTTACCTGGCTTTTCCACCTGACTTCCTTAGTTCCCAGCGTCTGGTGGGCTCTGGGTCCACCCCTGTCAGCTTTCTGTCTCCTGACGGGGGACTCAGGTGCCTCCTGGGCAGGACAGTCCAGCTGTGCCCTAGCATTGAACCAGATGGTCCTTTGCGGGGGGTGCTGTCCTGTTTGCTGTTAGTTGTTCAGCTGCATCTCATCCCTCCTGAGACAGTCTGGATGTGCCCAGTGTTGTAAGGTGTCAGGTGGCTCAGTGTGTCAGTCTTTGCTCATGCCTGCTCTCCTAGGCCCCTCCCGAGGCAGCCACTCTGACCTTTCAATTTCTTCAGGTATTTTTCTCCATCCTTGTAAATAACCCGTCTTCTGCTGTCACTTCTTGGCTGTCATTGCCCAATCGTCTGCATCCTGTCATCTGGGGGGAAAGCAGCCTTTGTGCTTTCCAGCTGTGGAAGTGTTGTGATGTGCTCAGATTCCATTTTCCTTCCTGAACAAGTTTCTATTTTCCTGAGTTAATAATTGCCCATTTCTCATGTTTTGTTTTCTCTGCACCTATTATGGATTCGGTCCCAAACTGGTGGACTCACACGTCTTTGTGGCGTTTCCAGATGCAGGTCTCTGGGTCCCCAGCTTCCGTCTTGGCCCATAGCCAGCAGCTTCGCAGGAAAGCTCATGTGCCAGCCCCTTGGGGACTGTCGGTCTCTGCGATGCGTCTGAGCCGCATGCTCCCCTCTGGCCTCTGGGCCCGTGCGGGACCTGCTTTGTTCTCCAGAGACTTCCATGTCTTGGCTTCCTGATGGCGTCCTGGTGTTGGGGCTGCTGGGCCATTGCAGATGCGTGCGGCCGCCGCTCTGGGGCCTGCCAGGGTGGGGGGCTTTGTCTCCCCTCCAGGTCTGCCCTTGGGTCACGCGGAGCATCCAGCTTTCCTGCTCTTCTCTCCTTTCCCTGTCTTTGTCTGTCTTCCAGCCTGTCTGTGGGGGTGTGCGTGTCTTCTGCCTTATTCTAGTTTCCGAGAGCGCGTTTCATTCCTCGCGTGTCCCCCTTGTGGCCTCCTGCTGTGACCTCGGGGCTGCCTCTAGAGGCCTGTCCCTCCTGGGCCCTGGTGGCATGCTCCTCCTGATGCCCTCTGCCCTCATCTGTGGACCTGCCGGGGACGTGTTGGCATCTGGCTCTGACTGCCCTGACTACTGGGGCTCTGTGGACTCACCACAACTCCCACTGCTGGGCTGCGATGGCCTTTCTGCCCAGCCCAGTGTTTGTCTGTCCAAGTAGATACCAGACCGGACCCCAGCTTGCCCAGGACGCTTTCCTCAACTGTGCTGCATTACCTACCTGCTTCCCCCAGCGCTGTGCACCTGACGCTAACCGCGTTCTGGCGGGCGTGCAGAGGGCAGCCCCCTGTCTATCCCCCACCATGTTCCCAACCCCACACGGGCGCTCAAAAGCTGCCGTGGACTCGCACCGCTGCCAGCTATGTCGCTGACCGTGGTCTCATCTGATTGCAGCTGGGCAGGTGCACGAATGATGTGGTCAGGCACGAGCTGATGCGCCCGTCCAGCCGGGCGCCGCTCCTGGTGCTGTGCGAGGACCACCGGGGCCGGATGGTGAAGCACCAGTGCTGTCCCGGCTGTGGCTACTTCTGCACGGCGGTAAGTGCCCCGCCTGCCGGCCGCATGCCATCCATGGTCAGCTCTGGCTCCTGCTGGCCTGCCAGCAGGGCAGATGGCCCACAGCTCCTGAGCCTGGGGCCAGCCTGGGGGTCTCCAGCTCTGCGTGGCCCTTCCACAGTGCGTTCCCTTCCTCCTGCCTCTGAGGTGACATCCTCAGCTCCCCTCTCTGATCCCGTGCCTGGGCGCACAGCAGCCTCTCTTTGGGTGGGGCCTCCATTCCTGTTTCCTCTGGGGTCATCTTCATCCAGAATGCCCGTTCCCACCAGGTGCGGCCACTGCTCAGGCACCCGGTGGGGAGTTCTGGCTCATCTAGAGCACGCCTCTCTTGCTGTCTCATCCCTCTCGAGGCGTGCACCCTGTGCCAGTGAGTCCTTTTTTGAGGCCATCAGGGTTTCGCCGGAAATACCCTGGTGACATTTGGGGGTCTCTGCAGTGCATTGTTGGTCACGCTTTCCTCCTGACGCTCGGTTCTGAGATGCTGTCTCCCAGTGTGTCCCCTGCAGGTCCTTCCTGGAACCTGGTCTTATGTGCAGCCTGTCCCCTGGTTAGAGTGAGGCCTCAGCCTCCTCAGGGTGATGGGGGTGGGGAGTCCGGTGACCTCTCCCCCCTTCACTTTCTCTCTTTAAAACAGGAGCATGTGTGGACATACTTTGTAAAGCACCCATGGGCGTGGGACGTTGGCCTCCTCTTCTCATGGCCTGTAATTGGCAGCTCCGACTGGTCCTGGGCTTCCTGCCCCATGTGCTGGGCTCACTGACCCTGGTGCCTCGGTCACTTCCCTGCACATTAGCCCCAAGTTTAAGAGGTGATTTCTCATCTTCCCATTTAGGGTAACTTCATGGAGTGTCAGCCCGAGAGCAGCATCTCTCACCGTTTCCACAAGGACTGTGCCTCTCGAGTCAATAATGCCAGCTACTGTCCCCACTGTGGGGAGGAGGCCTCCAAGGCCAGAGAGGTGACCATCGCAAAAGCGGACACGACGTCCACTGTCATGCTGGCGCCTGGGCAGGAGAAGAGCTCCACAGTGGAGGGCAGGGCCGACACCACCACGGGCAGGTATGCATCCAGGTGAGCCTTGGTGCAGCTCTCGCTGCCATGTCCCGGAGGCTCTCGGCCGTCGTCCTTGCTGAGTTCTGGTGTGTAGGACACTCTGGCGTGCTTAGTGTGGTCTGCAGGCTCACAGGTATGTTGTGAGCCTGTGTCTCGTCCTCACGGATGTGGTGCTGCGGAGGCTGTGCTTGGAGCACAAGGCCCCCACAGCAGCCGTCTGCGTGTGCACATCTGTGTACGTGTGTGTGTGTGTGTGTGCCTGCATGACAGCGTGAATCGTAGTGTCAGCCACTGCAGCCTGCGGTTAGTGCATTACGTCTCACAGGCTGTAGCTCAACACCGAATCGTCATGTAAAAGAGAAAGGTTGGTAACAGATACCTAAAAGAATCTGGTAGAAACAGCTGAAAAACTCTTAGGGCCAAAAGGAGTGAGTGAGAAAGCAGACCAATAATCAGAGGCCAGTGGTATCGTGCTCCCTACCAGTAGCGTCCAGCTAGAAAATAAAGTGACAGAAGGGCCTCTCAAGACCAAGAAAACTCATAAACTGACCAGGAAAGGACACTTAATAGGTGAACCACCAACACAGACAAAGCTGAAACTTTGCAGAAGGTAATTTAAAAGGAACACAAAATTTAGACATATTGGGAGGTGGTAATAGGAAGTATTGGCTCCATCATCCTTTTCCTTATTATTCATGTTAACCTACAAGTTTGATGTGCTTTGAATCAAAACTCTAGTGGATTTCCCGCTCTTGAGGAGGGCAGTGGACTTGATAATTCACTTGAAGCTCATTCACAAAGCAGATCTGACCTCAGGCCCTGGGAGCTCTGGGACAGTCACCCTCATGCTATTTCTGTGGGAATCTGATATTGAATCCAGTCTCTTGTCCGGGGACTGAGTAAGCACATTGGAAGCCATTCCACCCTCAGAAGAGCTGTGGGTGAGGGAGTACATCGTGTTCATGCTGTGCCTGCTCTCCGTAAGGGGGTTGCTCGTGTCCCTGAAACTCAGAACTCCATTTATCTCCTTCTCCCTGAAGTGCTGCTGGACCACTGCTCTCAGAGGACGACAAGCCGCAGGGCATGGCCCCCCAGGTGCCCGAGGGCTTTGATCCCACAGGGCCAGCTGGGCTGGTGAAGCCGGCCCCTGGCCTTTCCCAGGGACCCGGGAAGGAGACCTTGGAAAGCGCCCTGATCGCCCTGGACTCGGAAAAGTAAGAACCGGCTGTGTTTGCAGACGCGGCTTGGGCCCCGACTCCCTTGCCTGTACACCTGCCGTTCCTTTTCCTCAGATGTTCCTCCACTCCTGGGCCTCCTCCAAAGCAACCTGAGTCGATGCTGCGTCATTTGCTCATGTGTGTCCTTAAGTCCCCTACACTGCCTGCACATGCCAAGCTCATACTTTACAGGTGTCTGCGCCCCTGCTGATCCCAGTGGGGTCAGAGGGCGTCCCTGTGGGGTCATGACTTAGGAACTCACTGCAGTGTTTCTCAACATTTTCGTCAACATCCGTCAGGATAAATCATATTTTTTCACACTCCTTTGGGGAGTTATTGCAAGTCATTGTCCATCATACTGAGAGGGAAAGGTGACACTGGAAGTCCTAAGCAAGGACAGTTGTGAGATTTGTGTAAACATTTCCTCTGGACACCGTTGGCCAGTGGCATTGACTGCAGGGCATTTGCACAAACATTGCTGGCCAATTCCTCGTCTGTGAAATGAACAGTTGGATTGTGTCGCCCTCGGGCTTACCTGCCAGCCCCTGTGCACTGGGGTACCCCCTTGGGGCCTCAGGAGGGCCTGGTGTCTGACCCTTGAGCAGGCAGGCAGCCTCTCCCTGGGGACACTGTGGCCCCTCCCTCCTCAGGGAAGCTGAACAGCCTGACTCCTCTCCTGGAGGGGCCAGTGTCCCGCTCCCCTTCCTCAGGGGAAGTCCTGGTGCTGGGGCACATTCCTGAGGGCCCCCAGCCCCTCTCCTCTGTCTCAGCCCCGTCTCTGGCTCTGCACTGGGAGCCTCTGGGTGGAGGTGGGTGGCCATGCTGCCTCAAGGCCTGCCCTGACCTCAGGGTACAAAGAGATGGTTCTGTGGTCAGTGGGAACAGAAGCCCCAGGAACCATTCTGTGTTGTGAGGAAGAGGACACCGGCCATTTTGTCTTTAGTGTGAGATGCCTCGAGCCTGCTGGGTTTGGTGCCCTTGACCTTGAGGAGCCGGCAGGTGGACCTCACCCAGGCCTTCCCAGGCCGCCGCATGTGTGCCAGTGGCGAGTGCCGCATGTGCTGGGCGAGCCTGCGGCCCGGGCAGGCGGTGGTCACGGCTGTCCTGTGCTTCCCTGCAGACCCAAGAAGCTCCGCTTCCACCCGAAGCAGCTGTACTTCTCCGCCAGGCAGGGGGAGCTGCAGAAGGTGCTCCTCATGCTGGGTGAGTGCCCTGGCCAGGCCCGAGCGGGCCGTTCACCGCCCGCTGTGGCGCCTGTCTCAGCTGGTCCATCTGGCTCTGATTTCTCAGAGTGGGGCAAGTAGGTTGTCCGGTCGTGCTGAGCCTGTTGATGATGCTCATGTTAAGTTATCCACAGTAGTACAGATACTCGCTATGAATTTCTTATTTTAAACAAGAAGTTAGGTGTATGGTTAGTAAGGACAAATGCAGATTTTTAAAAAGTGAGGTTCGTGAGCTGGGGCCCCCCATGCTGTACAGGCACCAGAGGGTGTCGTGTCTGTGCTGGGAGACACAGCGGCTGTGTGCCAGGCCTGGGCGTGCAGGCTGAGTCTCTGCTTTAGGGGAGGTGCCCCTTTGCTGTGCATTGTGATACCCAGACGTCCCCTTGTCAGACCCTTCTCAGCTTTGGCTCGTGGTGCAGAAGGGACAGTGATTTGATTCTGAGCCCACAGCCTTAGGTTTGATTTCTCTGGGTTGAAAAGGGTGATGAAAAATCCCTTTACTTAACAGTAAATCAAGAAGAAAGCTTAACAGTGTGTTTAAAAGTTTTCTTCAGCGTGGCCCATTATGGCAGTTGTGATTGCTCCTAGTAGAGTCCGTGTGGGGCTGAGGCTGCCTCTCTGCCCCGGCTGCTCCCTTGGCTGAGTGTCCGCTGCAGGCTGGGGGCCAGTGCTCAGCAGGCCGCCCTTCCCTGTAGGCCTGCCTGGGGCTCTGCCCCTGCACCCAGCTGGGAGCACACAGGAGCACAGGAAGCCCCCAGAGAGATCTCTGGAGCCCCATTAGAGCAGAGAGGAGCAGCTCCGGGTGAGGGGGTGTCTGACTGCAGGCCCATCTTCAAAGTTCATGTGGAACAGGGCTTCCTTTTGAATCTTATGAGTGTAACTGGGGCCTGGTCTGCCCACAGGGATGTAGGGTGCGTGGCCCCCTCGTGGCTGTTGGGCCGGGTTGTCTGCCCGTGCATCTCTGCAGCCTTTGTGGCTGTCCATTGTGCCGGATGTGGCACTGCTTCTGATGTGACTGTCAAACCCTCTCTGTTCGCAGTTGATGGGATCGACCCCAACTTCAAGATGGAGCACCAGGGCAAGCGCTCGCCCCTGCACGCCGCTGCCGAGGCAGGCCACGTGGACGTCTGCCACATGCTGATTCAGGTTGGGCAGCTCTCCATGCCCTGCCTGGTGTTTATCAGAGCAAAGTAACGATTCATGGTTCTGAGAGCTAAAAAGTCGTCTGTGCTAGGAGGCTGCAGTGTGTGGCTGGGCCTGGCGCATGGCTGTCGGCCTTGCAGCCGCTTCTTGGCGGCCACCACTGCGCTTGAAACTGTGTGCTGCTTACGTTATTCCTGATTAACTGTTTTTGTTTTCATGTTTTCAGTGTTCAGCGCTGTCTGTTGATGCCCTCCGGAGGGTTGAACCCGGGCAGCACACACTCCCTTCTCCCTGTCTTCTGGGTGTGGCTCCTTGCCTGCTCGGCACACTCACTGTCTGGACTTCATTGTGTGGTCCTGAGGCTGCTTCCTAAACCAGCCACATTGTGGCTGCTCACGGCTGCCATCTCTGCACCTTCTGCTGGCTCTTCCTAAGCTTCTTAGGGCTGTGCACCTGTCTACGTGTGCAGACACATGAGCTGCCCAGCACCTCTAGTGCGCTCACCCCAACCCTCTTGGGGGTGTCATTTCCCTTGGTCCTCTGTTGGCCCTGTTTCCTGGCATCTGATCCTTCCTGTGACCTGTTCTCTGTCTTTGGTGCCTCAGATTCCCTTGCACTGACTGCTCCAAAATGCCACGTTGGTGCAGCCCAGTCCTTCTTCATCCGTTGGATGGCCTTTCAACATGGACACTCCTGCCCTACACCCTGGAGACTTGTGGTGCTGTCTCCCCACCTGTCCCCACTTATGTCCTCTGGGGCCTGCTGTTCACGTGTTGGGCCTCGGGAACTCATTCCCTGGCTTCCCGTTCCTGTGTCCTGTCTCTGCCCTGCCCCGCCTCTGGGGACTTCTGTCCACGCCGCCACATGCTGGGACCCAAGTCCTTCTTGCCCCCGGAGTTCGCTCTGTGCCCATCCCACTTCCTGTCTCTCTGAAGACACTGTGACATTCACTTTGAAGTTTAATGCTGCACTTTTGCATCATGTGATTTACTGTTTTTCAGTTTAAAGGCTTTTCTTAAATTTCCAATGACTTCTGTGTGTTCACATCAAAGTGCTAAATGCTGATGGAGTTGTTGCTTGGTGAGCCTCGTCAGCCAGTGGTTGTACTGCCTGGTGATCCTTGGGCGGCACATCCGTTGGGGCCCCAGACGTCACTGCTCGCAGAGGACCCTGCTCCTGTGCTTAGGCTGGCGGGCTCACCCTGCGCTGCACCGCGCTCTGCCCTCCAGTCGCCTTTAGCCTGGAATATTTCCCTCATCCTTTACTTTGGCCTGTGCTGGGCAATGCAGCAGCTGTGTGACAGGCCAGGATGTGTTGAGCTGAGCCCCCATCTGTGTTTCAGAGCAGGTGTGCCTGTCGCTGTACATGGCGATCCCCATTGTGTCCTTGCCAGACCCTTCTCAGCTTCGGCTCGGGCTGGAGAGCCCCGGTTGTAGCCACATCTCTTCAAATAGCACCTCACTAGATTTGAGAAGCTGCCTGACCATCTTGATGTTTTAAAAGGAACCTTTATTCTATTTAATGGTTATTGTAATTTATGATGTGTAAGTTCTTTTCTGATGTCTTATAATTCTGATTTTCAGCCTTTTAAACAAATATTTTTTCACTTTTTTTTGTTGCCTTCTGTTGGGTCGATTTTTGCCTTGTCTCATTTATCTTCTCTCCACAGTCGCTTGGAGTCATATACTTTCTCACCTCCAAGGTGGCTCAGTGATTCTAACATGCAGGTGCTACTCGCCCAGTTTTGAGACTGACCGGTTTCTGCGGAGGGAGCCTTGGAGGCTAGTGAGGCTCCCTGGAGGCCAGTGCCAGGGAGAACAGGTGTCAGTTCTTGGTAACAGTTCTGGTCAGAGCATCTGAATGGATGGAGCAGGAGTGGGGAGGCCAAGGGCTGGCCATGGGGACGCTGGGGTCTGAGGAGAGTGGCCAGGGCAGCTGTGCTCTGCGGGGCTCCAGAGGACAGATGGCCTGAGCAGGTGTGGGCCTGTCCCCTCTCACTGGGAGCAGGCATGGAGAGTGGGCCGTGATGGCCAGCGCACTGTGCAGTTGTTGCAGGACGGGGGGCAAGGTGGGAGGGAGGTCGGAACAGAGAGCAGGGCCCCACAAGGTCCAGGGTGGGTTTGGGGGTCACCCCATGTGTGATGGGACTGTGCATGGGAAGGTCGTGGCTGGCTTCTGCTGGCTTGAGACTGGTTTTTGATTGCTTCACTTCATTGTCTGACTCCTTGTCACTCCTTTGAAACTCCTTTGACCTGTTTTCTCTTTGAAAAAGAAAATTTTTTTTTAAGTGTGTGTGTGTGTGTGTGTTGCATACAGAAAAGTTCTGAAAACATAGATATTCTGGTTAATAAGCAATGGCAAAGGGAACCCGCTTCCACCAGGCCAGCACGGAGCTCTGCTCTTGCTACCCAGAAAATGTCCTCTCTTCTCCAGGCTGCTCTGTCATTTGACCACTGGGGGAGCATCTCCCAACATGTGGCTTCAGTTTGTCTGCCTTTAAAAGTCACAAAACTAATTGAGTCACTGAGCATGAGTTTCTTGGTGCCCACCTTCTTTCAGGAAAAGAACAAAAGCCTCGTGGGTTCAGTGGACATGGGCTGGGTGACCTGTCTGCCCGCCCTTGGGCTGCGGCTATGAGATGCTGCCCTGGGGCTGGGTGAGGGGCAGGAGCCCTGTGTTCTCTTTTGCAGTGTCTCATGAGTCTTAAGCTCTTGCAAGATAAAGTATTTTGCAAAGCCAACCCTTTCTATGTAGGCATTCTTCTCGACTCTGCATGGTGTCTGTCCAATGCCTGAAAGCGTAACCAGTTTGGTTTCACTTCAAATTAGATTCTCAGCCTCGTGTTGGATTTGATGATCCAGGCTGAAGGTTCCTGGGCTTGAGGGCCTCTGATTTTGTGCATTTTTCTTCCCCCAGAACCCAAGCAGCTTTCCTGAGATTTCCCAGGAAGGAGATGAGACAAGGTTCATTGCTAGTTTGCCTGAGTCCAAGGCTGCTGTTTCTGGGAGGCTTAGCAACCAGCCCCACGTGCCCTCCCCGGGAAAAGCTCTGGCTTTGTGCTCTCGTCCTAGCCCTCAGGACTGCTGCCTGGGCCACCAGTCAGTCCACCCTGGGGCACTCGCACTATTCCCTTGGAGGCCCGTGGCCCTGCACAGTGTGCACGCAAGGTGGAAATCCTCCCAGTCATGTGCGGATGCCGGTTCAGTGCTGTCTCCTCCCTTGGTCTTAAGATTCTCAGAGACCTCTTGACGCAGGCTCTCCGTGTCCCTGCCCCCTTCCGGGGGATGAGCCCCTTCCTGGTGTGGGTCCTGGCTGTCAGGGTCCCTGTGAGGGTCTCGGTGCTCGTGCTGGAGCTCGGCACTGGCCAGCTGGGGTTGCGGCTCACTCAGACCTGCACCCCAAGTCCCCAGCCCTGGCCTTTGGCTCTGCCCTCAGTCGTCAGTCCCGTCTTGCCCTCGCAGGCTCTGGCCCTCTTGGGGGGACTGCCCGGCACGTCGGCTCCCAAGCCCCCTTTGTTCTTTCACTGAGTGTTTCAGGGGTCGAGGGGCATCGCCAAGTGCGTGTGCTCAGTTTGCAGGTGGCACCTGGCCTCTACCTGAGGAGGGCGCTTCTTGCTCTGCCCACAGGCCAGAGTGCAGACTCGACCCCGTGCTCGCCGCCCCTCACTCTGCACCTTATCTTGTGTGTGTTTTATTTTATATATTGAAATGAGCTGCTGTGGAATTCTCTCCCCCGGATTGGGCTGCCTGACTGTGGCTTTGGATTTTTGTGGGCTGGAGATCCCCTGCCCCTGTTCCCTGCCTTGGTGCGCCAGCCTCTTTGACCTCTTCCCAGCTCCGGGCCAGTGGCTCTGCTCCTGTGAGTTGGGAGGCTTGACTCCAGGAGCTCACGGACAGCTTGGCCCCCTGGCTTCCACAGCCCCATCCTAGGGCTGCTTAAAAATTCCTTACTCAGTCGACTACTTTTGTTTTGTAATTGCTTGTAGTGAGAGCAATACTCTTTTCATACTTTTCCATGGTAAACATTTATTTGGTAAACTAAACACTAGTTCTCTGTACATCAGTCCAAGCAGCTCGACTGTTTCACCCACTGTGGGGAATCGCCAGCTACCAAGCAGCTGACTCGGCTTTTTTGCACACACCCATTTTATAGGTGGGGCTTCCTAGACAGACAGAGATTCACCCGCTTACACCTGCTAGCTCATTCCTTTTCCATGCTTTATTGGAAAAATTGGAAATTGCTTCAAAATATAGACAATTGAAGTTAGTTTTTGTTCTGTTTATTTTGGCAAGTGGTAAAATAGCTGGTGGAGGGGGCTGCTGAGTCGGGGTGCCCTGCAGACGCTGCAGGCCAGGCCGCCGCCTGCCTCCGAGTGGCCCCCTCTGTACTGCTTCTTCGCCCGTTTTAGGAAGTTACCACCTTCTTTCTCATTTCTAAGGGTGTTGTGGAAATGTGCTGTATACATTTTTTATCAGACTATTTAGAAGTGAAAATGCTCCTCTTAAACAAAGGTTTGATTTAGTACAGTGATCATGTCTTTGAATTGGCTTTCCGAAGACTTAGAAGTTGCTGGTCCATAGCAAAGGTCACACCTAGGGAGAGCGCTCCGTTTTCAGGTGTCTGCAGCCCACAGCCGTTTCCTCACCAGGTGGGGCTGCTGCAGCAGTTGTCCACATACCTGAACTGTCCCTTGTTTCACTAGGCGGGAGCGAATATCGACACCTGTTCCGAAGACCAGAGGACCCCACTGATGGAGGCAGCAGAAAACAACCACTTGGATGCCGTGAAGTACCTCATCAAGGCCGGGGCCCTTGTGGATCCCAAGGTATGCTTGCTGCCCGGTCGTATTCCTGTTTCTCTAGACATGTCTCAGAGACAACGGGGCCAGTCTGTGTGGGAGCGTCGTCAAGAACCAGTGACCCATTAGACACCACCCGGTCGTTGGCCCAGTCTGTTCTCCCTCCTTGATTCCTGGCTCATGTGTAGGAGATGGTGAGCCCCAGCTCTGTCGTACAGACAGCAGGCAGGCAGCGAGGGCGGCGACTGTCGGGCGGAGTCTTTAGCCTCCTTTACTTGGGATGCACTCCTTGTCTGTCTTCCTTCTGGAGCATGTAGGCAAATGAGAAGAAAAAGGCGTCCAGAGAGGAAGGGAAGATGTAAGCCAATCTGTACCCAGATGAGATGATCCTATATGTAAAAACCCTAAGGATTCCATAAAAATTGTTAAAATTAACAAATGCATCCAGGAAACTTGTAAGATATAAGACCAGTACAGAGATAGCCGCTGTGTTTCTGTGCTCTTGGTGAACTATCCAAAAAGGAAATTAAGAAAAGAATTCATTTGCAGTAGTATCAGAAAAAAACCTTAGGAATAATCTTAACCAAGGAGGCAAAAGTGCACTGAAAAATAGGAAACCTTCCTGAAAGAAAGCAAAGAAGATCAGAAGTGGAAAGACCCACGTTCATGACTGGAAGACTCAGTGTTGTCGTGATGTCAGTGCTACACAGAGTGGCCACAGTCCGTCCCCTGGCTGTCAGACTCCAGCACTGTTCTTCACAAGATGCCGAAAGACCCATCCCAAAATTGATACAGAATCTCAAGGAACCTGGAACAACCAAAACCATTCTGAAGAACAAAGCTGGAGGCCTCACACTTCCTGACTTAAAGACTCACCATAGAACTACAGTAATCTAAGAACGCGGTCTTGGCATAAGGGCCGTGGAGAGAACAGAGCGCCAGAAATAAACCCGCTTGTGTATCAGGTGACCGTCGGAAAGGAAGCCCAGCCCACTCAGCAGGGAGAAGGGACGGTCTTTCAACAGATGGTGCTGCAAACGCTGGAGACCACCCGCAGAGCAGAGTTTGGGCCCTGACTGCACACTGCACACTGCATTCAAGACCTAACTGAAAATGGATCAAAGACTTGAAATTAAGGGCTAAAACATAAAACTCATAGAAGAACACAGAGGAAAATCTCCACAACACTGGCTTTGGCAGTGATTTCTTGAATATGGCACCAAAGGTATAGATAATAAAAGAAAAATAGATAAATTAAACTCCATCTAATTAAGCACTTTTATGTACTGAGGGACATTTCCAAGAGAGCAAAACCCCACATATTCATGGGGCTATTCATGACATATTCATAAATCCTGTATCTGATAGGAGATTACTGTCCAGAATATATGAAGACCCCTATCACTCAGCAGCAGAAGTCCAAACCAGTTCACAAAGGGGCAGAAAGTTTGAGTAGACATTTCTCCAAAGAAGATACACAAATGGCCAGTAGCACATGGAAAGATATGAGTCATCAGGGAAACAAAAATCAAAACTACAGTGAAATGCCACCTCACATCCTGAGGACAGTTATCTAAGAGGTGGAAAGTAAGTGTTGGCGGAAATGAGAAATGAGAGCCCTTGTACTGCTGGTGGGATGTAAAATGACGTGGCTACTGTGGAAACAGTTGGGCGGTCCCTCAAACAGTGAAGTCACTGTGCGGCTGGCCCTTGCGCTCCCAGGTGGGACCTGGAGGCCCGCAGGCTGGACGCAGAAAGACCTGCACACCCAGCACTGCTCTCAGCGGCCTGGCGGAGGGAACAGCCCAGGTGTCCCCCGGTGGACGGGTGGGTGAACACACTGCACTGTGCCAGTGGGCAGTGCTCAGCCTGAACAGTGGGAGAGCTTTGCGGGAGGTGAGACGTTAGCCGGACAGTGCCGAGGACTCCACAGTGCAAGGACCCAGAACAGGCAAATTCAGAGACTGAAAGTGGATGCGAGAGCCCCAGGGGCTGGGACTGGGGGGGCCATTGCTTAAGGGGTCCTGGGTTTCTGTTCGGAGACAGGAAGTTTTGGGAGTAGGCAGTGGGGAAGATTGCACAAATTGAGAATGTAATTAATGGCACCGATTGGAAACTGAAAAATGGTTAAAATGGGAAATTTTATGTTATGTGCATACCACCACAGTAAAGTGGCGAGTTGTACATTAGTACACATTTTTCCAATGGAAAAGTGATCGCATACTGTTCCTAGTTCATCAGTCAACTTCTTTCCTGTCCAATTAAATTCTCATGGTTTTCTGTCATTACATCTTATTCTACAATATTACTTCAAGTGGCTGCATCTTATTTCATGATCTAACTATATCATTTTTAGTTAGATTTGCTTGTTTAATATTTAATGTTATTTTCAATTTTTATTGTACACATGCTTCAACAAACATTTTCTTAATCTGCACATGGTGATTTCTTTAGGACAGATTTCTGGGTGCAGAATTGCTAGATCAAAATATATAATCATTTCAATGGCTTCTGGTGCCTCTCGATGCCTTTGGTAGCTGGGCTGTGCCCAGGAATGTGGGCTCCCTTCTGTCAGCACATTTTAAAATATATTTTAATTTTGGCATTTTGATATGCAGAAGTGGTTGTCATTTACTACTTTAGTTTGCTTTCCTTAAAGTGAACATTTTTCCTATGTGGTTAGTCACATATGGATGCTTTTCAAGCTTATACTTAGTCCTTTGGTTTTTGGTGGGTTTTGAGATCTGGAAACCTTTAATTTATTAGTATTAAAAACATTTTTTTTATTAAGGTATCATCGATATACACACTTATGAAGTTTTCACATGAAAAACATTGTGGTTACTACATTCACTCATGTTATCAAGCCTCCCATTCCCAATTGAATCACTGTCCATCAGTGTAGTAAGATGCCAGAGTCACTACTTGCCTTCTCTGTGCTCCGCTGTCTTCCCCATGACCCCCTGACACCATGTGTATCAATCATAATACCCCTGAATTCCCTTCTCCTCCCTCCCCCCACCTCCCCCCACCTCTCCCCTTTGGTAACCACTAGTCCCTTCTTGGAGTCTGTGAGTTTGCTGCTGTTTTGTTCCTGCACTTTTGCTTTGTTGTTAGACTCCTCAAATGAGGAAAATCATGTGGTACTTGTCTTTTTCTGCCTGGCTTATTTCACTGAGCATAATACCCTCTAGCTCCATCCTTGTTGCAAATGGTAGGATCTGTTTTTTCTTATGGCTGAATAGTATTTCATTGTGTGTATGTACCACATCTTCTTTATCCATCCATTTACTGATGGGCACTTAGGTTGCTTCCGTATCTAGGCTATGGTAAATAGTGCTGCGATAAACATAGGGGTGCATATGTCTTTTTTTTTTTTAATTATGTATTTTTTATTTTAGTATCATTGATCTGCAATTACATGAGTGACATTATGGTTATTAGACTCCTGCATCATCAAGTCCCCCCCACAAATCCATTACAGTCACTGTCCATCAGCGTAGTAAGATGCTGTAGAAACACTGCTTGTCTTCTCTGTGTTGGACGGCCCACCCTGTGCCGCCTCTATTATGTCTGCTAATCATAATGCCCCTTTTCCCCCCTTGTCCCTCCCTTCCCACCCATCATCCCCAGTCCCTTTCCCTTTGGTAACTGTTAGTCCATTCTTGGGTTTTGTGATTCTGCTGCTATTTTGTTCCTTCAGTTTTCTTTGTTCTTAAATTCCACAGATGAGTGAAATCATTTGATACTTGTCTTTTTCCACCTGGCTTATTTTACTGGGCATAATACCCTCTAGCTCCATCCATGTTGTTGCAAATGGTAGGATCTGTTTTCTTCTTATGGCTGAATGATATTCTATTGTGTATATGTACCACCTCTTCTTTATCCATTCATCTACTGATGGACACTTAGGTTGCTTCCATTTCCTGGCTATTGTAAATAGTGCTGCGATAAACATAGGGGTGCATATGTCTTTTTCAAACTGGGCTGCTGCATTCTTAGGGTAAATTCCCAGGAGTGGAATTCCTGGGTCAAACAGTATTTCTATTTTGACTTTTTTGAGGAACCTCCATACTGCTTTCCACAATGGTTGAACTAATTTACATTCCCACCAGCAGTGTAGGAGGGTTCCCCTTTCTCCACATCCTTGCCAACATTTGTTGTTGTTTGTCTTTTGGATGGTGGCCATCCTTACTGGGGTGAGGTGATATCTCACTGTGGGTTTAATTTGCATTTCTCTGATGATTAGCGATGTGGAGCATCTTTTTATGTGCCTGTTGGCCATCTGAAATTCTTCTTTGGAGAAGTGTCTGTTCAGATCCTCTGCCCATTTTTTTAATTGGATTATTTGCTTTTTGTTTGTTGAGGTGCGTGAGCTCTTTATATATTTTGGATGTCAACCCTTTATCGGATATGTCATTTATGAATATATTCTCCCATACTGTAGGATGCCATTTTGTTCTATTGATGATGTCCTTTGCTGTACAGAAGCTTTTCAGCTTGATATAGTCCCACTTGTTCATCTTTGCTTTTGTTTCCCTTGCCTGGGGAGATATGTTCATAACGAAGTTGCTCATGTTTGCGTCCAAGAGATTTTTGCCTCTGTTTTTTTTCTAAGAGTTTTATGGTTTCATGACTTACATTCAGGTCTTTGATCCATTTTGAATTTACTTTTGTCTGTGGGGCTAGACAGTGATCCAGTTTCATTCTCTTACGTGTAACTGTCCAGTTTTGCCAACACCAGCTGTTGAAGAGGCTGTCATTTCCCCATTGTGTGTCCATGGCTCCTTTATCATATATTAATTGACCGAATATGTTTGGGTTATTATCTGGACTCTCTATTCTGTTCCATTGGTTTATGGGTCTGTTCTGGTACCAAATTGTCTTGATTACTGTGGCTTTGTAGTAGAACTTGAAGTTGGCGAGCATAGTACCCCCAGCTTTATTCTTCTTTCTCAGGATTGCTTTGGCTATTTGGGGTCTTTTGCAGTTCCATATGAATTTTAGAAGTATTTGTTGTAGTTCGTGGAAGAATGCTGTTGATATTTTGATAGGAATTGCATTGAATCTATAGATTGCTTTAGGCAGGATGGTCATTTTGACAATATTAATTCTTCCTATCCATTTATTGGTCTCTTCTTTGATTTCTCTCGTGAGTGTCTTGTAGTTTTCAGGGTATAGGTCTTTCACTTCCTTGGTTAGGTTTTTTCCTAGGTACTTTATTCTTTTTTGATGCAATTGTGAATGAAATTGTTTTCTTGATTTCTGTTTCTGCTAGTTCATCATTAGTGTATAGGAATGCAGCAGATTTCTGTGTATTAATTTTGTAATTTTGAATTCGCTGAATTCAGTTAGTAGTTCTAGTAGTTTTGGGGTGGATTTTTTCAGGTTTTATGTACAATGTCATGTCATCTGCACACATTGACAGTTTAACTTCTTCCTTACTAATCTGGATGCCTTTTATTTCTTTGTGTTGTCTGATTGCCGTGGCTAGGACCTCAAGAACTATGTTGAATAAAAGTGGGGAGAGTGGGCATCTTGTTCGTGATATTAAAGGAAAAGCTTTCAGCTTCTCACTGTTAGGAATGCTGTTGGCTGTGGGTTTGTCATATACGGCCTTTATTATGTTGAGTTACTTGCCCTCTCTACCCATTTTGTTGAGAGTTTTTATCATGAATGGATGTTGAATTTTGTCAAGTGCTTTTTCAGTGGTTTTTGGCTTTTTGTTGATGTGGTGTATGATGTTGATGGATTTTCAAATTTTGTGTAATCCTTGCATCCTTGGAATAAATTCTGCTTGATCATGGTAGATGACCTTTTTGATGTATTTTTTAATTCAGTTTGCTAATATTTTGTTGAGTATTTTTGCATCTGTGTTCATTAGGGATATTGGTCTATAATTTTCTTTTTTTGTGGTGTCTTTGTCTGGTTTTGGTATTAGAGCGATGCTGACCACATAGAATGAGTTTGGAAGTATTCCCTCCTCTTCTATTTTTTGGAGAACTTTTGGGAGGATGGGTATTAGGTCTTCACTAAATGTTTGATAAAATTCACAGTAAAGCCATCTGGACCAGGAATTTTTTTCTTAGGTAGTTTTTTGATTAGTTCAATTTTTTTGCTGGTAATTGGTCTGTTCAGATTTTCTCTTTCTTCCTGGGTCAGCCTTGGAAGGTTGTATTTTTCTAGAAAGGTGTCCATTTCTTCCAGGTTTGTTAGCATATAATTTTTCATAATCTCTAATAATTCTTTATATTTCTGTGGTGTCCATAGCGAATTTTCCTTTCTCATTTCTGATTCTGTTTATGTATGTAGACTCTTTTTTTCTTGATGAGTCTGGCTAGGGGTTTATCTGTTTGTTTATTTTCTCGAAGAACCAGCTCCTGCTTTTCATCGATTTTTTTCTATTGTTTTATTCTTCTCAATTTTATGTATTTCTGCTTTAATCTTTATTATGTCCCTCCTTCTACTGACTTTGGGCCTCATTTGTTTTTCTTTTTCTGGTTTCGTTAATTGTGAGTTTAGACTGTTCATATGGGATTGTTCTTCTTTCCTGAGGTAGGCCTGTATTGCAGTATACGTCCCTCTTAGCATGGCCTTAGCTGCATCCCACAGATTTTGTGATGTTGAGTTATTGTTGTCATTTGTCTCCATATATAGCTTGATCTCTGTTTTTATTTGGTCATTGGTCCATTGATTATTTACAAGCATGTTGTTAAGCCTCCATGTGTTTGTGGGCTTTTTTGTTTTCTTTGTGTAATTTATTTCTAGTTTCATACCTTTGTGGTCTGAGAAGCTGGTTGGTACAATTTCAATCTTTTTGAATATACTGAGGCTCTTTTTGTGGCCTAGTATATGGTCTGTTCTTGAAAATGTTCATGTGCACTTGAGACGAATGTGTATCCTGCTGCTTTTGGGTGGAGTGTTCTGTAGATGTCTGTTAGGTCCTTCAGTTCTAATATGTTTTTCAGTGCCTCTGTCACCTTTACATATTTTCTGTCTGGTTGATCTGTCCGTTGGAGTGAGTGGTGTGTTGAAATCTCCTAAAATAAATGCATTGCATTCTGTTTCCCCCCTTAATTCTGTTAGTATTTGTTTCACATATGTAAGTGTTCCTGTGTTATGTGCAAAGATATTCATAATGGTTATTTCCTCTTGTTATTCCTGAACGCTTTATCAATATGTAGTTTCCTTCTTTGTCTCTTGTTCTTTTTTTTGTTTTGAAGTCTGTTTTGTCTGATACAACTACTGCAACTCTGCTTTTTTCTTCCTATTAGTTGCATGAAATATCTTTCTCCATCCCTTCACTTTTAGTCTGTGTTTGTCTTTGGGTTTGAAGTGAGTCTCTGTAGGCAGCATATAGACGTCTTGTTTTTTTATCCATTCAGTGACTGTTTTTTTTTTTTTTTTTTATTAAGGTATAATTGATATACACTCTTATGAAGGTTTCACATGAAAAAACAATGTGGTTACTAAATTTCACATATAACAAGTCTCCACCCATACCCTAGTGCAGTCACTGTCCATCAGTGCAGCAAGATGCCAGAGATCCACTATGTGCCTTCTCTGTGCTACACCCTTCTCCCTATGATCCCGTGATCCCCCACACCCTGTGTACTAAACATGATACCCTTCTGACTGTATGTTTTTTGATTGGTGCATTCAGACCATTTACATTTAGGGTGATTATTGATAGGTATGTACTTATGGCCACTGCAGGCTTTAGATTTGTGGTTACCAAAGGTTCAAGGGTAAGTTCTTTACTATCTAACAGTCTAATTTATCTCACTTCATATGCTATTACAGACACAATCTAAAGGTTCTTTTTTTTTCCCCCTCCTTTTTCTTCCTCCTCCATTATTTATATCTTAGGTATCATATTATGTACTCTTTGTCTATCCCTTGACTCCCTTTGGGGGTGGTTGATTTGATTTTGCATCTGCTTAGTGATTAATTGGTCTACTTGCTTTACTTTGGTTTTATTTTCTCTGGTGACAGCTATTCAGCCTTAGGAACACCTCCATCTATAGGGGTCCCTCCAAAATACACTCTTGAGATGGTTTGTGGGAGGTAAAACCTCTCACCTTTTGCTTATCTGGAAATTGTTCAATCCCTCCTTCAAATTTAAATGATAATCTTGCCGGGTAGAGTAATCTTGGTTCGAGGCCCTTCTGCTTCATGGCATTAAATAGATCATGCCACTCCCTTCTGGCCTGTAAGGTTTCTGCTGAGAAGTCTGATGATAGCCTAATGGGTTTTCATTTGTATGTGATCCTATTTTTCTCTCTGGCTGCTTTTAATACTCTGCATTTATCCTTGATCTTTGCCATTTTAATTATTACATGTCTTGGTGTTGTCTTCCTTGGGTCCCTTGTGTTGGGAGATCTGTGCACCTCCATGTCCTGAGAGACTATCTCCTTCCCCAGACTGGGGAAGTTTTCAGCGATTACCTCCTCAATGACACTTTCTATCCCTTTTTCTCTCTCTTCTTCTGGCACCCCTGTAATGCGAATATTGTTCGGTTTGGATTGGTCACACAGTTCTCTCAGTATTCTTTCATTTCTAGAGATCCTTTTTTCTCTCTGTGCCTCAGCTTCTTTGCATTCTTCTTCTCTAATTTCTATTTCATTTACTGTCTCCTCTACTTCATCTAATCTGCTTTTAAATCCCTCCATTGTATGTTTCATTTCAGATACCATATTCTTAAACATTTGTAACTCATTCCTGAATTCCTCCCTGAGTTGTTGAATGTTTTTCTGTAGCTCTGTGAGCATGTTTATGATTTTTATTTTGAATTCTCTTTCAGGAAAGTTGATGAGTTCAGTTTAACTTGGCTCTCTTTCTGATGTTCGTGGGATTTTGGTTTGAACCAGGTTCCTTTGACATTTCATATTTGTAGGTCACATCCTTTAGTGCCCAGAAGCTCTATTCTTTCGAGCTGCTCAGCCCCTGGAGCAGTGGCAGGGGTTGCAGGCAAGTGGTGTTGGTGCCTGTCGGGAGGAAAGAGGTCTTTGCTGCTTCCTAGCTGCAGTGCCTGTCTCCACTGCCAGGGCCAGTGGGCTGAGGGCACAGGGAGAAGCCTCTATGCTATGCACTTGTAGCTGCCGTAGGTGGGGCTGCCCTCTGGCTGGCCTGGCGCAATGGCAGGGGCAGCTGGTTTGCAAGTTGGTGCTGGCCCATGATGAAGCCCCGTAGCCAGCCAGGGGGATGGGGTGCCTGAAGCTCCTGAAAGTTCCCAACCTGCTGGGCAGAGTGCACCCAGACAATTTTGTCCACCTGTCCTTTCTCCTGAGCAGCAAGCTCTGTGCGATCCTTGCCCCTTTAGCAGCCCTCTCACTGTTCAGAAGTCTCTCAGCGTGTCCGCCTTTCTTTTTTCCCAGAGTGGCCAGTTGTGGGTCCCTGTTCCCCTGAAGTGACTGGAATCTCAGTGTCTCCAGGTATTCTGCCCGTGTTAGCTTTCCCGCCCCACTGATCTCCAGGGCACCATGTAGTGTAGGTTTGTGCTCCCACTGGGTGTTGAGCAGTCCCGGGCCTCCACGTTCTCCCTGCTCCTTTTCTCTTCCTCCCGCAGGTGAGCTGGGGTGGGGGAAGGGCTTGGGTCCCTCCAGATCGCGGCTTTGGTACTTGACCCTTTTCCTTGAAGTCTGCTGGTATCCCCACATGTAGGCATTCTGCCACAGTCTACTTTCCTGTTGCTCTTTCAGGATTTGATGCATTTGCTGTATTTTCATATTTGTGGCTTTGGGAGGAGGTTTCTTTAATCCTCCCCAACCTTTAATTTTTCTATAAATATTTATAGATAGCTGTTATTAATCCTCTGCATTATGATGGATGGGTGAGTTCTGCATTTACCCGGCTGTCTGCTAGGGCTCCATTTCCCAACCTTGTCCCAGGAGCTCTAAGAGGTCAGTCCCCGTAGGACAAACCCCATAGGGTTGGAGGAGAGCTGGTGGTCTGGGGGCATCAGATGGATCTGGCGGCAGACTGGATGCAGAAGGAAGGATCCCAGAATAAAATTCTTGTCGCAGACACTGTTGAGTCTGGAAACACATGATAGGGCAACACCAAACTGTCCAATGTGTCATTGGAGTCCCAGAAAGAAAACCTGGTAGAAAAAAGGATATTGAAGAAAAACTGGTCATAAATTTCCCAGATTTGTTGTTAAACTATCTACACATCCAAGAAAGTCAGCAAACCCTGAGCTGGGTAAGTACAGAGAACACCACACCTAAACACATCACGGTTAAAATGTGGAAAATAGAAGGGAAAAACCGTAATGGCAGCCGGAGGAGAGCACGTCGTGAGCAGGCCCACACCCTGGAATATCCCCAGTTTCCCACCTGAATGGGGGCAACCGCGGGGTAGTGGAGGATATTTTTCTTGTGCTCAAAGAAAAAAAATACCAAAAATTGTTAACCCAGAATGCTACATCCCATTAAAGCATTCCTCAGATAGTACTTGTAAAATACAACATTTTCAGGTGAATAAAAGCTAATAGGATTTCCCATCATACTGACCCTAAAGGGAGTTCTAAACCCAGGAGCAAAGCACTTACCCCAGGAATTAATGAAAAGCACCTGAAAAGTTAAAAAAGAAAGACTGGTTTTCTTTAAATTTCTTGAAAGACAAAGGCCATTTGTACCAGAAATAGAATCATTGAGGTGGAGTTTGTAGTCCACAGATTTATAAGTGAGGTCAGCGGGGGCAGCCATGAGTGGGTCACTCTTGTCAGGGCGTTTTCTTCAGGTGACATGTGTTAGTGTAGGCTGACTGCTTAGTGTTACCCTTGGAGAAGAACTATAAAAATAATTTAAAAGAAATAGGGCTTTAAGGAGGTTTTTAAAAATGCTAGTAGGTGCAGTAAACTGGACACTGAAGGACAGGAAAAAAGAAACAGATGGACAGACAGCAAGGTTTAGCCTGAGGCACGTCAGACATTGCTATGGGGCAGAAATTTGCACTAAGAGATCAAGCAGCAGGAGCTAATTGCGGGCCTCAGCAGTGTGCACACAGAAAGTCTGCAGGCATGGGCGATGGGCTGAGGACATGTCATCACGCACACGACAACATGAGCATCGGTGAGAAAGCATGAGGGACGGGCTGCACTGTGATCCAAGCGCCGGGATGGCGTGTCCAGTAGGACAACACAGGAGCCATGGCTGAGGTCACAGCATTGGAGTGAGAATTTCAGGTCAGTAGCCGGCGTCACAAGGTTCAGGGAAGGCAGGCTGTAACGCTGGTTGAGGAGTGACATCCAAAAACACACAGAACTCCCACAGTTCAAAGACACTGAAGAAAAGTGGGCAAAGGCTATGGGCAGCAGTTCCTGGAGAGGAAGCACAGTGCCTGGCACTCAGGAGGAGGCATTTGGCCCGAGACAGCATGCAGGCACCGCGTGGGGGCCAGCGGTGCAGCTTGGTGAGGCTGCCGGGTTGGGGGCAGGCAGTGCCCACTCCGCGTCATACGACTTGGTCCCTCACGTGTACCCGGAAGTGCTCCCATCATCCAGACGTCTCACAGTCAGAATCGACCGGATGTCCCTGGCCGGGAATGCTCCACCGGTCAAGTGAGTGAACTTCAGCTGCCTGATACCTGCAGAGATGAACTCAGAACGGAAGGCTGGGCTGAAGATGAGCTGTGGGAGGGTGCAGGTGCAAACCCACCATTCATGGATACGCGGGTGTGCAGAACTTCAGAAGGTGTGTCCATGACGATTGAATTCAGGCGGGTGGTTACCTGGGGAGGAGGAGGGACAGAAACAGGCGACTGCCAAGGGGTGCCCCTGAGGCGATGCTGGTGTCATGGGGTTACAGTGCTGTGGACTCCTGTACGTGCCTGTCAGGGGTGCCCCTAAGCACCTCCCTACCTGCAGCCCTGCTGCCTCCCACCTGCACATCTCTGGCGCTCCTTCTGCCATGGTGTCCTCAGTCCCGCTCCACGCTCCCGTCACTTCCCAGGAGTCCCTCCTGCCGTGTGGGCCAGACCTGCTACCGAATCTTGCTTGGGCCTCCCCTGTCCTGCCTCTTGTCCCAGGGGTCTGTGGCCTTGCTCACCAAGGCATGTGCTCTGGGCAGGTAAGAATCCTGTCTCACTTGTCCCCTTCCCTGCCTGACTGGAGACGCAGCAGCTGTGTGTGCTGGGTGCACGGGGACCAGG
This sequence comes from Manis javanica, assembly GCF_040802235.1. Lineage (NCBI taxonomy): Eukaryota > Metazoa > Chordata > Mammalia > Pholidota > Manidae > Manis > Manis javanica. The sequence continues at coordinate 308,663 of NC_133157.1, read as the reverse complement.
CCACGTGGTGTGCCCGAGGTTTCTGTCCTCACAGCTGTGGCTCTCTGCCAGTGTTCAGGCACCGTCAGATGGGCTGTAATGTGCCACTGAGGACACCTCAGAGTAAGGCAGGCCTTCAGACCAATGACCACACGTTCTTGTACTTGCAATAAAATTTTAGCTCCAGTAGTATGGGGTTTGGGTTGTGTGGATTTCCTTGAGAAAGTGGATGTACTGATTAATTTTCAGGTCTGGTTAGAAATCCATTAAATGATGTGTATTAAAGTCTGGGATTGCTGCTCTGAGAATAGGAGGTGGGAGGGAAAGTGGCTAACAGGACACAGTCAGTGTAGACGGGGGTGGGGAGATGCAGAGGCAGCCTCCGTGCGGGGGAGGGTGGGTGTGTGCTCACGGCCCGGTCCTCCGGGACCCGTCTCTTCGGGAGCTCCTGGGCTCTGGCCCACACTGGGTGGGCAGGTGGCTTTGTTTTATTTTGAAGTAGTTAAATTAACATTTTATTCGGTGTCCTTGAGGAAATGGAGCTGAGGGCTCACGAGGAGATGTGCCCACGGCCACAGCCGTGTACTTGGAGGGCAGGCAGGGACATGCCCTTCGGGGTCCCTGCTCCTCTCCCTGTGTACTGTTTCTAATTCTCTGGACTGTGGGCTACTCTTACTGGGTCTTCACCACCATTCCAAATGTGCCCCAGTGGCCGCTAACTCTCAGAGGCCCGGGCAGGTGTGTGTTGCCCCCAAGGCCTCCCACTTGGCCTGGTGTGCTCTGTGTCACTGTGTGCCCTCTCTGGACCTAGTGGTGTTTGTGTTGCAGGATGCCGAAGGCTCCACCTGCTTGCACCTGGCTGCCAAGAAGGGCCACTATGGTGTGGTTCAGTATCTGCTTTCAAATGGACAGATGGACATCAACTGTCAGGTAGAGCCAGCCTTCACTTCCTGACACCCACTGATGGGCTGACCAGAGGCATGAGTTCTCTTTGTGCATCCTGGCCCTCCTCCTGCCCAGCTGGAGGGCCCTCCTGCGGCCTCTGCCTGGGCTGTGCCTGCCTGCTTGTGGCCCGAGTTTGCCTCCCTCCCACCCCTCCCCCATTTGCTGTCTGTCCCTACTGCTGGCAGGGCCCAGGGCAGTGTCCTTGGGTGGTGTGCAGTGCCTGGCACACTCAGGAAGCCTTGTGTGTCTGTTGAGTGAGTGGTGCGACTGCCCCCTGCTCCCAGGGCCCCTCCCACGTGGCCCTGGGCTCTGGGACGTCTGCCTCCACTCCCAGGTTGGCCCTTTAGCCCAGCCATTAGCACCAGCCCCCTTCCAGGTAGGCCAGAGAGGCAAGTGAGACCTGTGGTCCATCTCTGCCCCTGTGGTGTCCACAGGCTGGGTCCCCTTTACCATTGTCATTTCCCGACTCCCACTGCGTCGGGTTTTGTGAGTTTCTACCTCTGGGCTGGGCTGGCTTCACCACTTGGGCTTGGTGGTTCCTGCCTTGTCCCCAGGGCCCAGGCAGTGCCACAGTCGAATCGTAGGGATACTGGCACTTTGTTCTTGGAGGCTGTGTGTGCCCACCAGAGAAATGTGGTGACCATGATACATGGGGAGTCGTTTCAGGGGGTTGGGGGTTGAGCCCTCTGCCACCAGACAGGAACTGGCCACACGATGCTCATTTCCTGAAGGGCTGCCTTTCTGTCTAAGTAAAACCACCCAGGACCGGGTGAGGAGCAGGCTTGGGTGGGTGGAGGGGAGGAGCTGTGGCCAGTCTGCAGATGGCATTGGCCAGGCAGCTGTCTTCCCTGCCCTTCATGAGGAGGCCAGGGCTTTGCCCGGCCCCTGTCCACTCTGGCCTGGATGCCCATCCATCACAATTCTTGGCCACGGCTCTGCCTCATGCTTGAGCCCACAACCCTGGACCAGAAGGGCACGCAGACAACAGTACCCCGTTAGCGCATCCTACCCCAGCCCACCCGCCAGTCTCTGAGGTGGGTTTGGTCTCCAGCACTCCCGGGTTCTGCTCTCCTACGATTGGCCAGGTGCTCAGATGCATGGAGTGTCATCCCAGCAGCTCCTTGAGGGAAAAGGCAGGCCATCCTGCTCCCCACCTCTGTCTGTTCTGCACTCTGCCTTGGTTTCCCCACCCACCATGTGGGGACTCGGACCGGCTCCCTCTCGGGGCCACCGTCAGGTCTCTGGTGAGAGTGTCCTCGGTGCCTGTCTGCTGCTGCTGTGACGGCCTCCTTTCTTTTGGAATCAGGATGATGGTGGCTGGACGCCCATGATTTGGGCCACTGAGTATAAGCATGTGGACCTTGTGAAGCTGCTGCTCGCCAAGGGGTCCGACGTCAACATCCGGGACAATGTGAGTCTGGCGGTCTCTGTGGCCAGTCCTGATCCCTGGGGAGGGTCCTGAAGGAGGCCAGAGGGCCAGGGTGTGCAGGGTGGCCACTGAGGCTCTTCAGTCCTGGGAAGTGGGGTGCTGGTGCCCGGGGTGCTGACTTCTTCCCAGGATGTTGCCAGTTTCCTGGGGTTATTTTTCCTTTGGAGTGATTTGCTAGATGCAGAAGGATGACAGAGGTCCCTGAGATCTGCCCCTCGAGTAGGAGCTGCATTTTTAGAGGCACCTCTGGACTGATTGTGTCACTGACTCTGTGTCCAAGACAGGGTCCCAGGCCCCCCCCAGGGCAGACCCACACCTGGGCTGTGGAGGTGGGACTTCAGGCTCTGCTCCCACCCCTGCCTTGTGGAGAGAGAGGGGGAGTGGCCGTGTTGTGGTTTTCTGGGCTGCGACTTAACGCGCTGTACTTACTGATAGCTAGTTTTGTAAGACCAGTTTGTTTGCACAGAAAACAGTGCAAAAATCAAAAGACTTGCTGTCCCCTCTGGGAGCTGCCGTCTGCTTGTCGGTCCACCAGGGATGTTTGGTGACTCCATTTAGCTTACGGGGGAGTCTCAGGAGGTCTTTGGTGCCCACAGAGCCAGCAGGGTAGGGCTGGGATGGTCTGATCCCTGGTGCCACCGTCCAGCAGAGGGTCAGGGCTCCCAGGGCAGCAGACAGGATGTGCTGTGTGGAGCCCATGTATCCACGTAGGAAGGTGCATGTCATCTCAGTGTTGAGCCAACTGGGACAGGCTCTCAAGACCGGCCAGCTTGAAGCAGGGATGGAGCTTGAGCTTGGTGGACATTCTTCCTGGTTGCTCAGTACTAGGATCTCCCGTCTCCCACCCGGAAACCAAGAACAGCATGTGGCCCCTTGGGACTCTGGGACGTTCACATCGGTGCTGTCAGAGCCAGGCATCAGGACGATGGCAGGTGGTGAGGGGAGCTCTGAACCGGGGAGGCATGGATGTGGCAAAGCACAGTGTGGCCAGCCAGCAGCACCACGACCAGCTCACACTGGGGACACACAGGATAAGCCACCTCCTGAAGTGTGCGCAGTGGTTTGGTGTGGTGCCAGCGCTGTGCCTGGGCAGGACAGGATGTCCACATGCAGCTGTCAGAGGGTCAGCCCACCTGGATGCCCGGGCAGTGTACAGCCTTGCTGTCCGCGGTGGCTCTGCTACTCACTGTGGTTCTGACTGGTTGGAGGAATTGACTGACTGTGTGTTTGCTATTTATATGACAGTCCTACTTACTCCGCGTTAGCAGCTTTGCTGACGAGTACTTGGCAGACTGTGCTGCTCACAGTGACAGGTGGTCCGATCCTGACTCCAGTATGTCCACAGTCAGGGGTGAGGAACACTCCTCCCAGCGCTGCCCCTGCTTCATGAGCAGCTGGTGCCACCCAGCCACCCATCACTGTGCTATGCGCACAGCGGTCCTGCGTGGTGCCCATGTGAGTTTGGCTCTGCGGGGGATGCAGCACATCCCTTCACTGTGCCGCAAAGGCGCTGTGGTTTTACAGAAGGGGTCTGGGAGCCCCATGTACAGCACATCCACTGTGCTGCTTGTCCATCAGCGTTTGCTTCGTCTGACTTACGTCACTTTTGTATGGTGACTACGATCAGTGACTACTACTCACTGAAACCTCAGATGATGACTGGCATTTTTTTAGCACTAAAATGGTTTATTTTTTATTTTTTTATTTTTTTGATTTATTCATTTTGTTATCGTGAATCTACAATTACATGAAGAACATTATGTTTACTAGACTCCCCCCTTCACAAAGTCCCCCCCACAAACCCCATTACAGTCACTGTCCATCAGTGTAGTAAGATGCTGTAGAATCACTACTTGTCTTCTCTGGGTTACACAGCCCTCCCTGTGCCCCCCATTATACATGCCAATTGTAGGGCCCCCTTTTTTTTTCCCCGCCCTTATCTCTCCTTTCTCACCCACCCTCCTCAGTCCCTTTCCCTTTGGTAACTGTTAGTCCATTCTTGGGTTCTGTGCTTCTGCTGCTGTTTTGTTCCTTCAGTTTTTCTTTGTTCTTATACTCCACAGATGAGTGAGATCATTTGGTACTTGTCTTTCTCTGCCTGGCTTATTTCACTGAGCATAATACCCTCTAGCTCCATCCATGTTGTTGCAAATGGTAGGATTTGTTTTCTTCTTATGGCTGAATAATACTCCATTGTGTATATGTACTACATCTTCTTTATCCATTCATCTACTGATGGACACTTAGGTTGCTTCCATGTCTTGGCTATTGTAAATAGTGCAGCGATAAACATAGGGGTGCATCTGTCTTTTTCAAACTGGGCTGCTGCATTCTTAGGGTAAATTCCTAGAAGTGGAATTCCAGGGTCAAATGGTATTTCTATTTTGAGCATTTTGAGGAAGCTCCATAGTGCTTTCCACAATGGCTGAACTAATTTACATTCCCCCCAGCAGTGTAGGAGGGTTCCCCTTTCTTCACATCCTCGCCAACATTTGTTGTTGTTTGTCTTTTGGATGGTGGCCATCCTTACTGGTGTGAGGTGATATCTCATTGTGGTTTTAATTTGCATTTCTCTGATGATTAGTGATGTGGAGCATCTTTTCATGTGTCTGTTGGCCATCTGAATTTCTTCTTTGGAGAATTATCTGTTCAGCTCCTCTGCCCATTTTTCATTGGATTATTTGCTTTTTGTTTGTTGAGGTGCATGAGCTCTATATATTTTGAATGTCAGCCCTTTATTGGATCGGTCATTTATGAATATATTCTCCCATATTGTAGGGAACCTTTTTGTTCTATTGATGATGTCCTTTGCTGTACAGAAGCTTTTCAGCTTGATATAGTCCCACTTGTTCATTTTTGCTTTTGATTCCCTGGCCCAGGGAGATATGTTCATGAAGAAGTTGCTCATGTTTATGTCCAAGAGATTTTTGCCTCTGTTTTTTTTCTAAGAGTTTTATGGTTTCATGACTTACATTCAGGTCTTTGATCCATTTAGAATTTACTTTTGTGTATGGGGTTAGACTGTGATCCAGTTTCATTCTCTTACATGTAGCTGTCCAGTTTTGCCAGCACCATCTGTTGAAGAGACTGTCATTTCCCCATTGTATGTCCATGGCTCCTTTATCATATATTAATTGACCATACATGTTTGGGTTAATTACTGGAGTCTCTATTGTGTTCCACTGGTCTGTGGCTGTGTTCTTGTGCCAGCACCAAACTGTCTTGATTTCTGTGGCTTTGCAGTAGAGCTTGAAGTTGGGGAGTAAGATCCCCCCCACTTTATTCTTCCTTCTCAGGATTGCTTTGGCTATTTGGGGTCTTTGGTGTTTCCATATGAATTTTTGAACTATTTGTTCCAGTTCGTTGAAGAATGCTGTTTGTAATTTGATAGGGATTGCATCAAATCTGTATATTGCTTTGGGCAGGATGGCCATTTTGACGATATTAATTCTTCCTAGCCAAGAGCATGGGATGAGTTTCCATTTGTTAGTGTCCTCTTTAATTTCTCTTAAAAGAGTGTCTTACAGTTTTCAGGGTATAGGTCTTTCACTTCTTTGGTTAGGTTTATTCCTAGGTATTTTCTTCTTTTTGATTTAATTGTGAATGGAATTGTTCTCCTGATTTCTCTTTCTATTAGTTCATTGTTAGTGTATAGGAAAGCCACAGATTTCTGTGTGTTAATTTTGTGTTCTGCAGCTTTGCTGTATTCCTGTATCAGTTCTAGTAGTTTTGGAGTGGAGTCTTTAGGGTTTTTTATGTATAATATCATGTCATCTGCAAATAGTGACAGTTTAACTTCTTTATGAATTTGGATTCCTTGTATTTCTTTGTTTTGTCTAATTACCATGGCTAGGACCTCCAGTACTATGTTGAATAACAGTGGGGAGAGTGGGCTTCCCTGTCTTGTTCCCAATCTCAGAGGAAAAGCTTTCAGCCTCTCGCTGTTCAGTATGATGTTGGCTGTGGGTTTATGATATATGGCCTTTATTATGTCGAGGTACTTGCCGTCTATACCCATGTTGTTGAGAGTTTTAATCATGAATGGATGTTGAATTTTGTCAAATGCTTTTTCAGCATCTATTGAGATGATCATGTGGTTTGTATCCTTCTTATTGTTGATGTGGTGGATGATGTTGACGGATTTTCGAATGTTGTACCATCCTTGCAGCCCTGGGATGAATCCCACTTGGTCATGGTGTCTGATCCTCTTGATGTATTTTTGAATTCGGTTTGCTAATATTTTGTTGAGCATTTTTGCATCTACGTTCATCAGGGATATTGGTCTGTCATTTTCCTTTTTGGAGGGGTCGTTGCCTGGTTTGGGCATTAGGGTGATGTTGGCTTCATAGAATGAGTTTGGGAGTATTCCCTCCTCTTCTGTTTTTTGGAAAACTTTAAGAAGAATGGCTATTATATCTTCTCTGAATGTCTGATAAAATTCCGAGGTAAACCCATCTGGCCTGGGGGTTTTGTTCTTGGGTAGTTTTTTGATTACCATTTCAATTTCTTTGCTGGTAATTGGTTTGTTTAGATTTTCTGTTTCTTCCTTGGTCAGTCTTGGAAGGTTGTATTTTTCTAGGAAGTTGTCCATTTCTTCTAGGTTTTCCAGCTTGTTAGCATATAGGTTTTCATAATAGTCTTTAATAATTCTTTGTATTTCTGTGGGGTCCATCGTGATGTTTCCATTCTCGTTTCTGATTCTGTTGATGCGTGTTGATTCTCTTTTTCTCTTAATAAGTCTGGCTAGAGGCTTATCTGTTTTGTTTATTTTCTCGAAGAACCAGCTGTTGGCTTCATTGATTTTTTCTATTGTTTTATTCTTCTCTATTTATTTCTTCTCTGATCTTTATTATGTCCCTCCTTCTGCTGACTTTAGGCCTCATTTGTTCTTCTTTTTCCAATTTTGATAATTGTGACGTTAGACTATTCATTTGGGTTTGTTCTTCCTTCTTTAAATAGGCCTGGATTGCTATATACTTTCCTCTTAAGACTGCTTTTGCTGCGTCCCACAGAAGTTGGGGCTTTGTGTTGTTGTTGTCATTTATTTCCATATATTGCTTGATCTATATTTTAATTTGGTCATTGATCCATTGATTATTTAGGAGCATGTTGTTAAGCCTCCATGTGTTTGTAGGCCTTTTAGCTTTCTTTGTACAATTTAGTTCTAGTTTTAAAAGTTTGTGGTCTGAAAAGTTGGTTGGTAGGATTTCAATCTTTTGGAATTTACTGAGGCTCTTTTTGTGGCCTAGTTTGTGTTCTATTCTGGAGAATGTTCCATGTACACTTGAGAAGAATGTGTATCCTATTGCTTTTGGGTGTAGAGTTCTATAGATGTCTATTAGGTCCATCTGTTCTAGTGTGTTGTTCAGTGCCTCTGTATCCTTACTTATTTTCTGTCTGGTGGATCTGTCCTTTGGAGTGAGTGGTGTGTTGAAGTCTCTTAAAATGAATGTGTTGCATTCTGGTTCCTCCTTTAGTTCTGTTAGTATTTGTTTCACATATGCTGGTGCTCCTGTGTTGGGTGCATATATATATTTATAATGGTTATGTCCACTTGTTGGACTGTGCCCTTTAATATTATGTAATGTCCTTCTTTATCTCTTGTTACTTTCTTTGTTTTGAAGTCTATTTTGTCTGATATTAGTACTGCAACACCTGCTTTCTTCTCGCTGTTGTTTGCCTGAAATATGTTTTTCCATCCCTTGACTTTTAGTCTGTGCATGTCTTTGGGTTTGAGGTGAGTCTCTTGTAAGCAGCATATAGATGGGTCTTGCTTTTTTATCCATTCTATTACTCTGTGTCTTTTGATTGGTGCATTCATTCCATTTACATTTAGGTGATTATTGATAGATATGTACTTATTGCTATTGCAGGCTTTAGATTTGTGGTTACCAAAGGTTCAAAGTTAATTTCCTTACTTTCTAAGAGTCTATCTTAACTCACTCAGTGTGCTGTTACAAGGACAATCTAAAGGTTCTTTTCTGTTTCTCCTCCTTTTTGTTCCTCCTCCATTCTTTATATATTAGGTATCATATTGTGTACTTGTTGTCTATCCCTTGATTGCCTTTGGGGATAGTTAATTTAATTTTGCATTTGCTTAGTAATTAGCTGTTCTACTTTCTTTACTGTGGATTTATTACTTCTGGTGACAGCTATTCAACCTTAGAAACACTTCCATCTATTGCAGTCCCTCCAAAATAGACTGTAGAGATGGTTTGTGGGAGGTAAATTCTCTCAGGTTTTGCTTTTCTGGAAATTGTTTAATTCGTTCTTCAAATTTAAGTGATAATCTTGCTGGATAAAGCAATCTTGGTTCCATGCCCTTCTGCCTCATGGCATTAAATACATCATGCCACTCCCTTCTGGCCTGTAAGATTTCTGCTGAGAAGTCTGATGTTAGCCTGATGGGCTTTCCTCTGTATGTGATCTTATTTCTGTCTCTGGCTGCTTTTAACAGTCTGTCCTTATCCTTGATCTTTTCCATTTTAATTACTAGGTGTCTTGGTGTTGTCTTCCTTGGGTCCCTTGTGTTGGGAGATCTATGGATCTCCATGGCCTGAGGGACTATCTCCTTCCCCAGATTGGGGAAGTTTTCAGCAACTACCTCCTCAAAGACACTTTCAATCCCTTTCTCTCTCTTTTCTTCTGGTATCCCTGTAATGTGAATATTTTTTCATTTGGATTGGACACACAGTTCTCTCAATATTATTTCATTCTTAGAGATCCTTTTTTTCTCTCTGTGCCTCAGCTTCTTTGTATTCCTCTTCTCTAGTTTGTTTCATTTATTGTCTCCACCGTATCCAACCTGCTTTTAATACCCTCCATCGTGCTCTTTAACGATTGGATCTCCAACCTGAATTCATTCCTGAGTTCTTGGATGTCTTTCTGTACCTCCATTAGCATGTTGATGATTTTTATTTTGAACTCCCTTTCAGGAATAGTCATGAGGTGTACATCATTTAAATCTTTCTCAGGAGTCGTATTAATAATTTTACTCTGGACCAGGTTTCTTTGGCGTTTCATGTTTGTATATAGCGCCCTCTAGTGTCCAGAAGCTCTATTCTGAAGCTGCTCAGCCCCTGAAGCAATGTCGGGGGTCACAGGGGAGCGGTACTGGTGCCTGGGGGGAGGAAAGAGCTGTTCCCCGCCTCCTGGCTCCTGTGTCTGTCTCTGCTGCCTGAGCCAGTCGGCCAGTCACACAGGTATGTTTTTGTCCCAGAGCAGCCAGATATGGATCCCTGCTTTCCACAAGCGGCCGGAATCCCAGTCTCCCCAGGAACTCTGCTTGTATTAACTTTCCAACCCGGTAGTCATGCGAGTCTCATGAAAGCACCATGAAATGTAGGTTTGTGCTCCCAGCGCAGATCTCCGGAGCCAGGTACTCAGCAGTCCCAAGCCTTCCACGCCCTCCCTGCTCCATTTCTCTTCCTCCCGCCGGTGAGCTGGGGTGGGGGAAGGGCTCTGGTCCCGCCGAGCCACAGCTGTGGTACATTACCCCGTTCTGTGAGGTCTGCTTTTTTGTCCAAGTGTGTGCAGTCTGGCGCTGTCCTCTTTCCTGTTGCTCTCTCAGGATTAGTTGCACCAACTATATTTTCTAATTTTATCCAGTTTTAGGAGGAAACCTCTGTCTCTCCTCTCACGCCATCTTTAACACATCTAAAGTGTTTTTAAATAAGGTGTACATGTAGTGTTTTAGACCTGCTGTGGCACACCTCCTAGACTTCAGTGTAAACATACCCTGAACCCGTTTCGTCATGATGCGGCTTCCAGATCTGAGCCCTCAGTGTCTCTGAGCTGTGCCTGTGTGCCCCCCAGTTTTTCTCAGATGCAGTGCTGTGTTTGTTGTCTGCTCTGCTTACACCTGTGTTCCGAACACCACAATTCTGTGCTATTCTGTCAAAGCCGGCGGCGCTCTGACGAGGTTGCGGTAGCAGGCCTGTGCACCGTCTCATGCCCCATTCCCGCCCACCCCCGAGGCCCCGTGCAGGTCATGCCTCTGCCCAGCTGTGGCGTCCCCCATGCAGGGGCTGTCATGATGAGCACCTCCAGCTTCTGATGCCTGCAGAGCTCCCCTTTGCTTTCACTTCTGAAAGATGCTTTTGCTGGCTAGGAATTCCAGGTCGGCAGTTTTTTCTTTCAGGGCTTTGAACGTGTTTCCTCACAAAGCCCTCTTTTGAAATGTTTCCAAATTCCTGGTGCCACCTTGTCTTTATTTCTCTGTATATAATGTAAGTTTCTTCTTTTGACCATTTAAAATTTTTTTCTTTATCCTGGATCTTAGCAGTTTGATTGTGACGTTTCTTGTGCCCTGGGCACATGCACATAGGGCTCATGTGCTTCTTGTGCCCTGTGTGGGTTCAGGGTTTCTGGAATCTGTCTGCCCTTGTCTCCCCACTCACCCTGCAGGGCTGTGCTGTGGAGCTTAGGTGGCTGAAGTCCCCGTGGGCCACTGAGGTTATTCTTTCCCTCTGGGTCTCAGTTTAGCTGGTTTTATTGCTGTCCCTCCAGCCACTCATCTTTTATGTTCCGGTATCGTCCTGTCCAGTGTTTCTTTGTGTCAGGTGTGTCGGTTTTCAACTCTTGAAGTTCATTTTGGGTCTTCATAGTGTCCCCGAGGTGCCCCTCTCCCTGGCCCTCGAGCCTCTGGGGCAGTCACTCCAGGTGCTCTGATGCCTTGGCACCTGCTGGGTCAGCAGACACAGCTCTGTTCAGTTGGTGTCTCTCTGAGGTGTGTTTCCTACTTGTTGGTACTCTGGTGAGCTTGGGTTGGACCCCAGACATTGTGAATCTCACCTTCATTCTTGGAATGTCCTAAACCTTGTTCCGAGTGCCACAAAAATCAGAAACAGTCTGATCCTTTTGGATTTTGCTTACCAGCTCTCTTAGGTGGGTCCATGCAGGTCTTAGCCTAGGGCTGGTCCGCCTCCCAGGTGGTGGTTGCACTGAGCCCCCCTGCCCTGGCCTCCGATGTGTCTTCCTGGAGGTCCGAGATGGGAGTGCACGCATCTCCAGAGGCCTCTTTCCTGGCCCCCACACCCTGGTCTGCCAGCTCTGGCTGTCTTGGCCCCCAGGCCCTCAGCCCCCTCCTGGGGCTCCCCGCTTCCTCCCCAGGCCCTCAGCTCCCCTCCTGGGGCTCCCTGCTTCCTCCTCAGGCTCTCAGCTCCCCTCCTGGGGCTCCCCGCTTCCTCCCCAGGCCCTCAGCTCCCCTCCTGGGGCTCCCCACTTCCTCCCCAGGCCCTCAGCTCCCCTCCTGGGGCTCCCTGCTTCCTCCTCAGGCTCTCAGCTCCCCTCCTGGGGCTCCCCGCTTCCTCCCCAGGCCCTCAGCCCCCTCCTGGGGCTCCCCGCTTCCCCCCCAGGCCCCCTTGCCCACTTCCTCTCAGCGGGTGGTCCTCCACTGCCTGGTGTCACGTCTTGAAAACTACTATTTCACACAGTTTGACTATTTGGTCTTACGTTTTTGTTCAGGTGGGAGGGCAAATCCAGACTGGGCCCTCTGGCCCCATCTGGGCTGCAGCAGAAGTCACCTGGGTCATTTCCGATGCGTAGGCCAGGCCTGTCATGTGTAGCAGGAAGACCTTCTCAAAACTGAAATTCTGGATATGAAGCCGTATGTCATTCTGACGAAGAAAAGGGGGAAGAGGTTCCTGAGGGGATGGCATTTTGCTCAGGAGCTCGCCAGTGAACGGAAGATGGAGAATCAGAAGCGAAGGTCAGGGGGTCGGCAGCATCGAAGAGCAGCAGGAAAGAATCCCAGAAGAGCCAGGGCCTCTCAGGAAGGGCGTGTGCTCTCAGGAACAGGAGGTGGGCGGCCTGTGCCCAGGCTGGCCAGCAGGGAGGCAGGCGGCTCTGTTTTGCTTTGCCTCTGTCCCTAGGCCTCTGAGCTGGCAGCCTGGGCTGCACCCAGGGCGCTCGGCCTCTGCTGGGTTCCTGAGCTGGGCAGTCAGGTGGATCTGCATGTGGGGCCCCGCGACAGGTGGGGTCGGGTGGGGGCTCCAGGCACGGGGTCAGCACCTGCAGGGCCAGCACCCTTTGTATCTGTTACTCTCATCTTTTATGTGAGTTTCTCTTTATTCTCATATCCTTTGCACACATGTTTTTCAAAACTGTACTGTTGTGACAAACTTAATGTGGTAATTGTAAGTTACATATGTCTTTTTTTTTTTTTTTTTTGAGAGGGCATCTCTCATATTTATTGATCAAATGGTTGTTAACAACAATAAAATTCAGTATAGGGAAGTCAGTGCTCAATGCACAATCATTAATCCATCTCAAGCCTAATTCTCGTCAGTCTCCAATCTTCTGGAGCATAACGAACAAGTTCTTACATGGTGGACGAATTCTTACATAGTGAATAAATTCTTACATGGTGAACAGTACAAGGGCATTCATCACAGAAACTTTCGATTTTGATCACGCATTATGAACTATAAACAATCAGGTCAAATATGAATATTCGTTTGATTTTTATACTTGATTTATATGTTGATCCCACATTTCTCCCTTTATTATTATTTTTATTTTTATTTTTAATAAAATGCTGAAGTGGTAGGCAGATGCAAGATAAAGGTAGAAAACATGGTTTAGTGCTGTAAGAGGGCAAATGTAGGTGATCAGATGATCAGGTGTGTGCCTATGGACTAAGTATTAATCCAGGCTAGACAAGGGCAGCAAGACATCCACGGATGCAGAAGATTTCTCTCAAAGCAGGGGGGTGAGGTTCTGAGCCTCACCTCTGTTGATCCCCAAATTCTCACCTGATGGCCCCCCTGCGACTGTGCCTGTCTTAGGTTGTTCCTCCCTTGAGGAATCTTACCCGTCTCTGGCTAACCAGTCCTCTTCCGGGGCCATACAGGGAAATGTAAAGTTGGTAAGTGAGAGAGAAGCCATATTGTTTGAAAAGGTTAGCTTCTTACTTCTTTGCAGATTTATGCCCTGTGGCTTCTATGCCCAGCACTTGTCTCGAGGCATCTTTACCACCTGGAGGAATTATGATACTTGGTAAATTCGATATGAGGCACGAATTCTATTTAAGGGTTGTAATTAGGAAGGAAGAAGAAAAGCTATAGATGTAGCATATGAAGGAAACATGGGAGGATTGATTATTTCTTTGACATATCTTCTTGTAGAGTAACTTAAGCATGTATAGGTTTTAAACTACTAACTAATTTGCACACACATATTAACATAATAGGAATACGGTGACATAAACAAAGCAAATCTATAATTACCATCCATCTCCAGTGAAGCCAAGAAAACCATTTAGGCACCCTAGGCATTTGTGAAAATTTATCTATGATATGATGGGTATTGTCCAACTGTACTTGAACAGTCTGAGAAAAATCAGACAAATTAAAGTAGCCCATTTCTGGGATCTGTTCACATCCCATATGTTCTTTTAACCGTAGATAGTCTATAGTCATGAGATTTTGGAGCGCTACAACTTGCACCCCTCCCAACTCCTGGTTGAGTTCCAGCAGTACAGATCCGGTCAAATTCGTTGTCTCACTGCATGCACATGCCAGCCTAGACATCTCCCTCCTCATTCCAGTGGCAAGTCCAGGAAACGGTGGGGTGGATGCAGCCACAACCGCAGCATCGTCCGGATCCCTGTGGAGGCTTTTTGATGATCATCCCCCGGCACGAGTCCTCCAGAGAGTGCTGATGCCGGAAGCTCCTCCTCATATCGTATCTTAGTTCATTTTCTGGGTATCCAAGCTAGGCCTTGATCTTCTGCGTAGAAACAAACAGACCCTTTGCCCACACCTTGACATGCCCTCTATACCACTGTGCAGAACTCATTGGAGGTCAGCACACAGTAACTGCTTTTTTTTATTTATTTATTTTTTTATTAAGAGAAAGGAATATTATCAGAAAAGAGTACATCCATAGCTGATCATCTGACCCCCTTTAAGTGATCAACATTAAGGATATTTAAAGCATGCGTTGATCTTTGATTTACCAATAGTTTTATCCTATCAAGGAGTAATCCCCCTTTTCTTTCTTTCTTTCTTTCTTTTTTTTTTTAATCTTTAATCTATACTTACATGAAGAATACTATGTTTACTATGCTCTCCCCTATATCAGGTCCCCCCTAAAAACCACATTACGGTTACTGTCCATCAGCTTAACAAAATGTTGTAGAATCACTACTTGTCCTCTCTGTGTTGTACAGCCCACCCTCCCCTTTCTCCCTCCCCCCCATGCATGCTAATCTTAATACCCCCCTTCTTCTCCCCCCCCTTATCCCTCCCTGCCCACCCATCCTCCCCAGTTCCTTTCCCTTTGGTACCTACATATGTCTTATGTATGGCACAAGTTCTCAAGAATTTTTCTTTATTTCAAACTTTAATTTTTTAGAGGCTTTTATGAAGTAAATTAAATTTTTTAAATTTAATCAAATGTACCTATCCTTTTCAAATCTTACACAAGCATTACCTTATCCTGCGATTGTAGCTGTGTCCAACGTGAATATAATTTTAAGAAAAAGATGAGAGTACCCCCCAGTGATACGTCAGTGTGTCACCCACGGTGGTCTAAAATTCCACGTGACTTTTTTTTGCTATTTTGAAACATGTGTTGAACTGTGTTGATGTCACTTGTATAATGAAAATGAAAGAAGGCTGAATCAGGAAGCACCCTGGGCTGGGGGGTTGAGCCGGGTGCCTGCCCCGGCGTGTTCTCCCTGCAAACCCTCCAGGCTCTCGCTGTCTGTGCAGGAGGAGAACATCTGTCTGCACTGGGCAGCGTTCTCAGGCTGTGTGGACATCGCCGAGGTTCTGCTGGCTGCCAGGTGTGACCTCCATGCTGTGAACATCCATGGGGACTCGCCCCTGCACATCGCTGCCAGGGAGGACCGCTACGCCTGTGTAGTGTGAGTGTCTTCTGCCACCTGCAGCTCCGTGCGGCTCTTGGGTGGGACGGCGCCCTGGTGGAGCTGGCTCCATGAGTGGACAGGTTTTCTGCTCCCTGGCGGAGGCCAGCACAGTTAGTTCTGGTTCAGGGAGGGCTGCGGAAACATCCAGTGACTCAGGCGGACTGAGGAGGCTGGCCCTGCCCCCACACCTGCCCTCCTGGGAGGTGGCCACCCCCAGTTTGGAGTGAGGAGCCGTGCCACCTAAGGGGCAGCCGCTGGTGCAGGTGCTGACGATTGGAGCCCTCTCCAGACTCAAAGCCCTCTTCTGCACCGCTCACCCAGTGTGGGTGGGCAGGGTCTGCGGGTTGTGTCTGTTTGGCACCCGCTGGAAGCTCAGACCAGTGCAGCAGGAGGGGCGTGTCCCAGGACCTGGCGTTGGCTAGTCAGAGGACCTCAGGTGATCATACCTCACCTGGAAAAGAGGGGATATCCCTGCAGTGAGGTGCTCCCTCTCAGATGTGGACCTCGTGGGCATTTGGCCCACTGTTGTCTTGGCCTGAGACCTGAGGTGGGGCGAGTGCATGGGGATGTGGGGGCACACAGGGGTGCACAGGAGTGCGGTGCTGCCACTCCCCGTCCAGGTCTGGCTTAGACCGGGCCTCCGGTTACCCACCAGTGCTGATTGTGTGCACGGCTGGCCGGGGTCTTGGTCTCTGTCATTGCTGCTCCTTTCATCCTTGAGGAGGGTCCATTTGAATGAAAAGCAGGAACAATCAAGTTTGCATGCTTAGTTCTTTCTAAACGTTGGGCCAGGAAAACAGGTGCCTTGGCAGCACATGTGGGGGGGAGGTAGGAGGGTGTTCCAGGTGCGCTGCAGCCAGTCTTCCCAGAAGCACCAGTCCGCAGGCTTGCTGGCTTCAAGGTGTGTTCTCTTTGTTATCACTGATTATAGTCAACTTTTAAATCTTTCAAATAAAGATCTGAATGTTTTGTCGGCTTATATTTTCCCTTTTAGCCTCTTTCTTTCTCGGGACTCAGATGTCACCTTGAAAAACAAGGAGGGAGAGACTCCTCTACAGTGCGCAAGTCTCAACTCTCAGGTGTGGAACGCTCTGCAGACGAGCAAGGCGCTCCGAGACTCGGCCCCAGACAGGCCCGTCCGGTTGGAGAAGATAGTGAGCAGGTGAGGGGCGTTCCCCCCGCCCCCGCTGACATGGGCTGGAGGGGGCTGGGATGCCCCCTTCCCTGGGCCTGGCAGCTGCCCTGCTGTGCTCTCTACCAGTCTGGGGCAGCACGTGTCACCACAAAAGGTAACTCCTCTTTCCCGGCAGAGACATTGCTCGAGGCTATGAGCGCATCCCCATCCCGTGTGTCAACGCCGTGGACAGCGAGCCGTGCCCCAGCAACTACAAGTATGTTTCTCAGAACTGCGTGACATCCCCCATGAACATCGACAGGAATATCACCCACTTGCAGGTCAGTGATGGTGGGCGGAGGGCCGGTTTCCGTGGGTGAGACAGCAAGTCTCTGGGACCAGGGCCCATGGGCATTTCCCCAGGAAGACCTGCTACTCCCATGGCTGCCTCCCAGGAAAGTTGGAAGGCAGATGAGATCCTCCCAGAAAACAGACCCTGCATCCCGTGTTGGGTCCTTGGTTCTCAGAGCAATGCCAAGTGTCCCCTGTGAGTGGTGGTTCAGGGGACCCCTTGAGCACAAGGCACCCGTGCTGCGAGCTGGGGTCCCCAGCCTCCTTTCATCCCAGGCTGGTGTCGGATGTGGCCTTGTACCTGCGCTCAGGGTGCGGCTCTGGCCCCTGCCTCCCCACTGAGCCTCAGGCCTGAGTGCAGCGGCCTTTTCCAGTTCCTTCCTTGGGCTGTGCCTTGCTGCTGACCTCACTGCCTCCCCTGCCTCCTTCCAGTCCCTCAGGGCCCCTCCCGGGAGCTCCCAGCGTGTCTCTGGCTGAGTACTCTGCTTGGCCATATGCCCTCCTTCCCAAGGGGCCACACACCCCTTGTCCTTGAGAACAGGGGGAGAGCATTCACCTCTCTTCCAAGTGATATGATGTGAGGTCATGGGTGGGCGGCCTGCTCCTGATGGGAGCTGCCTGCCTCCCCAGTACTGTGTGTGCATAGACGACTGCTCGTCCAGCAACTGCATGTGTGGCCAGCTCAGTGTGCGCTGCTGGTACGACAAGGTGAGTGTGCTGCGGCCGCCCATGTGCTTGTGCAGTAAGTTCTTGTGACAGTGGTTTGTGGAAGCAGTGTGGCAACCGTCCGATTCCACCGTGGCTCCGAGGCTGGCTTTGGAGAGGAGTCGTGTGGGGGAGTCAGCTGAGAAAGCCAGCCAGGGACAGGCAGACAGGGAGAAAGTGGGCTGAGGCAGGGTCTTGGGGACAAAGCCAGCCATCCTTTGTGGCTGCCTGGAGGTGGCAGGGGTGGCCGTGGGCTTGGGAGTGGCCAGAGGGTGCTGCCCGGAGAGGCGGAGGTGGCTGTCTGGGAGTCCTTGCTTGGGAGTTCAGAGGTCACTGGTGGGCAGGAGCCGGACGTCCTAGGGTGGGGAGGAAACAGGTGTGTGGGTGGAAGAAAGTTCTAACCGTTCAGAGCAGCCTCTGAGGTGGGGGCGTGTCAGGCTCACCCAGTGTGTCCCCAGTGGCTTTGCCTTGTCTGTGATGTAGGGCAGGAAGGCAGGCAGCTGGGTCCCTCCAGAGCTGGGTGATGGCGGGGCAGCAGGGTTGAGGGTGCAGAGTGGAGGTGGTCCAGTCTGGAGGCTGGGCTGGGGACGAGGGTCCAGGGAGTGCTCGAGGGCAGGGGGAGGCTGGCTAGTGGGGTAGGTGACAGTGGCCATAGTCGGGGGCCTGGGAGGGCTGAGCAGGGTGTTCCCAGAGCTGCATGGACTCCTGGTTTGATGCTTCCCATCTGTAGCAGAATGCATGACTTTACCTCTTACCCAAGGAAACCAGCATTTTTACATCAGTTTTCAGTTTGTAACAACATGTTGGTGTGAGTTTTTTCTTGGGAGTGACAGGCCGCCCTCATCCTGACTGCACGTCTGTCCCCAGGATGGCCGGCTGCTGCCGGAGTTCAACATGGCCGAGCCCCCCTTGCTCTTCGAGTGCAACCATGCCTGCTCCTGCTGGAGAAACTGCCGGAACCGTGTGGTGCAGAATGGCCTGAGGTGGGCACCCCTGCGGCCGCAGCTCGAAGGCGGGGTTTGAACTCAGGGCCGGGTGAGGCCACGGGTCTCTGTTCAGAAAATCTGAAAATGAATCTAGTTTGTCGAGAAGCTGTTTCATGTGTGTCTCACAGAGACGAGAGCAGGGTGTGTCCGTGAGTCATGTGCATGTGTGGAGTGGACAGTTTACCCAAACCTTTACCTCTGACAGGCTAAGTGGTGGAGGTTGCTTACACTCACCTGTGGCCGCAACGACCCTTTTAGTTTTGTTTCAACACTCCTGTCACCTTCTGGCAGGCTGCCTGCTCTGAGCTCCTCTGGCCCACAGAACGATGGTGTCTGGTGTGAAACCTCTCGGACTCCTTGTCCTGAGTCACTCGGGTGCTTGGTCCAGGGAGGCCTGGCCAGGCTCAGATCCTCTCCCACGGCACCCTGACCACCCAGAGCCAGACCTGTGAACCTGCCTCTGGAATGTGTCTCAGTGTAGGTGATCTCAGAGCCCCTCCGGTTGTAAGGGTAGATCTATGGACCGTGTACGTTCAGCTGAACACGAATTGTGGTTGTATTGTGGGGTTTCTGGATGTCTGTAATCCAAAGGTGCTTGTGACCAGCCCACCCTTCTCTGTCCTCGTGTGGTGGAAAGTTCTGATGTGAGGGCAGACATGTCTGTCCCACAAGGGCCCCTGGATGCACAGGTAAACAGGCTGGATGCATGGCTCTTAGGGCCTGGAAGAGCACCAGGTAGGGTAGCTCTGTCCCATGGCCAGCCTGAGGCCCAAGCAGACCTGCCTCGCAGCCTGGTGCAGGCAGGAGCCTTAGCCTTTGGTGTTGGTTGAGACCCAGTGTCTTGGCCAGGCTTGTAGGTGAGGAGACTGAGGCCGGAGGGGGACAGCCAGGCTGATTTCTGAGGCCCCCCAGCTTCCTGGCTCATGGGGGGGTCGATGTTCCATTGCTCAGGGGAGGGGTGGGGGCACAGCCTTTCAGACAGAAAGCCACCGTCCTGCCACCTCGGGGTCGTAACTGGGTGTGAGTTGAGCGCTGCGGATGACCGCGAGCGGCTGACCTGTTTTCCAGGGCAAGGCTGCAGCTCTACCGGACACAGAATATGGGCTGGGGCGTGCGGTCCTTGCAGGACATCCCTCCGGGCACCTTCGTCTGCGAGTAAGTGAGTGCCTGGCTTGCCCCAGGGCTGCCAGCTGTGCCTGCTCCCAGGGGACGCAGTGTGGGGCAGTGTGCCTGCATGAGGGCACCACTCACCCGGCAGGGGCTCCATGGCCCTACAGGGGCACCCCCGGCGTCCAGGAAACCACATGTGTTGCTCAGCCCCCGCTCTCCTTTCTGGTTTCCTGCCTGCACTTTGCTCCAACTCAGGATGGGTTTAGGATGTCGTTAATGTCTGATTTTCCAGGGAGGGTCATTCAGGTCCTTGGTCAGGTAAAAGGAACCTAGTGCCTGCCCCCAGTGCAGCCTCAGGTGTGGGGTCCAGAGTGGCTCGGTGCTGAGGTGGGGTGGTGAGCCACCACCCCATTTTCATCTGCACTTGCTCCCCACAGGTACGTGGGGGAGCTCATCTCTGATTCAGAAGCTGACGTCCGGGAAGAAGATTCTTACCTCTTTGATCTTGACAACAAGGTAACATGTTTGGGGATTGGGGTCTGAAGAGCAAGTATGGCTGTGCGGCTTGGCGCAGTCTGTGCTGGCAAGGAGGCCTGCGCACCCACCCCCACCAGCGTCCCGCCCCTTCCCCTGCCCTGCCCTGCCCTCCCTTCCCGTCCAGACCGACTGGCTCTGCTTCTCTAATCAGGGCTCTGGGGGCATCTTCAGGTGGACCCTTGACCAGCAGGTCCCCGAGCTCATACACTGAGCAGATTTCCTCGCATCAGAGCGTCAGGCCCCAGACATGTCACTCTACTTTCTGAAACCCAGCTTTTCATTTTGGGTTCAAGCCCACAGCCCCCACAGCCACCTGTGCAGCCACCGAGCAAGCCTTGTGTGGGGGTAAGGAGCGCATGCCTGACAGCGCAGATGCCTCCCTCCTTATCCCCAGCCACCCTCCTGGTGCTGGAAGAGTAGGGGCCCTGCTTTCCAGAGGTTCCTGACTGTCTCTCTCCTGCCCGGGGTCCCGGTGTCACGTCTTCAGTCACAGATTGCCTGTTGGAGAGCTGCCTGGAGCTTCAGTTGCTGCCCATGCGAGCAGATTCAGGGGAGGCAGGGGCCAGAGCCCTGGACTGGAACCCCAAGGTCAGGCCCTCTGGCAACCGCTCTATCAGAGGTCAGGTGTTCCGGAGAAGGGAGGCCTGTGTCCTGGAGGCTGTAGCTCAGACGCCACTCACCCGGGCACAGAGCCAGACCTGCCTCAGCGCCCCCGCCCCGCATGTGTGAGCATGTGCAGCACCGTGAGCTGCGGGTTGGCTGCAGACGGGCCTCGCTGGGCACCCCTGCCCACCTCCTGCCCCCGCGTGTAAAGCTGGCTGCCTGGTGTGCGGTGGCTCCTCATGTGTCTGGAAGGTTCTCTGACTTGTGTGTCTTATGGATCTCTTCCCTCTGTGGCTTGTTCACTTCCTAAGGAAGTTTGCCTTTTAGTAAACAGAAGACGTTTTTACTTTTATCCTATTATCGGTCTTTTTCCTGTATACCCATGGGGTTTTGTAACAGCCTAAATAAGGTTTTAGAACCCAGGGTTGCCAGGATGCGCAGACAACCCACTGTCTCCTGGGACCTGGGACGTGTGCGTGTGCCTTTCCCTGTAGGTGAGCCGCCCTGGGCTGTGCGGCTCAGCCGACCTCCCCATGTGGCTGCTGGGCACTGCGGCCGCTGGAGACGGCCGAGCTTGCCCACTGCACGGCAGGTGCTCTCCTCCCGACCAGGTGCCCGGTCTGCTGCGGCCCTGGACAGCCTGCCCCACGTTAGTCCCCACCTGCCGCAGCTTTCCAGGAGCCTCTCTGTAGGTCATGAAATGTGCCTCCTGCGGGCGTGGGCTCGCCCGCCACCCCCGGGTCGCAGCACGGTGTCCTTTCACATGGTCTTTGTCATGTAGGAGCACTCTGGTTTTCTGTGGTGTTACCTGGTATATCTTTTGTTTGGTAGTTTTATTTATCCAAAAGGTTTTTGATGTTTTTTCTTCTTGGATCAACTTTATTGCGATTAGTTCATACACGGTAAGCTTAAGTGTTTTCAGGTTTGTTTTTGTTTTACGTGGTTTCAATCTGACAAGCGTGTGTGTCAGCACACTCCCATCTAAGGGGAGCATTTCCAGGCCCCCCAGGCTCATGCCCTGCTGCTCTGGCTGCTCTGCAGTGTCTTGCCTGCGTGAGACTTTCCTGTAGCACCCCAAGCATGGGACCCGCCGGCTGTGTGTGTGATCCCCCAACGGCCGGGCCGGGTTGTGCCGCCTGCCTTCTGTGGACCCGGTGTGTCAGGGTTGCCCTTACGCGATGGTAGGCTTCTTGTAGATGTGAGTTTGGGGGCTTTGAGGAAATCCCCAGGTGTGGAATCACTGCCACCTGGTGAGTGTATGTGTGACAGCTTCAAAAGAAAGGGCAGAATGGTTCTCCCAGCAGGTGCAGCACCTCACAGCACCACCAGCAGCGGCAAGACCCCCAGGTGCTCTGGCTTTAATCGGCACTGCCTCCGGCTGTGAATGTGAGCATTTTCTTACGTTTTCCCTGGCTCTATAGATCTTCTCTGAAGACATTTTAAAACTTTATTGGCCATTAATTACCGCTTTTCTTCTGAGCCTAAGAGCTCTGCGTTCCCCGATGTATGGCCTTTGTTAGCCATGTTTTCTAGCCTGGGCCTCTTCGTTTTCTTATTTGCTCAAGCTTTGTTGTCCTAAAAAATCCCTGCTGCAAGGTTTTCGAGATTTTTTTCCTTTCTCTGCGATTTGTACATTCTTAGCTTTTATGTCAAGTGAACTTGTGTGCGGCTTTTCCCTGCTGCAGGGCTGCTAGATGGGCCTCTGCTTGTGCCATTGCCAGAGGGCCTTGGCTGCCTCCAGACTGTGCCAAGCTTGTGGTCCACGCTGCTGTCCCCTGAGCACAGCCAGGGGAGGAGCCTCGGGCCAGTGCCGAGGCCTCCATTCTCTCAGATGCCTGTGCCCTTCCTGGCATTCTCATATGCATTTTAGGACCAGCGTGTCTGTACAAAAAGAGGCTGCTGGAGTTGTAATGGGATCACGTCCAGTCTGTTGATGAGTCCAAGGGCACTGATGGCCTTTGTCCCACCAGCATTAGGTCCCAGGTCATGGCGAGGTCTGCAGAGCTCTGCAGCCTCCAGTATCCGATCTTACAGACATTGCCGTGAATCCATTCCCGAGTGTTCTGTGCGTTTCAGGCCTTTGGAAACAGTGCCACTCTTTATTGCATTTCCAGTTGCCTCTGGTTTATGTGAACGGTCTGTGCCTCACATCCTGGCCTTGCTGAATTCACTTGCCAATTCTGGCAGCGATTCTTAAGGTTCTTTGGGATTTTCTGGGTCCAGAACTATGCTGTTTGTGGTAACGACGACAGATCTGCCTTCCCCTTTCCAGTCTGCACCTTCGCATCCTCGCCTGGTGCCCAGCTGGCCTCCATGGGGCCGTGGGCTGGGGGGCATGCTCGCTGTGCTCTGTGCTGTCCGGTAAAGGTGTTCCTGCTTTGGCCCTTTAGTGCAATGTGAGCTGTGGGCTTCCAGTAGGTGCCCTTCCAGCACTAGTTTGCTGAGTGTGTATGTGTTCTTGATTCTTAAAAAACAGATTTATTCAGGCATATTTTACGTGCAGCAAGTTCCCGCTCTTACATGTACCCTTCTTCCAGTTGGGACACGTGTCTTCTGTTGGGGCTCTGTTGCTGTGGGGCAGGCGTCAGTGTGCCCAGCGGAGCTGGTGGGTGTCGCTAGGCTGTGTCCTGTTGGGCCTTGGACAGGTCCTCGGGCTCACATGGTGGCTGTCAGACCTCAGCTCTTGGCTGTAGGACTGAGGTGCCCACGTTGTTGCTGGCTGTGAGCTGTGGCGCACTTGGCTCCCCAGAGGAGCTGCGGTTCCCGCCCGTGGCTGCCAGCACTTGTTGACGACCAGCTGCCAGGCCTCCTGGCAGGCGCCATCTCAGGCAGTACTCCGTGCCTTCACAGCGTTGTTGGCAAGAAGCAAGCTCAAGGGCTGGGCTGGGGTTCCTGCCCCCGGCTCACAGCCACCCCAGCCTCTTCTGTCACCCAGTTCGGCCTTTTCTGGAAGGCTGTATGGAGGGGACCGTGCAGCATGGGGCCTGTTGTGTTCTGGCTCCTCTGCCTTGGGTAGCAGGTCTGGTGTGGCTCCGAGTTGTCAGGTCTCATTCAATAAAAAAATGAATAAATCTCAGCCTGCCCTCAGTTGTTGGCAGTAGGAGCTGCTGTGAGCAGTAGCGTACAGCTGTTGGGGGTGTCTTCACCTCCGGGGGCCCACATGATAAGTGATGTTTGGCCTCGTCAGAAACTGTAAAATGGTGTCCCCCAGATTTTGCCAGGCCTCTCTGTACTTCTGGCAGGAGGGTAAGTCCTGTGCTGATGGCTTCATTGAGGTTTGTCACTCAGCCACTCTGGGACTCAGCATGACACCGTGCTGGAGGTGTGGGCCCTTTAGCAGCCCTGCAGGCTCTTCTCTGCTGAGCGAGGTCCCTGTCTTTCAGGCAGATATCTTCCTGCCGCTTGTCTTTTATTAAAGTTGTGTAAGGCTCTCTAGGTGTCCTTGGCAGGCCCAGTCAGTGGGTCTTGCCTCACTGTTCCCCTGGCTCCATGTGCTCCTTGTAGCAGCCCAGAGCTAAGAGCCGCCAACACCTTGGGCCAGGTCAGTGCAGAGTTGTCACCCAAGGCCAGGAGGGAGGAAGGTCCCCTGGGTGTCCCCAGGCCTCCCCTGGGGTGTCAGCTTGCAGCCCCTCGCCAGAGCCTTTCCAAGCAGAGTCCCAGGCTGGCGGCTCGCCCCATTCCTCCCTTCTGTCTGGGGGGCTGCCTCCCTCCCTTCACTGTCTTGAAGTCTCTGGACCAGGGCTTCTGTAAAGGCAGATTGCTGATCCAAGCCTGGTCAGCGACGGTCAGTCTCAGCCGACGGGCCAGCCCTCTGCTTGGCTGCTGTGCGAGCTCCCAGACCTCCCGCCAATCCCTGGCGCAAGTGTGGGCTCCCTGTGCTCCCTTCTGGAGCCGGCCCTGCCCCAGACCCAGCCTCCCTGTCAGCACGCCAGCAGCCTAGCCTTCCTTCTGTCCTGCCTGCTGAGGCCTGCAGCCGCACCTTCTTCTGCAGGCGCCCACTCTTGGCAGGCCCTTTGGTCTCTGACTTACAAAAAGAAAGAAATGAAAACATGTTCCACTTCCACCCCTTCTTCCAGGGATTCCTTTTTCTTAACCCTTGTGGATAATTCCCTTTTCACTTCACATTGTGAAAGTCTTTGAACGGGCAGAACAGTGGAGAAGCCAGCGTAGCCAGGGCCCTGGCGTCACCCCGGAGTCCAGCAGCCATCCCTGTCTTGCTTTGTCCATTTCACCCGTGTCTTTGATGAAAGTTGGTCAGAGACTTGCATTTCACCGCTGCTGGCGTCCCATGTGCCTGTGAACATGCCTTGCTAGCATCATCGTCCCGCCCGGCGGGACCACCTCCTGCAGCACTGTTCATGGCTGGTCTCCCCGCCTTCCCCACGCGTCCCGGCAGCCCGCCCTGGAGTTCCTTACTCCGAGTACCGTGGCCGCTGTGTTTCTCCTTATCACAGGCAGTGTTCTCCACACCCGATGAGGTACCCGATCTCAGGGACCAGCCATCCTGCAGAGACCCCAGGTGTGGGTTTGTCCCCGTGTCCCTCAGGGGCCACCTCCCTTGTCCTCTCTCCTGCTGATAGTGTGAGGTGCTACATTTATTAACTAATTCTGCTGTTTGAAGAAAACCTTTCCACCCAGAACTGGGCTTTGAGCCACTCCTTGGGGGTGGCGGGGGAGTGCTGCTGCCGCCCTGCCCTCCTGCCCTCAGGAAAGGTTAGGCCTCTCTACTCTGCCTGTCGCTGTGGGCACGTGGGCTTTCTTATGGGGGCAGGTTGTCGCCATTCCAATTGATAATCAGGTTTTCCCTGCTGGCCAGCAGGCGCCCAGTGTGACTGGCTTCCTCCAGCCTCCGTGCATTCCGGGACCTCGGGCCCGGCTTTCCCACCCTGTCCTGTGGGCGATTCCTTGGGGGCCAGTCTCTTCTTCCACTGGATGCTGTCGGCCTGGGGCTCAGCTGTCAGATGACAGAGCTATGGAGTGAATGAGCTTCAGGAAGTGTGTTGGTGTGGGTGTTCTGGCCTGCACGCAAGTGGCAGGCTTCCTCGCAGAGCCTCCCGGGTGACCTGAGCACCACAGCTCGCCTTGGCAACCACGCCTCCCCAAGGGTGCACAGGGACGGGCTCTGTGGGCAGTGGGGCTGCCCCCTCGGTACAGGGCGATGCTTGTTCATCTTGGTTCTAAATCCTTAAATTTTCTGACTGTGTTAAGTATCACATGCTTTAAAACGAAAAGCACATTAAACATTAGATTGAGATGCATCTCCCCTTGTCGGCCCTCCTGCCAAGGTGACGCATGTAGGAGTGCAGAAGCCTGCCCCACACGCCTCACAGCCTGTGTTCTTCACGGCAGCGCGGCTGGGTGTCGCCGGACCATCAGCACAGGTGTCCTGTCCTCGCCCCCCGGGGGCCGCGGGTCCATGTCAGCCGCTGCCCCCTTTGCGCTCAGTCTCTGCACTCGGGTCTCTGCGCCTCTGCTCATCCATCTGGCGATGGCTTTACCAGCAGGGCATTTTGATGGAGAATTTCCATTTGATTCTTTCTTGTTCCTGAGACTTCCCACTTCCCTGAGGCGTTCATGCTTTCTTCACATGGAGGAGGGCCTTCACAGTGCTCTGGAGCCCCTCGCCGGCCAGTGCGCACGTGCTGCGTGTCAGGCTGGGCTCACTTGATCTTCCTGTGGCTACAGAGTGTGCTGCTTCCTTGGTTTCTCGTGTGCCAAGCTGTTTGGGTTGGTAACGCCGACGTGGGGGCTCTGCGGTTGTGAGTGCCCAGCTGCGCTCTCCTGGTGACACACATGAGGGGCTTCCTGATGGGCCCCTCAGCCTGTGCTCCATCCAGGTGGGCCTCAGGCCGTCGACAGGCCCGCAGATGCAGGCTCGCCACCGGCCAGAGTTCCTGCTCATCCCTCTCAGGCCGTGTGGTCACAGTGGCTAGTGAATGTGCAGGGTGGGAGCACCTGCAGGCTCAGCCCATTGTGCCTAGGGGCAGAGCTCAGAGCCCGTGTGTCTTTGGGACATGCCAGGAAGTGGGGGTCTTTGAGGGCAGGTCATCAGGACACCTCAGCCTTTGTTGGCCAGGTCTTTAATTTCTCTCGGCCTCGAGTACCTTTTGGCCTTTGGTTGATGACATGGCCTGGTGTCTGGGGCGCCTGGGGACGCACACCCTGGGGGGGAGCCCCTGCTCACTGTCACCTGGCCCTTCCCTGCAGGCTGCTCTGTTCCTGTGACTTTATCACTAACGCCACAAACTTAACAGGCAGAGTCGGGGTGCAGTTGTGTGGAATTCGGCCAGGATGGGAGTTCCATGTCCTCACTGGCTGTCTTGAGCCACCTGCATTCCTTGCCACTCAGCCCCTCTGACCATGCCAGCAGCAGCTTCTGGCATTGTGGATCTTTCCAGAGAAAACTCCATTTTTTAAAGACTTGTGTGGTTAGACCAGGACCCTGGCCACCTTTCTCATGGTCATCCTGGTGTCCCTTTGGGGTCATGCGACTCTGGAGCGCAGGGGTCATGGAGCCACTGGGACCCTGACTGCTGCTTGCGCTGCAGGGCCAGGAGGGCATCATGGGATTCATGGTGTAATTGCTGTCTGAAGGGTCCCCTCTGGGCAGCTAGGCAGCCCCCCAGCCTCAGTGCAGCTTCCCATCCCTCGTCCCCTCGCCCTCTGCCCTCTGGCTCCCGTCCAGCACCCCTGGCTCCTCTGATCACTGCACGCCTCCCCGCCACTGAGTCTCTGAGGGGTGTGGGTCCCTTCCTGGCCCCCTCCTTGTGCTGGTGGCATCAGAGCTCGGGGGTCAGTGCCAGCCCCGCTCTGTGTGTGGTCTGCCCCACCCGTGGGGCCTCGGAGTCCTCTTGGGACTCTTTCTGCCTGCCCTGCCAGGAGGGCCCCGGGCCCTGCCTGTGACCTTGCCACGCCCTGAGTGCAGCGCCTCCCCTTGCCCCACAGGACGGAGAGGTGTACTGCATCGACGCGCGCTTCTACGGCAACGTCAGCCGCTTCATCAACCACCACTGCGAGCCCAACCTGGTGCCTGTGCGCGCGTTCATGTCGCACCAGGATTTGCGCTTTCCCCGCATCGCCTTCTTCAGCACACGCCTGATAGAGGCCGGGGAGCAGCTGGGGTAGGTGCTCATCCTGGTTTCCACTGGTCAGATCCCCACCAGGAAGGGGGAAGAACTCCCGGCTGAGCCCGCCGGCTCCACGCTGCCCTCAGCTGTGCTCTCTCCCCAGGTTCGACTACGGGGAGCGTTTCTGGAGCATCAAGGGCAAGCTGTTCAGCTGCCAGTGCGGCTCCCCCAAGTGCCAGCACTCCAGCACGGCCCTGGCGCAGCGGCAGGCCAGCGCCGCCCAGGAGGCCCAGGAGAACGGCCTGCCCGACACCAGCTCGACCACCGCGGACCCACTCTGAGCCGCGGCCACGGGCACTGCGCACAGATCCGTGCATGCTGCGATTTAGAGGAGGGAAGAGTCGAGGGTCCCCATCTGGGGCCGGAGGGTCTGGGCTGAGGCCCATGGGGAAAATGCTGTAGAACCCCATGGTCCGCGCAGCTGTGACCTGTGAGTCCTGACGGTGATCTTGTCGTTTTCCACGTTTCTCGTTCTCCTGCTCCACGTGGTTCCTGTCCCGCTGCAGGCTTGTTGGCAAAGTCCTCTCGGCCCAGACTCCCCTGTGTGGTGCCCGCCGGCTGCATGGCCGGTGCCAGTTCCCAGGCACCACGCAGATGCCATCCCAACCACAATCCAGGAGGCCTGGGGCAAGCCACCACTGACTTTGAAGAAAACGTGGGCCGGCTTCTTAAGGAAATCCTATGCCTAGTCCTGTCAGACCTCTAATGCATTTCTTTTCAAGGAGGAGGTTGGGGGTGCGGAGGACCGCGGTCTCGGAGGACCCACACCAGCCCCGCCAGTGTGCTGACACTGGTGCCTTCTGTTGGTCTTTAAGCCACATGCTATGATGATGAATAAACTGATTTATTTTCTACCATTACTGAACATTAGGACAAATAAACACAAACACAGACAACGGTGCTGATTCTGGTGTGGTTTCTACTCACCATGTGAAAATAAACTGTCAACTGTATAAAGAGAACAAAGTGATTTTAGAATAAAATGCAGGAAAAACCTTTTATAAAAATGTTAGCCTTGTAGTGTGAATAAATTGCCATCACCTTTTGTGTGGTGGCTGCCAGGTCATATACTTTTCTTTGGCATATATACTTTTTTAAATACTGTAATTAGTGCAGTAACAGTGGGGTTTTTTTGGTGCAACTCTTCTAAAACATTCATAATGCATCATGTTTATTTTTTTCTGTTGAAATGTTTTGACGGTTTTAAGAGAAGAGCAGTCTTTGGCTCTGACCATTTCTTGTTCTGTTTTCAATGAAATCAATAAAAAAAGACATCCTTTAAACGAGGTTTTTATTACAATATCATGTTGCAGCTGGTTTCTGTGAAACACCTGCGCTTCCCATGTGGTGTGGTGCCCACAGGGTCCCCCACGGCCGCCCGGCCCCAGCACACGTGTTCGAGCCACCGCCCCGTCCCCCACACCTGCCCGAGGGGAGCCATGCGGAGAGCCTGCCTGCGGGTCTGTGTGTGCGCGTCTGCCAGTGGCTGGCCCTGGGCGTCCTGGAGGCCGATGAGACCACACCAGGTGAGTCCTCAGAATCCCGAGTCGGGGCTGCTTTCATGTGCGGAGAGTTGGGGCCCTTCCTCTGGCCGGGCCAGCCGTGGCCACCACCCCCCTCAGGGACCCTTAGTCCCAACACCACCACGCATGCTGGCCATGCAGGGCTGGCCCCAGTCACCAGGGAGCCTGGAAATGCAATAAGAAATTGCTTGCATGCTTCCTTTTTTTACACAGAAGTTATCCAGGTAGATGTTCAAGACGTTTATCCGCAGCAGTAATGCTCGCCTGCACTGTGTAAGTAGCCCAAACTGGTGCCTCCCTGTGGGCTCAGGCGGGGCAAGCTCAGGCAGGCACACCCATGCCCAGCCCTGAAAGGGCCGCCCCTCTCTGGGTGGACCTGGGGGCAGGCCTCGGGGCCTGTGGCCATGTCTTCTGGGCTGTGCTGGTGGGGAGGGTCCAGCCAGGTGGGGGCTGGAGCTCATCCCAGAGGCAGTGGGCGGCAGGGGGCCTACCTGGGTTTGGATTTCAGGCCCTGCAGCCCCGCCTCCGCTGGCGCAGCCCCTGCTCCCTCGGGCGCTGAGCTCATCTCTGCGGGTGACCAAGGCTGTGCTGGCCGTCCATCCATGCACTGGTGTCAAGTGCTTGGTGTACGCACCGGTTCCTCTTGGTTTGGGACCCATCTAGATGCAAACCTTTGGGGTGTTGGGGAGGCCTGAGGGGTGAGGGGAACCCCCAAGGCCATTGGAAACAAGCTGCCATGGCATAGGCTCTGAAGGGCTGACGCCGGCACCCTGTCCCCGGAGACCACCCTGTGCTGCTTGGCGCCATCGGCTCCCCTGAGCGGGCCTGCCGGCCTCTGCCCCAGCGGGGCCCTGCCTGCAAAAGGGTGCAGGTGAGGCAGCTTTGGGGGTATGGGCACAGGCCGGGCAGGGCAGGGAAAAGACCCACAAACGGCAGCCGAGACGTGCTGGGATGTGCGCAGCCAACCTGGGCTGCTGCTGTTTCTGTGAAAGTTGCTCCTTTCATATCCCAAACACAAACAACATAAGACTGGAAGAAGCACATGAAGTCCCCCAGAAATACCTGTCCTCGCCGTCCTGCCTTCCTCTGGGTGTGCGCGGTGCCCCCACGCAGGCCATGCCCACAGGCTGCTGCAGGTCAGCTTATTCCCTTAAGGTTGGGGCCGCACGTTTCATGCGGTAAAATTGGGCTCGTGCCGGACCCCAGCAGGCCCGTCCCCAAATGCCTGCCCCAGCTAAATCCCCGCTGTCATGCACAAGGGTGTTTCCAGCATCCCAGTGACAGAGGTGTTGCTGGGCAGAGGAGTTCCGTGCTTCCTAGAGAGCGGCCCCGAGGGTTTGTCACCTGCTGCACACCTTGGGATCTGTCACAGAACACCTCCCATGAAATGCATGCCAGTTTTTGCCTCCACCAGCAGGATACATTTCCCCACATCCTGCGTGAGGTTTCTTGCACTTGTACTTTATGTGATCATCTAGAGCAAACACAATACCTTTCTGTGTTATTTTGCATTTCTTTGATGATTAATGCACTTAAAAAATTTTATTTTGGTCTCATTAATCTAGAATTATATGAGTAATGTGTTTATTAGACTCCCCCCATCATCAAGTCCTCCCCACATACCCCATTATAGTCACTGTCCGTCAGCGTAGTCAGATGCTGTAGAATCACTACTTGTCTTCTCTGTGCTATGCTGCCTTCCCCGTGCCCCCCCCAACATTATGTGTGCCAAGAGTAATGCCCCTTTTTCCCCCTTATACCTCCCGTCCCACCTATCTTCCCCAGTCCCTTGATTAATACACTTTTGAGTGCCTCTTTTTATGTTTATTACAGACTGGCCTTCCCTCTTGTGTGAGCTGCCTTTGTGTAACATTTTATTGTGTTGCTAATGTTTTTCTTACTGACTTGTATGAGCTCTTCACATATTGTAGCTTTATACTCATGCCAAATTTAAATTTTCATGTGGTAAAATCTGTCTTATGACTATGTACTATATTTAGAAAGACCCCCATTTCTAAATTATAAAAATACTCTCCAGCCCTTTTTCTAGTATTTTTAGGTTAGCGCTTGACTCCAGGTGGAATTTATTTGGTGTGTAGTATGAAATAATACAGATTTTGAGACTTTTTATGAGGTCTAACTATATATAGTGAAGTGCAAGCTTCTTATGTGTGCAACTCAGTAAGTTTTGACAAATGCCTTTGCCCATGTAACTCATTCCTTGGCGAGATCACCCAGAAAATTCCTTCCTGTTCCTTCCCAGTGGGTCCCCACCTCCAAGAGGCATGCCCTGTTCTGGTTTTGTTCACTGTTGATTAATATTTCCTGTTCTATAAAGTGGATCATGCAGTGGACCAATTACTCTTTTCATGTAGCTTCTAACTCAGCTTTTATGTCATTCTTTTTGCTCACATTTTGTATGGCATTGGTTTATTGATCCTTTTTATTGCTGAAGAGAATTCCGTAGCAGGGATGTACCAAGGTTGTGTATCCATTCTTCCGTGTAGTTTCCAGTTTTTGGCGGTCGTCAGTGAAGCAGCTGTGAGTATTCTTGTTCAGGCCTGTTTGTGTGCGTGTGTTGCCATTTGTTTAGGGTAAATTCCTGGAAACGGACTCGCAGAGTCAGGTGACCTGTGCATGTTCAGTGTTACAAGAAACTGGGCTGTTGCGCTGTGGCTGCACCATTTTGTGTGCCCATTCGTGGGTGGGTGTGCTCGCCCGTGTCCTCACTGACGGGTGTTTCCGGTCTTCCTAACTTTATTCTGGTGGGTGTGAGTTGGTACCCCACTGTGGTTTTGATTTGCACTCCACCATGACTGGTGATGTTGAGCGCCTTTACGGATTCACATCTGTGCGTATATGCATGCGTGTCCACGTCTGCATCTGTGCTTGTCCACAGGCACGTGCCCATCCACATCTGTGCCTTCTTTGCAGAACATTTGTTCCCAAGTCTTGCGTACTTTTAAATTGGACTGTCTTTCTGTTACTGAGTGTAGGAATCCTTTGTATTTCCCGGATAGAAGTCCTTTGTAGAAGGAGTTAAATATCTTCTCTAAGCCTATAACTTCTTGTTCATCTTCTAAAGAAAATTTTGGCTAATTTCAACTTTCCTTTTTTCTGTTTGGTTAGTAGTTTCTCTGTCCCAATTGATCTTTTTCACCCCAAAGTTTAGGAGAGTTCTCCCATTTTTTTCTAAAGCTGTATAGTTTCAGATTTTATATTTTGGCATATGATCCACCTTAATTTTTGTGCATAGAATGAGGTAGATAGAGATCAAGATCCATTTTTCCTCAAATATGGATATCCAGTTGTTCCAGACTTATTTGCTGACTTTTAAAAAGGTTTTCTTCTTCAGCTGAACCACACTGGCTCCTTTGTAGAACAGGAGTCGAGGTGTGTGGACTCCTTACGTCTGGATGGTTCCGTCCCACGGATCTTGTTGCTGACCTTCACGCCAACACCACACTGTCCTTATCAAAATCACATGCAGTGTAAGTCCTCCAGCATCGTTCTTCTTCCAAAGATGATTATTGGACCATTTTGGCTATCCTAGGCTCTTTGTATTTTTGTGTAAACTTTAGATTTGGCATATCAATTTTTATAAAAAAGACTTATGGGATTTCTTTAAACTTTAAAAACCAACTTTATTGAGATATGATTTACATGTCATAAAATGTACTCACTGTGTTTCATGAGGTTTGACAACTGTACGTCCTCTATAACCACAACCACAGTCAAGTCCTAAGGACTGTCCTCCTTACCGCAGAAACCTCCCCAGTGCCCCTTTGTAGTGGAGCCCACCCTGCCCCAGGAGACGCTGACCCGTCCTTGCCACCACAGGTGAACATCTCCATTCCAGGATGTTCTGTGCGCTGGAACCGTACAGTGGGCTTCGTTGTCTCTCGCTTCTTTGGCTTTCCCATCTATTCTGAATCTTGAAACAGTCTCAAACTCACACTGCAAGCACAATGCAAAGCTTTTTCTCTCTGAGCCACTGGGGAATAAACTGCCAACTTGATGCCCGTCGTTCCTGCAAACAGGGGTGTTCTCCCGTGCGACCATGTTGCAGCCCGGGGACCAGGACGGCTGCTCTGCGCCTGCCCTAGGGCCTGTGGACCCGTGCGGCCTTTGCCCTTCACAGCCATGTGGGCCCCATTCAGCATCCTGTTGTGTGGACTTGTCAAGGTTCTCAGGGTCTTTCCAGTCTGGAGCAGTTTTGTGCTTGATGTTCATGGCTTAGACGTTTTGGGGGAAGACAGGTCAGTTTTCTTGTAGGTCCCTGATTTGGGTTTGTCTGTTTCCTCAGGATTAGATTCAGCATGTGCATCTTGGGCAGGAACACCACAGAAGGGGCACTGTGTTCTCGGATGTCCTTCCAGGAGGCCCACGGGCGGGATTTGGCCCATTCACCGATAATGCACACTTTAACCATGTGATTAAGATGGGGCCTGCCGGCCTTTGCCGCTGCAGTTTCAGGTTTCCCTTTGTGATTCATGAATGTTAATGGGAAAGCACCAAAGACCTCGTCTTGATCAAACTTTCAACTTATCTGAGGGAAAAAGAACTCATGATTTCCTATTTGACTCAATAGTTTATAATCTGGTACTATCTTTATTTACTTGAAAATGTCCAAGACTTGGCATAGTGGGCGCCCTTGCAAGATTGCTTCTGTCTCCTCCTGATGTGCCCCATCATTCACTCAGCAAGTCTTGCTTTACGGCACCACAGAGCATCCCAGGCGCATTGGTGCCTTCCCTGTCCCCATCCTGGCATCAGCCGGGTTCCTAAATTTGAATCTACCGCTTGCTGTTTTACCTCATCTCTTCTTTATTCCCTTTCCCCTCTTTCTGCCGCCTTTTGTTCTGAATGTATTCTCCCGATCCATCCCGCCTCCTGTACCAGCTGTACTACACCCCTTTGGTTTTCATTCTTTGTGATCTCTGTAGGATTCAACACTGCCACCTTCAGCCTACCACCGTCCGCCTCCCTGTAGCGCACCCTTCTCATCTAACGGAAGAACTTCGCGACAGAGTGCCTCCGTCCCCCCCGAACCTTTATGGTACTGTCTTTCCTTTTACTCTTTAGTTTACACCAGAAGACATTATTATTTTTGCTTTATTTAGCCAATTATTTTTAATTTGTAGCTTGTCTACTCATTTTGTCACTGGTTTCTTTTTTGTAACAGCTTTATTGAAATATAATCATATGCAATTCCATATGCTTTTACAGTGTAACATTCAGTGGGTTTTTGTATATTCAGAATTATGTAAAGCCATCATTACAATCAATTTTAGAACATTGTCATCATCCCCAACAAGAAGGCCTGGTATTTCTCCCCAGGTAGCCCCAAAATCCCCAGCCCACCACAACCGCTAGTCTCTCCTGTACTGATTTCCCTGTTCTGGACACTCTTACAGTATTGCAGTCTCTGTGGCTTTCCCACTTAGCAGAGTGTTTTTGAGGTTCATCTGTGTTGTACCATCTATCAGTACCTCCCTTTTATGGCCAAATAATACCCCACTGCATAGATGGACCCCATTTCTTTATCCAGTCATCAGTTGATGGACATTTGGGCTGCTTCCACTTTGTGGCTGTTACGACTAATGCTGCTACAGACGTTCACGTACGAGTTTTTGTGTGGACGTATGTCTTCATTTCTCTTAGATATATATATATACCTAGGATTGAAACTGTTGGGTCACATGGTAACTCTGTGTTTAACCTTTTCACGTCATCCGAAGTGGCTTTGCCATTTTACGTTCCCACCATGAGTGTGTGAAGGTTCTAATATCTACACACTCACTGACACTTAACCTGTATTTTTTATTCTAGCTACCCTGGTGGATGTGAAATGCTATCTCATCACAGTTTTGATTTGCATTTCCCTGATGACTAGTGGTACCAAGCTTTTTTTTTTTTAATGTGCTTATTGGCCATTTGTATATCTTCTTTGTCCATTTAAAAATTTAGTTATTTTTCTTACTGAGTTTTAAGAGTTTTTTATGTATTCCAGATAGAGATACCTTAACCAGAGACATGATTTGCAAATACTCTCTCCCATTCTGTAAGTTCTCTTTTCACTTTTTTGATGTCCTTTGAGGCACAAAAGATTTTAATTTGATGAAATACAGTTTATCCTCCTTTTTTTCTTTTGTTACTTGTGCTTTTGGTGCCATATTTAAGAAACTGTTGCCTAATCCAAGATCATAAAGATTTATACCTTGGCTTTCTTTTAAGAGTTTCATAGTTTTAACTCTTACTACTTAGGTTTAGCTATTATTTAGACTTTTGATAAATCTTGAGTTAATTTTTGTGTATGGTAGGGGTCAGACTTCACTCTTCTGCATGGGGAAATCCACTTGTTTCAGCACCATTCATCACATTATTCTTTCCCTGTGGAATGGTCTTGGCACCCTTGTGAAAAGTCATTTGGCCATAGATGTTTGCGTGTATTCCTGGACTCTCAGTTCTGTCCCAGCAGTCTGTAAGTCTGTCCTTATGCCAGTGCCACACTGTTTTGACCAGTAGTTTTGTAGTAAGTTTTGAAATGGAAAAGTGTAAGTACTACAAATTTTTTCTTTTAAAAGATCATTTTGACCATTGTAGGTTATTTGAATTTCCGTATGAACTTCAGGATCAATGTATCACTTAACTGCAAAGAAGCCAGCTAGGATTCTGGCAGGGATTGTCTCGTATCTGGCCAATTGCCATTTTTAAAGCAGATTTTTAAAAGAGTACTTTTAGATTTACAGAAAAATTGAGCAGAGTTCCCAGATACCCCACACCCAGTTTTCCCTATTGTTAACAGTTATTATTCATATGGTGTATTTGTTATAATTAATGAATTGCTATTGATATGTTGTTATTAACTGAAGTCAATAGTTTATTCATATTCACATTTCCTTAGCTTTTACCTAATTTCTTTTTTCTTTTCCAGGATTCCTTCCATGACACCACATTGCATCTACCTGTCAGGTGTCCCCAGACTCCTCAGGCTGTTTGGGTGATCTTCAGCTTAGAGCAGTGCTGGCCAAGTAGTTTGCAATCCCCACTGTTGAATTTGTCTCACGTTTTTCTTAAGACTGAACCTATGGGCTGTTGGGAAGAAGACCACAGCATAAAGGTGCCATTTTCATCACGTCACAGCAGCAGTACATACTGTCAACATGATTTATGACTGTTGATGTTGACCTTGATCGCCTGGCTGAGGTCATGTCAGGTTTCTACTCTGTGAAGTTACCCTTTGCCCCCTTCTGTCCTGTGCTCTTCGGAAGGAAGGCCGTGCGCACAGCCCCACCTCCAGTGCAGGACTCATGCTACCCTCTGGGGCAGAGCATCTGCACTAAGTGTTTGGGATGCTGCGTTGGAGGTTTGTCTCTTCTGCCCCTTTAAATAGTTTATTTCAGTCATTTGTATAAATGTGGAATCATGGATATTTATTTTATGCTTTGAATATTCATTTGCCCAAATTGTTCCAGTTTTGGCCTTTAGGA
Source organism: Manis javanica (assembly GCF_040802235.1). NCBI lineage: Eukaryota > Metazoa > Chordata > Mammalia > Pholidota > Manidae > Manis > Manis javanica. The sequence continues at coordinate 271,887 of NC_133157.1, read as the reverse complement.
GCCCTTTCACTTGGCTCCTCGGCTCCTTTGACACACCCCATCAGTGTGTGGTTTTCTTCCTAGCACTTCCTTATTTCCTGGCATGTGAGATGAGCCAGGATCATTTTGTGTATTTTCTGCTATAGTCCTAGAATCGGCCATTTCATTCCTCTTATGGGAGAATGGTGCTGGAAGCCAAGACCCGTGTGCTCGATGTGCTTGTTCCGCTGGGGGTATCCTTTCTAAAATGTCCTTTTGGCTGATGTGTGGGTACATATGCACTTCTCTGTAAATATTTCTGTATGTACCCACCTGTGTCTACATTAGGGTAAACGTGAGTTCATGCTGATGTCTCCATTTTTTATTGGGTCATTCCAGTCTTCTCCCCTCGCCTCTGCATTCCTGCTCCAACAGTGAGAAACCTGGCTCCTACTGTGCACCATCCACTTACGTAATTGCTCACCCCCAGTATACAGGTGTAGCTGTCTTAGAATTGTTGACACGTTTTCCTGTGGAAATAACTTCATTGACTAGAGGCAGCATGTCTGCAGTCCTATTTGCCTTTAGTGTTATAGACTCCACACATTTCCAAAGTGCCCGAGGCCAGCCCTTTTCCCCACTCATTTAGCAAAGTAGTTGGGTATACATTGTGATGGGCTCTTGTCACAGCCTGCAGTCCCTTCCCAGGCTCTCATGGCTTCCTAAGTGACTCCTTACATACGTTAAGATTTACTGTGTGCTGCCTATGTCTACGGGTCTTGACAAATGCATGTCAGGTATGTGCCAGTACAGTGCCATACAGAATTCTTTTCTGCCCTAAAAATTTTCTGTGCTTCACCCATTCCCTCCTCCATCCACAAACCACTGGCCATTTTGTGTCTATTGTAGTGCATTTTCCAGGATGGAAATTGGAAAATTGGACTCATGCAGTATGCTTCCTTTTCAGACTGGTTTCTTTCCAGCATGTGCAAAAGGTTGCTCTAGATCTTTTCTGCAGCTTGAGGGCCTCTTTCCTTTTATTGCTGAATAATATTTTGTCGAATGGATGTGCCACAGTTTATCCAGTCCCCTATTGAAGGACATCTTTCTTAGTTGCTTGCTGATTTCCATGATTGTGAATAAGGCTGCTGTAAACATCTGTGTACAGCTTTTTGTGTGAACATGTTTTCAAATCAGTTAGGTGAAAACCTAGCAGTGAGAATGCTGGATCATGCAGGTTTGTAAGGAACTGCTAACCTGTCTTTCAAAGTGGCTGCACCTATTTGCACCCCCACCAGCAATGAGTGAAGGTTCCTGTTGCCCCACATCCTCACCAGCATGAAGTAATGTCTTTTATTAGACATTAGAAAAAGTACAGACGTTTTCTTCTAGTCTTCCAGTCTAGTATTCTAACAGTTGTGTACACAGGTCATCTCCTTGTCACTTTAGTCTGAAATTCCCTGTGATAAGTGATGTCACTTGTGCACCTGCTTTGGTCAGTTGTCTGTTCAGATCTTTGCCATTTCTTAATTGGGTTATTTTCTTATTGTTGAGTTTTAAGAGTTCTTTGTGTATTTTTGGATACAAATCTTTATCAGATACGTGGTTTCAAATGTTTTCTTCTAGTCTGTGGCTTGTCTCAGATTCTCCTGTGTTTTGCAGAGCAGAAACTCTTAATTTTTTTTAAGTCTAATTTATCAAACTTTTCTTCCATGGGCTGTGCATTGGTGCTGCCTATAGAAACCTCATCAGCAAACCCAAGACCATATAGATTTTCTCCTGTTGCTTCTATAATTTTTATAGTATTACATTTTATACTTAGGCCTGTGATCCATTTCCAGTTGATTTTTGTGAAAGGTCTAAGCGAGAGGTCTGTTGTCTAGATTGCTTTTAAAGATTTTGTATATGGACGCTTGTTTGTTCTGGCATCATTTGAAAAGACCACCCTTTTTACATTGCATTACTTCGGCTCATTTGCCAAAGTCCAGTTGGCTTTCTTTGTGTGGGTCTGTCTCTGGGCTCTATTCTGTTCCACTGGTCTGCATGTCTTTCTACCAGTGTCTTGACTGATGTAGCTTTATCCACCTATAACAGTTTGCTGAAGTTGGATATTTTCAGATTTATGATTTTGTTCTTCAATATCATATTGGCTGTTCTAGGTCTTTTGCCCTTCCATGTAAATTCCAGATTCAGTTTGTTGATATCCATGAGAAGTAGCTTGCTGCAAGTTTGATTATGATTGCATTGAATCTGTAAATCCAGTTGAGAAGAATTGGCATCTTAGCTCCATTGAACTTGGAATATCTCTCCATTTATTTAGAGCTATGAGTTTTTCATCACTTTTATAGGTTTTTTGCTTGTAGATCCTGGGCATCTTTTGTTAGATTTATACCTATTTAACTTTTTTTATTTAAGTATCATTGATATACAATCTTATATTGGTTTCAAGTATATAATGCAATGGGTTCAACAGTTACGAACATTATTAAATCCTCACCTCACTAGTGCAGTTATTGTCTGTCAACATAGAAAGATGTTACAGCACCATTGGCTGTATTCTCCAGGCTTTACGACCATCCCCATGGCCAAGTTATATTATGATTGAGAATATTTCTGCTCCTTTATCCCCCTCACCCTCCCCACCTGTTTGATTTTCTTGTTAGCATTATCATTTCTATTATACTTTTTAAAAAATTTAGTGATTGTACTAGGGTTTGCAGTATATATTTATAATTAATCTGAGTCAAATTTAAAAGAACACTGACCTCTTGCCCAGGCCGTACGGGCACCTTGGAGTATTCCCGGCTCGGCGCTCCGGTTCCTTATGACACCGCAGCTGCCCGTTCCACCGGCCTGTATGCTCCGATCCAACAACTGTTACCCTATCTTAATTTGAACGAGTGTATATCACTAAGAATAAGAAAGTTAAAATATTTTATTTTCCCTTCATTTATTCCTTCCCTGTCACTCTTCCTTCCTTTATGTAGGTCTGAGTTTCTGATTATTATCATTTTCCTTCTCTCTGAAGAATCTCTTCTAACATTTATTGCAGGAAGGTCTGCTGGTGATGAATCCCTGTTCTTGTTTGTGTGAAAGTCTATTTCTCCTTCATTTTTAAAGGATGATTTCTCTGGATACAGAATTCTAGATTGGGGTGTTTTTCTTCCAACGCTTCATAGCACCCACTGTTCTCTAGCTCACGGTTTCTGGGAAGCTGGAGGTAAATCGCACCCTCATTCCTCTGCAGGGAAGGCATCCTCCCCAGGCCCCCTCCCCCGCCCTCAGCTACCGCCAAGATTTTTCTCTTTGTCTTTGGTTTTCTGCTGTTCGAATATGCCCAGATGTGATCTTATGGCATTTATTCTGCTGTTCTGCTGTGTTCTCTAAGCTTTCTGGGTCTGTGGTCTGATGTCTGTCATTAATTTGGAAAATTCTTTGTCATCATCACTTCAAAACGCTTTTCTTTTTTCTTTTACTCCCTCTGGTATCCCATCCATGCATGTGTCACACCTTATAAAGCTGCCCCACATTTCCTGGATGTTCTTCTGCTTCTTTCATTCCCCTTTTCCTTCGCCTTCCAGCTTGGGGAACCTCTATTGCCATATATTCAGCCCCATGGATTCCCTCAGTCACGTCCAATCTGCGGACAAGCCCATCGAAAGGCATTCTTCGTTTCTATTACAGTGTTGTTTGTTTGTTTGTTTCCCTAGCATTTCCTTTTCATTCTTTTTTAGCATTTCCATCTCTCTCCTTACTAACCATCTGTTCTTCATATTGTCTACTTTCTCGTTAGTGCTTATATCATATTGACCATAGTTATTTAAAACTCCCTGACAGTTCCAAAATCTATGCCTTAGGTCTGAGTCTAGTTCTGATGCCTGCTTTGTGTCTTCTGTGTTTTCTGTGGTCTTTGGCATGCCTTGTAGCTCTTGCTGGAAGCCACACAGGATGTATCGGAGTGGCTGGGAATCGGGATCAACAGGCCTCCAGCGGGGGGTTTGTGCTGACCTGCCTGGGGGCCGGGCTGTCTGACGGCAGCCATGGGGCCTAGAGGCTCCGTCCCTACAGTGTCCTCGTCTTTGTTATTTCTGGGCTTCGTTCTCAAATAGTCTGTGTTGTTTCCACTGTTATCCACTATTAGTATACTGGACCCCCGTTGATGTGGTGATAATGTGTAGGGGGAAGGGAAACAGTCTGTAAACCTGTGATTGAATAACAGTCTTCATGAGCCTGTGTCCCTGGGCTGAGACTTTCACAAGAGTTCGTTAGACCTTTCTTTCTCTCAGGTGGTGCAGGAAAACTTTAGGGGCCAGAGCTGTGTGGCTCCCTTCCCCAGACAGGGTACGGCTCCGGTATAGCCTTTTCCTTCGGAGCAGAGCTTTGTTATAATAGCACTTGGGCATATTTCAAAACAGTTACTGTTTCCCCTCTCCCTGCCAGAAACAGGGTTTTCTTGTCTCTCTATTGTGAGAACCTGGTGGTGTTTGTCAGTTACTGTTCAAGTGTTTCTACCAGTTTATGCTCCAGGTGAGCTGATCCTGGCTGTGATTATCTGTACTTGTCTGGCTCCAGATTTCAGGGTGGGTAGTTTGTCCTATGAACTCAATTATCTGACAGGTCCAAGAAAAGTCATTGATTGTCAATTTTTTGTTCAGCTTTCTTCTTATTTTAATGATGGGAGTAATGACTTCTAAATTCTTTCCACGTTAGACCAGAAAGCAGAAGTTTAATGATCTTTTAAAGAAATAAAGAGATGAAAGAAAAGGTATTTTATATTTACATACATATTCACAATGTCTGGTGCTCTTCCTTCCTTTATTTATTTATTTAATTTGTGTGTGCGTGTGTGTGTGCCAAACAACTTTTTTTTTTGGTACCATTAATCTACAATTGCATGAGGAACATTATATTTATTAGACTCCCCCTATCACCAAGTCCCCCCCACATACCCCGTTACAGTCGCTGTCCATCAGCGTAGTAAGATGCTGTAGAATCACTACTTGTCTTCTCTGTGCTGTACATCCCTTTCCTTAACCCCCCCCCACATTATGTGTGCTAATCGTAATGCCCCTTTTCCCCCTTATCCCTCCCTTCCCACCCACCCTCCCCAGTCCCTTTCCCTTTGGTAACTGTTAGTCCATTCTTGGGTTCTGTGCTTCTGCTGCTGTTTTGTTCCTTCAGTTTTCCTTTGTTCTTATGCTCCACAGATGAGTGAAATCATTTGGTACTTGTCTTTCTCCGCCTGGCTTATTTCACTGAGCATAATACCCTCTAGCTCCATCCATGTTGTTGCAAATGGTAGGATCTGTTTTCTTCTTATGGCTGAATAGTATTCCATTGTGTATATGTACCACATCTTCCTTATCCATTCATCTACTGATGGACATTTAGGTTGCTTCCATATCTTGGCTATTGTAAATAGTGCTGCGATAAACATAGGGGTGCATCTGTCTTTTTCAAACTGGGCTGCTGCATTCTTAGGGTAAATTCCTAGGAGTGGAATTCCTGGGTAAAATAGTAAGTCTATTTTGAGCATTTTGAGGAACCTCCATACTGTTCTACACAATGGTTGAACTAATTTACCTTCCCACCAGCAGTGTAGGAGGGTTCCCCTTTCTCCACAACCTCGCCAACATTTGTTGTTGTTTGTCTTTTGGATGGTGTCTTCCTTTATTTTTATAGATCCAAGTCTCCCACTGCTGTCATTTTTCTTTAGCCTGAAAGAACTTTTAAAAATACTTCTTTTAGCACAGATTTCCTGGCAATGAATCATCTCATATTTTGTTTATTCAAATGTGTCTTTATTTCACCTTAGTTTTTAAAATTTTTCAATAGGTTTAAAATTTTAGATTGAACATTTATTTTCTGCTTTCAGCACTTTAAAGATGTAGTTCTGGACTCCCTCATTTCTGATGAGAAACCAGTGGTTTTTCTGCACTGCCACATCTTCTATTAAGCCCATCCAGTGAGGTTTTCAGTTTAGATATAGTAATTTTCTATTCTAGACATACATTTGATTCTTTCACATTCACTTAAATCATTGTGTTCATGTTTTCCTTTAACTCTTTGAACATACTTATAATAGCTGTTTTTAGTCTTTCTATGTTCTGTCATCACTGTCATATGTGGTTGTGTTTCTGTTGACTGATCTCTCTCCTACTTACCTCGTGTTTTTGCACTTCTTTGCATGTACGATAATTTTCAGTTGGATGCTGGACAGTATGAATGCCGTGCTGCTGTGTCTGGATTTTGTTGACTTCCTCTGGAGAGTACTGGGTTTTATTCTGGCAAGTAGCTGCTTTACTTGTGTACCAACTTGATCATCTCAAGTCTTTCTTTGTTTTCTTCCTTTCCTTTCTTTCTTAAGTTTTTTAAGAGAAGCTCTAAACTAGCCTTTATTCTAGGACAGGTTTGGCTCTACACTTAATATGTGGCATTTCTGGGAGTCTGCTGAATGGCCAGAATATTCAACAAGATTTTCCTGTTGTGCTTGGCAGAACTCAGATGTTGCCCAGCCCCTTGTGAGTGTGATTATTTGGGCCACGGCTCCTTGGTGTTCTCCCCACCCCTGATTTAGTGGGTTTTTATTGTACACATACACTGCTTTTTTGTTCAGCCAAAAACTTAGGGACGCTCCTGTGCAGGTTTCTGGAGCTCTCCGTGCAGCCCCTGCTGGTTCCACCTGCCTTTGTCTCCCCAAACTCTGACCTCTGTCTTGTAATCTCAGCAAGCTTACTCCCTTCCTTGTGCTCTGGTTGGAAAGTTGTCCCCTTCAGACACAAGACCAGGCTGATGATGAACAAATGTGCTTTGTGTTTTAATTTTCTAGTAGTCAGTGTCCTATACTTCCTGTTGTCTATTGTCTGAAAATGGTTTCATATATTTTGCAATTTCTGTGGCAGAATAGCTGTCTGATACCAGGTACTCCATTGTGGCCTGAAGCAAAAGAATAATTTTGTTTTCTTCTGAATTGTAAGCTGATTATTCCATATACTGGTTGTTGTCGAATCTTTCCTTTACCACAAATCTTAAATCTCACCTAGATTTGTGCACACACACATACCTTCTTATTTTCTTCACCATTCCTTTGATTTATTCCTTTCATGATTGCTATGATCTTATGTTTTAAATAGAAAAAAATCATTGTAAATATGATACAGCAAGGAAAAAAGTTAGATTTAAAGCTCCATTCCTAATGTCTTCCTCAGATTGATCACTGTTAACAGTTTCATGAATGTTTTCCCAAATATCTATGTAAAAACATTGATGAAAATGGCACCTAACGTCTTTACGCTCCTACTGTCTGACGAACACAGGGCTTACCTTGTCCAGGCGCTGCCCTGAGTGCCTCACAAACATGACCGTTTAGCTCTCGTAGCAACTGCACCTGGTGGGGGTTACCCCCCTTCCTTAGGGGTCGGTGATGAGATATTAAGGCCCACCCACGGCCACACTGCTGAGGTGGCCGAGCCATGTAGGAGCCCCAGGCAGTCGATTCCGGGGCCTGTGCACCTCACACACGGTCCCAGTGGTGCCGTAAGGCTTGGGAGCCCTTGCCCGTCTAAGACAGCATCTGATTGCTGGGTGATTATAAGCCTTGCATGGCTATGAGTGCTTTTCTCTCTGAGGCTGCTTTTCGTGTCTTTTGCCTATTTTCCGTGGAAATGTCAATCTTTTTATGACTGATCTGAAGGAACTCTGTATATCAAGAAAATTCATCTCTTGTCTTAGGCATTGATATTTTCCAAATGCATTTATTTACTTTGTTTATAAAGAGTCACGTAAAGGCACACAGCCACATCGGGGTGCTCTTCTGCTCCTGCCTCACAGTGGTTTCAAGCCCTGTCACCTGCTTGGCGGTGTCTTCCTCCAAGCTGGTGGCCCCCAGGCCGGACGGCCTCACCGCACAGCTGCGTGTGGGCTCCTGTGGGGCTTCCTTCGCTTTGCTCTCCTGGTGCCTTTGCCTCGTGTCCGCATCAGCCTATCCAGGGCTTCGTCTAGAAATGGGTACACAGTGTGATTATCGCCATTTTTAGTACATTTTATATTGTTGGGGCTCCTCTGTTTGTCCTCACCATTTTGTTTGCTCTTACAGATTATCTCTGTTACAAATTTGCCAGTTTCTCTAAAAACATCCCATTTTTTCAGGAGGAAATGTCCAGAAACAAATGGATCCCCAGGTCTGAAACTCTGGAGGGAAGTTTGTACTGGTGCTGCGGGTTTGGGACTGACTGGGATGGGGCAGTGGTTCTCAGCTGGGGAGGACTCTGCCCCCAGGGGACATCTGCAGGCCGTGCTGACAGATGCGGTTGTCACAGCTGAGGAGCGCACGGCCTGGAGGCATCTAGCAGCTGCTGCCGGCCGTGCACATGCAACGCAGTCCCCCATCTCCAAACAGGACAGTGCCAAGGCCCGTGGTGGGGAGGCCGGCTGGCGTGCAGAGGCTGTGTGCGGGAGGCTGTCCGGTGGGGAGCGACATGGCCAGCTGTGCCGAGCAAAGGCTGCTCTAGATGCTGAGGAGAAGGGCCTCGGGCTGCCGCTGCCAGTGGGCCAGGAAAGGGATGTGAGGGGCCCAGAGCAATCCGAGTAAGGCAGGGTGCTAGGCGTGGGAGGGGAGAGCCTCTGCGCAGCCCCTGCTCCCTGTCAGCCAGCTTCGTGCCAGGACCAAGGTCCTTGTTCTCATCCATGTGTGCTTCCACTCTGGGGATGAGCATGCTGGATGTCAGGGCTGCAGGAATAAACGCACAACCAAAAGTGTGGAGGGTGCTGTGCCCCAGATGCCGAGGCTGTGGCCAGGGTCAGCTCCTGGCAGGGAGTTGATGGGTGACCCTGTTGTCCAGGCTGGGGGCAGCACATGGCACCTTTGGGGCTGTGGGCCAGTGGAGCTGGTGCTGAATGAGCAATGAGGCCAGAGAGGGGCTGGAGGCTGCAACACAATGTGGGAGGGATTCAGGCAGGCGGTGACAGTCGGGTTGCTCTGACTGCCCTGCCGCAGGGGCGAGGCGGGGCCACACAAGGCCACCGCACTTGTCAGGAAAGAGCGCCAGCTGCAACCACATTCATTATTTAAACATGTTTTATGGAGGTAAAATTCACCATTTTAACTATTTGAAAGTATACAATCCAGCAGCTTTTAATACATCCACAGTTCTGCAACCATCACCACAATCTAATTCAGAAAATTTCCGTCACTCCAGGAAGAAGCCCCTACCAACTGGCGCTCACTCCCCACCCGGCGCTCCTCCCTGGCAACCACTAGCCTGCTTTCTGTCTCTACTCGTTCCCTTTTCTGGAAGCACCTTAAAGTAGAATCACGTAACAGGCGGTCTTTTATGTCTGGCTTCTTTCACTTAGCCTGATGATCTCAAGGTCCATCCAAGACGTGGATGGGATTAAATGTACAAGTATTTTATTAAATTTTACTAGATGATGGGTAGACACTATTATTATTATTATTAAAAATAAATCAGGAAGCCGGGAGTAACACTGGGAGGCCATCAGACGGTGGTGCAGCTCTTCTGTCTGGCATCACCACGCAGGTTAGGCAGGCTCAGGAGAGCCACGCAGAGCCCTGGACACAGAGAAGCGTGGTGGCCTCAGCACAGTGACCAGTTCGGGGCAAGAGCTGAAGTCAGCCGTGTGGAAGTCGCCCCGTGGCTGGGGGTCGGTGCGGCAACTCGCGGCAGCCACCACTTTCTAAAATAGCAATGTCCTATGTGTGTATGTGTTTTTATAGAAATGCTGCAAATTACTTAGCTAATCATCCATTTGAAGAAGCGAATAACCTTAAAACAAAGGAAAAGAGGACAATATTAATGAAATAAAAAACAGACATTTGATAGAGACAATCAATAAAGCCAAAAATTCATTCTTTGACAAGATTAATAAACATGGGAAACTTCTGGCAAGACTGAGACACAGAAAGAGAAAGGGAGGAACTGGGAGGGAGAGAGAAAATACATAAAAACATGAATTTAAAAGCAAATACAGTCACAGACACAAGATAGATTTAAATGATGACTTTAAGCCAGTACACTTCTAGAAAAATATAACTGAACTAACCCTGACCCAAGAGGAAATAGAAGACATGGATAGTGTTACAACTGTTGAAGAAACAGAATCACCAGTAGTATCACAAAGGAACTACCCGAACCCGCCAGTGAGTTCTGCCGGGACTTTCAGAATACAGGTTCTCCAGAGAGGTGCTTCCTCATTCCCAGCATGACCTTGACCCCTGAACCTGATGAGAGCAGTGCAAGAGAACCACAGGGCAATGCCATTCCGAGACCAGCCACAAAAACCAGAAAAATGATTAGTAAGCCAGACCTAGGTGATGGGTAAAGACAGGAACCAATCATGAGCAGGTCTGACCTACCCCAGGAGTGAGAGTTTGACTCAACCTTAGGGAATCATTGGTGTGAGCCACCACGAGGAAATGGTTGCCTCAGGGCAGAAAACCGTTTGACGGAATTCTTCATCTATTCATAATAAAAACTAGAAATTAAAACTAGAGGAGACTTTCTCCATATAAAGGTATCCATGTTTTAGAGAACATAGCAAGCATCATACTGAATGGTGAGAGGTAGAAAGCGTTTTCACCATCACATTTCCGGATGTCCCTGTGTCGGTCATGCCGTAATTCCCATTAGGGTGGGAGATGGGAAAAGAGCGAACAATACAAGTACGAGAAATGATGAAGTGAAGCTTGTGTTTCCAATGTACATAGATTATGTACATAGAAAACAAATCTACCTAAATTATTAGAATTAGAATTAAAATTCAGCAACGTTGCTATATACAAAGCTGCATTTTTAAATTTGAGCAAAAGAAAATGTAACTTAAAAATGAAATCCTTTATCATAGTATGAAAACATAAAACACCTAGGACCAAATCTCATAAATGTGCAGACCTTTATGGACAAAATTATGAAATTTCATTGAAGCAAACTAAAGGTCACCCAAATAAATGAAGATAAATTTTTTTTTCTTCATGGATTGAAAGTCCTAATATCACAAAGGTGTTTATTTGCTATCAGTTGATCAATTGATTCTATGCAATTCCTATCAAAACTCCACTGTGTTTGTATAGCCTGATAAGGGATTCTAAAAATTATACAGGCAAATAAAAGGTCAGGAATAGCACAGATACTCTTAAAAAAGAAAACCAGATAGGGAAGTTTACCTTATTGTAAAGATTTAGTAATTGTGGCGAAACCAGACAGCTACGTGTAAGAGAAAGAAACTGGATTATTGTTTAACCCTGTACACAAAAGTAAACGCAGATCAAAGACCTGAATGTAAGTCATAAAACCATAAAACTCTTAGAAGAAAACATAGGCAAAAATCTCTTGAATATAAACATTAGCAACTTTTTCCTGGATACGTCTCCTCAGGCAAGGGAAACAAGCAAAAATGAACATGTGGGACTACATCAAACTAAAAAGCTGTACAGCAAAGGACACCATCAGCAGAACAAAAAAGGCATCCTGCAGTGTGGGAGAATATATTCACAAATGATTAATCTGATAGGGGGTTAACATCCAAAATATATAAAGAACTCATACTCCTCAACAACCAAAAAACAAAATAACCCAATTAAAAAATGGGCAGAGGACCTGAACAGACACTTCTCCAAAGAAGAAATAACAAATGCGCAACAGGCACATGAAAAGATGCTCCTCATCCCTGATTATCAGGGAAATGTGAATAAAACCACAGTGAGGCATCACCTCACACCAGACCAGGAACAGCAAATGCTGGCGAGGATGCAGAGAAAGGGGAGCCCTCCTACACTGCTGGTGGGAATATGAGCTGATAGTTCAACCATTGTGGAAAGCAGTATGGAGGTTCCTGAAAAAAATAAAAAAGAAATAGCATTTGACCCAGGAATTCCACTCCTAGGAATTTAACCAAAGGAAACAAGAACTCAGATTCAAAAAGACAGATGCACCCTTATGTTTATTGCAGCACTGTTTACAGTAGCCAAGATATGAAAGCAACCTAAGTGTCCATCAGTAGATGAATGGGTAAGGAAGATGTGGTACATATACACATGGAATATTATTCAGCCATAAAAAGAAAAGAAATCCTGCCATTTGCAACAACATGGATGGAGCTCGGGGGTATTATGCTCAGTGAAATAAGCCAGGTGGGGAAAGACAAGTACTATGTGATTCCACTTATGTGTGGAATGTAAAAAAGCAAAACAAAATGAACCGAACAGCATTAGACTCATAGACACAGGTGTGACTAGTAGGTACCAAGGGGGTGGGGGAGGGGGGCTGTTGAACCACTAATGTGCATTTGATAATAATAAAAAAATATTTAGTAATCAATACAGTGTACTGTTGGCCTAGAGACAGACAAATCATCTGAGAAGAACGGGGCCCAGAGACACCCAAAATTGTATTATGTATATAAAATTATGTATATAAAATTTTGATATCTGACAGATCCAGGTTTCCAGTGGGGAAAGGGCACCTCTCAGTAAATGTTTAGACAATTTAATTATGAAAATAATGAAAGTGGACCCCTGCCTCAGACCGTACAGAAAAATTAGTTACATGTTGGTTTAAAATGCAAAAAGAAGATGTACATATTTCATATGGGAGAACATATTCTCAACATTCCAAAATATGCAAACGAGTATCTTCACAATAGCGAATTAAGAGGGAATGTCCTAGGATTCAAAAAGCAGGAAACAGGAAAGGCTGGACAGATTTAAGTCCATTGTAATCAAGACTTGTGTCTTCTGTGCATCGGGAGTGAGGGAAGCTTTTGCTCACATGCCTGGCAGGGTCACGCCCAGAGCATCAGAACTGCTGCGAGTCAGGAGGAGAAAAGTGGGTGAAATACTTGAACAGGCGCCTGATGGAGGGGAGGGCACAGCGGTTATGGGTGAGAAGGTGCCCAATGGCACCGGGCCGGGAGGGCGCAGATTAAAAACTGTAGCGAGGAATTTGGAAAGCCCTCCAGATTAACAAAAGCATCGTTGGGACGCCAGCGCCTGATCCGGGCTGCGGCGGGGCTGTGGGAGCTGAGGGCGGGATGAGCCGCACACCCCGCGGGCGGACCCCGGCCTGGCCTGGCTGCCCCCGCCCCAGCCTCTTGCCTGAGCACCCGGGGAGCTGGACTGGGCAGTCTGTCCAGGCAGGGTGGACGGCAGTAGAAGAGCACGTGCACGTGGTTCTGTTTATGTGAAGTCCAGAAGCATTTAAAACTGCAAAAATCGTGCCGGGAAACCATAAGGGAAAGAGGGAAGGGCTAGCCCAGAGCTCGGGCCGGTGGGCCTCGAGGGGCTGGGGTCGCGGCCTTGGCTCGCGTGCTCTGCAGGTGTTTCCCGCCGGAAGGTGGGCGCACAGCTTGTACTGTGATTCTTTCAGCCTTATGCATGTTCTTAATTTGTGTGTCCTCGTCGTTTGAGTTCGAGGAGCAAGTATTGACTTGAGGACCGTCAGGGAGGGCGTGGGGAGCAGAGGGGCCAGGCGGGGGCCAGGCGGGCAGGAGGGGCAGGTTCCGAAGTGTGGGGTGGGAGCCCCTCTGCCCCTTCGCAGAGCCACTCCCACCCCTGTACTCCTTACCTTCGTTATCCTTCAAATTAAACATTGATCATATGTGAAAAAAAAAATTCCTCCTAGTAATACTGTCCTGACTCCCCACACGGGAACCCAATACGTAGGGCCATCGGTGTGATGGAGCATCGCTTTTATCGCATCAGAAACAAAATAACTTTGGAACAAATCTAACCAAGGCGGTGAAGGGCGTGTGTGCTGAGAACGAACATGTGGATGAAGGCAACATAACATGAGACAAGCAGGTGGAAGTACCCCCCCCCCCCCACACACACACAGCATGTGTTCATGGTTTGGAGGAGGTAATAGCGTCAAAACGTCCCTGTTCCCCAAAGCTATATAAATTCCATATAATCCCTATCAAATTCCAGTGGCTGGCCCTCAGACACAGAGAACGTCCTGTGGTTCCCAGAAGAGGGGGTGCAGGTACCGGCAAGGTAGGTGAAGGAGATCAAGATGTACATACCTGTGTGTGGTGAATACAGTCAGTAATACTGCGATGACTTTATATGGTGACGGGATAACTAGACTTATCAGGGAAGCATTTGTAACGTATATAAATGTTGAATCACTATGTTGAACCCTGAAACTATTATGTCAACTATACTTCAAAAAAAAATCTGTTAAACATTAAAAAGAGTTCCAGTGGTATTTTTCATAGAAATAAAAGCAAATCCTAAGTTCACACAGAAAAAGACCCCCAAAAGCTAAAGCAACGTCCAGAAAGAAGAAAGCTGGGGCATCACACTAAGTGATTTCAAGTTACATTATAAGCTACAGTAATCAAAACTGTGTGGAACTGGCACAAAACCAGACACATAGACAACAGAACAGAATCAAGGGTCCAGAAATAAACCCATGGATGTACAGCCAACTAATACTGACAAGAGGGCTAAGAAGTCAGTGGGGAGAGGAGCGTCTTCAGTAAATGGCGCTGGGAAACTCGGACCTTCACAGGCAAGAGGGTGAGGTTAGACCCCTATCTTCCACCGCTCGCAAAAATTGACATAAAATGGATTGAAGACTTAAGTGGAAGACTTGATACCATAAAACTCCTGGAAGAAAACGGAAAAGCTCTTGATGTTTTGGCAATGATTTTTTGGATATGGCACCAAAAGCACAGCAGCGAGAGCGGAAGCCGGCACGTGGGACGACGTCAAACGGCACAGGGCGCCTTGAGCGGAGCGGGAGGGAATGTCGGCCGACCACGCCTCTGACGAGCGTCATGTCCAAGCACAGGAGGAGCGCACGCGACTCGGTAGCAGAAAACCCCAGGTAATCCAGGTAAAAAATGGGCAGACGACCTGAGCAGGTATTTTCTGACGAGACTCAGAAGCCAACAGACATGCAAAACCGTGCTCGGCACCCTTAAACGTCAGGGAGATTTGAATCAAAAGCACAGTGAGGCGTCACTTCATCCCTGTTAGAATGGCCACTGTCAACAAGACAAGACACGACAAGTGTTGGCGAGGATGCGGAGAAACGGGACCCTCGTGTCCTGTTTGCGGGAATGTGAATTGGCGGAGCCTCTACGGAAACAGTATGGAGGTTCCTCAAAGCACCGAAGGCAGAGCCACCGCGGGACCCAGCATCTCCGCGGCTGGGCATTTATCCAAAGGAAAGGAAATCAGGATCTCAAGGGGTGTCTGCCCCCTGTGCTCACTGCAGCATCACTTACACTAACTAAGACATGGGCACAACCTAAGTGCCCATAATGGATAAAGGAAACGGGAGGAATATATACAATGAAACATATGAGTACAGCCATAAATAGAAGGAAAGCCTGCCATTCGTGACAACGTGGAGGGCGTTGAGGGCATTTTGCTAAATTAAGTGTTGGACAAGGAAAGACAAATACTGTGCAATCTCATGTGTATGTGGAATCGGAAAAAGCTGAAATCGTAGAAACAGGGTAGAATGGTGGTTGCCAGGAGCTGCGCGTGGGAGGAGTTGAGGAAATGCTGGTCGAAAGGCAGAAACTCTCAGAACTTCCACTTAAGTGCAGGAGTGGTCGCCCTTAGTAATCATTTTGGAATGTGTACACGTATGGAACGATCGCACGGTGCCCCTCGAACTCACACAACGTTGTATGTCAGTCAGACCGGAGGCAGAGTGGGCGGGGCGCCTGCGGGTGCGGAAGGGGCTGGGCTCTAGGCGTGGGGGGGAGTGGGCGGGGCGTGGATATGAGGCCGTCGCCGAGCATGTGGTGGGGCCGATGTGGGGACCCCTGAGGCTTCCTGGGGACCACGGGCCACACCAGTTGGCCCGGTGTGTGACTCCTGGAGGTTCAGGGTGGGCAGTGTGCGAGGCGGGTAGGAGAGGGGACGGACAGAAGGCCCTTCTCGGAAAGCAGGGGGGCAGGATCCAGGCCACAGTGGGGACGGACCAGGTGGGCTGGCCCAAGAGGGCGGGCTGTCTTCAAGGGCTGACAGCTCCAGCCTCGCGTCCCCACTTCCTCCTCCATGCACCCCGCTTCCGCCACAAGCCCAGGAGCCCTGGGCCCGAGGTGGGGTGGGACCTGGTCCCCTGCTCCTGCTGTGCTCCTCCCTCGGCCCGCCTCCGGGTTCTGACTTCATGGGCCTGGAGCAACAATGTCACCTGGCCTCCCACGGCCCCTGCAGCTGTGCCAAGAGGTGCCCGGGCCCATCCCCAGCGAGATGTCCAGGCCTCCGAGCAGCTGTGCACCCGTGCTGCATGCACCTCGTTGTGAGTGGTCCTCTTGAACCCAGTCAGCTCAGGGTTCCCGCTCCTCTACGGAAACAGCTCCTGTGGGGTGGTGGCATCCCGGTCCTCCTCCTCTAATTGTGGAGCGCTGGTCCCCCCCCTCTGGCATCTCGCGGCAGTACTGGGCCAATGGCTGCGGCTTCCCTAGACTTGCGCTCCCCCCTCAGCCCTGGAACCCTGCGCGCCGCTGGCCCAGGTGCTCTGATCGCTCTGTCTTCTTTTCATCCACCTGATTCTTGCCGGGTGCCCTGCTGTCCTCCTCTGCGTTCACTTATGATGTGATCGCTTCTGGTTCGGACGGAGTTCTGGCAAAGTGACACACTTGAAGGGACCATCCGCCATGTGTGTGTAGGGTGTCGCTGACCCCCAGGCATGGACTGTCCCTAGGCCTGCGGAGACAAGAGGCGGGAGCAGCGAGCAGACCCGGAGGGAGAAAGGAGGGTGGAGAGGGTGCCTGGGACCTTCAGTTGAGGCTTACGGCCAAACCAGGCGACCCGGCAGGACGGAGCTGGGGAATAAATGCCTGGCATCAGTCTTCCTTCCTCCAAGAGCCTGCTGCTCCAGGCAGGGGCGGCCGGGAGTCAGAGGTCACGGGAGCAGGCTCATGTGGTCCACACATGGCACAGAGCAGGTGGGGGAAGGGAAGAGGGTGCAAACGGCGGACTTGAAGTGATACAATTTCCAGATTCTTATCTCCAGCTGGACACTATCATCTGGCGTCCCTGGTGATGTCTAACTCAACGTCTGTACTTCTGTCACATAGAAAATTTTAATTTTCATCTGTGACCAACAAGCTCTTGCCCCATCTTTCCCATCCTGGTTTTCTTAGTTTGTGCTCAGGTCAAAGACTAAGACACCCATTTGTCTTTCCAGCAGACTACACACCTCCCCCTCTCAGGCCACTGCCCAAGCCCTGACTGGCCTCCCTGTTTCTCTCTCACAGGCCTCCAGCAGCCTCCCCTACAGCCTTCCCTTCCACCTCCCAGCTGAGGGAGCCCTGCTTCTGTTCGGGGCCACTATGTGCTCGCCTCAGCAGGTGACGGCAGCCCTAGTCCTCCGTCAGACGTTCACTTCTCCATCCTCTTGAAGCCAGGAGTGGTTCATGACCCAATAGCATTTAAAGAGAAATTTGCTGGAGGGCTTCTGAGAAGCCTTTCCTTTGTTATAGAATGATGTAATACGTTTATTTTAAAAAACTGGTTGTCCTTTTTACTACTGCCCCATCCTTCCTACTTGAGATGGTGGTGTAAAGATGTGGTATCTCCTGCTATGGCAGCCACTTTGGGCCATGAGGCTACAAGCGTGAGGATAACAAGTGTAAGGTGTGACTATGGGCAGGAGGAGGGATGTGTTTCTGAAATGGCACACTTCGTGACTTTGTAGTAAGTGAAGCTAAAACTGTATTGCATAAACCACTGGTACCTGGGGAGCGGGTTGCTTCCCTCTGAATGTGTCCTGGTGGTAAACACCCAGGCCCTCTGCTGTACATTCCTCACTCCGCAGCCAGGGATCCTTTTAGAACAGGAGTCGGACGACGACCTCTCAGCTCAGAACTCTCCTGACTTCCCATCATAGTCAAAACAGGAGCCAGAGCCCAGGCCTTGGTTTGCACAGCCCAGAGACTGACCCACGTGCTGCACCCCCTTACTCCCCCTCGCACTGTGTCCTGGTCTTACTTCGCACATCTCACTTTTCTGCAACATTTACGTCCGTTCAGGGATCATTTCCCTAAAGAGGTCTTCCCTGACTCGGTGGCGGAAAAGCCCCTTCGCCTTTGCCGGATCTTCCTCCCTTGCTCTGCCCGCGCGGCGCGCACTGCTGCCTGGCAGGGGTGATTCGGTGGCTTCCTGACGCGGCGAACGAATCGTGCGTGACTCGAGTAGAGCAGTGCCTGGCCCGAAGTGCCCACCGCGTGAGCGCCTGCCATTCCTTGGAGAAGGTCGGCTCTGCAGGCAGCCCTGCCTGGGCTTGGGAAGTGCTCGTCGGCGACGCTCCGTGAGGGCGCGGGTGGATGCGCGGCCCCCGGCAGGCCCTCCTCCGTTGGTACTGAATGGTCGGGGGAACGAAGGAATCTCTGAATTGAGACTTAAGAGCTGACTCAGTGTGTGTTGACGAAAAGGCCTAGTTTACGATTGAGGGCTGAGGGGACCCAGGGCAGGGCTGTGCGTCCTGAGACCCCAAGGCTAGGAGGCGAAAGCCGTGGCCCATGAAGATGCTGAAGGCACCGAAGGGACGGCAGGAGGCCGGGCGCCGACACGCTGGGGAGGCCGGTGGTCCGCGGCGAGGGGAAGGAAGCTGACGACGAGGCCGCTGGGAGGAGTGGAGTGAGGAAAGCAACGTGGGGACAGGGGCCTAACCCTCCGCCATTGGGCCGGAGCCGCTCGCGGGTGGTGGCGTCCACGGGGGACCGAGCGCGCCGTCGAGGACTCCCAGGCGCGCCCCGCTCCGCGCCGCCGCGCAGTTCAGCGTCTGGCCGGCTCCCGCCCGGGGTGCAGGGCTGGACGCGCGGACGGCACCCGCTGCCCGCTTCCGCCCGGCGCGGGTGCAGCCCGGAGGCCCGCGGAGCGCGGGGGGCGGGCGGCCGGACCCGGCGGCGGGGCGGGGCGGGGGCGGGGGCGGCCGGGCGGGGCCGGCGCGGATTGGCCGCGCGCCCCCGCGTGACGGGCCCCTTATAGGGCGTGGTGCGGGCGGCCGAGTCGGGTGCGGCGGTGGCTGGCAGGGCGAGGTCCGTGCGGCTCCGCGCTCCGCGGCTGCACCGCTCCGAGCGCCTGGCGCGCCCCGCGCCCTCCCTCCCGGGGCCTCTGGGCCGGGGATGCGTGCGGCGCCCGGGGGCCATGGTCCGCTTCGGGGACGAGCTAGGCGGCCGCTATGGGGGCGCCGGCGGCGGGGACCGGGCCCGGGGCGGCGGGGCCGGCGGGGCAGGCGGCCCGGGCCCCGGGGGGCTGCAGCCGGGCCAGCGGGTCCTCTACAAGCAGTCGATCGCGCAGCGCGCGCGGACCATGGCGCTGTACAACCCCATCCCGGTCAAGCAGAACTGCTTCACCGTCAACCGCTCGCTCTTCGTCTTCAGCGAGGACAACGTCGTCCGCAAATACGCCAAGCGCATCACCGAGTGGCCATATCCTGCCGGGGGCCGGGGGCCGCCTGAGGTCGCGGGGACAGGGACCGGGAGCGGCGTCCAGCGCCCGCCGGCTCCGGGAGGGTGCGGGGCGGGGGGCGGGCGGGGGCCGTCGCGCGGCGCCCAGTGGCCATCTTTCCCGGGCCCGGAGGAGGGCGCGACCCGCGGAGAGGCGCACCGGCTACGCCGCGGTTCGGCGAGGAGGGGGCGGGGCGGGGCTCGTGGCTCCTCCGCGCGCCGCGTGTGCGCGTGTGTTCTGTGTGTGCGTGTGCGTGGTGTGCAGTCGTGGTGGCGGGGCCGAGGGAGTCGGCTGGACACTGGGCGGAGCCCCCTGCCCCTGGACTCGTTCTCTCCTTTGGTCCGGGTGCAGAGCGCGCGGCCAGCCTGGAGGGCACCCGAGGGCGAATCCGTGTCTGTGCAGCCGAGAGCCCCGGTGTGGACGCGGGCCCGGGCGCGTGCCTGGCTGCAGGTGCGTTTGTGCGGGCACAGCATGAGCCCGGTGCTGCGCGTGCGTGCGTCCGGGACTCAGGGTGCATGTGTGTTCACGTGCCTGTGTAGGTACGGGCGGCGACGTGTCTAGGTGGGAGTCTGCGCCTGCGCGTGCCCCTCCACCAGCCCCGCGCGGGGGGCGCGCAGCCCTCTCCCCTCGGGCGCGGAGCCGGGCGGGGCCGAGCGGCGCTGTCCGCGGTGCTGACGGCCGCCGGGACGTGGACGTGCCGGGGGGCTGGCGGCCGCAACTGCAGAGGCCCCGCCTCGGATGAGGGCGGGGTGGGCTTCGGAGCGGTCAGCTCGGCCCCTCCGTCGGCTGCCTGGCCGTGGCAGCTACCCGGGCTTGTGTCTGGGCCTCCGCGCCTCGCTTCCTCCTGGCGCCTCCGGGCCAGTCCTTAACCCGCGCACTCCGTTTGAGTACATGATCCTGGCCACCATCATCGCCAACTGTATCGTGCTGGCGCTGGAGCAGCACCTCCCAGACGGAGACAAGACGCCCATGTCCGAGCGGCTGGTGAGTGGGCGGCGGCAGCTTGCGGATTCCCTGGCCCTTTTAGGGACTGTGTCTGAGGGCCGCTTCCTGGGCCAGGGCAGTCTATGCAGCTCCTTTCTCCTTGAGTGGAGGCAAAGGGTGGAACCCCTCAGCTAGCGCCTCCCTCAAGGGCCGGGAGGACTGGGGTAGCCAGCTCAGCACCTGATGGGAAGGGGGCCTGAGAGAGGCCCCATCAGCCAGCAGCCGCTGCACCCCGTGCCTCCAGCTGCCCTTAGCCCCGAATGGGCTGCCCAGCCCCACAACCTCAGGCCTTGATCTGAGAGACCAGCAGTCACGCTTGGGGAGCGAAGGGCTCGGGGTGTCAGGCTCCGGGGGTGCCCTGTTGAGGGCCGGGCTGCTGGCCCACCTCCTCCCTGGCTCTGTGGCTGTCGGAGGCCCCCGTAGTGGGGGTCCAAAGGGTCACTCTCTCCCTCAGCCTTCCCTGGCTCTGTTTGGAATCCCTTCTCTGTGGGGCCGCTCCTTCCCACGCCTTCTTCCCAAACATCCTGGATTGTGCCAAGAGCCTTGTAGACCCCTGTGCCGCCCCCCGTTGAAACACAAAGCTTGTGAGAGGGTGCCAGAGCAGAGGGAGGGGAGGTGTTTGGGGAGGGGAGCCCCACTTCAAAGGTGAAGCTGCGTCCCTAGGCCCCAGCCCTCTCGGCTGCCTGGCCCTTTGCCTGGGCTCAGTTTGGGCTCCTAGAGACCTGACAGACTGAGCCTCAGAGCAGAGAGAGGACAGGCAGGTGCAGGGTCCAGAGGGGGGCCTGGGCCTGCTGGAGAGCTGCAGAGGCCCCGAGGTCCCAAGGAGACAGCTGCTCCTGGGACCCCAGCATCCAGAGGCTGATCCCCTCCCCCCACCCTGGCAAGTGAGTGGAGATGAGCATTGATGAAACAGGCCCTGTCCAGTCCTCGGTTGGCCCTGAGCTCCCCTCCCCGCAGGCCGTCGCAGGCCCGGGGTGCGAAGGGGGACCGAGCAAGGCTGCCCTGGGGGTGCACGCACGTCGGGGAGGCACCACGGGAGGGCGAAGAAGCTGCATAGCCAAGGGATGGGTTTTAGGGAGCTGACTTCTCTTCAGGCTCCCGGAGGACCAGTAGGGGTGTCTGACTGTGGGAGTGGGGCAAGAACGTGGAGGACAGCACGGCCGTGCCACGGGGCAGAGTGGGACGTGGTCTCCGCAGGTGGCTCTTGTCCGGGTGTGGAGCTGGACAGGGTCACTCGCCTTCTCTGGGCCCCTTGCCTGCTATGTGCTGGGGGTGAGCATCCCCTCTGGAGGCTGGAGAAGAGGGTGAAGGGGGGAGAGAACTGGACCGTCAGGCAGGGAGCTGTGAGTGCCAGGCCACAGGGTGTGGTCCTGTCTCCTAGGAAGTCTGGCAAGGTGGAGCCAGAGGGAAGCAGGCCAGGTGGTGGCCAGGTCCCGGGGTCAGGGGCCGGTATACAGGGGTCAGACTTGGGCCATCATCAAGCCAAGTCCGAGCTCCTGCCTCCCAGGCGAGGGAGGGTTTGCTTGGTGGCAGTGGCGGGTGGAGAGGTTGGGGGCTGAGCTGTCAGGAAAATGAACAGAGCGGGCCCAACCTGGAGGCCGTTCCTAGGAGGCCTAGGAAGCCCTTGGCTGGTCCTGGCTCTGCATCCAGGCACAGGCCTTGCAGGCCCTTAGGATGGAGGCAAGGCCAGAACAGAGAGGCTGGCCTGGAGGGCAGGGTGGTGACTCCGGGTTCAGGCCCGGGCTCGTGCTGCTGCCAGGGGAGCAGGTAGGGGTCCAGGTGCCTTGGGGATGGCCTCTCGCCTGCGGTTTGCCTCCCCGGCTCCCGGCTCCAGTTGCTTGGCTTCCCACCCGCCCATCAACTACCCAAGAGACCTTTAGCCAGATCCCCTGGCCTGCAGTCTCACCCAGGCCACTGCTGCCTGCCCACCCAGCCCTCCCTCAAGCCAGCCCTCAGCACGTGCTCCAGGTGGGGTGGGGAAGAGCTGCGAGGAGAGGGGTCTGGGGTGCAGCCCCCATCTTCCAGTTTCTGCCTGCGCCTCTGTGCATCTGGACGCTTTCTGTGAAGACTTGTTTCTGGGGCCCACCTGTTCCCTGGCAGATGGTCGGCAGCCCCTCCCTTGGGAGCCCAGGGCTCTCCGACTAAATCAGAGCAGAAGCCTCTGAGGGGTGATTCCCTCCGGACTCAGCATCGGGGCATAGGGTGGGAGAGCTGGACCATGGTGGACACTCGGCTGCCAGTCAGCCTGAGGGCTGGGGGGCCCAGGCTGAGGCTGTTCCCAGGCAGGTGGGAAGAGCCCTTGAAGGCACAGGCTGCTGGTGCTGAGCAGGAGCCAGCAGGCCACGGAGACAGCCTGGCCCCCTCAGTCTGGCCCGGGGCTCGCCTGTGCTGAGGCACTCCCTGCCACCGCCCCTAGCATGTGGCACCCCTGCCACTTCCCACACCTCCAGTGCATGTCTGCACGTGGTGCCCTCCCCACTGAGCTGCCTGTGGCCTCGCTGATGCCGGTGCTGAGATGCAGGAGTGGAGAGGGGGTGCTGCTGTCCCCCATCCCCACCCTGTGCTGACCGGAATTCCTTTCCTTGTCACCTGGCTGGACACCTCACCCTTCAGAGGATCCCTGGGGTCTGGGCATACTTGCTCCCACCAGGACTTGCGCGTTCTGACTCTCCAGGAGATGTGCTGGAGATTAAGTGGTTCCTGGCTGCTCCTGGGAGGCGGGGTCTTTGTGTAGGCACCTGGCACGTGGAGCCCTTGGTGCCATCAGATCCCTCCAGGTCTGAATCCGCCTCTGCCTCTCACAGGCTGAATTTCCTCAGGGTGGGGATGTGAGTGCTGAAGACAGGGGCTGTGGAAGGTCATTCTCTGCAGAAGAGGCCCACAAGCGCTGTGGCCATCACTGCTTTGGCCCTGCAGGGCTTCGAGGCACGGAAGCCTCTGCAGGGACTGTGACGTGGCTGGCCATGGGAGCCGGACCACGTTCCCTGTAGGCCCGTGGCCGGAGCGCCAGCTGGGGGAGCCTGTGCTGTGGGGGTCCCAGCCTGGTGGGCGGGTCATAGCTGGGACAGGGGCGTGGAGTGCCACCAGCCGCTGCCCGCTGCCCCAGCCTACCTCTCGGGGGCAGGGTGACCCGCTCTGTGCTTGCCCGCAGGATGACACGGAGCCCTACTTCATCGGCATCTTCTGCTTCGAAGCGGGAATGAAGATTATTGCTCTGGGCTTTGTCCTCCACAAGGGCTCCTACCTGCGCAACGGCTGGAATGTCATGGACTTCGTGGTGGTCCTCACGGGGTAGGCGCGTGGGCCGGGGGGCAGCCGTGTCCACACAGGGGCCCCACGGCTCCTCCTGAGGCTGGCCAGTGGCCTGGGGGCCGTGTACAAGGGCACCAATTGCATCCGAGAGGGGCGGGGATTTCTCCCCAAGAGGCGTCATGTTGCTGTCAAATAAAAGTGACCTGTCAGAGCCACAGACATGGGGCTGCTGGCTTTGTGGCCAGGTTGCCGCGGGGGTGGGCTCTGGGCCCTGTTTCATAGACCCTGGGCTCCAGCCTTCCCTGTGCCCCCTGCAGGCTGGCAGAGGCCTTTCCCTGTGTGGGCCCCATCCCACCTGGGCTGCCCAGAACAAGACCTTCCTGCACCGCGGGGCCCCGGCGGGTGAGGGTGTCCAAGGTCCGCCTTTTTGGTTTCTGGCTCAAAGAGGTGCGTCATCAGTGTGTCCCACCCACCACACCTCCTCTCATATGGACCCCAAAAACTGACAGGCTGTGGTTCCCCAGGAGATACAGGAGGCCAGCCCCGGTCCGGACTGGGGTGGACTGCAGGGCTCCTGCCCAGTGACCCTCCCTCGGTGTCCCAGTCCATCCGTCTGCACAGTGGGTCCTTTAGGCCCGGCCTTGTTCCTCTGGCCAGCGGGCTGCAGACTGTGGCTCCTTGGGGCTGGGGGAACGAGTGCTTGGGGAGTCTTTGCCACAGGACCTGTTGGCCAGCCCAGGTCCCACAGGATCCCCGCTACCCACCCCTGGCAGGGACTGAAGCCTGGTCTTCCCTGGGGCCTCGCTGTCCGGGAGGCTCAGAGTCCAGATCTCAGGAGGGACCGGGCCCCACTGTGCCCAGAGCACTGCTTCCAGCTGTGTGCTGGGCAGAGGCTGCCCTGGGACCCCCATCCTGCCCCGGTGCACGTGAGGACATGTCCGGAGGTGGTCTGGGCTTAAGCAGAGAAGGGGCAGGTGGCTGTGTGAGGAAGAGCCAGGCTTGGCTAGGCGACCCCTGAGCCTCCAAAAGGCCCTCGGAGTGAGGCCCTGAGCTGCGGGCCCCGTCCTGGGGGGTGGCTTCTCCATCTGCTGAGTGCTGACAGCTTGGCCCCAGAGGCATCCAGCCTGCACAACGTGGGTCAGCAAGGAGGTGGCCTCGCCTTTGGTGGGTCTCTTCCTGGAGAGGAGGCGGAGTTGCCTGTGGGCCCCCCTGCTCCACCCCTGGCCCTGTGTCCTGGGGCCTGTGGGTTCCCCCTTTCATAGCACTGAGAGGATGAGCTGCGCGTCTCTGAGATCAGAACAGCTAACAGGGTTTCTGACCAATAGGGCAGCTGTCTGATTTCTACTTCATTTATCAAAACAACCAGGGAGGGAAGAACACTGGGACCTTCTGCTGGGAGGCAGCGCTGGGCCGCCCACACCTGCTCCCTGTCCTCCTGCTTTGTGGTGGGCGTGGCTCAGGTCGGGACCCACCGGTCCTCCGAGGGTGTGTGGGGTGATGCGTGCTCCCACCAGTGGTGCTGGCAGGGTGCTGTGGTGCGCGTGGCCCCGGAGAGGGTGGTGCTCCCACGGTCCGGCGGGCACTGTGTAGGGTGCTGTGGAGAATCACTGGCTGTTTACCTCTCTCCCTCCCTCTAGAAGAGTCCCTATGGACAAGAAGGTCTTATTTTTCAGGGTGTCCCCAGAGCCCAGCCTGGGGCAGGCTCCCAGCAGGTATCAGGCAGCGTTTGCTGAATTAATGGGCTGTTGAAGCATGAGGGTGCTGGGCCAGCTGGGAGCTAGGTGGGGCGCCACCCTGCCCCCGGGCCTCTGCCCATGGTGCTGAGTGTTTGGGCTGCCAGGGTCAGGGCGGGGCGGGGGTGGGACCCCTGTGTTGTCCTGAGAGCAGGTCCTGATTCCAGGACCAGGGGGTCTGGGTCCCTCCGCGAGGGCCGGGTGAGGCCTCCCGAGGGGTGGTTGCTCTCGCTTGCCACTGGCCACTCTCCTGGGTGAAGGGAGAACAGGATGGGCTTGCCTCCTGGAGCCCCAGGGAGGGGATCCCCGGGCCCTGAGACTTATCGCCGCCCCCCCACTCCCGTGTGTCCTTTCTCTCTCTGTGCTCCCCTCCCCCTGGCTTGCCCTCTTCGTCATTGTGTGTCTGACTTCTCTGCCTCTTTGGCCCTTTATCTCTTCTTCACTCTGACTCCACATTTCCTTTCCTCTCGGTGTCTCTGTCCTCTGTCTCGGGCCTTCTTTCTCTCTTCTGCCTCATTCTGTGGCTCTGTGTCTTGCCTGGGCCAGGAGTCTCTGCTCCGTGTCTGTAGGGGGAGGGCTGGAGTTGGCGCGGAGGTTTCCAGGCTGCCTCTCTCTGCACCTCATCCCCCGAGGTGGCGCTGGCTTGGGAGGGGAGCCCCTGGTGGGAGGGCGACCTGTTCCCCATGGGCTCCCTCGCCAGCCCGGAGTCACGCTGGGGAGCTGCTTCGTCACTCCTACTTGGGGCGCACGGGGACCCACAGCCTGTGTGTGTGCACGTGGGTGTGTGCAGGGAGGCCCTGGGTCTGTCCTGGGTGCGTGATGTCGCCCATAGGGACCAGGGAAGAGCCCGGGCACTGACTCTCCTGAGCTGAGGTCCCTGTGGGTAGCATGGAGGGGGTGTTATTTCTCTTGACTTTGTTGTTTTTAATTAGGGTTTACTTAATTGGTGCTCAGCGGGCTGGAGGCCTGTGGTGGGAGGGGAGGGGCTCTGGCTGGGTCGCCCTGTTGCTGGGCAAAGCCCAGCTGGTCCCCAAGGCCAGTGGGTCTCTTCTGCTTCCAAGGCTGCTGTGCAGGTCACAGGAGGTGCCCTGCATGGGACAGGCCCCACCCTGCCTCGGGGAAGCCTCTGAGCCTCACATATTCTCCTGTAAACAGCCTGGGCACTGGGGCAGGGCAGCACCCAGCCCTGGCTCTGTGCCAACGCCCACACCCGTCTTGAACCTCCCCCACCTATTTGTCCCTCCATGAGTACTTGTTCATTCAGGGTTTGCTGAGGCTCTGCTAGGCACCAGGACACAGCAGGCTGTCCACTCGGCCCCTCCCTGCCGTCTGTGTCGGGGGGACGGTCTCCCCAGCCTTGGGGTGTACGCCGTTCGCTTGACCAACTACTTGACTGAAGCGTGATGCTTATTGCTTAAAGTCTGTGTCTCCTCCTATCTTCCCACCCCTGAATATACACTTGACAAGGGCAGGCCTCGACCTGTACCCTCCATGGCTGCATCACGGTGCCTGGGGCAGGTGTGCCACGAGACCACCCTGTGTTTGTGTGCTTCGATTTCCCATGTAGAGAGGGCTAAGGAGTGCAAGGTGCAGGCCGGTGCGAGAGGGCCTCTGGACCAAGGCGATGCCTGACCATGAGGGGCTGAGCCGTCTGGATTTTAGGGGAGGCTGTGGCTGGAGGCATCAGTGCCAGGACACCAGTGTGTCCATGGTCTTTAGGCCCAGCAGGATCCCAGGGCTGGAGGTCTGGGGGATAAGCTGTCCATGACAGCCCAGTGACCCCAGAGCTTGTGGGTGGGCACTGGCTAGTGGGCGGTGGAGAACCGGCCTAGTGCATGTTTCCGGGAGGAAGAGCTTGCTCCCCTGGGGCGGGAGTGACCGGCTCCCCGGGAAGGGAGGAGGGGCTGTGTGGCCAGTGCCTGTGGGCAGTGGCACAGCGGGGCAGAGAAGGAGGGGGTCAGAGGCAGGAGGGGATGGGGGTGGGACTGCAGCCATGGCTGGTGGGCAGGGTCCGGGGCAAGGAAGGTGGAGATAGATGGAAAGATGTGGGGAGCGTGTCCTGAGTGGGTGGGGGAGTGGGATCCAGGACCCGGGGTCCATGACTGCCTGTCTGTAGCAGGAGACTGAGGGTGAGCTGTGTGCGCGCGGGTGGCCCGTGGGGGGGGAGGCGTGGTGCCGACGCCCTCCGACTGTGTTGTTTCCACTTAACCAGGGAAGCAGGTGGGAGATGTGGGGTGGGAGGAAGCCTGGAGGTGAGGCTGGTGCCCCAGAGCTAGAGGAGGGGGGCAGCAGCGAGGAGCAGCCTTCCCTGCACCCAGCCTTCCCCACTCACCTGCCCTCCTCCACCTGCCGACCGGCCACCTGGCTGTCAGGTGCTCTTGTTGCTGGGGACGCTTGAACCTGGAGCCGGCCTCCTGTGGGAGTCCGAGGGCCAGCAGCGCACACCGTGTGGGGCGGGCAGGAGCCTGGGCTGGGTTGGGTGGACTCGTTCCCTCCCTGTGCCAGGGGCGGTGCCCGCGAAGCAGCTTGAGCGCAGGAGCAGGCAGCAGGGGCCGTGGGTCTCGGGGAACTCGGGAGGAGGGCAGCTCGGGGGGCTCTGGGTGCGGGGGCCTGACGGCCAGTGGAGCTGACAGTAGGGACGGTAACTCGGGGAGGTGAGGGCGGAGCTGGAGGAAGCGGGGGTCTGGTCGTTTGCCCACAGGCAAGTCTGGGACCCCTCTGTAGCGTGGCACCCCGTCGCCAGCACACGTGTCCGCCCATCCCCCCCGAAGCCCCCGGCCCACCCTTTGGTCCGAGTGCTGACTCCGGCTAGGAGTCAGGGCAGGGTGTGGGCGCTCTCGTACCACAGGGACTTCCTCCTGCCGGCCGAGGCCCTGAGTGTCCTACCCCGCCATGGCCCCAGCCTGGTGCTTCCCCCCTGGTCCTTGGGGACGGCAAAGAAGCGCGTCCCAGCTCAGGCAGGTGGCTTCCTGAGAGGGCATCTCCAACCGCAGCCTCTCATTTAGTCCAGATGAAGCTGGGATTTCTTTACAGGACATGTAATTAGAGCTTGGGGTCCTCCCTCCCTGGACTCGGCCTCCTGTGGGAAGAAGAGAGGGTGTGTGGGCCACTTTGCACAGGGCGGGAAGGCTGGTCCTGGGCTCGGCCCTCGGCCACCGGGATGCCTGCTGCCTGGCTGTCCGGGAGGCCACCCGGCAGATGACGCCGGGCAAGCAGGCGTGGCTGAGAGGAGCAGTGCGCTGCGTCCAAGCATGGGCTCCGTGGGGCTGGGCCTCCCCTTGGGTATCTGAGTTTGGGGTGACAGGAGACGCTGTATCTGAGTGACTAGTGACACTGGCTGTGGACAGGGGCTGACCTTGGTGCATGTCTGAGCTTGGGCGCCAGAGCCAGCCCCGTGCGGCTCTCCTTTCCTCTGTGACTGTGGTCCTGCGAGCAGGGGGTTTGTGCCCGTCAGGCTGGGGTTTCCTGGGGGTATCTGATGCCTGGTCTGGTTGTGGTTTCCTAGAATTTGTCTCTGGAAACAGCCTCCTCAGCATGAGGGTGGGACCAGGGAGAGGGTGGCTGAATTCTGGTAAGAGCTCTGACAAGTGGTGGGGAGCGGCACAGGGAGGCTGTCGGGGCCCCACTGTGGTCTGAGATTGGGGTCCCTCCAGACAGCGTCTGTGGGGCATCTGATGATTCAGAGCAGGTCTGCTGGCCTGCATCCCCGAGCAGCAGGGGCCCAGATGGGATGGGGGTGCCCTGTGCCCAGCTGCCAGGCACCACCCTCCTGACAGTGGCCTCCCACAGGGCCAACGGCCCCAGGGGACAGGCCCGGAGCCCCATGCTGGGTTACGTAACACCAGAGGGAGGTGAGTGGGGTGGAAGCCCAGCCTCCCTCCTCGCCACACACCCCCAGACTGGGTATTTATAGGGGACCAGCTTGCTCTCTCCTGGTGTCTCGCTCCCATTCCTCCTCCCCTTTTTTCTGTGTTTTAGGGTTCTTTACCCTCTGCTGGTTGCGGGGAACCAGACCTAGGCCCTTCCTGGCTACTGCCAGCGGGCCCCTGTGTATGGAGTGGCGTTCCCCAGCCCCAAGGGCCTGTTGGTCCTGGGGCAGGAGGCCCAGACTGCCTGGGCTCAGACCCGGAGCGCGGCTGAGCTGTGGTGTGGATGGCTGACCCCGGACTCGGGCCCTGGTCCTGGGGTGTCATGGAGGTTGGCTGGGGTCCGCCGAGGGCCTGGTGTTCCTGTGTGGTGCGGAGTGGTAACAGTGTGGGAGGAGTTGTCCCTGGGCAGGAGCATCGGTCAGTGTGCAGACACCTGGGGGACTCTGCACAACTTGGGGGGCCTGCAGCCCGGAGGCATCAATCCAGTTCTGCTGGGTGGGGGCTGGGCTGTGTTCCCGCGCGCTGAGTGGGAGAAGCTGGGCTGTCCTGGCCCATAGGTGCTTCCCATCTTGGGTCTGAGGCCTGTGGGCTGAAGGGATATGGCCAGAGTTCTGAGATGGGCTCTAAATCAGTTGGTAGAGTTTGAGAAGGAGGAGCTTTTACATAAAAATGGACATTTCCATCTTCCTTCGGAGAAGCCCCTGGACCCCCTGCTCCCTGGGAGGCAAATACCAGGGGCTGTTAGAGCTGGGGGCCATGCTGGGAGGGCTCTTGCCCAAACTGCCCCGCCTCAGGGCTGGCCTGCCCGAGTGGCCTGTGGCTTCCTCTCCAGGTCCAGGCTCCTGTCCAGTGCCCAGAGTGTCAGAGGCCTACATGCCTCTGCAGAGGAGGCCGAGGGCACCTGCTCATGTACCCGGTGGCTGGTGTACCTGTGGAGGTTACAGGCAGTCAAGCTCTTACCTGGTCAGGGCAGGAGCCTCCACACGTGGGTGGTGGGCACGCCTGCAGTGGGGTGGTGGGGTAGCTGGGCCTTGGAGTCCCTGTTGTGCTCAGCTCCAGGCTACTCCTCTCTCCACTGGGAGAGAAGCTTAGCCCTGGGAACCGAAGCTGCACATTCACAGGGAGGTGAGAATGGTTGCTAATGTCCTCAGGTGTGACTCGGCCTGGGGCCAAAGCAGGTCCCCGGGTGGGAGAAGGGAGAAGGGGGGCCAGTGCAGGGTGGAGGGGTCGCCTCCAGCTGCGCTCTGACGCCCTTCCCTCCTCGCCCTGCCTGCAGCCTCTGTGCCCCCTGGACCTTCAGCACAGTCTGCAGTCAGGTAGACACGACTCAGGCTCCCAGCAGGTCCTGTGGACCAGCCCCCGGGTCCTGCCCTGCCCTGCCACCCACTCCGGTCTTTCTCCAGTTGTCAGGAATCAGTCTCCCTGGGGGGCCATTCTAGGAGCCCCTCCCCGCCGACTGATGGCACCCTCTCACCCCCGGAGAACACGGGTGCCCTTGGGCCCTGCCCTGGCCGGGCTGGCTGCTCCCCGCCTCCCCTGGCTGGGCATGTCCCTCTTCCCCTTCCTCTCTGGCTCGCTCCATGGTCTCTCTGCTGGTGGGCTTGTTCCTTCAAAGGACTGGTATCAGCCAGCTGCAGCTGCCCCAGCAGGATGCCACAGGCCTGGTGGTGTAAACGCAGACACACACTGCCCACAGTGTGGAGGCTGGAAGTCCAAGGTCAAGGAGCCAGTGGTGGTGGTATGTTGAGGACCCACTTCCTGGTGTGGAGGTGGCTGACTTCTCTGTCCACGTGGTGCAGAGAGGACCCGCAGAGGGTGTCTTCGCTTGTCCCTTCAGATTAGGGACCCACCCTTAGGATCTCATTGAGCCTTACCGCCTCCCCAGAGCTCCCTCTCCACATAGTCATTGGGGTCAGGGTGTCACTGGGAGTTTGGGGGGACTCGGTTCAGTCCACAGCTCCAGGCTCCTCTGGGCAAGCCTCTGTCTGGCTGCTGTGTCCCCGTTTCTAGCTGGGCAGCCAGTGCTCACCGACCCTGCAGGAGCTTGAGACCCAGTTGGAGTGCATGGAGCCCCCATCAGTCCCCAGGGCACGAGGCAGTGATGTGAGCCGTCATCTCTGAGCCAGGGGGCCAGGCCTCCGGGCAGTGGCGAGGCTCCAGGCTGGGCCTGCTCTGGCCAGTGTGTGGAGGCTGCGTCTGCCGCAGCCAGCCTGCGGGCCGGGGCTGCCGTGGCAGGAGCATGTGGGCCGGATCTTCCACGGCTGGTGTGTGGGCCATGGAGGCTGTGGCAGGCATGCGGGCTGTGGCTGGTGCGTGGGCCACGTTTGCTGCGGGCCCCTCCCCAGCACCTGCTGTCTCAGGCCCTGGTTCTTGGAGTGCAGCGTGGGAGGAGAGGAGGCCTCTGGCTTGGGCAGGAAGTCAGAGTTCCTTCTTCCCATAACCAATCCCTGGGTGTGGTGGTCCCCGGGGGTGCAGTCTGAGGCTGACAGGCTCGTGCTACACAAGGAGAGGCAGTGTGTGAGACCCAAGGCAGGGTGGGCCAGGCTGCCACCAGCGGTCCAGCAGCCCTGCCCTGGCCGCAGTCCAGAGCTGGACCCCATACCATCTCCAGTGAGGGGCTCCCGGGAGGGAGAAGGCCCCTCCCAGGGTGGTGCCCGCACTCCGGTGCTTCTCTGGGCTGAGCCTGGGAGCGCAGGCAGCGTGCTGCAGGCCTGGTCCCAAAGTCCTGCGATCTTTCTCCAGAGCTGGGAGGAAGGAGAAAGTAGGCATTTCGAGCTTCTGGGACATGAAGAGCCGAATAAATGACTCTTTTGTTAGGTTTTTTATGTGCTGGCTGCTGTTCTAACACAATAATCCTGCAATCATCCTGAGCTAGATGCTGTTATTAACACCCCCCATAAAAAAATTAAGCATTTTATGTTGAACTAATTGTAGATTTGGAATATTCAGAGTGGTGAGTGGCAGCATGCAGTGAAAGGGGCCCAGCAGGCATAGAACAGCCACCCAGGCCCTGCTGCCCTCTCTCAGCCGTGCCAGCTCCCTCCAGCACCACCTCAACCCGATTGCCAGAAATCCTTTCTCCAGTTCCATAATTTTGTTATTTCGAGAATATTACTCGAATGGAGTCATACCTTTGGGGCTGGCATTTTTTACTCAAGGCAGTTCCTTGATTGAATCAGATTGTTGCCCGTCTCCATGGTTTGTCTCTCCATTACTGAGCAGGATCTGCCCTGTGTGGCTGTACTGGGTTAACTCTTCACCTGTCAAAGGACACCTGCGTTGTTCCAGGTTTTGAAATACTAGGACCAAAGGTGCTGCACACATTCACGTGCCGGTTTCTGTATGAATGTGTCTTCCTTTCTCTGGGATGAATGTGCAGAAATGCAATGACTGGGCTGTTCTGCATATTTAGTTTTTTAAGGAACTATCAGACTTACTCAGACTGGCAGTAGCATTTCACATCTCTTATTATTCCCAGCAGCAATGGACGAATGATACAGTTTCTCTGCATCCTCCCCAGCACTGGGTGTCGCCACTATTTTTTCCTTCTAGCTACTCTGATAGATCGGCAGTGTCACATCGCTGTGGCTTCAGTTTGCCTCCCCTAGTGGCCAGTGATGTCCGACACCTGCTCATGTGCCTATTCGCCACCTGTAGAGCCATGTTGGTGAAATGCCTCTTCGTAAATTCTGCCCATTTTAAAGTAGAGTGTTTAATACTAGTCAGTTATCAGATATGTGGCTTGCAAATATTTTCTCCCAATCAGTAGCTTATTTTTTTTGTCCTCATAAGAGGGTCTTGTGTAGAGCAAAATTAAAAAAAAATTTTTTTGGAGCCTAATGCTTCATCTTTAATTGTAGTATGTTTGCTCTTGAACATATTCCCTAATGTCAACAACTTATGTAACCATAATGCAGTATCAAAACCAGGATATTAGTATTTTTTTGGTCCATGATTGGGTTCTGTGAGTCTGCTGCTGTTTTGTTCCTTCAGTTTTCCTTTGTTCTTATACTGCACAGAGGAGTGAAATCGTTTGGTACTTGTCTTTCTCCGCCTGGCTTATTTCACTGCACATAATACCCTCCAGCTCCATCCATGTTGTTGCAAATGGTAGGATCTGTTTTCCTCTTATGGCTGAATCATATTCCATTGTGTATATGTACCACATCTTCTTTATCCATTCATCTACTGATGGACACTTAGGTTGCTTCCATTCCTTGGCTATTGTAAATAGTGCTGCGAGAAACATAGGGGTGCATCTGTCTTTTTCAAACTGGGCTGCTGCATTCTTAGGGTAAATTCCTAGGAGTGGAGTTCCGGGGTCAAATGGTATTTCTATTTTGAGCATTCTGAGGAACCTCCATACTGCTTTCCACAATGGTTGAACTAGCTGACATCCCCACCAGCAGTGTAGGAGGGTTCCCCTTACTCTGCATCCTCGCTGGCATTTGTTGTTCCTATTCTTTTCTATGTTGGCCATCCTAACTGGTGTGAGGGGATATCTCATTGTGGTTCAGGATATTAGTATTTTATCAGTTTCCCCAGTGTCTTGTCTGTTCCAGGATCCAGCCTCGGATCCCACACTGTGTGCAGTTGTTGTTTCTGTGACAGCTCCTCTCTCCTGCCTCCTCTGTTACGATCTTGACCCGTTTACCGAGTACTGGTAAGTTATTTTGCAGAATGCCTCTCAGTGAGGGTTTGTCCAGTGTTTTCTCATGATGAGATCGAGGCTACATATTCCGGGCAGGACCATCAGGGAAGTGATGTTGTGTCCTCGGCGCATCGTGTTAGACGGCACATCGTGCTAGTGTATTAGTGTATTCTACTGCTGGTGAAGAGAACTTTGATGATTTGATTAAGGTCGTGTCTCCTGGATTTCTTCTCTGCAAAGTTACTATTTTCCATATTTGTATTAGATAAATATCTTGGGGAAGACACTTTGAGACTTCACTAACATTCTGTTTCTCCTCAAACTTTCACTCGCTCATTTCAGCATCCTTAAGCAGAGGCTTCCCGGAGCTGTTGTCATTTTGATGTTTGCCTGGTGGTGATCATGTATTTCTGCAAAAGTTTTAAATTTTAACGAAGTCCAGTTTATCAGTTTTTCCATTTCTGGATTGGGCTGGTGGATGTAAGTCTAAGAATGCTTTGCCAGCCCAAGATCATGAAGGCTTTCTCTTTATGCTTTTCTCCTAAAAATTTTATAATTTTACATGTAAATCCATTCTGATCAAATCTGTGGCCCATTTTAAGTTAACTTTTGCATCAGGTGTGAGTTTTAGGTTGAAATTCTTTTTTCTTTTTTTCTTCCTGCCTGTGGGCACCCTGCTGCTCCAGCACCACCTGTTGGAGAGGCTCTATCTCCTCCACTGAACCGCTTTGCACCCCTGTCAGAAGTCAGCGAGGCATGTTTGCATGGCTCTGTGTAGGTTCTCCCTTCTGTCCTCTTCACCTGTGTGCTTGGCCCTCCACAACTCCCTGCTGTCCTGATTGCTGTGGTTTGTAAGTCTTGGAATCAGGTGGATTGATTCCTCCAACTTTTCTAGTATTTGATTTTTTTCCAAATTGTCTCAGCTGTTCTAGTTTCTTTGCTTTCATATACATTTTGGAATAATCTTGTCAGTATATACACAACATCTTCAGAGGAACTGTACAAAAACTCTATGTTAATTTGGAGAGAATCTGTGTCTTTATTGAGCCTTCCAATCTGTGA
The DNA here is from genome assembly GCF_040802235.1 of Manis javanica. Lineage (NCBI taxonomy): Eukaryota > Metazoa > Chordata > Mammalia > Pholidota > Manidae > Manis > Manis javanica. The sequence continues at coordinate 236,946 of NC_133157.1, read as the reverse complement.
ACATGGCATGTCTCTCAATTTATATAGATCTTACTTGATTTATTTCATCAGCATTTTGTAGTTTTCAGGATTCAAGTCCTATGCATGTTTTGTTAGATTTACGTCTACGTTTTTCTTTTCTTTTTGCATCAGAGTAAATGGTATTGTAGTTTTAATTTTGGTGTCTCATGTTCATCGCTATATACAAAGGAACAATAGATTTTTGTATGTATCTGTAATCCTGCAATCTTGCTGAACGCGCTCATTTGTTCTGGGAGATTTTTTCCTTTTTTTAAAGGTTCTTTGGAATTTTCTAAGGACAAATAAGTCATTTCCAAATAGGCACAGTGTTCTTTCTTTCTAATCTTTTGTATGTCTTTTTTTTCTCTTTTCTTGCCTTATTACACTGGCTACAAATAGTACTTACTGAAGGAGAGTAGACGGCCTTGCCTTGTTCCCAGTCTTGGGAGGAAAGAATTCAGGCTTTTGCACTGAGCGCTGTGTGAGCTGCGGGCTTTTGAAGACAGATGCTCTTTATCAAGTGGAGGCAGTTCCTCTCTGATCACATTTTGCTGAGAGTTTGCCATGACTCATTTGTCATGAGTCAGTGTCAGGTTTCACCAAATGCTCTTTTCGCGTGGATGTGATCACATGACTTTTACTTCCTTAGCCTGTTAATTACAGTGATTGATTTTTGAAAGTTGAACCTGCCTTACATCCCTGGAATAAACATGGTCATGATATATAATTCTTTTTTATATATTGTAGAATTCTATTTGCCAATATTTTGTTAAGGCTTTTTACATCTATATTTGTGATGGGTTATTGGTCTGTAATTTTGTTTTGTTTTTTGTTAATATCTTTATCTGGTTTGACATCAGGATAGTACAAGCTTCATAAAATGAATTTGGAAGTGTTCCCTTCCGCATTCTATTTTTTGGAAGTAATTGTATAAAAATGGTTTGAACTTTTCTTTAAATGTTAGCAGAATTCTTCAGTGAGTTCAGTTGGGTATGGAGATATTTCGTTTGGGAGTTTAAATATCATGAATTCAATTTCCTTAATACTAATAGGGGCATTCAAATTATTATCTATTCCATATTGGATGAGTTGCAGTAGTTTGTGTTTTTTTGAGGAAGTGGTCCACTTAGTTTAGGGTCTATACTGGTATCTCATTTCATTCCTTATGTTGGTTATTTTTTTCCTCTCTCCCTCTGAGTTAGTCTTACCAGAAGTTTGTCAGTTTCATTGATCCTTTCAGAAAACCAGCTCTTAGTCTCACTGACTTTTTTCTTTCTCCTTTTCTCAGTTTCAGTTATTTATGCAGTTACAGAATTATTTCCTGCATTCTGTTTGTTTTGGGCTTGTTTTACTTTTTCTCAGTTCTTGTGATAAGAACTTAGGTTAGTGATTTGAGACATTTCTTCTTTTCTAATGTGTGTATAAAGTGCATAAATTTGCCTCTCAGCACTGCTTTAGCTGTGTCCCACACATTTGAATATATTATACTTTTAGTTTAATTCAGTTCCATATATTTTTAGGTTTTTCTGTAGACTTCTCCTTTGACATACTCATTGTTCAGAGATGTGTTGCTCAGTCCCCATGTGTTTGGAGATTTCCTGTGTGTTTCCCTCACTGATTCTAGTTTGATTCCATTGTGGCCAGAGAACACACCATGTGTGGTTTCGATTATGTAATTTGGCTGAGGTTTATTTTTGGCCCAGGATGTGGTCTGTCGTCCTAGATGTTCCATGGGCACTTGGAAAGGTCACGCTCCCTCCTGCTGTGTGGACTGTTCTGTAAATGTGGACCAGACCTCGCCTGTGGGAGGTGCTCTGAAGTTCTCCCGCACCCTGGCTGGTTCCTGGCTGGTTGTCACGCCGGCTGCCGGGAATGCTGAGCCTCCGACTGGCCCACCTTCGCCCCGGTCTCCCCACAGCACATCAGTCCTGCTCACACATCCTGCAACTCCGCCATTGGGTGGATGTGAGTCAGGTTGGCTGCGTCTTCCTCATAGATTTTACTTTGATATGTTCCTCTGTGTCTCTGGTAGTTTTATTTGCTCTGAAGTCTCTTATCCTGTGACTATGGTCACTCCAGCTTTTTAAAATATTTGCATGATACGTCTTTTTCTACCTTTTTACTTTTAGCTTGCCTGTATCATTATATTTGAAATCAGCGTCTATAAGAGAGCATATAGTTGGATCATATCCGTTAATCTGTTATGCCAGTTCTGTCTTTTATTTGGTTTATTTAGGCCCTTTCCATATATTTAATTACTGATGTGTTAGGTCTTTAGTCTACTATATTATTTTTTGTTTCTATTTGATCTACTTTTTCTTTTTCCTGCCTTACTGTGGGTTACTTGGAACATATTTTAGAACTCCATTTTATCGATTTTTGAGTCTTGCTCTAACTATTGCATTATACATTATAAAACTTACCCAGTATACTGGTGTCATTTTACCAGTTCAAGTGAAGTACAGAAATACTATGGTTCATTGCCCTCCCCCATTTATGATTATCTTAAATATTTTTAAATATAAAAACACATTTATAATATACTTGTCCTAAATTCTCTACATGTATTCAGAGCTGCATCAGAGTGTGTTGCGATTTTCACTTGAATCATTAAACATAATTTAGAAAAGGCAGAGAGAGGGGAAATTGTATTTACCCATATTTTTCTTCTTTCCTTTGTTCTTCCTTCCTTTTTTCCCATCATGTCATTTGTGTTTAGAGAACTCATTTTAGTCCTTGTTTTTAGGGTAGGTCTTCTGGTGACAAATTCTCTTAGCGTTTCTTACCTGAGAATGTCCTGCTTTCTCCTTCGTTCCTGAAAGGTGTTTTGGTGTCTGGGTTGAAACTCGCTTTCTTTCAGCACCTGAAGATTTCCTGTCACTTCCTTCTGGCCTCCGTGGTTCATGATGGAAAATCAACAGTCGTTTGCATTGTTTTCCCTTAGGTAAGGTGGTGTGCTTCTCTGGCTACTTTCAAGGTTACATATACATATCTCCACTTTTATTATGAAAGTTCTCAGAGAATAGCTACATAGTAAAATGAAAAAGTATGTATGTTCCACCTAGGTTCAATGAATGTTAATTTTGAAATCTCTTTTCTTCCTGTATTACATGTTTTGCTGAGCCGTATGAAAGTTGTAGGTATTTATGACGCTTTATGCCTTACAGTCCAAGAGAAAGACCTCTGCTCTGGTGAACACAAACCACAATCACGTCATCACACCTAAGAAAGGAATCCCGTTATCATCTGATTCATTCCATTTTCTGTCCAGTTGTCACAGTCAAGATTTTTCTCTGTTTCTCGTGTTCAGAAGTCTGTGGTTTATCTTGTGGCTATCTTTGTATTTCTCCTGTTTGGGATTTACTCAACTCCTGAAATCCATAGGTTTAAGCCTTTTGTCAATGGGAAGTTTTCTAATACTATTATCTCAGTGTTGGCAGGAATTGATTCTCTTTTTTCATTTAGTTGGAGATAGTCCTGGTTTTTAATTGAAACCTGGACGTTTCCACATTTTCTGAGACTGTATCTTATTTAACCCTGTTTTAGCTGCAACTCTGACCCTGATGCTAGGGCGACGGGGCCTCCTGCTTGTTACTCGCGGGCGGGGCCAGAAGTCCGGAAGGGCTTCTCATAAGCACAGGGACGAGGCAACCCCACTTCAGTGACTGGAAACCGAGAGGCCCAGAAATTTGTCTAAGGTCTCGTGGGAGCGGATTCCACTGGGCTGAGCCGGAGTCTGAGCTCCTAGCCGTGTGCTCCCCTGGCCCTCAGGAGATGCAGCAGTGAAATTTACCCTCAAAGGCTGGGTCTGATGGCAGTGGCCTGGAGGCGTCTCCTGGGCTTCCATGGCTGCTCTAAGTGCCCCAGGTCATGGTGACCTCACTGGTCAGAGCTTCGCTGCACTTGACCAGGGTAGGAGGCCTCTTCTGAGCTGCACGGCCCAGACCCTGTGTCTGCCTGGGGGCCGCCCTCTCCTGGTACAAATGGGGAGTGGCATGGGTCACCCACTGTGCCCCAGAGGAGTGGGGCCTGGAACCCTTGCTGTCTACTCTGAGGGGTCCCTGCTTGTCCTTTAGTCCTACTGGGATGGATCAGATGGACACATGTGGCTGGACTCTGCCTTGATCAGGGACTGTGACACTTCTGTTGTGTGTGAAGCTGACCTTAGTGTGTGTCACCGTGTGGGACACAGGGCCCCAGGTAGCGTCCCAGCCCTGCCTCTGCTGGGCCGTCAGCCTGGACACTTGGGTGTACTCTCTGAACCGCAGTCTCTTCCTCTGTGAGACAGAAGTAATGGTGCTGACCTCATACAGCCCGTGCAGTTTTGTTTGGATGAGATATAGATACTGTTACTGCCACGTGTGTTTTGGTGATGGAGACCCACACACACGCCAGGCCCGGCCCTTTGTCAGCCCTGCCCATGGCTGCCTGGGTCTGGAGCAGTCTTGGGGTCTTCAGTGCAGGGGAGGTGGGCCTGGGGGCCCTGGGCCTGTGCTTCCTCCTCAGCCCATGGTGGGGGTGGGATGAGGCTGAGGCATCTTTGGCCGAGACCCACAGGCTGTCTCCATGGCAACTGCCAGCAGCCTCCTGGGCAAGGACCAGCTCCTGGAAAGTCAGTGACAAAGCAGTTCTTGGAGACGGTGCCACCTCTGACATGCATCTGCCAGCTCAGTGCCAAGTCTCCCGGGTGCAGGGCTGTGGGTCTGACTGGCAGGGCACCACCCTGCTGGTCCTGGCCTGGAGGCCTGTTTGTCTGCCAGTGTGACCGGGGGCTGTGCCGCTACGGGTGCCTCTGCTGGCTGCATACTCTCAGCCCTGCGGAGCCTGGGTCCCCCAGGTGGCAGTACTGGGAGCCCTGAGGATGCCAGTGCCAGCCTCCCTGCACCTAGCGCTGTAATGCCGATGCGGCCAGGCACATTGTCTGGACGTTACCCCATGGCAGCCTCGTCCCCCACCCTGCAGCCTCCTCATCACAGATGAGGGACCGGATGCTCAGACCGGCACGGCCTCCTCCCAAGCCCAGCAGCCAGGAGATACAGACTCAGACATGAGTCCTGACCACTGACCCAGGGTGTGGCTCTGGTGTCTTGGGTGCTCGTGCTGGAGTGGACAGAGCACCCCCAGCCCCCTGGCCTGGGCAGGGCTTTAGTTCCCCAGAAGGGCTGAGCGGCCCTTCTGAAATGCCTCCTGCCTTGGGCCCCAGCTGGCCTCGGGCCCAGCTCAGGGGGCCTGGAGTCAGGGCCACTGCTGCTGCCGTCTCAGCATCTCTGGGCAGGTGGGGTGGGCACGTGCACTCCAGACCCTTCTTGCTGACTTAAGGTTCGGTGTTTTTGAGAGTCAGAGGGACGCCTGTAGCTGTGCTGGGCCACAGCCACAGAGTAAGGCAGGTGGTCTCTGCTCGTCTCTGCTGCCTTTGCTGGGCTTGATGGACAGGCCTCAGAGAGGCTGGCTTGACTCCGGGAGGGCAGAGGACACCCCTTGCCCACTGTGAAGTGGGGTGACCACCCCCTCCCAGTCCAAGCGGAGGGTCCTGCAAGCTCTGCTTGTACCCAGTAGGCAGGGCCCCCCTCAGGCTGTCATCTGGAGCTTCGCTGCCGTGGTCCTGATGGCTGCCCCTGGAGAGTCCCAGGGCACGTGCCAGTGGGCTGGGGTCCCGGGCTGCCCGAGATCTGGTCTCCCCTCTGAGGGCCTGGGGCAGGGCAGGGCGACCACGTGACGCGCAGAGTTAGGGTCAGGGTTGCAGGACAGTTGGGCTCCTCTGGTCCTGCCGCCTCCTTACAGACAGATGACAGCTGTGAGCCCCTGCTCACCTCTGGCAGCTGGTGGCCTCAGAAGTGGGTGAAGGGTGGGGGTGCCCGGACACTGGCTCTGGCTGTGAGGTACGCCTATCACTCCCACACAGACCGCTGTTGGAAGGCAGGTGGCCTCCTAGCCCGCACTTAGAATGTGCAGCTACGGAGGCCCTGGGGACCCGAGTCTGGGGCGGCCAGGTCCCTGGGTTAGGGCCGGGGGCCGGGCCAAGCTGCAGCTGTGCGGTCTCTTCCTTCTCCACTCTGAGCAGCTGGGGGCTCCCCTGCCTCTGGGCTGCCCGTGCAGGGGTGGGGCTCCCTGGGAGGCTGGCTGCTGAGTCTGTGGCTCCTGTTGTTCGCTCGGGGTGTGGAGTGCCTGAGCCCATGCCAGGCACGCGTGTGTCTGTGCCATGTGTGGTGGGTCCCCATGACCACGGCCATGTCTTCACACCTTTCTGCTCTGTGCACAGGGGTGACCCGGGCCGAGGGGTTGGGTTGACAGTAGTCATGGGCTGGAGGTGTTTGTGCTCTGAGGCCAAGTGCCTGCATATTTTACGTAATTATAATTTACATAAAGACTTGTATTTTACCTTTTTCTTTGTATAGCAGCATATTGAGGTAAAGTTCACATGCCATAACATTCATTCTTTAATAGAACAATTCAGTGGTTTTTAGTACGTTCATAGAGTTGTGCAACCATTCCTACACCTGATTTTAGAACATTTCCATCACCCTCTGAAGAAAGCCCACGGCCGTCAGCACTCACTGGCCTCCCCACCCTCAGCCCCGGCAACCACTGGTCTACTTTCTGTCTCTTTTGGACATTCATATAAATGCCATCATGCGCCACGTGGCCCTCTGTGTCTGGCTGTCCCACTTACATAATGTTTTCAGGCTTCCTCCATGTCTTATACATTCCAGTTTATGTTTTTCTTTTAACTTTATGTCACAAACACATTCGGTTCTATGAGTTGTTATTACAGTTGACCCTTGAATGTCATGGGTTTGAAGTGCATGGGTCCACTTATATGCAGGCTTTTTTCAATAAATGTACTGGAATTTTTTTTGAGATTTTTTGATTGACAGCCTGAGGGGGTCCCTGCCCACCATGTACACGCAGAGCTTGCAGGACCCTCCACTTGGACTGGGAGGGGGCGGTCACCCCGCTTTACAGTGGGTGAGGGGCATCGTCTGCCCTCTCTGAGCCAACCCAGTTTGAAAGATTTTCTTGTCACTACCTTACTTTATTGTAAGAATGCAGTATATAATACATATAACACACAAAACATATTAATTGAATGTTTATGTAATTGGCAAGGCTTTGAGTCAATGCTACGCTGTTGGTTTTAGGCTAATAGCTAAGTTTTTCGGGGGTCAGAAGCTACACATGGGCTTTCAGCTGCGTGGAGGTCCACTTTTCAAGTGCCGCATTGTCGAGGGTCGGCTGTGTCTGTGGTGACCCCTGGGCTCCGTCACTTGTAGGGCCCCTCTTGCCAAGCATGGAGGTGGCTTTGAGCCAGAACACCTGGCCCTGCTAAATGCTTCGCGACGATCAGAGCCTTTGTCGCCTGTGTGCTTGGAGATGCGCTGCGCCCTCGGCCTGGCCAGGTGCGGCCTGTGTGCCTGTGTGGCGTGTCCGGGTCCCCACCTTCCGCTTCGTCTTTGGTCCGTCTCTGGTGCCGCTCACTGGATGCTGAGTAGGAGGCGCGTCACTGGCTTCTGTTAGGCACTTGGCTGAGGCGTGAGCGCTGCGAGCACAGGTGAGCACAGGTGAGCACAGGTGAGCAGCGCCAGCAGCCGTGAGACCCTTTACCTGCTCCTGGCCTCCCTTTTCCGGAGAGCCGGCCTCAGGACCTGTGCCCTGCGCTGCCTGCCTTTGGCTCGAGCGTACGTTCCCGCGAAGCCTTGGCTGAGCCCGGCTGATGTGCTGCTGACTCTCCTGGGGGTGGAGCTCAAGGGGCCAGGTCGGCGACAGTTCTGTTTGGGGTTATTAATCGTGATTCTGTGATACTTATCTTTGTAACTTCTTAATTTGTGTTATTTCGATGCGAATTCTGGAGAGGACTGGTTAAGTGTTTGAACATATCATGGCATTTGTTTTGCCACGTTGTTTTCCAAATGGAATGTATCAGTTACATTCCCACCAGTTCTTCTCAAATAGTTAGTGTAACGTCGACTCTGCCGCCCCCGGATGCTGTGTTTCCAAAGCTCCTGTAAGTCGTGGGGCGTGGAGCTCCCACTGCCGCTGTGCTCGGGCACCCTCACCCACTACTAACTTGTGTTCTCTTACGGCGTCTGTCGGCTCTTTGCTGTTTGGTTTTGGGAGCTTCGGTGCTTCCGGACGCATACTTGCACCAGGCAGCGTGCTGGTCGTGGTGCTGGGGGGCAGAGGAGGCCGGCCCCGCAGGGGAGGCGGGCCTGAGGTCCAGGCCCCCAGCACCTGCCCCCCTCCCAGGCTGATGCTGCCACCCAGTTTCCCAGGACTTTTCCAGAGCCTGAGGCCTTGGGGATAGTAGGGACCCCAGAAACCCTTGCTGGACAGAGAGTGTGCTGCGATTGCCCTTTGTTATTGCTCCTAATATAGCACCTTTAACTGAAGCACCTCAAAGTTATTGTGTCATGTAATTTTTAATTTCAGTGGAAGGTAAACATTTTTCTTTTCTCTGTAAGTGAAAAATACTGATTTTCTCACTTTAGCATGTTCCTGTGGGGAAGAACAGACCTGCTGCCCTGAGGCAGCACTGGCCAGATCTTGGGCTGTTGCCTTCCAAGCCTTTTCTAGGTGTAGGTTTTTGAAATGCCCAGTTGGTGTCCTACTCCTTGGCTGTTGAGGGCATCCTGCTTCCGGCACAAGCAGGCTCCGTGGCATGGCTGCAGGCTCGCACAGGAGGTGAGGCCCCGCGTCTGAGCGTCCCCACGCCCGAGCTCTACACGGTTCTCCTGCCAGGTGGACGGATTCGGTCCTTCCCCTGTTGTTGAGCATGTAGGTCATCTGCAGGTCTGCTTGTGTAAACGAAACCAAAAGCTTACTGACGTCTTGCCACACCTCTGACTATTTCCACGGGGCAAATCCCTAGAAGTTGGATGGTGGTTCACTTCCTCTGCAAATCATGCCTAAAAGGCCTTCACTTTCCCCTCATTCGGTGACGCCTCCTTCATCACATGTTTGCACATTTCCGCGTTCCACTTTGCGCCGGTCTGGGGGCCTTTCTCCGTCTGCAGCCGAGCCGCTGAGTTCAAAGCCACGTTTTAATGTCTCATGAAACAAGACCTTCACACTTTGCTCTTCTTCCCTGAACTTTATTTTCTTTGCCTGTTTAGTTCTCTGGATAAATTCTGAGATCATTTTGTTGAAGCCCGAAGAATTCCTTTTGAGATATTGTTCCAGTTGTTGAGAATCTTTAAACTGATTTGTGGAGAACCAAGCTTTAAAAGCATGTTTTATCTGTCTGTCCAGGTATGTGGTGTATGTCTGAACATGTACTCAAAGCTCTCCACTTTTTCTAGTAAGATTTTGCGGTTTTCTTCTTAGAGGTCACTCGCATTTCTAAAGCCCTCCTTACGCGGCTTGCATTCATCGGTGCCGTCGTGACTGAGGCGCTTGTTTCGTGACCATTCTAACCACCTTACCTGGCGTCGCTTTGTGCCCTTGTCCTGCCGCGGGCCTGCGCGTTGGGGGGTCGCGTCCAGGGGCCCGTGCAGCCCTCTTTGCCGGCGGTGGGCTTCCACCCGAGTTCTGATTCTGCTTCAGCCCGGATTTCTCCGTGCTGGTGCACCTGCAGGGGGCTTTTCCATGCCTGCTTTTCACCCCCCCGTTGCCCTTGGTCTCACTGGTTGTGCTTTTCTTTTAAGGCCCCGCTGCTGCGGCAGGGCAGTGTGCAGGCTGGCGCTGTTGGCTGGTGGGCATCAGAACCTCCCACGGGCCTGAGGGCCTGGCGCCCGGCCGCTCTCCAGGTCCGGGCGGGGCCCGCGGCCCGCTCCCCGCTGAGGTCCCAGCTGCGCGTCCGGCCCGCACTCGGAGGGAACCTGCTGTTGACCACATTCTTGGGAGTTTTATCATCATCTTCTGGGAATAATGACTGTATCTGTTCCTTTCCTTTTGTTCTGTTATGCTAACCAGAACTCTTGAAGTACAATTAACTGATAACTCTGGTGGTGATTCTTATTTTATTATCTGATGTGAAAGGAAATCCTCCCTGATAAACGTAGGTTTGTTGGTATTCCTGAGAGTGGATTTTGTGCCTACAAAAGATTACTCGGTTTTTAGTTTCTCAAAACCAACATTGAATTTATTAAAGTTACAAATCCCAAAATACAGTTATTTAATTTTTAGATTCAGTGAGTTTTTAGACCCAGCATGAAGAATGGAGCTTGAAGGCGTTGTGTTAAGTGAGGTAAGTCAGCCAGGGAAAGACAAATACTTACATGTGAAATGTAAAAACAAACAAAAAATACCAAACTCATAGAAACAGAGATGAGATTTGTAGTTACCAGAGGTATGGGTGGGGGAGGGGACTGGGGGAAGGTGGCGAGGGGTGAACCTCCAGGTATGAGGTAGGTGCGTCGCGGGGTGTCAGGTGCGGCACCCAGACTGCAGCCGGCACTGCCGCGCGGTCGCAGGAAGCAGCTCTCGGCCCAAGGAGACTCTTATCTGTGAGGTGACGGGTTATCTAGACCCACTGTGGTAATGATTTCACGGTAAATGCGAACTAAAGCGTCATGCTCTACACCTCTAACTTACAAGTGACGCATGTCAGTTATTTCTCAAAGCTGGAAAACCTTAAAATTTTTTTTTAACAGATTCAGCTTATGAAAGATTATATTCACGTACTTAGCAATTTTTAGCAATCACTTTCAAGGTTATTCTAAGAAGCGTTTTATTTCATTTCATAAACTTAGTTCATGGCAAACATTTAAATTTTCATTTATTAATTCACTTACATAACTGGACCTTCCCGAGTAGTTAAATATTGTACATCTAATAAATTAAAGTGTAAATATGGCAAGTCATAAATTTGCTTAAATGTTACAATACTTTTTACAGACTTTATAAGTTTTCAGCTTACAATCAAAAGTCTAAATCATTTTATCTATTACATTAAATAATTAGAAGCACAGGGCTAATGTGATACTAAATGCAGCCACACTTAGCATGTGTGTTCTGATAAATTCCTTTGATTGTAACTCAAAAATGCTGATACAGAAAGTTTGATTTTCATAAACATTTCTGTATTTAATTCAAAGTCTTCCTGGGGGTCAAACATGCCGATCCAGAAGGGTACCTGTCACCTCAGAGCAGAGAGAGCGGAGGCTCCCTCCCATCCTGGCTGGGCTGCCCCCTCGGAGAGGAGAGCGCGCCCCAGTGAGGACGGGGACCCAATTCGGTCCTGAGACGCCGACTGCAGGCAGCGTCTCCCCCCGCAGACACGCGCTTGCAGAGCCCTGGTGGCTGTCCTGCTGTCGTTTACTCCACAGGGCGGCTTATAGCCTTCAGGTAGATTTTGTGTTTTGATGGTTTTTAAGACTGTAGATGCCTTCTTGCCTGGGTCAAACTCCTTTCAGTCTGTGCGGAAACAGAAGGTCATTTCCTTCTCCGCAGGACCACGGCAGCTCTGCCACGTCAGAGGGCTTCTGTGTCTGTGTGCTTTTCTGTGTCTGTGTCCTTGCTGGCCGTTGGCTAATTCTGAGGTTGCTTTACGGACATTTCAGGGTTTATTTGTGAGTGTCCTGATGCCTGGTGGGAAGAAAGCTGTAAGGCGAGGGAAGGAACTGTTTTCCCCGCTGCATACTTTGTCCCTTCTAGGTGCATCGCAGCCTTACAGCTGCCCTTCAGAGCCTGCATCGTTTGCATCTTTCTTAGACTGCCGACAGCATGCCCGTGCGCTGTTACCATGCGTGCCCCGTCCCTTGCATTGCCCTGTAAACTGGCAGTTAGCTTTGGAGATGCCTCTTGGAGAAGACTTTACAGATGGGGTTGAAGTCTCTTGAATACAATCCCTTGATCAAATTCTCCTCTCTTACCTTCTGGTGGCAGCAAGTGCCCTGATCTGTGTCCATTATTCCTGTGCATGTGTGTGCGGGGTATTCCAACTTTACTCTGTTCCATAAATACATACAGTATTGTCAGGTGGTTTTAGTTGTGTGTGTGCTTCTACACACAGTGAGCAATTTTGGAACTTGCCTTGTTTCCCCTGAACATTTTAAACATTTTCCGTGTTGATATGTATAGGTGTATTTAATTCTACTTGCTTATCTGTGTTTTACTGCAGAATAATGCTCCTTGTGTGCATGCCCCACACTGAGATTCTCCTCCCCGCCGTGATGAGCAGGGCGTCTCTGTGTGCCACTGTCCTGAACTGCCGCTGCGGCGTGCTGCCGTGAGCGAGCCTGCGTGTATTTCTGCAGGTGTCTGTGTGACATGTTTAGAATGGGTTTAGAAGTGGTTTTCCTGAGTCACAGGGCTCATTTTTTTAGATTTCAGAAGGCACCAAATGCTCTCTGAAAGGATTCTACAATTTTTTTCTCCCCCTGGCAGAGCTGTTGTTTGATTCCTGCTTTTAACCCTGTTTGCTAACCTGAGGATGTGAAATAGTATCTCTTGGTTAATTAGTTTGAATTTTTTCATGGTCGCCAGTGATTTTGAGCATCTTTTTTTCTATTTTGTAATTTGCTGGTTTTTCTGATAGATTTTTTGTGTTTTTCACTCTTTATAGGTTCTAGAAATCAATTCCGTGTCAGTTATATTCATTACCAATACATTTTCCTTTTACTTTTCTCTGTAGTATCTTTTGTGGTATAGTTCAGATTTTATAGTAGTCAGATTTATCATTCCGTGACTTTATGGCTGCCTTCTTTACAAGCCCTTTCCTGTCATAAAGCTGTCCTCTTGTTTTCTTGGTTTCTTCCCCGCCATATTTTAAAGTTTGCTTTCTGCACTTAAGTGCCTTTTTATTTTTCAACTTTTAAAATTGTGGCAAAATACATATAACATAAAATTTACCATCTTAATCATTTTTAAGCGAATGGTTCAGTGGAACTACGAACATTCCTAATGCCAGGCCACCGTCACCAGCACCCGTCTCCGTAGCTCGTCATCTCGCAGACCTGAGTCTGTCCCCATCAAACACTGACTTCCCGTCTTGCCCTCTGTCAGTCCCGTCCAGCTCCTGTTCCGCTGCGCGTCTCCACAGTCCTGACTGTTCCAAGCACCCCAGCTAAGTGGGACCCCATGGTGCTCGTCTCTGGCCGGCTGGTCTCGCCGAGCTCCGCACCCTCGAGGCGCTCTCGTGTCGCGGCAGCTGGTAGAATGTCCTTCCCTCTGAAGGCCAAGTGCAACCCCACTGTGTGGAAGTCATGATTTGCTTCTCCGCCCGCCGGCCTGCAGGGAGTCGGGTTCCTTCCACGTTTTAGCTGTTGTGAGCGATGCTGCTGTGAAAGCAGGTGTACAAATGCCTCTCTAAGGCCCTGCTTTCAGTTCTTCAGGATATAGACCTAGAAGCGGATCCGCTGGATCATATGGTGATTATCTGTCCAGCTTTTTGAGGATCTGCTGCACTGTTTTCCAGGGCAGCTACACCACTTTATATCCCCGCCAACATCTTCCCCAACACTTGTTGTTTTCATTGTTTTCCTTTTTTTTTCTCTGACAGTAGCATCGATCCTAGTGGGGTGGGTTGGCATCTTATTGCAGCTTTGATCTGTGTTTCTCTAATGGTTAATGGTGCTGAGGTACTTGCTGGGCATTAGTATGTCTTTTGGAGAAATACCCATCAAGTCCCTTGCCTGTTTTAAATTTGTTTTTGTTGTTGTTGTTGTTGAGTTGTAGATCTTTATTTTTCTGGATATTAATCCCTTATTAGATACATGATTTGTGAATATTTTCTCCCATTCTGCAGGTTATCTTTTCACTCTTTTGATATAGTGTCCTTTGATGGACAAAGTTTTAATTTTTGATGAAATCCAATTTATATATATTTTCTTTTGTTGCCCATGCTTTTAGTGTCATATCCAATAAACTACTGCCAAAATCCAATGTCATGAAGATTTTCCCCTATATTTTTTTTCTGAGTTTTATAGCTTAAGGTCTTAAATTTAGAGTTTTGATCCACTGAGTTACTTTTTGTATATGGCATAAGGGTCCAACTTAATTTTCTGCATGTGGGTATCCAGTTTTCTCAGCACAATTTGGTGAAAAGACTGTCCTTTTCCCATTGAATGGTCTTAGCATGCTTGTTGAAAATCAGTTGACTGTATGTATGTAAGAGGATTTGTTTCTGGGCGATCACTCTGTTCTCTTGGTCTACATATCTATCCTGATAGTAGCACCACATTGTTTTGATTGCTGAAGCTTTGTAGTAAGGTTTGAAATCAGGAAATGTGAGCCCTCCAATTCTGTTCTTTTTCAAAATTGTTCAGGGTCTGTTGAGATTCCATATGTATTTTAGGAAGAGTTTTTCTACTGCAAAAAATGGAATATTAAGTTCTCCAGTTCATGAACATGAGATCCGTTTCTGGCTGGCGTTCTGTGATTTCCTTCAGTGGTGTTTTGTAGTTTCAGTGTACAAGTCCTTTGCCTTCTTGGTTGATTTTATTGCTAAGTATTTTATTCGTTTTGAGGCTACTGTAAATGGATTTTTTTTAATTTTGTTTTTTTGATTGTTTATTGCAGCTTTACAAAGGTACAACTTACTTTCTGTGTTGACTTTATATCCTGAAACTGCTGAATTCATTAGTTCTGGTAGGTGCTGGTTGATTTTCTAGAAATACAGGGTTTACTTACATATAAGATCTACCAAGATTTTTATTGGAATTGTGCAAATAGACTAATTTGGGGAAAAGGGGCATCTAATGAATGTTGAATTGTCTCATCTATTAATATGTTTCATCTGTATTATCCCTCTGTTTTTCAAAAATGTTTTGTGAGTTTTATCAAGATATTGTACTTTTTTAATCGAATTTATTCCTAGGTACTTTATAGATTTTGTTGTTATTACAAACAATAGTTTTATGATAGCTTTATTGAGCTATGATTCATACACCATAAAATTCGCCCTTTTAAAGGATACAATTCAGTGATGTTTAGCACTGTGATAGAGCTGTGAGCAATCACCACTATTTACCTTTAGGACAGTTCATCATCCCGGAAAGGAGTCCATGCCCATTAGAACAGTATCCTTTGAAATTGTATTTCTAATTGTAAATGAAAACAATTTATTTTTGTATATTTATTTGGTTGTCCATATCCTTGCTGAACCTCCTATTTAGTTCTAATTTCCAATAGTTTATATGTATATGCTTTTGGATTTTCTATGTAGAAAGCATATTATCTGTGAATAAGACAGTTTGTTTTCTCCTTTCTGATCTTTATATAGTTTATTTCTTGCCCCACTGCCTTGGCTAGGCCCTCCATGGTTTACTTGTATTGTCCCTGAATTTAAAGAGAAACGCTCCTAATGGCTTTTAGTAGATGCCTATTACCAGTTTAAGGAAGTTTCCCTCTATTCCTAGTTCTTTTTATCTGAGTGATATTGAAATTTTGTCAAATCATTTTTCTGAAATTTTGACATCATCATATGGTTTCTATTTTGAGTTTTAATGTGGTGGATTACATTAATAGTTATTCTACTATTAAACTATTCTTATGTTCCTGTAAGAACTCAACTGGTCATTATATACTCTTAAAATATGTACCTTTGAAATTGATTTACTCTGATATTTAAGATTTGTGTTTATATTTGAGATTTGGGCACAAATCTTCTCATTCTTTTCCAGTTTTGGTATCAACATTATACTAGTAGCATAATATGAGTAGGGGAGATTTTCTTGTACTTTTCTTCTCTGGAACAATTTGTATGACATAGGAATTAACCTGTTCTCTGAATGTTTGTAGACTCACTTGTAAAATTGTCTGGGTCTCATGTTCTTGCAGGGGAAACCTGAATCCAGATTCCTTTTTATAAGTAGGTTTAGTAGGCAGACTTCTAAGGTGACCCCCAGGATTCCTGCCACCTGCCTGCATGCCTGTCTGGTCATCACCCTTGGGGTGTAGGAAGAACCTGTGCATATGATGAGACGCTTAGGGTTAGTTTACTAGCTTAGAGTTAACTAGAAAGGACTGACCTAATCAGGTGACCCGTTTAGAGGGACTGAGCCCTTTCTCAAGTCAGAGAGTTTGGTACCATGAGAGGAACTGTTGAGGGGCCAGGTGGTGAGGACCTGAGAGAGGCTTCTAGGAGCCCAGAGAAGTCCCCAGCTGGCAGCAGGGCGACAGGGCTCCGTTCCCACTGCAGGGAGATCGTTTCTGCAGACTAGCTGACGGTGCTGGGAGGCATCACTTTCCCTGGTTTGGCCTGCCCACGAGGAGGCAGCTGACTGATACCTCGATTTTAGCCAGTGACACCCTATGTAGAGAACCTCGCCATGATACGCCCTGACTTCAGACCTACAGGACTGTGAGCTAATAAATGGGTGCGCTTTCAAGTCACTAAATTTGTGGTAAAATTTTATACAGTAATAGAAAACGAAAACAATAGTTCATGGTTTATTCAGGTTTTCTGCTCCAGCCACTTTTGGTAACTTGCACTTTGAGGAGATATATCCATTTCATCAAAGCTTTAACATTTATTGGCATAAAATTGTTAATAATATTCTCTTGTGGTTCTAAAAACCTCTCCTGTGTTGGAATCACGTTCCTGGTGTGTGTGTATGTTTAGGTGCACACATGTGTGTACACGAAGGCATACACATACGTGTGAGTATATGTCAGTGCATGTATGCACATACTATATGAGTGTATCTCTGTGTGCGTGTATGTATGTCTGTATGTGTATACTCTTTTTCTTGATTTTTCTTGCCATAAGTTTGTTTGTTTTATTAAACTTTCAAATATTTAGTTTTCTATTATTTCTCTTTTTTTTCTACTTTAACCATGCCTATTCTTGTTAGTTCCGCTTTTCTACTTTCTCTAAATTTCTCTGACGCTCTTTTGTAAGATTCTTGGGACATATCAATGCTTGGTTTACTTATTTTTAATCTTTTAAACACAGAATCATTTAAGTCTACAAATTCCCCTAAAGCATCACTTTAACTGAATCCCACACATTTTGATATGTAGTATTTTCATTTGATGAATTTTCAATATTTGGTAATTTCTATTTTTACTTCTTTAAGGGTTGTTTAGTTGTGCATTTTGAGGGTTGCCATACACGTGAGTTTTCTTTTAAAATGTGTTTTTATGGTTGTATCTTCATTTAATTACATTAATTTAAATATAGGAGTGCAGTGATACTTTTTACTAATTCTTGGAAATTTGATGAGGCTTCTTTTGTGATGTAGGCTATTAGCAATTTTCAAGGATATTGTTGTGTGTTCAAAAATGTATATTCTCTATTTGTTAAGAGCAGATTTTGATAGGTAAATATAAGATGAAGATACAGAAAATTAGAGTTATATAGGTCAAGGCTGATAATTTTTACCTTTGGCTAGCCTTACTAAATTTTAGTGTTCTGTCTTTCAGCTTCTGATAAGGGCTTTGTTAGAATCTTCTGTGGTAGAGAATTAAAATTTTTTTTTTCTTCTTCTGCTTTGAGTTTATGAGGTTGGGTGCATAAAAATGAATGATTATTGTACTTCTTGGTGAAATTTTCCTTTTAATATTATTCATTATTCTCTCTTTAGCCCTAGTATTGCTTTTTGCCTTAAATTATGTTTTGTCCTTAGTAGTATTACACCAACTTTTTAATAATTTTCATTTAGTATATCCTTTAAAAACTCTGTTATTTTCAAGATTTCTGTATTTTTTCAGATTTTTTTAAAAGTAACATACAGTTTGACTTAAAAAAAAAAACCCAATCTAATAATCTAAGCTTTTATAGGAAACTAAAATTCAATTTATTTTTCCTGTGATCACATATATTTGGACCTAAATCTAATATCTTAGTTTGTATTTTCGCTTTATGTCCTGTCTTTGGCATTTTGGGGGATCTTTTTTCCAACCACTCTAGCTTGACAACAGGTCCTCTGTAACTTGTCACCCACACACCTTTTTCCCATCTGCTGGTTTTGGAATAGATTGTATTTTCTGTCCATTTACCTGAAGTCCTTAGCATTTCAAACGTGTATTTGTAACTACACACTCTCTCACAGAGGTCTGCAAACTACTGGCCATCTGATGGGCAACTGTGTTTATAAATAAAGTTTTATTGGAACACAGCCTTATCTGTTCATTTGCACATTGTCTGTGGCCCCTTTCATGCCACGGTGGCAGAGCTGAGTGGCTGTGACAGAGACCTCACGACCCTAAATGTTCAGCCACTGGCCCTTTATGGGTATTTGCCATCGCTGGTCTGACACCGTGAAGAGTAAGCAAGCCCGTCATGTGAGCAGCTACACATGGGACACCCGCCTCTGTAAATACCTTTACTATTGCCCAGATTGTTAGTGTTACATGTAGAAAGTAAATGCAAAAAATAATGAAGAGTTAGGTACCATTAAAACCAGCCTGACTAAATGTAACTTTCTGTGCCCACCATATTCTTGTGTACTGTGCATCCCCTTCGGGTTCACTCCGTAGCATTTTACTGGGGAACCGGGGCGATGGCTTATTTTATACCTGAAAATACGTTTATTGTCCTCACTCTCCATGGACAGTTTAGCTGGAAAAAGTCCTAAGGTGACACTTACTTTCCTGCTGCTTTTTGAAGGTATTATTTAATTATCTTACAGTGCATGTTTTTGCTGAGGTGAAGTTTTCTCTTCTTTTAATTACCCTTTTTTTTCCCCTAGGTATTTTGTGTCTTCTTTCTGGAAACACTTAAGACTTTTTAATGCTGATATTCTGCAGTCCCTCACACTGTCTGTAATTGGACATATTTCATCTGATCGGCACTGCGCTTTAGATTTGAAGCCTCAGGTCTTTAATTCTGAAGATCTCTTAGCTGCTGTGCCACCAGATGCTGCCGCCTCCTTTGCCCTCTGTCCCCCTCCTCTGGAGCTCACATATGATTGTTGGATATCTGACTTAATCTTCATATTGTCTAACTTCTCTCATTTTTTGCTTTCGGCTTCCTGGTGTCTGTGGGTGGGTTCCTCAGTCCTCTTCTCCAAACCGTTAATAGTCTTAACCCATGTCTCCAGCCTGTAGTATGATTCCTTATTGATATTATTTCAATAGCCATTTATTGCCAAGACTTCTAGCTAGCTTTAAAAAATCTACCTGTTTCTGCCTGGTTTTTTTTCTTAATTTGTTGATCTCATCTGAACAAAATTAACCTCCTACTAGTTGTTGAGCGTCTCTCTTAGCATTGGATCTCCTCATGTGAGCAGGAGGTACCCTTACTGCCCTTCTTCTCTTTTACCCTGGAGTTTTATTTGTTTTTGACCCCACCTCCATCTCAAATTTTATTCCTCACTGCTCTATATTTAGAGCAGGGGGCACAAAACCTTCCTCACCACGAGTGCAGGATACATTCTGAAAGTGGAGCCAGCAGGACCGCTGGCGACCTGGATGTGGAGTGTAAGAGGCGTCGGACAAGCCTCGGCTTCGGCTTAGGTACCAGCTGACCAGCACTTTCCACTGAGCAGGGGAACTGCTGAGAAAGGAAAAAGACTGGGAATAAGCCAAAGCCCTTGCTCACCATGGCGTCCTTTCATTTCCCGTCACTCTGAGCTTCTTTTAAAAAGTCAGTTTTAACACTTACACCGAAGAATTACAAAAAAGAGTCTTCTACTTTTATGTTTCATATTCTTTTTTGAATACCCAAATGGAAATGTTAAAAAGGCAGTTGGACTTATGAACCCAAAGTCCCAGATTTGAGTTAAAGCTGTAAGTTTAGGGTAATAAGCACACACTACTATTCAAAGCTATGGGAGCCCCTGTGGGGAGGGGCTAGGGCACCCCATTTTTGAGTCTGGTAGACAAGGCAAAGGTGGCAGGCAGGACCTGGAGAGCTCCTGGGGATTGGGGAGGGGCCTAAAGGACCAAAGAAGGGATCTTTAGAGACCTAACCTTGGAATTGTCTCAAAGAATCCTTGATGCAGCATCTCGGTGGGGCTGTGGGGGTGACAGGCTAGTTGGACGAAGCTAGAGAGGGCTGGGGACTGGGCAGTGGGGAGACCGGGAGGGACACCTCAGATGTGTTCGGTGTGAAGAGAGCCGGGCATCGTGCCGTGTGCTAAGAGGCTGGCAGACCTTTGTTTTGTCTTTGAATGTTGCGGTGGCGTTGGAGTGTATTCTGTGCGAGTGGACCGATGGCCATGGTCCTCCTGAGCCCTGTGGACCCTCTGTTCTACCTGCCCTGTGCCTCACGCCCATGTGCCCCTGAGATAAGGCGAGGAAGGGCAGGACCTGGTGCCTGTTCTGGCCCCACCAGCCCTGTTTCCCTCCTGCGCCCGCACACACCGTGCCTCCTGAGGCAGCTTGGAGTGCACCTGGGGCTGTTCAGTGACATGGTTCAGCTTGGGCTCATCTTCTGGACAGACAAGGCTGGGTGGCGGCCAGAGGCCAGGTGTCCTCTCAGAGGCAATGCCCCGGGACCGGAGGGTGGCCGTGCTGGGGAACCCCACGGCCGGCATCCTGGGGAGGACCCTGAGCTCAGCCCCTGCCTCCCCGCCTGTGCCGGCCCTGAGCTGGGGCAGCGGGGACAGCACAGGGCGCCACTGCTCTGGGAGAGAGCGTGCCGGCGGAGGGAGGGGTGTGCCGCCCCCTCGCAGAGGAGACCCTGCTCCCTCTTCTGCCCCCACAGGATCCTCGCCACTGCGGGCACCGACTTCGACCTGCGGACGCTGCGGGCTGTGCGCGTGCTGAGGCCCCTGAAGCTGGTGTCCGGGATTCCGAGTGAGTGTGGCAGGAGCCATGGGCCCGAGCCCACCTGGAGTGCTGACCCCCTGGCCCCACGGCCACGCTAAGCCCCAGCCAGTGGGCCCTCTGGCCGTGGTGCCCCGAGCTTGCTGCCCCTGACCCCAGACACCCAGGCGCCAAGAAGGGAGGGGCAGGCCTCCCTGGCTGCCCTGTCTCTGTGAGAGCCCAGCGGCGATGCTGCTGTTCCCCCTGACATGCTTCCCTAGATGCAGGCTGTGCAGCTCGTCACAGCCTCAAGCATTCCCGGCGCCGCTGCTCTGGGCTCAGAGCACAGACGAGAGGCTGACTGAGGCTGGGGCGAAGGGGGGGGCAGGACGCCTGCGAAGATGTCCACAGGCTGCCGAGGACCACCTGTCTTGGTTCCGGACAGTGCAGGCCCTTGGGAAATGAGGCTGGGCAAAGACACGCCCCTCGGTGGGCTGCTCAAGGACCCAAGCATGGGGGAGGATGGCCGGCTGACCTTGTGAGCCCGTGACCCCCGGCCCTGCCCCTCCAGTCCAGTGGAAGTTTGGTGTTGGGCTTTCCTCAGGGCCTGGGTGGGCAGAAGCCTGGGGATGTGACCCTGAAGCCCCTGCTCTGAGTTGAGACCCTGCCGGGTGGAGGCTCAGGTCTGTGTCCAAGAGCTGGGGCCCGGCTGGAGGTGGGGTCTTGGGCTCAGCCCCTCTGCCCAGGGTCCTGCTTCACCTGCCCTGAGGTACCGCGTCTGCAGGGACCCCCTGCTCCTCCCTCCCAGATGCGCCTGCTCTTGGCATCCGGAATCTGCTGCCTTTCCCTGTCAGGGCTCTGCCCCATCCCTAGGTCCACAGATCTGCTCGGGGGCTCTCAGCCCCCCAGGCCACCCTCTGACCCGCCTGCCCCACCCCAGGCCTGCAGGTGGTGCTCAAGTCCATCATGAAGGCCATGGCCCCGCTCCTGCAGATCGGGCTGCTGCTCTTCTTTGCCATCCTCATGTTTGCCATCATCGGCCTGGAGTTCTACATGGGCAAATTCCACAAGGCCTGTTTCCCCAACAGCACAGGTGAGGCCTGGCAGCACCCCTCGGACTCAGAGGGGGACCATGGATGCTTCATTCGGGGATAGGGGTGCCTCTCGGTGCTGGACAAAGAGGGGGCCCTACGCCTCCCTTGGGGGTGCAGTAACCCCGTAGGCATGAATGCATAAGCATACTCACAGTGAAATAATTGGGAGCGTAGTGACTTCTAGGAAGGAAAGTAAAAGGGTGAAATAGAAGCATTTGGGAGCCCACGTCACTGAGTGAGGCCCCTCTGCCAAGGGGACAGCTGGACAGTGGTCCGGATGTGGTGGGAGGGACAGAGTGGCCACCTGGCTGGAGACAAGGGGCAGTGCACGCACAGGGCCCGGGTGAGGGGCCCGAGAACGGGAACCACGTGGGCTTCGCGGCTACGGGGGAAACGGCGGGAATGAGAAGTGGGACAGCAGAGGCTTCGGGAACATGGCTGTTGTGGGCGCTCTGGGCTGAGTGGGGGGTCCTCCCGATCCAGGGGGTGGGGTGGCGGCCAGTCCGGCTGAGCCGGGAGAGGCCAGCGCGGGTCAGGGTCGGGTGTGCCTTGCCGTGAGGCCCGCTGGGCCAAGGGGATATTTGGGAGGTTGGTTGTGGAGCGTAAGAGAAAGTAGAGTCAGGGCTGAGCTCAGGCCTGCGGCTTGAGCCGTAAACATACTAGACAATAGATGCAGAGAAAGCTTTTACTTAAATCTAAATCACTCATGACAAAAAATGCCTTGTACCCAACTGGAAATAAAGGGAATTTTCTTAAACTCCATAAATGCCTGCAAACGTTGTAAGTCTTGAAAGCCTTCTCTTCAAAGTCAAGAGCAAAGTGAAGGCCCAGGATGGCCCGTCCAGTCCTCACTGTGCTGGCGGTCATGGCGGTGCTGTTGAGACAGGGAGAGAGGAGAGACTCTGTCGAGGGTGGGGAGGGAGGAAATCACATTCTGGAAGAGTTTTCCACCCTTTCACTAGGACTTTGGGAGTCAGGGTAGCCGTCGTGCTCGAGAGGCCTGTCAGCTCTGGCTCCTGGCTTCTCTGCCATCCCTCTGTGGGGCCCGGCTGCTCGCTAGGCTGTGGCCGAGGAGCAGAGGCCCGTGCAGCGAGGCCCCCAGTCCTCCGGGCACGTGCTGGGTGGCTCTGAGCCGACTGGGCTGGGGAGCCCCGGGCCTGCCGGGCGCCAGGCTGTCTGGTGCTGGCTGCTGAGTGACAGGCAGACCGCGTGCCTGGAGAACCCTGGAGGCGGCTCAGCCGCGAGCGGGAGATGAGACCCAGCTGGTCACAGCAGATGAACCGGATGTGAGGAGTGGTTTTTGATTTTGAGTGAATGAGTCCTGAGTGTGTTTAAATGGTGCCAGGTGGGTTCCAGTGGAGGGGGAGAGGTTGGCCGGTAGTTCCTGAGCACGCAGATCAGATGGGGCGAATTGTAGAGTGGGGAGAGCTGGCACAGGTACATGGAGGGGAGGTGGCAGCTGAGGGAGGGTTTCCCTCCGTGGCTGATTCCGCCCACCTGTGGCGAGGTCTCCGGGGCCCAGTTGCCCGGGCGGGGATGGGAGAACTTGGTGTTCCTGGGCTCAGGGTCTGTGTTCCTTCTCCTCCCAGATGCAGAGCCAGTGGGTGACTTCCCCTGTGGCAAGGAGGCCCCAGCCCGGCTGTGCGAGGATGGCACCGAGTGCCGGGAGTACTGGCCGGGACCCAACTTTGGCATCACCAACTTTGACAACATCCTGTTTGCCATCCTGACTGTGTTCCAGTGCATCACCATGGAGGGCTGGGCCGACATTCTCTACAGTGTGAGCAGCGCCCCTGGGCCTGCGGGTTGGCCCCACTTCTGACCCAAGCCCTCTGCCCAGCCCTGGGTGAAATGCAGGGCCCTTCCCTCCTTCCTTCCCACCGGAGGGTCCAGGCGGTCATTCCCAGCTCAGACTCTTGACCGGATGCTGGAGTCTCCAGGACAGCTTCTCCTGTGAAGGTGAAGCTGATGGCCAAGGGGTGGAGGCCAGCAAAGGCGCTTCCAGAAATGGTCCAGCTCGAGGGTGAGGGTGGTGGCACTGAGCTCAGCGCGAGCTCGCTGCACATCAGGCCTGTCCCTGCTAAGTCACAGTCCTCCCCGGGACCCCACGCGCAGCCGGTGAGGCAGGGGCAGGAGCTGAAGAAGTTGCCCTGGGCCCTGAGGCAGGTGGCCACTTGCTGTTGGCTTTTAGCTGTGCCCCCTCTGCTGGTCTCTTCCAGGGGAGGGGACCCAGGCTGCCTGGTGGGGGTAGTGGGGAGCAGGGTGAGGGTAGGGCTGCATGAGCCAGGGCTTGGGGAAGCAGCTCTGATTGTGCTGGGATGCCTGGGGCGGGAGCCTGTGTCTCGGACATTTGTTTCCTTCCTGCTGAGACTGTCTGTTGCTGTTTCCTCTTTGATCTTCTCACTCCCGTCAGGGTGTCAGCCTGTCTCGGTGACACAGGGCAGGCTGGTTTTGGTGCCTGTGACAGGAATTGAGAATAAGGCACTGTGGGGTTCCTGGAATTCCTCTCACTCCCGCCTCCCCTCACCTGAGGCTCTTCTTGGTGGCCACGTCCTTCGGTCCTTCAGGGCCCTGGGAGGCGCACGTGAGCCAGGAACCCTAGAAGGTTTGGCTGGGAGGATAGCCGTTGGACTGCTGTTCTGTGCAGCTAGAGGGTTTGTTCTACCTGGGTGCTGTGAGTGGGGCACCCTGGGGCACAGGTACTTCTCTTTGAAATGTTGCTTGTACACTGAGGGTGGGCTTTGGGCCCCAGGCCCCCGGCAGCTGCGTGCTGGGGTCATGGTGCTGCATGGGAGGAAAGAGACGAAGTGGAACCCTCTGTTTTGTGCCTCCAGGTGAGCCCACGGAGACACAGGTGATCTCGGGGCCAGGCATCCAGCAAGTGTTCGGTGAATGTTCATCAGGCAGGCAGATGGCAGATGAGGGGTTAAGGAAAGCCGCCCAGGGTCTGCTGAGCCGGCGCCCCTCTGGAGGGCTCTGTCTGGTAGAGGGAACGAGGGACAAAGGCGGTGGCGAGGAGTTTGGCTGTGTCCCTACAGCGATCAAGGAACAATTTCCACAAAGACAGACCCTAAAAATAGCTCTGGGCTGACTGCATCCCTGCCGGCCCCACCCCAGTGATGGCTGCGCAGGCAGGTCTGTGCAGCCCTCAGTGTCCACCGGGGCTTGGCCAGCAGCCCAGGTGACTCAGACTCATGGGTCTGTGCCCTGTCGGGGGGTGGAGGGCTGGGCAGGAGGCACTGGTCGGGAGGGAACCTGCTGGTGCCGGGCCCTTTCGGTGGTGGGCAGGGGCTCAGCCATGCAGGGTGCCATGAAGAAAATGAGGAGGATGACAGGCAGGGAGGGGCAAGTTAGGAGCCTGGACACAGGGCCTGGTGAGGTGCAGAAGCCCAGTATGCAGGTGCCGCAGGACTGGGCCTCGGAGGTTTGGCGAGGCACCAGGAAGCTGGCGAGCCGTGAGGCTGGTACCAGAGCAAGTGGCCAGGAACTGGTGGGTTCCATGCTCCAGACCAAGGGGTTACAGGGCTGTTTGTTGGAGGGCAGACAGGAGTTTTGAAGAGGATTCTTTGGAGGGAGAGCCTGCCCCTTGCCTTCAACCCAGTGAGAGGGGCTTTTGTGGCTGCTGAGACGTGTTCCCTGGGTGTGGAGACCCAGGCAGCTGCTGGGTGGCAGGGGCAGGAATTGCTGCCCTGCAGCAGGGCCAAGGGAGAGCCTCTTGGGGGGCCAGCTGTGGCTGGGGAGAATGGGCAGCCAGGGGCACTTTTAGGATCTGCCAGGGGCATAATGGGGTCTCACAGGGAACATCTGTTCAGAGCAGGCTGCTAAATCTGGCGGTGGTGGGCAGGGGGAGAACGGCTTGCTTGCATTCCGAAAAGTAAGCGAAGTCACACAGGGTCTCGGGGAGCCCACAGATGGGCCATGGGGACGAGTGTGCTGTAAATTCCTGTCGGGGCTGGAGAGCCCTCACCTCTGGAGGGCATCACGTGGAAGAACTTGCCTGTGCCCCCTTCCCTTTCCCAGTGTTGCTAGCATCGGGGCCAGCAGCCTGCCGGCTGAGGAGGAAGGAACAATGCCAGGCATGGAGGGCAGAGAGGGCCACGCCTCCCTCCCACTGAAGGCAGGCCAGCCGGGGATGGCAGCTATTCCCAGTGTAAAGTATGTTCGACAGTTTTATTACCGGCTGGCACTGGACACTTAATTACTGGATTGAGGCTTGTTTGCTACTTGAAGTGATTGTAGAACTTTCTGGTACCCAGTGGTTATCAGGAAAGTCATGGGACTTATTCAAATTTTCATCCAGGGGCGTTACTATATTCAGAGAGAGACACTGGGAGGTGCACGGTATTGGTTCATGACGATGTACGTTTGATTTTGCGTATTTGCACGTACTTGACCCAAAGACTTGAGGAAAGGGTGTTCAGATACACAGGCGCAAAGGCTCTGTTTTGAAACGAATGCAGACAGGACCTGCTCACTGCTGGGGTGGCAGTGCAAGAAAAAGATGCCCAAAGGAGGCGACGCGAGGGCCTCGGGAAGAAGGGGCGGGCTGGGAGCAGGGTGGGGCCGAGCTCTGTTTCAGGGGAGAGCAGAGCTGGACCCACGAGCTCTGCTGTGGGTCGGTGAAGGTTTAGATGCCTGTTCACTATTTCATCCGAGTGGAGATGCTGAGGAGACAGCCGGACGTTTACGGAGTGCGGCGGGGACAGCAAGGCTGTGGATTTGAGGCTGCAGGTGGTGTTTGAAATGACGGGAGAGGCAGCCTTTGGCTGGTGTGGGAATTCCACCGTTCAGAAGCCGGGTAGGAAGGAGGAGCCAGGCAGAGAGACCAGGCTTTCAAGAAAGGGCACAGCCAGGCCAGATGTTGCTGAGACGTCAGGAGGGTGTTGGTCAGAAGGTCAGGAGGGGGTTGCTGAGAGGTCAGGAGGGTGTTGGTCAGGAGGTCAGGAGGGGGTTGCTGAGAGGTCAGGAGGGTGTTGGTCAGGAGGTCAGGAGGGGGTTGCTGAGAGGTCAGGAGGGTGTTGGTCAGGAGGTCAGGAGGGGGTTGCTGAGAGGTCAGGAGGGTGTTGGTCAGGAGGTCAGGAGGGGGTTGCTGAGAGGTCAGGAGGGTGTTGGTAAGCGTGGCAAGAGCAGTTTCGGTGGTGGGAGAAAACCCTAGAATGCAGGTTGAGGGAGAGGGACGTGTGGAAGTGAGGGCACGGGCGCTGCTGGCACTTCTCGGCGCGTTCCCCGCGTGGTGGAGCCGGGCAGTGTGGGGCCGCCGCAGGGAGATTGGGAATCGGCTTTTTTAAGGTAAACTTTTTATTCGAGATAATTTAGGCTCACATGCAGTTGTAAGAAGTAATACAGAGAGATTCCATGTATCATTTACCCTGTGCCCTCCAGGGTACAGGACGACAACCTGCAAACAGTATGCGTCACAGCCAGGGCGCCGACACTGACTCGGTCAGGCAAATCTTTTGCCAAAAATAAGTTGCGCATATCTATGTGGGTGCGCTTCTGTTCCAGTGAGCTGTGTGTCCGTCCCTCTGCCACTGCCACGCAGTCTTCATTACTATAGCTGAATAACAGACCTTGTGAGTCAGGGAGATGGTTCCTCCCATTTCATTGCATCAGCAAGAATTGTATCTTTACTATGTTGTATCTTCCAATTCATGAACATATTATATCTCTCTTTATTTAGACTATCTTTAATTACCTTAATGATAATTTGTAGTTTTCAGCACGCAAGTTCAGCATATGTTTTGTTAGAAATACAACTTATTTTTGTATGTTGATCTTATATCCTGTGAACTTGCTGAATTTACTTATTAGTTCTAGGAGTTCTAGGAGAATTTTTTTTTTTTTTTGGTTTTTTTACATTTGAGGCACCTGCCTCGAATTATCAATAGAAAAAAAATACTGATCCAAATATATGAGGCTCATAATTTGCATTTCAGTTTTTTCAAAGAGTATTTTTTCATTAAAATTTCCATTTTTGAATACATGACAAATTAATAGAATGAAAAAATTAACAGGCATAAAGTCAGAAATGGTAGAATGAACACTGACATAAAGTTTATTTTTGAACTAGATCTTGAAGAGATTGAGCAAAGGCAGTAATATATGAAAACAGTCGTGTCCTATTTTTCCCCTATATGATAAAAACTAGTGTAGGGAGCAGGTAACAGATTATGGACAGGATTTCAAGCTCTCCATCTGGGATCTCTTTTTTTGTGACTTCAATATTTAAATGTTTCTACCTTTTTTCAAAATGGAAACTTGGTATGTGTATGCATATGTCTGCACATATGTGTGTGCATATTTGTTTACATGTATAGACATGTATGTCCATACATAAAAGTAATATATATTAGTTCCTACCATAATATAAAATACAGAACTTATTTTTTAAATCGACTCTTTCAAAGTAATATAGTAACTCTATTTTAACAAAGTAAAAATATTAAGGAAATTAAACATTACACTCATCTTGGCTATGTAAATACATCAGTTTTATCTTACTGATTTTTCTATTACTTATAATCTATGCTGAAAACATTATTCCAATATTTCTGAGTGATTTTTCACTTTAATGGTTTTGCTACTCCCCAGCAGTTCTTAACAAAGAACTTTTTATTCACACTAATTTATTTTACTTTTTGCTTGGTTAGATAATGTCCTTAAGTTCTTATTTTTAACATGGGTTCATGGAGATAATGTTGCTTGCATATTTGCAAGCTTCAGAACATTTAAATGCCAGTATACTGAGAATAAAATTTATTGAATACAATTTTTCTTAAACTGCTTTAGATTCTGATCAGGTCTTTCTAAGCACAGAATGTTGACTAGAATCAGAAATCGGCGGCCATCTATTTTTCTGGAGACTTGTTTATCAGATTACACTAAAAGTCTGATGGACTCATTCTTCTTTTCTGATTCTAGGTAGTGGTGTTATTATCCATTTGATGATTTTTCTTCCATTCACCATATTCACTGTAGAGAAACAGCACATACATATATATTGACATATTTTTGGGTAATCCAAGTCCACATCTGTAATATTCATGAGTTTTTTAAATTGTCTACCTAGTTAACATATATTTCCCATGATGCACATTTCTTTCTCTATTTTTGGTTTTGCTGGAATACAGAGGAGAGTAAGATAAAAGTGCTGTTACACTTTCATCTTTAACTGTACATCTTTCTGCTTATTAAGTTATATTTCACAACTCATTTCATAAACAGAATTTTGTTTCACAATAGGAGAAACTTATTAAATTAATATAAATTTAGTTTTATTTTTTAACACAAGTAATTCTGAGAAAACGAAATGAGCTTCAGCTAACCACTGTGGACAAATACTGTTCAACCCCAAGCACTTAGCCACCAGGCTTTCTTTGACAATGTCAAAGAGATTTAATCTTGAAATCTCCTTACTAAATCATACCAATTTAATGACTGAAATTTTATGTTAGTTTTCAATTATGTATAGCAATGTATTTATTTCCCAATGATTGGATGAGCAGTATATTTTTATTTCATTGTTTCCAGTTCTCTCTTCCATGTTATTTTGTTGTATCAACATTCCATCAAGAGTAAACAAGGAAAAAAGAGAAAAGGGGATTTTGAGTGTTATTTCCTTTTCAGATTTACTTATTATCAAGAGAAAACTATAAAAATTCAAATCAATGCTCTATGTATATATTTTTGAGATTAATCATTTTGATTTGAAAACTCCCAAGTAGTTGAGGAAATTTAAACTATATGAATGTCTTTTACTAAGTCAGCAAAAGTGGTATATCATGGATTGAAATTATTAAGAAATACCTAAGTCCTCCTCACTTTTCTCTAAATAAGTTGAAAACAGAATGAGAATTTATATGGCTTTCTTTCATTGCCGTAGGAGAATTTTTTAGCCCAGAAAAAACATGTCCTCTGCAACAGGAATAGCCTATTTCTTCTTTTCTGATATATATGCCTTTTATTTCCTTTCCTTGCTTTATTGCACAGCTAACATTTCCAGTGTTGCATGAATGAGAGTGGTGAGAGCAGACACACTTTCTGTGCTCCCGGTCAGAGGGTAAAAGGGTTCCATTTTCACTGTTAAGTGTAGTGTCAGCTGCAAGGAATTTTTTTTTTGTGGATGCTGTTTATCAAATTGAAGCAGTTCTCCTATTCCAGTTTTTCTGAGAACTTTTTTCATGAATGGGTGTTGAATTTTATAAAATACTTTTTCTGCATCGATAAGATTTTGTGATTTTTTTCTTAAGGTTATAAATATGGGGGATTACATTGACTTGTGAATATTGGACCAGCCTTATATTCCTGGAGTAAACACCAAATCATCATGGTGTATAATTCTTTTTATATGTTGTTTAATTTTACTTGCTAATATTTTATTAAGGATACCTATGTCTATATTCATGAGTGCTTTTTGTCTGGAATTTTCTTTTTTTGTACTGTCTTTCGTTTTAGTATCAGGGTAAAGCAAACTTTATAAAATGCATTGGGAAATAATTCCTCCTCTTCTATTTTCTAGAGGAATTTTGTGTAAGTGGTGTTAATTCTCTTTAAATATTTGGTAGATTCTGCAATCTGGGTCTAGAGATTTCTTTTATGGAATTTTTTTCCAAATACTTTTTTTGGGGATATCATTCACATAGCATAAAATTCACCACTTTAAAGCACACAGTTAAATGGTCTTTCTATGTTCACAGGGTTGTGTAACCATCACCATTTTGTAAGTGTGGAAGATTTTTGTCAACCAGAAAGGAAACCACGTATCCATTAGCGGTCACCCGCCCAACTGCTTCATTCCGCCAGCCCCTGGCAACCACGGATACAGTTCTGTTTCTATATATTAGTCTATTCCAGACATTTCATCGAAGTGGAATCATAAAATATGTGGGCCTTTGTATTTCTAAGGTTCACCAACATTATAGCAAGCCTCAGTATTTCCTCAGTTTTATTATCAAATATGATTCCATTGTTCAGATATATCATATATTGTTTATATTTCATCAGTTGGACATTGGGGTTGTTTCCACTTTTTTGCATTACTTGTACGCCTGTGTATATGGTTCCATGTGGAACATGTTTTCCCTTCTCTTAGGTCTGTACCGAGGAGGAACATTGCTGGACCATACGGTCACTCCCACGTTTACCCTTTGGAGGGACCACCAGGCTGGTTTCCAAAGTGGCTGCAACATTTTGCATTCCCACCAGAAATGCACAGGGGCTCCGAATTCCCCACATCCGCATCAACTCTTGTTATTGTCTGTCTTTTGAATTTTGACCATCCTAGTAAAATTAAATTAAAATTATTAATTTTAATTGTAACCAACCAACCATGAAGTGAAGTGGTATTTCATTTTGGCTTTGATTTGGATTTCCCTAGTGACTTGTGATGTTGAGCATTTTCTTTGTGCTCGTTACACCATTTATATGTCTTTGGAGAAATGTGTCTTCAGATCCCTCGCCCATTTTAAAATTGGATTGTCATTTTACTATTGCCCAGTAAGATTTCTTTATATAGCGTGGATACTAGAACCCTATCAGATATATGATTTGCAAATATTTTCTCTCATTTTATGGGTTGTCTTTTCACTTTCTTGATGGTGTCACTTGAAGTACAAATGTTTATTTTGAAGTCCAGTTTTTCTATTTTCCTTTTCACCACTTGTGCTAGACATATTTTGTGTCTAAGACCCCATTACCTGATCCAAAGCCGCGAAGATTTGCTCCTGTGTTTTCTTCTTTTCTAGTTTTTGCTCTTGTATTTTGGTCTGTGACCCGTTTCGGTTTAGTTTTTGTGTATAGTATGACGTAGGGGTCCAGCGTTATTCTTTCATGGGTATCAGATTGCCCCAGCACCATCTGTTGGAAACTGCTCTCTCCCCGTTGAATTGTCTTGGTGCCCTTGTCTAAAAATCAACCGATCATAAGTATAGGGGGTTATTTCTAGATCATATCAATTCTATTCCATTGATAAATATGTCTATCCCTTTTTTGGCGGGGGGGAGTGTTAAAGTTATAATTTCCCTTCTCTTAGTAATTATAGTACTATTAAATTCATCTGTTTTATATTGGGTGTATTGTGGTAGTTGGTGTTTTTTGAGAAATCGGTCCATGTCGTCAGATGTTTGTCGAGTCCCGTGTAGTAGCCCCTCACTAACCTTTTGAAGTTTGCTGGGCCTGTAGCGAGAGGCCTTGTTTCATTCCTGATATTGCTAGTTTGTGTCGTCTCTCATTTTCTCTCGGTCTGTATTGCTAGGGATATGTTAATTGAACTGATTTTTTTCAAAGAACCAACTTTAAAAAGGCATTGGTAAAACTTATTTCAATCTACTGGCGTCATCCTCTAGCAGGTCCAGTGGGTCATGTGACCCTTTCACACCTCTCTGCCCTCCCCCGTTTGTAATGCAGTCATCGCAAGCGCTTCCTCTGCACATGTTCAGAACCACATCAGAGTGTGTTACAGTTTTGCCTTCACCGTCAGACATGATTTAGAAAACTCAAAAGGACAAAAAGGTCTATTTGCCCCTATTTTTAGTCTTTCATTCTTTCCTCCTTCCTTATGGTCAACAATTCCTTTTTTCATCATTTCCTTTCTGTTTAGAGAAATTTCATCAGCCATTATCTTAGGATAGATTTCCTGGTGACAAATTCTCCTAATTTCTCTAGTTTTTACGATGAGATTGTCTTGATTTCCCCTTCATTCCTGAAGGATTGATGGATGCAGGTGTCTGGGTACACGGTTCTTTTCTTATAGCACCTGATAAGTAAGGTATCCTCCCTGTAAGTCAGGTATCATTTATCTCTTGCCACTTTGAAATTTTTAGATTTATTTTTAGTTTTCCTAAGTTTGACTCTGATATTTTTTGTGGATTTCTTTGGGTTTATGCTACTTGGTATCTCTTAGTTTCTTGAGTATGTAGATTTATATCTCTTCCAAATTTGGGAAATTTTCATCCATTATTTCTTTGAGCACTTCTTAGCTTTCTCCTCTTTTTCCTGTACTCTGTTAGTCTGTTGCCATGAACGTTATTAGATTTTTGTTATAGTCCCACGGGCTCTTGAGACCGCTCTGGATTTTTCCCGTCTTTTTTTTTTTTAAGCCTTATCTCACCGTTTTTCGGATGGGGTAATTTCTCTTGTTCTCTTTTACTGTTCACTGATTGTTTTCTCTGTGCCTCCATTCTGTTGTTGTGTTTTTTCCACTGAGATGTTTAATTTGATTACTGTAGTTTTTTAGTTCTCAGCTTTCCATTTGGTTCTTCACCTTTTGTTTGTTTGTTGATACTGTTTCTTTCCTGAGATTTTCTATCTTTTCATGTGTTTCAAGTGTGTACATAATTTCTCTTTGGAGCATTTTTTATCAGGGCTGTTTTAAAATCTTTCTCAGATACTTCTGTTATCTCAGTGTTGGCGATCTGTGTGTCAGGCAGTCCGATCAGTTTGTTGGCAATACTGTATCAGTATGTGTCATCAATATCAGAACCAGTAGGGTGTGTGTGTGTGTGTGTGTGTGTGTGTGTGTGTGTGTGTGTGTGTGTGTGTGTGTGTGTGTGTGTGCATGTGCCTCTATATATTATATAACATAACCATGTGGTGTTTATTCCAGGAATGCAAGGCTGATTCAACATTCATAACTCAGTGTAATCTACCATATTAATAGGATAAAGAAAAAAAATCACAAAATCTTATCAATAAATGCAGAAAAAGTATTTTATAAAATCCAATACCCATTCATGATAAAACTCAGAAAAGCAGGAATAGGGGAATTGCCTCAATTTGATAAATAGCATCCTCAGAAAACAAAAACACAGAACTTGCAGCTGACACTATACTTCATTGATGAAAATGGTATATACGCTGGCGCATGTGGCAGGCCCAAGGCCCAGCAGAGCTGATGTGCAGTTTCTAGCCTGAAAGGCAGCAGACGGGGACCCAGTGGAGACAATCGTGCAGATGAGCCCGGCTGCGGTCTATCTACAGGAGGACTTCCTCTTATGTTGAGGAGGGTTGCTGGCAGGGTCATCAGGCCTTCAGATGATTGGATGAGGCCCACCGCGTCATGGAGAGCCGTCTGCTTTCCCCTACCAATTGAATCTTACTCTCATCCAGAACACCCTCACGGAGGCACCCAGAATAACATCTGACTAAATATCTGGGTGCCCCACGTCCCAGTCAGGTCGACACAAAAAAGTAACCAGCACAGCGTGTGTTGATTGTCGTCTTCATTTGGTTTGTGTTCTTCCTGGTTCTTGGTGTGGTAAATGAGCTTCTGGAAAACTGCACGTTTCTGGTGTTCCATCATGAGACCCTGATTCTCTAAACCTTCTGTCTTAGCTGGCTTCCTCTGACTGTTCCGCCTGGGCAGGGCTGCCGCCTCCTCACTGCACGGTGGGAGCCCAAAGCTAGTTTCCCTACTTGGCCTCTGTCGACACACTGTAGGGGCTTCTCCTTACTGCCAGGCCGGGGAGGTCGTTCTGGCTCCTAGTACGCCCCCGGGCTGACCCCCCTGGGTGGGAGAGTCCGGCATGCCTTGCTCCTGTGCTCCACGTGGTCTCTGCATGCCACGTGGTGGGTGTGTGCAGTGCCCTCATTGCTGCGTGGGGATGAAACTCCTGACTCCCCATTAGGCTGCCCGACAGCACCTCAGTGGGTGGCGGTGGGGTCTTGCTGGCAGGGATGGGCATGGCACCGTAGCCTCCCCGTTGTGCTGGCTGGAGCAGGACAGTCACTGTCTGAGAGTATGTCTTGCTGGGCCGCCCCTCCCCTGGCCCTTGGGACAGAGAGAGGGCTGGCTTTGCTGGTGCATTTTTCTTCAGTGCCTAGTGGCATTTCCAGGTCGCAGCTTCTTCAGCTCCAGTTCTGGGATCTGCGGGACAAAACAAACCAGAACGAGCAAGGGCCTCACCGCAAGTCCAGGTGCCAGCCAGGTCGCTTTCTTCTCTCCACCTTTCAGTCTCCTTGACCTGCTCCCCATGTGGCGCTCAGTGTCGGGGCACCTTTAGTGGGACAAGCAGTGCCAGCAGTGTCCACTCCGTCCTCCCAGAAGTGGGAGACGTGTTCGTTTTGTTTTGTGTTTTACAATGAGAGAGGCTTGGCTGCTGACGGGAATCTTCACTAGAGGGGAAGCTGCAGGAGCCATGTCCTTGAGTAGCTAGGGGTGCTGAGCTTGTCACAGCGACACCTCCCTTTCCCGGGAAGGTGCAGGTTTTTGGGGTGTCCTCCAAGGAGGCGAGCAGGTCAGGATTGTGGAGCTGTGATCAGGGAACATGGACAGGTGGAGTTTGAATGTCTGTTTTGGATCAGGGATCTTGGCAGCTAGTCTGCAGTCAGTGTGGGGGCTCCAGGACTTCCAGGGGTCGAGCCTGCAAATCCTGCCTTGGCCCTCAGACACTGGGGGGGCAGGAGTCCCAACAGTAGCGCCTGGAGGTCGGTCGCAGCCACAGGGCAGAGCCAGGCTGTCCCCCTGCCTCTGTCCCGCCCAGCACGCTGTCCCCTCACTGGTGTGCTGCCTTGGAAGAGAGGGATAAAGGGGCCAAGTGGCGGCCCACCCACAGCACGCGCTCCCTCTTGGGTTGCTTCTGGCACTAGACTTGGGTGATGAAGAGGTTCTCTGCTTCTTTCAGCCAAGTCTGCTGGGGACCCACAAACAGAAAACTGCTGGAAATTAATTGGAGTCAGAGGAACTCACCCTTTTGTGGGCCGTGCTGTAGAAATCAGAAGGTCTGAGGGAGGTGGCCCTTCTTGCAATCAGTTGTTTAGACCATGCCTGAGTGCTGGATTCTGTCAAGAGCCAGGCAGTGGTGAGAACAGTTCCCTGGAAGCGTGTGGGCTTGCTTTTGGTCTGGGAGAAACATGGCACGGGGCTATCGCCTCTGAGATGCAGGCAGAGGAGCAGACGTGGGCCTGTGGGCTGCACACAGGAGACGTGTCTGTGCAGCTGCTTCATGTCCAGCAGCCTGGGAAGGGTGGGGCAGAGTCTGGGCCGGGACTAGGCCCCCAGTTTCCAGGAACCTTGAGCAGTCGTGAGCTCCCTGGGCTACCTCACAGCTGGTTAGCATTGCTGGGCAGTGGCCCGGATGGTTGAGTGTCCTTGGCTGGTCTTCTGGGAGCCACAGCCGCAGAGAGAGCTGTTTGGGGCAGGTCAGGCAGGCCTGACCATGGTCCTCACTGGACCACTGCCCCTTGCCTGGGCCCTGGTAGGTGTCTGAGGAGGGGTCAGGGCACCTCCATAGCCAGACCTGTGTGTCTTGCCCACCGCCCTGTCGTGTTTTTTGCTTCCAGACAAACGATGCAGCCGGTAATACCTGGAATTGGCTCTACTTCATTCCTCTCATCATCATCGGCTCCTTTTTCATGCTCAACCTGGTGCTGGGCGTGCTCTCGGGGTAAGAGGCTCAGGTGCTGCCTGCTGCATTCTCACGGCACACAGCCGGGCCTGGGCGTGCATACTGGGGGTGGGCCTGCCTGGCCCCAGGGCCCCCTTCCATGCAGCCATTCCCAGCATCCTGGGAAAGGCCAGCCTCTGCTTCGTGCTGTCATCCTGACCTCTCCCTTGACTGTCCGCTGGCCCTGGCCTCCTTGCCACTATCCCACTCTTGGACTTTACCCTGGTCTCTGTGTGAGAGGGGCTGCTGCTGAATCGCCCCTGAGTCTATGGTGGGGTTTCTGAGCCCTCTGTTGCCACCATGGAGAGAGAACCGGGTGGCCCTGTGTCCCAGCTGCCGTGGTCACCCAGCTCTGTGCCCCCACCTGAGCCCTGGCTGCCTCTCCTTTCCAAAAAAAAAAAAGCCTTTTTTGCTGAGCTCTGCCAGGAGAGGAAGGGAAGGCACAGGGCTGGGTGTCCCTCCCGGAGGGAGGTGCTTCCTGATCCTGCACAGTGGGCACACAGTACTCCTGCCCTGCATGGGGCTGGGGGCTGAGGCAGTACCATGTGTCTAGGGGCACAACTGGGGCTGGCGAAGCTGTGCTGGGAGGGCGGTGGAGGGCACTGGGCCTGTCCTCCTCCCCGACCTTGTGTGGCTCCCCTGGGAATGTGCAGAAAGGCCTGAGAGGTGGAGGGGGAAGGCCGGGAGGTGGGCTGTGTGGCCCCTTGAGATGTCTATATTGGAGGAGAATGTCAGTATTGTACCATCCTGAGGATTCCTGCTCAGGCCCAGGGCTCCCGAGGCAGACTGGCAGGAGGGCCTGGTGGGCCCAAGGGGCTGCTGTCAGATCGGCCTGGAAAAGAGCAGCCTCAGAGGAGAGTGGGGGGTCAGGTTCTGGGGTACGTCCTCTCCTGGAAGGGTGTGATGTTCCTGCACATCTTTCCAAGCTTTTCCCAGGGACGAGACAAGCCCCCGGCGACACCTGCGGAACTCCCAGACTGGTGGGAGATTGCTCAGTTTGAGCTGGGCTGGGGAAACCGGGGAGGCCTGAGGCTCAGAGGAAGGCCCCTGGAGACAGGGCACGTCCGCTGAGACCCAAAGGGGGCCTGGGGGTGAGCTTGGCAAAGGGGAGAGGAGGGAGGAGGGCCTTCAGACAGAGAAGAGCTGGGGTGACGCCCAGAAGGGGATGTGGTGCCTGGCCGCAGGGGTGCCCAGAGCTGGAGCCCAGAGGTCTGGTGGGGCTGGCAGGCAGCCAGGCTTGGGGGAGCCTGGGCTCTGTGCTGAGGACTGTGGCCCGGCTTTGTGCGGCTCCCCTGGGAGCGTGCAGAAAGGCCTGGGACGGGGAGGGGAAGGCCGGGAGGTGGGCTGTGTGGCCCCTTGATGACTGGGGACAGAATTCTGTCTTGTCAGCTCTGTTCCCTCCTGTAAGCGTCCTGGTGTCTGGGCTGGGCTATAAGGGCTGATTCCCTAATTAGCCCCAG
The DNA here is from genome assembly GCF_040802235.1 of Manis javanica. NCBI lineage: Eukaryota > Metazoa > Chordata > Mammalia > Pholidota > Manidae > Manis > Manis javanica. The sequence goes on along the minus strand of NC_133157.1, from coordinate 199,440 downwards.
CTGAGCCCCAGCAGGGGCCCCCCAAGGTTGTCTTCCAGCCTTGGGGAGGCTTAGAGGTGGTCAGGGCCACTAAAGCTGGGGTCAGCCCACTGCTGTGGGTGGCTGCACTGCAGCAGGCCTGGGCCATTGCAGGAAGTTTCTGCTGGTGGCTTGGACCGGCAGGCAGATCGTCCCACCTACTACAGGGGGCAGGCCTGGACGGCCCGTACACGGCCCTGGGAGGGGTGGGAAGGCTCGGCAGGCAGACGATGCCCCTCACCCACTCTTGGGGAGTGGATGGCCTGGCCTGGCCCCCGAGGGTGTGTGCTCAGGCTGGCCCTGGGCAGGGGGACGTGGAAGTGGGCCCGCCCTCCGGAGCCCCGTGTCTGGGGACTGAGGGGCACTCCCTGTGCTCTAGGGGTTGGGGGGGAGGTCCCGGCCTCTGGGTTCTCAGGTCAGAAGAGGCCAGCATGAGGGCCCCCCTGCCCTGCCTCTCCCTGGATCCCTGTGCCCCTGGGGCCCTCGACTCACGCGAACTGCTTGGCCCTCTGGCACCGACCTTGCAGAGAGTTCGCCAAGGAGCGCGAGCGGGTGGAGAACCGCCGGGCCTTCCTGAAGCTCCGTCGGCAGCAGCAGATCGAGCGGGAGCTCAACGGCTACCTGGAGTGGATCTTCAAGGCGGGTGAGGGCTGGCGGCTCCCAGCCTGCCCCTCGTCAGGGCCCTGCCGAGTGCGTCTGACTGCCGGCCGGTTCCCGCCCGGTGGGCGAGGCCGGTCTGGGGGAGGAGAGCAGGATGCAGACGCTGCGCAGCAGGGCCGCTTCACCCAGGCTCTGGGCACAGGCGGCCCTGGACGCTGGCCTTTTCCACGGAGGGCCTGGCGTGGCCCAGCCTGGGGGCCCTCACCCAGGGCCCTTTAGGGCCTGGCGGTTCCGACTCCCCTCCCCAGCACTGGCCAGCTCTCTCTCCTCCGTGGGGAACCAGTGATTCTTGGTGACAAACTCACTCGTGGCTGCACCCGGGCGGGCAATTGTGGGAGGGACAGGCAGGCCCTTCCCTCGGGCACTGTGTGTGGGACACGGAGGGTCTGTCTTGGCAGAAATTGCTCCGCCGTGGGCCCCGCAGGCTTCCAGACGTGTGGGGGCTGGTCAGGGCTGGGGACGGGCAGCTCCCGTCTGAGCTCTGTCTCACCCGCAGAGGAAGTCATGCTGGCCGAGGAGGACAAGAATGCTGAGGAGAAGTCCCCTCTGGATGGTAGGTGGCTGTCGTCGGTGCTCCTCACCCAGCCAGAGCACCCTGGCGGCCCAGTGGCAACCTAGTGTGTGCACGCTTGCACGTGGATGCGTCTTGCGTCCCGCTGAGCTGGGCGCTGCGCGTCCTCACATTGACACCGGGCCGGGACAGAGGTCCACCTGGACGAGGCCCTCCCGGCGTGCTCCTGGCGAGCTGCACGCCGAAGGCCAGGGCTGAGCTGGCAGTGGGCTCACCCAGCACAGCCGTGCCTCTGGGGCCTCAGACTGGCCCGGAGGGCATGTGGAGCGGCGAGAACACGCAAGGACATTAATGGGATATGAGTGAAAATCGGCTTATCTGTCTCAGTCGCCGCGTCTCGAGGTCTCCAGAGCCACCTGGAGGGGTGGCTTCCACGTTGCCTGGTGCGGATGTAGGACATTGTCATCGCTGTACAGTCCGTGTGGACAGTGTGGCTTCTGGTTTCTGGAAGCTTTAAGAATGTGGGTCTCAACCAAACCGTATCTGTTGCCAAGGCACAGATCGCCATGGAAGGGCTCCTCGCTCAACCTGGGGGTGCTGGGACAGGGTGAGGGCCAGCATAGCTGCAGCCAAAGGCAGGGCCTCCAGCAAGCCCTTGTGGCAGGAAGGCTGCCCATTCTCCACCCCCAGTGCTCAGGACGGGGCCAGATAGCAGGGCTGTGTCTGCCGTGTCTCAGCTGGGCCTGTGCCAGGGCTCTGAGCAGATCTGTGCTGGCTCCCCCAACACCCCTGCCCTGATCTCTCTGGCCCCGGCTCCGAGCATGGGCTGCTCGGGCGGCTGGCTGCAGCCCTGGCCCTGCCCCATATGGGTGTTTCCGGGTCCCCTGGCAGGTGGGCCCTCCCCACTGACATCTCAGTGGAGAGAGGTGAAAGTGGGACTTACCCTCAAAGTTCCTTGTCCTGCTTGAGGCGGGGAAGGGGTCCATGGGGCCCAGGATCGCCCTGCCTCTCAGCGTCGGCTTCAGGAGAGGCCTCCAGTTCCAGGGCAGGTGATCCCACCCTCTGCTGCAGGGTGGGCAGGCCGGCTGAGGGCTGGCTCATGCGGTCCCTTCTGCCTTGTTTAAAGCAGTGTTGAAGCGGGCAGCCACCAAGAAGAGCCGCAGTGACCTGATCCACGCGGAGGAGGGAGAGGACCGGTTTGCAGAGCTCAGTGCTGTCGGTGAGCCCCTGGCTTCCCCCGGCACGGGGTTGGCATGCCCCCAGCTTCCTCCTATCCCCCAGGCCTCCGCCCTCTGGGGCCACCCTGCTTCCCCACTACCCACCCCACCCAGGGAGGCTGGTCCTGGCCACTCAGTGGCAGGAAGTCCAGTGCCCTCTGGTATGGCTTAGCTGCCGTCTGGGGGCCAGGCGTGTGCCAGGCTGTGTGCACGCTGCCTGGGGTTCATTACACCCCTTTGAGCTCATTCACTCCACATGCTTCGCTGGCTGCTGGCTGCTGGCTGCCCTCACCCAAGTGGATGTAGAACCTCGGGTTGGTCCCAGGGCTGGAGACTGGAGACAGGAAAGTTCTGGCCGTCTCTGTCCCAAGCCCCTGTCTTCCACTTTCTTGAGCCCTCAGCCACACTTCCTGCTTCTCAGACGGTCAAAGGAAAATTCTAGTCCGTTGATCATACAGAGCCGGTGCAGCTCCTTCCTCTCAGGGTGGTCCTCAAGTACCTGGCCTGTTCCCACCAAATGCCCTGTTCCTGGGACCAGCCCTGGCCTCCCCTGCAGCCATATGGGCAGGGGCTGGTGCCAGGCCAGACCCAGCCCTGACTGCCTCGCTCTCTGGCAGTCCACGAGCAGGCCTCCGTCAGAGCTGCTCCCGTCCTGTCACTCCATTTATGAGACAGGACGTTGAATAAAGGTTATTAGTGTGTCCCCCTCTGTCTGTCAGCTATCACCTGTCTGTCTGTCTGTATCCATCCTTTTGTGCTTTCCCCTTTTTTGTCCCCACTCAGGCCCAGCAAACCCATGTTGGTACCTTAGACTTTACCCACCTGTTTCTCCATGTTTGCCTCAGAACATGCACATGCATATAGACACACGTGTGTGTAGAGCTGTGGGGTCTTTGTATGTCAGAAACGATGTCATACAAACTTTTCTCATCAGTACCTTGTGGAAACCTCTCCCCACCAGCAGCCCAGGTCCAGTCCTCCAGGGAAACGGAGATGGTGTGGCATGGTGTGGACTTACTGATTCTTTTCAGCTGTTCCCCATTGATGGCCATTTGCTTTTAGGTTGTTTTTTTCTTTCCACCATGGAAAGTGCTGTAAAAAAACCCTGCTGTGCACACCTGTCCTTCCTTAGCTTCCTCTGTGGGTAGGTTCCTGGAGCAGGGCTGGGGCAGGGCCCGCACCTCCCGGGCAGCACAGGAGCACAGCCGGCCTCACCCCTGGAACCTGCAGCGACGTCCGCCAGGTTAAGGCCAGTTTGGTGATTCTAAAGGGGCCCTTCGTGGGGACTGTAATTCCTGTTTCACTCACTACTAGTGATTTTAATTTATGTGTTTCTTTCCCACTTGAATTTGGATTTTGGTGACTCTTCATATATCGTGTCCATTTTTCTATTGGGTTGTTTGTGTTGGCTAATTAGTAAGAGACTGATGTATGTTATAGACCTGAATTTCATTAGTTTTTAAAAATTTATCAGGTGTTACATTTAACTACTTCCCTCTCTTCCTATTTTACCTAGAGTCTTTGTTCTGATTTTGTGAAATGAATCGGAGACTTAAAAAAAAAAACTTTTTCTATGGCTTGGAATAATTTAAGTAACACCTAAATTACCTGTTCTTCAAAGGTGAAGTAAATGTGTAAACCCATCTAGAGGTAAGAAAGAAAAAGAACTTGGGCCAGTTTTATAAGTTGTACTTTAATATTAGGAAATCTTCCATTTTCTTGGCTTTCCAAACTCGTTTCTATAGAGCTTTGTGTCGTGGCCTCTCATAGCTCGTTTAATCTCTCCTGTGTTTGGTCATTTGTTTGTTTATTGACTCAACAGATATTTACTAAGTGTCAGTCATGTGCCAGTAACTCTCGGAGGCCCTGGAGTGCTGGCAGTTTAAATAGAGCAGCCGTAGGAGGCCTTGGGGAAAGGTGGCCTTTGAGTAAAGAGCTGAAGGGACCCTGGGGAAGAGAACATTCCAGACAAGTGGGAAGACCCTGAGGCAGGAAGGTGCCTGGCATATGTGGGGAGTGTCAAAGGGGCCAGTGTGGCCTGTGTGGCCGGGGGCAGCAGTAAGAGTGGAGATCTGGTTGGTGGGCGAGGAACCAGCAAGGACCTGACAGCCGGAGGGGTTTGTACAGGGAGACGTCCTCTGGCCCCGGCTGCCTGGCCGAGGAGTGAGGCAAGCACAGGAGGGGCGTAAGGGCAACTGTCTGGAGGCCACTGTGAAAATCCCACAGATGGTGGCCACGGGCCCGGAAAGTGGCTGGTGTCTGCATATGTCTTAAAGACAAGCCCTCAGGATTCGCTGATCAACTGGGCATGGGCGTGAGACACAATGAGGACAGCCCATGGGAGGCCTGGCGGGGCTGGCGAGGAGCGCCTGGCGTGGCCTGGTGGTCAGGTTGGGCAGATGGGGCTCGTCACCCGGGAAGGTGTGCTGACCGGGGGCAGCTCGGCCCGGCTGACTCTGCTTTGCCTTTTTCTGTTGCTGGTGTGTTGAGCTTTGCTCTCTGTGTGTTTTCTTGGTTTGGATTATGTAGGGTTAATATGTACTAATCATCATTTAAAATAAGCAGATTCTAGATTTCTTCCAGTTTTCTTTTCAATCATTACTTCTATCTTTCATCTTTATTAAGTGTCTTTATACTTTATTTTGATTTGTTTTATTCTTTTCTAATTTCTTAAAGCAGGTAACTTGTCCCTTTTTCTCTTCATTAACGAAGATGTTTGGGTCTGTTTCGCTCCGTTTGAGGCTTTGCTATGGCTCCTCCTTTCTGGGTTCAGAGAATAATTTATTCACTTTTCTCTTAGAGCCAAAGGTTATCTAGGTGTCTGCTTCTTAATTTATAAGTAGTTTTGGTAGTTGATCATCTTTTTTTTTTCCTCCTAATTTTATTGATAAATGAAAAATGTGGCCAGTAAATCTCTACACATAAAAGTCTTCAAAATCTATGCTGTGACTCATTAAAAAAGTTTCATTAACATGAGCGGAAAAGCGTAGGGCCTGTTTTGAGGAGTCATCGGGCCGCGTGTATACCTGTTAAAGTCAAGTCTGTTGGTTACAGCCTTGTTTTTCATCCACTGTGTCGGTGCAGTTCTGAGGGGGGTGCTGTGAACGCTCCCCCTTCATTTTACGCTTCTGACGTTTCTCTTGAATTTCCTTTTTCAAAACCTCACTGCAAGAGCACTTGCTGTGCGGTCCGCCTTCCTGAAATTTCATCGCACGATGACATTGGCCATAGGCGCAGTGGGGGCAGCTCGGCAGAGCTTGTGCATCTTACGGAATTGCAGCTGCACGTCTGTTTGTTGGCAAGTCCCCATGCCCCTCCCCTGGCCCTGGTGACCACCATCCCAGTGTTAGAGCTGGTGGATCTCACGACGGTCGCTACATCGTGTCAGTGGCGGGCCCTGTGAGGCTGGCTCATTGCACCGAGCATACTGTTCCCAAGGAGTGTCCCTGTTACTGCATATTGCAGACTTCCCTTCTTCTTTAAGGCTGAGTAGTGTCCCACGTATGGGTGGACCACGTGTTCTTTCCTGTTCATGTGTTGATGGACACTTAGGTTGTTCCCATGTCTTACCTGTGGGGAATCACGCTGCAGCGAGCGCAGGGAAGCAGATGCTGATTCGAGATCCTGCTCTCATTTCCTTTGGATGTGTGCCCACAAGTGGGATTGCTGGCTCACATGGTAGTCTCATTTTTAATTTTTGAGCAACGCCTGGCTGCACCCTTTTCCCTTCCCACCAGCAGCGCCAGGGGTTCCGATTCCTCCACATCCCTGCCAACACTCGTGGCCTTTGTTTTTGTGGAAACAGCCCCCCTGACAGGTGTGAGAAGGTAAAGCTCCTGGATTTTTATGTGCATTTCCACAAGGAAACTTCTGTTTCTAAAGGCTGTTGTTTGTGTATTTAGCCACAGTGTATTTTGGCAAGTACAGCATTCTGGTGGTTCTGGCTTCTTTATAAACCGGGCTTTTCAGCATCATACACACCGTGTTTCTGGCAGTCCCTGCGCTAACCGCCACGCCCTCCACCTGCCTTGCCAGTGCTGTGTCGCTTTGAGGTTGGTGCCTGTTGTCTGTGTTCCCCCTTTCGTCTTCAGCTCCTGTATCATTCTATGCATTTTAAATGTCCTAGTAAACAGTATTTAGCTGAGTTTGCTTTTTAAAAAAATGTTAACCCAGCCTGTGGTCTCTCCTTCTGAGCAGATGTGTCTGTTCAGTGTGGCGTGGAAGCCCCAGGCTGGGCTCCTTAGCCTTCCTGCTTGTCGATGCGTCGTCGCTGCTGTCTCTGCTCTGCGGCCTGTCGTCCCCTCTCCCGTTGTGACTTTTTGATCATTACTTTTCTGTTCCACAAATGGCTACTCGCCCTTCCCCGTGCTTATAATTAGAAACACACTTCCTTACTGTATTAGCGTTTTCCCTACCATCTTTACCACCAAGAAGACGCATTGCCTCCATAACTAGACTGCTCTGTTTCCCGCTACTCTGCCCCACTCCCAGCCCAGCAAGATGAGACCTGTGTGCTGTTTTCTCCACTCCTGGTTTGAGACTGTTGGTCGTTTTAGCTCCAGGCTGTTGTTGTTTATTTCGTTCCAGCCCCTGAGGTTGCCCCGGGTTGAGACCCTCCCTCGGCAGAACAGAGCTCAGGTTCTCTCTGCCCACGGCCCACCGCAGGCCGGCTCCTCCACTGCTTCCCGGGTCTGTCTTCTGGTTGCTCCCCACGACGGGCGCGGGCAGGAGACTGACCTCCCGGGTCCCGCCCGGGCTCCCGCGGTGGCCCCGCCCCCTGCTGTGCTCCAGTCCCTGCTGCAGAGGGGGCGCCCTCTGCCTCCGGGGGACCCCTGTCACGCCCCGGACTCTGCCCCTCTGTCCCCCTCCTCTCCATCTGGATACCTTCCTCCTTGCGCTGCACCCCCTGCATTTAAGCGTTGCTGTGGTTCAGCTTCTAGGCTCTTCCTCTGGATTTTCAGTCCTTACTTTCATTTGCTGAATGGTTTGGGGCTGTGCCTGTGTCCCTGGGACTCTGTGGCTCTGCCCCCTGGGTCCCTGGCAGAGCCCAGGGACTGATGAGCAGTTGTTGGCTCAGGACGGCTTGGGCTGCAGGGCTTGGAAGGAGGGAAGGAAGCCGGGCTTGGGTTTCCACGTGCCCAGCACTTGCTGGGTCCCCCGTGCTGTCCTCTACCCGTGCCAAGGGTGACTGTGCCCAGGCACGGGGCTTGCACATCTCCCACGAAGTCCTTCTGTCCTCTGTCATTTGTTCAAGTGGCTGGCTGAGCCCTAATGTGCCAGGTGCTGCATCGCCTTGCTTTGCCTGCACGGTCCCGTGAGGCGCAGGTTGCTCATCACCTGTTTTCAAGTGAGAGCTCTCCACGTGACACGGGCAAGGTCGCATGCCAGGGCAGGGACTTGCTGTTTAACACAGCTTCCCTCTGGGACCTGGCGCTGGCGGGCACAGCAGCTAAGGTGGAAGGGAGTGCACGCTGCTTGCCTGCACGCCCACCAGCCGCTGGTGGGGTCGCTGAGGGCAGGGGCAGCGCTGTGCTCCTGTGCTGTCTGGGCAGCTCAGGGCCCAGCACGACGTGAGCAGGCTTGTTGCAGGAGCACGTGTTAAGCAGGCTTACTTCCTCTCAGCATTACTAAAGTCTGTTATCCTTCACAGGTTAGTTTAATTGACTTCCCCCTAGCTTGAAGACACCGTATGTTTTTCTCAACATAAGCCCTTTTATTACAGAGAATATGCTGATTAAGTTAAGCCTGGTAAATGCAGAAAGCTGAGAAGAGCTGGTCCCCTCTCCCACGGTCCCACCAAAGATATAATTCTGGGTGGGATGCATTTCGCATTTGCTGTGGACTCCCCAGCTCTGGCCAGCACTGGGCTGAGTCGCTGTCCAGAGGCCACACGGGCACAGGCAGCTGCTTGCTGGGAGGCTGTCTGCAGGCACCAGTGTCCTGTCTCCAGAGGCCCAGGTCCAGCGTGTCCCAAGTCTGGAATGCCCTGCGGAATGCTGGCTGGGCTGTGTGTGTTCCCTGACCAGGTGGAGCCCGGCATTTCTGTCCTTTGTGCTGCCCTGGTCGAAAGGAAATGCCCAGCTCTCCTCCAGGGCCTGAGGGAGGCCCCTCGTGGGCGCCCACCCGTGTCATCCCCAGGAGCGGAGTGCGTGTTAGAGCGAAGCGTTACAGGCTGAGGGAGGGTACGTGGCTGTCTGCCTGTGGGCACAGGGGAGCAGGGGGAGGGCCAGGAGGCATGCGGGGCAGCACCCTGAAGCCTTTCTCATGGAGGGCTGGCTTGCTGGGGACAGTCCAGTCAGCCGGGCGGTGGCGGCCATGGTATCTCCCCTGGGAAATTTGCTGTTCGTCTCTCTGGCCATACGTGTGCACAGAGCGGCTTGCGTGAGTCACTTATTCTCTTTACCCTCCATCCTAGAGGGGCCTGGGTGGGTTCCTAGCTCTGTGGATCTGTGAGTGTGTGTCTGAGAGTGGGAGGCTTTCTCACAGTGAGCGTGGCCACGGTCTGGGCGTGTGCAGTGTGAGGGGGTCTGTTTCTGGGTGAGAAGTGGCGGGAGTTCTGAGCACGAGGGCTCCCTGGACGGGTCTGTGCATGGCACCACCAAGGTGTGGGCCCCTCCTGTCTGTACTGCTGCCCCAGGCCCTCTCCGACGGGCGAGCGGCTGTGTCTGGCTGTGTCCTTGGCACTTTGCAGGCCTCAGCAAAGCCGGTGGAGAGGTTTTGTCCAATGAGCCAGTTCTGACTGGTTGGCAGTGGCTGGGGCCTGGAAATGGGTTGGGAGCATGTGCCCTGGCCGGGCAGCTGTGGAGCAGGGTCTCAGGGTGTGGCTCGCATGTGGCATCCAGAGTACCAGGATCTTGCCATAAGGGCCCCATGGTCCTCTGGAGGGCTGGCTGATGGCCGCTGTCCTCTGGACCCTTCTTCCGTGACTGGGGCTGTGTGTGAAGCGTCTCCCTGCCTGACGCAGCTGCCAGAGGCCTCAGAAAGCACCAGCCCAATAGCACTTAGGGTGCCACTGAGAGTCTGGGGGTATACACACACATGTGCAAATACATAATACACATATGCCACACCCTAACTCGGGCCTGATGTCCAAGTCCAGATGCTCAGAGCTGACTGGACTTGAGCAGTGAGAGGCACACACATGCCCAGGCCCCTGTGCTCAACAGGAGAAACTGTGCCACAAGCTCAGACATGCTGCAGATGCAGCAGAGCCCCAGCGCCCATGAAGACTGCTCCTCGCTTGTCAGATGGCGTGAGGGGTGCAGTGGAGGTAGGACACAGGGCCTGTCCTCACAGAGCTGGTCTGAGAGTTGGGCACGGGACAGTCAACAGGCCAATATGGTTGCAGGTGGCGTGAGGTCCTGATTCCTGGGGCAAGGGGGTACTGAGGGACCTGTTGTGGACAGAGGGCCCAGAGAACAGTGCTTTGGTGGGGAGGAGGTGACACTGAAGCCCAGATGTGAAGCTGAGAAGGAGCCAGCCAAGGAGAGAGGCTGGCCATGGGATGCACTTCACACTCAGGTCAAGGTGTGGAGTGAGGTGGAGTGTGCCCGGGCTGGAGGAGGCCGTGGGCTTGAGGGGTGCATCGGCACCCACCCCTGGGACTGTGTTTAGGCTTTGTGGGCTGTACTCTTCGCACTGCTGGGCAGGCCACCACCGACAGATCAGGCGAGGACCTGGCTGTGTTCCCACCCAGAGAGCAGGTAGCCGTTGTTTGCTGTCCCCCAGTCAGAGGGAGGGTGGGCCACGTGTAGCATGACTCACAGGCAACATGGAGGGGTTGGAATGGCCTGGAACATGAAGGCTGCACTCGTGGAAGGTCCCAGTGTGCCAGGTCCCAGCCAGGTCTCCCTCCACAGCCCAGTGACCACAGAGACCCACCAAGGCTCCTGGTTCCCTCACTTGTGAACTGGGGTTGGGGTCAGGACCCACCGAGGGGGTGCAGGGTGATTAGCACAGGCCAACAGTGGTCCTGCCCATGTGCCCATCATCAGAACTGGGCCAGGTGTCTTTGGAGGTGTATTTATGGGGGCAATGCCTGTCTGGCACGTGTCCTCAGGGGCGTGTCTACAGAACGCATGTCAGTGGAGGGAGAGAATGTCCTGGGGCCCTCTGGTCCCTGCATGTCCTCAGTGAGCTCCTGTCCCCCCAGGGTCCCCCTTCGCCCGTGCCAGCCTCAAGAGCGGGAAGACGGAGAGCTCATCCTACTTCCGCAGGAAGGAGAAGATGCTCCGGTTCTTCATCCGGCGGGTGGTGAAGGCACAGAGCTTCTACTGGGCAGTGCTGTGTGTGGTGGCCCTGAACACGCTGTGTGTGGCCGTGGTGCACCACAACCAGCCGCGGCGGCTCACCACTGCGCTGTGTACGTAGCCACGGCCGGGCCTCCCCCACCTCCTCCCAGCCCCTTCTGGCTGCAGCCTGGAAACCCTGATCCATGTCCTTTTGCCTTGGAGTGCCCTGGGTGGGACCCCTGTCCTGGCCACCGTGCCCCATGGGCCCGGTCAGACCCCAGGCCCCATGCACCTGGGTCCCAGGAAGCCCAGCCTGCCTGGGTGGACCCTCCCCCATGTAATGTGGGCCTGGGGAGGAAGTTCTGGGGATGAAGAGGCACGAGCCAGGTCTGATGGACCCGTGTCCCACCCTGAAAGGGTGTTAGGCCCGTGGACTGGGCCGCAGCTCCTGCCCTGGACTCCTGAGGAGGAGTCCTGGCTCCCAGGGCTCCCCTGGACCCTCCTGGGCTCTTTTCTTTCTTTCTTTCTGACTGGTCGTATCTGGTTGGGGTCATGACCGGACAGCTGGCAGTCCTGTGCCCGTGAGCCTCAGGACAAGCCACTGGGCCCTGGCCACAGTTCCAGGTCGCTGGGCTGGCTGGGCTCCTTGTCCCTTAGGGGACTAAGGCTGACCTACCTGGACTGGCCCTTCATGCCCTAGGGCTCCGCGTGCCCTTGGTCTGTGTCTGGCTATTGACAATTTATGTCCTGTGCTCAGTCTCCTGGGTTCAGCCACACTCGCCCTGCCTGGGGCCTGGGGCTGATCCAGACCCCCCACGAACTTGCTCTCCCTGTGGGGGCCCTGTGTGCTTGAAGCCAGCTGGAGTGATCAGGCCTCCTCCAGAGAAGATCTGTCCTGGCCCCAGTCCTCCCCGCACCAGGCCCCACTGGACGCTAAGGCTGGACACCTCCTGGAGGGCTCCTGGGAGCCGCAGAGGCTGATGGCTCCACATATCACTTCCAAGTGTGGGTGGAGGGGGGACTCTAGACTCATTTCCCAAATGCGTTGAAATCTACTTTGCATGATGGGAGAGGCCAAAGGAGCAACTGAAATCCAAGCGGCCTGGGAGCCTCTCCCAGGTGGCCTGGCTCTGCTCCCCGGGGAGAGTGCAGGTGGGGGACAGTCGGGGCTTGAACTGCGCACTCTGGCCCCTAATCGGTGTGTCCTGGAGCCTGGGGTTCGTGTCTCAGGACTTAGCTTGGGACTGTCCGTACCTCCCGCGAGTCCCCAGGTGTAAGTTTCCGCCCCCAGCGGCCGATGGGGCCCAGGGCACAGGCTTCCTCCAGACCCAGCCAGCAGGCCAGCTGCTCACTGGGGCTTTCTGGCCAGGCTGTTCCTTCCTCGGAAGAAGCTGGGTGTCCAGTCCATCTTGTGGCTACTCTTTTCCTCTTGGGGACGTGCCACCTAAGTAGGGGTGGGGCAACCTGTATGGCCTGGTTGCTTCAGCAGGAGCACAGGCCTGGGAGTGCCCAGGCGTTGGCCAGCCCATAGGTATCCCTGGCCAGCAACCTTGCTGTCTTTTCTCTGGTTTCCTGGGAATTCCTGAGTATGCAGGCATTACCCAGGGAAAAGACTGGACAGAGAGCAGAGGTGCCGGGTCTGGACACCTCTGCTCAGTGCCTGGGGCTCTGTCCTGGGCAGCTGGTCTGGTGAGGGAGAGCCGGCCATGCAGGAGGCAGAGGTCAGAGGGGTCTTTGCCAGGACCGGCTTCCTTGGGACTCCCCGTGGGGCAGTGGCCTGAGGCTGGCTGGCCGTCAAGGACCTGCCCCCATCACAATGCCAGGGCCCCCAAGACCAGGTGTGGCTGCCGAGGGAGGGTGGGAGCGGCTGTGTGCTCCACGCACAGCTGGCTGTTGGCCTTATCTGCCGTGAGCCACTGGCCTCACAAGATGGACCTCCTGTCTGTCCTTCTGTCCCCACGGCACAGAGGCCCCTTGCATCCTCTGCTCCACCTTCACCTGTGCACTCCTGGAGGGAGGACCACTCCTCCTCCTAGGCCCTCTCACAGCGGCACCAGCAGTGCCAGCTGAATCTGTGCTTCCAGAGAGAATAAATGAGCGCCCTTTGCTGGCCTCGGAAGGGAGGCAGAGGATGCAGCTGAGGGGGTGCAGGGGTGCAGAGCCGGGGGATGCCCCTGTCGGCACGCCTTGCTCCAAAGGGGCCTCACCGAGCTCTGCTGCACCTGTTCCTCGAAGCCTTTCCCTTTGGTCCCTGGAAGCCGGGGTGTGTGGATGGCACAACCTCCCGGGTCTGGTGTTTAGCTGCAAGCCCCACCTCCCCTCTCTCCTGGGACCTGAACTCCATTTGCGGGGTGCCCAGGTGCAAGGCGGGCACCCCTAAGACCTCTGTGGAGGGGCTGTGGGCTCGGCTGGGAGTCATGGGTCTTCCGGGGCTGCTGCAGCCTCTCGGGCGGGGCTGGGGGCAGGCGCAGTCCCGCGCCCCGCGGCTGACTGGTCTGTGCAGTGGCCTGCGATGGGCCTGGCTGGGTTGGTGGGCATCACACACCGCTTTTAGCCTCCAGTGTCTCCAGGGAGGCTGCTGTGCCTGGTCATCGCTTACCCACACCTGGCTCGGGCGCCCTGCTGGATGTGGCTGGTTGGAGGTCAGGCTTGCTTTTGAGGTTTCCATGTACTCAGGACAGCGAAGGACAGCCCCCACCCAGAGGCCCCTCTGGGCTGCACAGACCATCATGTGTCTCTGAGCATGGTGCCCGGTGGGCACTGGGGCTAGTGTGTCTGCTCCTGCAAGGCCTGGACTCGAGTAGCTCTACCCCTGACAGCCTGGGGCCTTGCAGAGCCGCATGTGGAGGACAGCACGTGCAGGGTGCAGGGGGTGACGGGACGAGTGGCTCCCCCGGTCTGTTTTATCGGGAGGTGTTTGAGACCAGTCAGGCGTGGCCCTGGGAAGGCTGAACTGGGGCCTGCCTGTGGCTCCCCTACACTCACAGGCCCTCCGTGGGGGCTGTGCCCTGAGCTGCCTGCATCCCCGGCCCTTGCCGTTCCGGGTCAGAGGCCACAGCGCCTTCACCCACTTACTGTACAAGATAACAAGCTGATTCCAGGTCAGCATCTGGAAGAGCGTCAGGGACAACGGCCTTGTGCCGTCTGGGATTCCTGGTCAGCCGGTGGCGGAGCCGGCCGTGCTCCGCTGTCTGTGGCCCGTGGAGCTTCTCCACTGACTCTCCCTCCTTGCTCTGACCCTGCCTTCTCTCGGGCTGGGTAGGGTAGTGCCTGTGTGCCTGGAATTCCAAGAGCACACCAGGCTCCAGGGTGGTCCCCCTCTGGCCCTGTGGTCCTTGGAGGTCAGCATGGCCAGTGGCAGGACTTCTGGGCCAAGGCAGGCCCTGTGGCCGCCACCAGGGCCCGGCCTGCAGGAAGGTGAAGGTGCCCACAGAAGCCGCTGTGTGACCCACAGAGCATCGCTGCCTCCTGGGAGCTCGTGTGGGTGGGGCCTGGGGTTACTCAGGGGGCAGAGGTGCTCTCCGGTTAGTGGGGCGAGCCTCCGACAAGTGGAGACCAAACATGGAGCTGTGGGGCCCTGGGGAGGGTGTCAGGGATGTCCTCATGGGAACAGGTTCTGATGGAGAGGCTGGAGTCTCCACAGTGATCCGAGTGTGGGGAGGGGGCAACGCTGAAGGCAAAAGCATGGGTCAAGGCCGTCCAGTGTCTGCAGGGGCCTCCCCGGGGTTCCTGTGGCCCCAGAACCCCTCCTGAGCCCAGTCCTGGGCGCAGCCCTCCTGCCGAGCCTGTTTCCCCATCCCGCAGGCCCAGGGCATGCCCCACCGTCCACGCTGACCGGCATCTCTCTTCCTTCCCAGTCCCAGGTGGGGGCCCAGAGCTCAGGGGTCGAGCCCAGGCCTGGAGGGCTGAGCCCTGCAAAGGCCCGGAGATCTGTGGCCCTGCCGTCCGGGCCTGGCGGGAGGAGTGGCAAGCTGACCCCCCTCTTCTCCGGCTTCTCCTAGACTTTGCGGAGTTTGTTTTCCTGGGTCTCTTCCTCACAGAGATGTCCCTGAAGATGTATGGCCTGGGGCCCAGAAGCTACTTCCGGTCCTCCTTCAACTGCTTTGACTTCGGGGTGAGTGGCACCCCCCCCAGGGATGCTAGCTTGGGGTGCACGGGGTCCTGACTCTGGAGTTGCACTCAGCCCCCTCCCAGTGTAAGCTGGGGTCTGAGGACCAGGACCCAGGCAATAGAGGGCACAGGGTCCTGTGTGGCTCCGAAAGGCTGCCTGTGTACGGACAGAGCATCACAGCAGACGGGGCCCGTCCTGGTCAGGGGTGCTGGCCTTGGCTGCTCCCAGCCTGTGGGGCACTCCTCCTTTCCTCCCCTGATCCTGTCTGTAGAATCTCAAGGTCAGCTAAAAGCGCTGCGGCCCCTCCCTGCAGTGCAACAGTCGAGGTGTACTGCTGCCCATGGGGGGCTCAGTCTCTCCCCCAGGCAGCTCTGGCCCCTCGCAGTGTGGGCACCAGCACTCCCAGGGAGAGCTGACCGTCTGTGGTCCTGGGGGCGTGGTGCTTTGCGCCCTGCCCAGGGGCCGAGTTCTGACCCAAGCGGGCCCTGAATGAGAAGTGCAAGCTCACACCACAGGCACAACCCACATCCCTTGAGCCCCCTGTAGGTGGTGGGGCCCTGGACTGAGGGAGGTGAGGCCTCAGTTTAACGTTCCGTGCATCAGCACCCCAGCACCACGGGTGCAGCTCGGTGCCTGTGGCTGCTGAGTCCTCCCATGACTCGTTACAGACAAGCAACTGGAGGCGTTAGGTGATGGACCACAGCTGCCCAGCTTCCTAGCAGGGAGTCCTGGCCCCAGGACAGTGGTGTCACGCCACGCCGGGCTGCCCAGTCTCAGGGAAAGGAGGGACAGTGGCTGCTCCGAGGTGCTGCGGGAGCCCGCCCTTCCCAGCCTTTGCCTTCTAAGTTATGTGGGAAGGCGGCATCCATGTGGGCAGAGGGACCCCCAGACGGCGGGGAGGGGTTTCAGGGATACGTGATCTCAGAGGTGACATCCCGTCGTCTTTGTTGCACTCTGTTTGGGAGAAGTGAGTCTGTAGGTCCAGCTGTCCTCTGGGGCAGGAGCTTGCGAGGGGTGTGCACCATGCTGTGGGAACCATCTTAGAGGCCACATCGTGAACCACTGGGAATAAACTTTGGGCATTAATGGAAATAGGAGAGGTGCTCGGAGACTGACCTTAAGAGGAGAGTAAGTTTAGAAACTCCAGTGTCCAGGCCCAGGCAAACATCTGGGTGCTGTGTGGGTGCTGAGAGCTGTCAGGGTTGCCAAGAGCAGACTTGGCGCTCCTGTCCCGCTGGTGGTCCTGCTGGGGTGGAGCAGGTGCTCCTGGTGTATCGGGCTGTGGGCGGGATGTTGACACCCTCCAAATGGTGCGTTTGTGTTCAAGGCAGAGGGTGCACACGTCTGCATTTGGGGTTCCTCGTCCCTGGCCACCACCACCAGAGCAGAATGACCGCTGGTAGCTGGGGGTGGGGGACGCCTGCAGACATGTCACAAGGCCTCCGGCACAGTCACTATTTTCTCAGTGACTCACGAGAACACTGATGTCAAACTGAGGAGACTTACGTTGATGCAAAATGGGTGGAAAGAATGAAAACCCTGGCTAATGTGTAGGCCAAGCACAGTAAAACGGAACTTAAGAGTTTAATGCCCGATATTTGAGTTCCCTACACGAAGTGCGGAAGGTGAGTTAGAGGAAACAGGACTTAGCCACGTACACGAAGAGGATGTGGGCACCTGTGCTGTGCGCTAGGGAGCCCCATGAGGTGTGGTGGCTCAGGAGGTGCTGGGCCTGGGCCTCCTGGGTGTCCTGCCATGAGGAAAGGTGGTGAGGGTCTGCCGGGCACCAGCCCTGCTGCTCTGTCCTCTGAGTCCCTCACAGCAGATAATGACCAGGATGCCCTTTGCAGAGCCCATCTGTGGAACAGCTGGGAGCCACCAGCATGGGCAGTGCCTGGGATGACCCCGTGGGTGAAACAAAGGGACAGGCTCGCCACAGTCTGTTCGTGTTGTCCTGCGCTGGCTCCTGGTCATCAGGAGAACTCAAGACTCAGGCGCTGCATGAATGTGAATACCGAGCAGTGCGGGACCGGGGAACACTGCAGAGAAGTGGGCTGTGCCACTCTGTGAGCGCTGTCTAGTGCTCACGGCTGCCCGAGTGGTTCGTCCGGCCCCAGAGGTGTTTAGGAAGACGCTGGGGTTGCCTGGCCGCGATAAGGCCCAGGGGAGGCATCACACAAGGCGGCTTTAGGGTCTGTCGGGGTGACAGGTCTAACCGTGCTCTCTTTCTTTGCCCTCCTGGGATGTCGGGTGGGGTGGGAGGCAGGCCCTGGGACTCATGGGGCTGCAGCTCCCCAACTGCCGCCGGGACTCCATGCCAGGTGTGTACCTGCTATGCCTCGTTTGGCCTGGCCGCAGATGGGAAGTGGATGCTTGGGGAGGGAAGCGTGCGCACAGACATGCACACCACGTAAGAGTGTGTGTGCGGACCTGGCCTGCCCCCACTGCAGGTCATCGTGGGGAGCATCTTTGAAGTGGTCTGGGCTGCCATCAAGCCGGGAACATCCTTCGGAATCAGCGTGCTGCGGGCACTCCGGTTGCTGAGGATCTTCAAGGTCACAAAGTATGTCGTCCCTGGTTCCTGTGGGGGCAGTCGGGGTGCAGGCAACATGTGACTTGGCGGACACTGCACGCATGCCTCTCAGAATTCACGCTGCGGCTCTGCACTCAGCTGCCGGGGACTCTCCAGGGCTTCGGAGTGGGTCACACACAGAGGACGGGTATGACCAGCCTGCACCACGACCTCACCGTGACCCTGTTGGGGGCCATCTCATCCTGTGGTCATGCCCGGGGCCATGGTGCCAGCAGGATTTCTGGCTGGCTGGCTAGCTTGCCCCCTGGGGACCATACCCCCCCCTCTCCAAAACAGCATCCATCTTCTCACCTTCAATGGGTGACCTGCTGCAGTTAGCAGAGAAACACAAGTTCACAGATGGGAGTTGCCGTTTAGTCATCCTGCCCCGAACCTGCCCTGCCTGCGAGAGGCGGGGGGTGGTAGTGAGGGCATGAGGGGGTGAACGGGGGTGGCGGTGAGGGGGTGAGCGAGGGCCGTAGGGAGGGATCGACGTGTTGAGCGTGGTGCCGGCTGAGTCTCCCCTCCCTGCTGGTGTTGTGGTGACAGGGAGAGGTGAGCTGCTACACGTGCTCCTCTCTTACAAGTGGCCAGGGCTGCTCTGTGCCAGTGGGACCCAAGCTGCCATAGCCTCACCTGTCCTGAGTTTCTGAGGCTGCTGGGAGCCCGTACGTGTCGGCCTGCATGCACCAGTGTGGTGTCCATACAGCGTCCCTGGCAGCCTGGTTCAGTCACACCGCTGCAGGCCCTGGGCTCTAGGTCTCTTCAGTGGCCACCCAGAACCCACGGGTCTCCCCAGGGAAGGTGAAAATTCTACTGGTCTTTTCCGGTTCCTTTTAAATGCAAGCCTGAGGCCAGTTGAGGATCTGACGGTGTAACTGCAGAAGAGTCTGGGGCGGGTGTTCTGTCCAGCTTGGCCCACGGACATGGCTGGGCATTCTGTACTGTGTGCCTCTGTCACTTCTTGCCAGGTGCTGGCTCTAGGAGGTGGCTAGGGCTGCTTTCCTCTTGGCTTGGGGACATGGTGTTGTAGGGGGCCGTTTTCTTCTGGAAGGCAGGTGTCCCTGACCTGGACCCCTGTCCGTCCCGGGAGAAGGCTTTTCCAGTTTTCCAGCCCATCTCCCCTTAGTCCTCACACACGTGTAGGGGAGCCCCTGGACGGTAGTGGGCCCCCGCGGCCGGCACCAGGGACGTGTTAGGGCAAGTAAGGCCCAACGGCAGGGGGAGTGTGGGGAGACTGCCCCTTCCCCCATTCCAGGGTGGGAACAGCATGTGCAAAGCCACGGAAGCCTGTGGCGTGTCTCCTACAGGCTGGAGGGAAAGCCATGTTCTCTGGGCTCTGCTGGGTGACACCCCTCCAGAGACGGGGGTGGGAGGGGACCAGTCACCCAGGCAGCTGCTGGTGGAGCTGTCAGTCATCGGACCTCAGGGGGCCTAGGTGCCATATGGCCTGGGGGGAAAGGGGGACCCTCTTGGACTGTGGGACAGGCGGGTTGGGGGGCCGGCAGTACTGCACACCCACGCACGCCCCGGTGTCCCTGGCCTCGGGGGCAGGAGCTCCGTCCCAGGGTCACGCCCCAGCGCACGTTCAGCTCGGCCGAGGCTCTTTGTGTCGAGGGCCTGCTCGCTGTGGGCGTGGGTGTGTGTCCCGGGCACCTTCCTCCAGTCGCGGGCCCCACTCCCCACACCTGCTCGGCGTGGAGGACAAAGGCCAGGCAGAGGCCGGGGGTGAAGCTGGGACCATGCGGCCACCGAGGGGAGGGCCGTCGCTCTGCTGAGCAGGGCGGCAGGGAGCAGTTCGGAGGTGGGGTGGGTCCGGCCCTGGCCCCGTTGACTCTCTTGCCTCCGTGGGTCCCCCAGAAGCAGGGGGACGGGGGTCCCGGAGCTCCGGAGGAAGGCCCCGGCTTCCCGTCTTGGGGTGGGGGCCCCCGGGCTTCGGAAGGCCCCAGGAGTCCCAGGTGCGCGAGAGAGCGCCGTGCCCAGGGCCCAGACGCCCGCCCGCCCGACAGGTACTGGAGCTCTTTGCGGAACCTGGTGGTGTCCCTGCTCAACTCCATGAAGTCCATCGTCAGCCTGCTCTTCCTGCTCTTCCTGTTCATCGTGGTCTTCGCCCTGCTGGGCATGCAGCTGTTCGGGGGGCAGTAAGTGGGCCCCGGGGCGGGAGGGCCGGCGGGCAGGGCCCCGGGCAGTGGGGCGGCCTCGGCGGTCCTTCCCGCCTCCCGCCGAGGGCCTTCGAAGGGCCGGGGCGCCGACGCCAGCTCGCCCAGGTGCCTCACGGCTGCGTCTTCCCGGGGCCGCTTGTTTCCCACAGGTTCAACTTTCAAGATGAGACCCCGACAACCAACTTCGACACTTTCCCCGCTGCCATCCTCACTGTCTTCCAGGTACGCCCCGCCCCCGGCACGCCCCGCTCCGGTCTCAGCACGGGCGGTGTTACAGACCGAACGCGTCACAAAACAGGACGATGAGAATAGGCAGGTCCCCGGTGCGCGGGGCCCCGGTCCTCTGGGGCGCTGCCCCCCAGTGTGGGAGCTGGTCAGGAGCCGGATGCCTTCCTGCGGAGCGAGCATGCTCCTGGGGGGCCCAGCTGTTTGGCAGCCCCTGAGCTTCAAGCTGCCCACTCACCCCTTGGCCCCTGGGACTGGAACTTGGCTCTTTCCTGCTTTAGAGGAAAGCCAGGCGACAGAGCCCCCCCCAGGCTCCTCCCTCTGGTGCTCAGCGCCCTTCTGCGTCTGGAAAGCTTGCCCTGGGAAGCGTGATCTCTGAGCGCCTTGTGGTGCAGGTGGCCTCTGCCCTCTTGGAGGGTCCACTTGAGGGTCTGTGGGGGGCTGTGAGCCCCTAAGGGCCCCCATGACTGGCCTTGCCTGTGTGATGACGCCACACATGCATCTGTCCGTGGGCCTCTTTAGACACGTGCCTGAGAACGAGCAGGAGAGCAGCCGCGGTTTTGCCTGTCACTCACTGCAGCCCAGTGGGCCGTCTGTGCTCAGGCTAGAGCTCTGCTTGGCCCCCTGGCCTCCGGGGCTGCCGACCTGACCCCTGGCCACAGATGGGGCTCACGTGTGTGTAAGGAGAGGGTCCTTTGGACCCTACTCTCCTGAGGAAGGGAGCTGTCCAGCAGGCCTCTTCCCAGCCAGAGCAGATGGTTGGCAGCAGAGTCACCAGTTCCAGAGGTGTGCGCCCACAGGCCTCTCTGTCCCCTGGCTTGAAGCCCTGGCACCCCTCAGCCCTCCGTGGCAGCCCAGCAGGGCATCTTCTCAGGCGCCTCAGCCCCCACCTGTGAGGGTCTTAGGCTGTGCTCACCCCACTCCCTCCTGACCTGACCTTTGGGTCACTCTGCAGCTTCTCTCCTGCTCTCATTCCTAAGTGCCTGCATGCTTGCCACCATCTCTGCCTGACATGGGGGCTCTGCACCCACTCATGGTGACTTCCGAGCCTGCGTCTCCCCAAGGCTTTCGACACTGGGTGAAGGCGTCTATGCCCCGGGACCAGGGTGAGCAGCCTTCAGCCCAGGGCTTGGGCAGAGGAGGCCACAACCTGTCCTGATCAGCCTGGCCACAGAAAGGAGCTTTAGCCCTGTGGTCAGCCTACTGGGGTCTTGGACGTCAGGCCAGGGGGCTCAGCTGTGAATTCCAGACAGAGCTGCTAGAAGGGGTTTGTGGTGGTGGCCCTGGGGCTGGTGGGGCTGCCTTGATGGGTCTCAAGGGCCAGGACGAGAGGCTTTCCCAGATTTCCAAAGGAGGGGTGGTGTGATTGACAGTCATAACTGTGACTCGTTGTGTCTGTTGTGAGAAAGGGGCTGAATATGGTCAGTGGTGGTGGCATGAGAAGCCAGAAGGGGAGAAGCCAAAAGCCAGGAGGAAAAGATGGTTCTGACCTGAGATGTTCTGGTTTAGTCCCCCTCTGCTCTGAATACAGCAGTAAGATGAGGAAACTAAAAGGACCCAGCCAAGCAGAGAGCAGGGTCTGTGGGCTTGAGACGAGCAGTGCTAAGAGATGCACTACTGGGAGGGGGTGTGCTGGCACCACTTGGCTGGCCCATGCTGGGGAAGGTGTGCAGCTGGGAGCCGGTTGCTGAGAGCTGATCATGGCTGCAGGGGGCTGCAATCAGAAGGGCAGGCTGGTGGCCAGGCCTGACCATGACTCCTACAGGTGCTGCTTGGGGTTGGGGCACTGCCTGAGGCCCCATGTGGGGGCCCTGGCTCTGGATAGGGCTGGAGAGGTGCCAGGGAGGGCATGTGACCAGGGAGGAAAGAACTTCAGCATTGCTCACAGTGGACCTGCGGACCATCATGTGCTCTGATTTAAGGGCAGAAGCTGCCACAGCGTAGGGCCCACGACATGCAGCCACGGGGTGACCTCCCTCCTAAAGAAATGGGAACAGTGGAGCAAACACTGGTGACTTTGAGCTGAAGCTGCTGGGGATCACAAACAGCTGGAGGAGAAACACGCTACACAGAATTGGGGGACAAAGGCAGTGAGAGCCGAGAATAGTTAATGTGAAAAAGAGCTAAGTAGAAATCCTAGAAATGAGACACATTCCTACTTAAATAAAAAGTAAAGGGGGAGCTGTGTACCTGATGATCCAAGAGAGGAGGGCGACGTGGAGGCTGCGGGGGGCCCGTGGTGCCGCGCCCAGGCCACCTGGGAGAGTGTGCGCTCGGAGGGCTGAGCACAGTGAACAAAGGTGATTTCGGGCCGGGGCACACTGTGATGAGGGGAAATCATTATCTGTAGATGAGATATTTGTTTATTTAAATAAATAGAAACCACTAGTAGGAAGTCATTTAAAATCTTTGAAAGCTGTGAAGGACCTACACTCTGAAAACTACAAGACACTCATGAGAGAAATTAAAGAAGACACCAATAAATGGAAACACATCCCGTGCTCATGGATAGGAAGAATTACTATTGTCAAGATGGCCGTCCTGCCTAAAGCAATCTACAGATTCAATGCAATCCCTACCAAAATACCTACAGTATTCTTCAACGAACTAGAGAAAATAGTTCTAAAATTCATATGGAACCACAAAAGACCCCGAATAGCCAAAGCCATCCTGAGAAGGAAGAATAAAGTGGGAGGGATTGTGCTCCCCAACTTCAAGCTCTACTACAAAGCCACAGTAATCATGACAATTCGGTGCTGGCACAAGAACAGACCCACAGACCAGTGCAATAGACTAGAGAGCCCAGATATAAACCCAAACATATGTGGTCAGTTAATATATGATAATGGAGCCATGGACATACAACGGGGAAATGACAGCCTCTTCAACAGCTGGTGCTGGCAAAACCAGACAGCTACATGCAAAAGAGAATGAAACTGGATTAATGTCTAACTCCATACACAAAAGTAAACTCAAAATGGATCAAAGACCTGCATGTAAGTCATGAGACCATAAAACTCTTAGAAAAAAACATAGGCAAAAATCTCATGGACATAAATATGAGCAATTTCTTCATGAATGTATCTCCTAGGGCAAGGGAAACAAAATAAAAAATGAACAAGTGGGACTAATTCAAACTAAAAAACTTCTGTACAGCAAAGGACACCATCAGTAGGACAAAAAGACATCCTACAGTATGGGACAATATATTCACAAATGACATATCCGTTAAGGGGTTGACATCCAAATTATGTAAAGAGCTCACACACCTCAACAAACAAAAAGCAAATAAGCCAATTAAAAAATGAGCAGAGTCGCTGAACAGACACTTCTCCAAAGAAGAAGTTCAGATGGCCAACAGACACATGAAAAGATGCTCCGCATCGCTAATCATCAGAGAAATGCAAATTAAAACCACAATGAGATATCACCTCACACCAGTAAGGATCGCCACCATCCAAAAGACAAACAACAACAAATGTTGGCAAGGATGTGGAGAAAGGGGAACCCTCCTACACTGCTGGTGGGAATGCAAATTAGTTCAACCATCGTGGAAAGCAGTATGGAGGTTCCTCAAAAAGCTCAAAATAGAAATACCATTTGACCCAGGAATTCCACTTCTAGGAATTTACCCTAAGAATGCAGCAGCCCAGTTTGAAAAAGACAGATGCACCCCTATGTTTATCGCAGCACTATTTACAATAGTGAAGATATGGAAGCAACCTGTGTCCATCAGTAGATGAATAGATAAAGAGATGGTGCATATACACAATGGAATATCATTCAGCCATAAGAAAACAGATCCTACCATTTGCAACAACATGGATGGAGCTGGAGGGTATTATGCTCAGTGAAATAAGCCTGGCGGAGAAAGACAAGTACCAAATGATTTCACTCATCTGTGGAGCATAAGAACAAAGGAAAACTGAAGGAACAAAACAGCAGCAGAATCACAGAACCCAAGAATGGACTAACGGTTACCAAAGGGAAAAGGACTGGGGAGGATGGGTGGGAGGGGAGGGAGAAGGTGGAAAATGGGGCATTATGATTAGCACACATAATGTAGTGGGGGTGACATGGGGAAGGCAGTACAACACAGAGAAGAGAAGTAGTGATTCTACAGCATCTTACCACACCGATGGACAGCGACTGTAATGGGGCATGTGGGGGGGGTCTTGGTGAAGGGGGGAGTCTAGTAACCATAATGTTGCTCACGTAATTGTACATTAGCGATACCAAAATTAAAAAAAATCTTTGAAAGCTGAAGGATTGAGTCAGAGAAGACGTTACAGTGCATGTCACAAAGAAGTGGAGCTGAGCAGCGACGTCCCGACCCTGGGACAAAGCTGAGGAGCGCTTTGAGGGAAACATCTCCTTAAATGCAGTTATCAAAATAAATGGAAGACTGAAGTGACTGAGTTAAGTACTCATCTTCAAAGTATAGATGAAAGAATAATGGAGTGAACTGAAGAAATACTGAAACCAGGAGAAAATGACGTAAGAGCAAACACTGAGAAAACTAAAGCACCAAGATCATAAAATCCTAAAAACCTAGTTCTCAAGAAGACCAGGCAGTAGAGAACCTCCTAGCTGACCCATCGAGAAAAAAGCACAGATAAAAAGCATAGCCCGGGAGGGACATGTACCCACAGAGACGGAGAAACTCCTTAAATTCCCAAAGAATATTATGCCAACTTTATGCCAATAGGTTTGGAAACTTAGGTGAAACATGCACTTTTGTAGGAAAATATCAAATTAGTGCAAGAAGCAGTAAAAAAACTTGGATGATTTTATGACCATTAGAGGAGGGAATCCACAGTCAAAGCTCTCTTGCTGTCTCCCTGCACCCTGTTCTGGGCCAGTGGGCTATAAGGCGAGTTCGTCACACCTTCGAGGAGCGGGTAGTAGCTTACTCAGACCACTTCGAGGAGAAGAAATAATTTCCTGAGACTAATGCTGCCTCAGCACCACAGCCAGGCAAGGACAGTGTCGGGAAAGTGCCCACAACTGAGAGGACAGGCTCCCCAAGGCGCCGCATCTGCTTTGTCCGCTGTCCACTGGGCTCCTGAGTATTGCCTGGCACGCACAGCAGGCCCTCCTCCACATGTGGTTCAGTGGAGGCAGATGCACACACTCTGAAATAAAATATCAGAAAACCACATCCAACTGTGTGTAAAACTGGACCTCATGGCTGAACTGTGTTTATTCCAGTAATGCAAGAATTTGTTAAGGTAATTGCCCTAGGCTCTATGGTCAGAAGAGAAACACACGCACGTCAATAGCTGTACAAAGATAAAACACTGATACTATGATTTAGAAAAATGTTATGATAAGAATTGACTTAAAAAGAAAAGCAACCCGCAGCCAGGTGGCTGATAGCTAATAGGTACGGGTTTCTTTTTTAAGGGGATGAAAATGTTCTCAAATTGAGTGTGGTAATAGTTGCACATGTCTAAAAACCATTGAATTGCACTCTTTAAATGACTGAATTATAGGGTATGTGAGTCATACTTCAGTAAAGCACACACAGAGCAGGAACCGCAGACTCCAGGCAGATCAGAAACCTGATGTGGAAAACCAAGCCTTAAAATGATTTGAAGAAAATATAGGAAAATATCTTTATGACCTTGGGGTGGAGAAGACTTTCTTAAGTCAAGTGCAAAAAGCAGAATCCATAAAGGAAAAGATTGACATGTTTAACTACACGAAACTTTCTTGTCATACAAACATAAGTTAAAAACAAAGGTGACTAGAAAGTATTTCTGGTAGATATTGCTGAGAGTTAGTGTATACAAGAAGATGTAAGGAGGTCTCTCACAAGTTAGTAAGAAAAAGATGAGCCATCAGAAATGTGAGCCAAAGAGTTGAAAAAGCCGCCATATGGGGGGAGATCCTGATGGCCACTGGACACACGGGAAGACATCCACCTCCCTGGCTGACCTGTCACCCTGCCACAGGGGTGTCGGCAGTGGTGAGGCAGTGCCAAGGGTGGTGTGAGGGCAGCAGCCTATGCTGCTGGTGGGAATGCCCTTTGGAAATTTCACAGATGTGCGTGACCAACTTCCAGCAATTCCAGCTCTGGAGCGGAAGTGCATAGTCTGATGCCCTCCCATGCGTGTGGCATATTTTGTCTATAGACGTACATGCTATGGGGCATCGAACTGTAAAGACACGGATTCTCACCAGGTTCGTGATTGGGGCTGCCTGTTGGGGTGATCTCAGCAGTGAGACCTGATGCAAATATGACAAAATGTTGGCAATTTTCATTTTGAGTGGTGGACACTTGAATGTTATTTTAGCCTCTTGTACGTTTCCAAAATTAAAAGTAGAAAAGAGAGATGTGTTTCCTGATGGCACAGGGATTGCATTTAGCCACCCTCATAGCCTGGCCCCGCTGGCCAGGGGCAGCAGGAACCTGTGGCTGCCCTGTGGCTGTTCCCTGGGCCTGGAGCAGCTTGTGGCCCTTCTCTGAGCCTCGGCCTCCTCGGCTGCAAACAGGCCCCCAGGGTGCTGGCAGCTCAGGATCTGTCCCCGGGCGCGGCCTCACCTCTCCAGCCCCTTGCTGCTGCTCCGTTCTTGCCTCGCACAGCTTTTCTCCTGCTTGGCTCTCCCTTTCCGTTTTTGGCTGAAAACCTGGAGCATATTCATCCTTTGAGCCCTGACCCAGCTCAGCAGCCGTATCGTTCTGGAAGTTTTTCTGGAGGACCTGGGCCACCTTGACCTCCAGAAACATCTAAACACTGGGTGCGTGTGTGCCCATGGGCTGTTGGGACACAGCTACGTCCTGACCATGAGTGTGCAAGTGGCCGTGCCGGCGTGGCCTGCGGTCTCTCCCTCCACAGATCCTGACCGGAGAGGACTGGAACGCGGTGATGTATCACGGGATCGAGTCACAGGGCGGAGTCAGCAAAGGCATGTTCTCATCCTTTTACTTCATCGTCCTCACGCTGTTCGGGAATTGTATCCTTCTGCGGGGCTGCGGAGCCCGGTGTCTGGTGCCGGCTCAGGGTCTGCCTGTCCCTCTCCTCCTTCAGGAGGAGTGGGGGGCCTGCTGGCCTTCCTAAGAGGCGCCTCCATGCAGTGTGGACCATGGAGCCCCTCTCGTGGGAGAACTGGCCAAGTCCAGGGGCGACCGCTCCAGTCGGCCTGAGCCAGGGACCCAGCGGCTGTGGGGGCTCAGGTCGATGGAGGACGGCCACCACGGGGTGTGGGAGGGGGTGGCGTCAGTGGGGGGCTCAGGGAGGATCTGCGGGAAGACATGGGCTGTGGGCACTGAAGGCAGCTGGTGGGCTGGGCCTTCTTTCACTTTGGTTCAACAATTAAGTTTTGGCATTGGTCTTTTCAGAAACCTTCCCTTGCTGAGAATGTAGTGCCTGCAGAGACGGGCAAAGAAAGGTTTTCTGTGGAGGATGCCAGGCGGGATTCGGGGCCTGGCGTGGGAGGGTGGGTCTGTGGAGTCAAGGGAGGCCCAGCAGCAGGCGGCGGTTCTGCCACGGGGGAAAGGGAGGCCGCAGGGTGAGTGGTGCTGGCTCATGAGTGCAGGGGAGGCCCCATCGCTGAGGAGGTGTGGCTCCGGCTCCCAAACCCATCCACCTGTCAGAGTGCCCCGGGGGTGGGTGAAGCCCAGATCCCCACCCACAAATGTGCGCTCAGGTGGGCTCCCTGGGTGCAGGTGCTGCCGGCCTGGGGACCTCACTTTGTGGAGTGCTGTGGTGGACCCTCAGTAGGGAAGGTCAGAGCTGGAGACGAGCACCCCCCTCTCCCCTCACACACCCCATCTGACCCTCTGCGTTCCAGACCTTGTTCCCCTTTGCTCTGTGTGCCCCCTTCCCCTCCGCCTGTCTGTTCTGCCGCAGCCCCTGGCAGGGATGGCAGCATTTCTCAGCCCGAGTGGCGTTGCAGCTCGGGCCCCAGCCCATGGTGGGGCATCTGGCCCCCTCCGGAGGCTGAGCAGGAGGCCCAGGGAGGGAGAGCAGGGGGCCTGCGTTTGGCTTGCTGAGCAGATGGGTGGGGCCTGGGGTGGTGTGGGAGAAGACCAGGTGGTCAGAGAAGGGAGAAGGCTGCAGCACTGGCCTCAGGTGGTGGAGCGGGGCAGCTGCGGTCCTGAAGGAGGCCCCTGGGCCCTCAGGCGGAGCCGGGCCGCTCTCTCCACGGCTGATTCTGACCGTGCGAGTCAGGCTCCCCATCCTGTCCTGTTGGAGCCGCTCCTGCCACACCTGTGTGTCCCCCTGGCTGGGCCCTGAGGGCACAGCCCTAGTACTGCTCTTAGGGCATGGAAGGCCTCTGAAGGTGTCCATGGCCGAGGTTAGTGTCAGAAGGTGGCAGTGCAGCCTTGGTGTCTGGCCCTGTGGGCCCTGCTGGAGCCCTGAGCAGTCTTGTCTGCAGGATGTCGGCCCCCCTGAGGCCTGGCAGGGGCCTGACCACCAAGGCTCATGCCGTTGGCCTCCTACAGAGTCAGCTGCCGGGCAGCTGCGGCCTGGGTCGGGGAGTTGCGTCCCAGGCGTGTGGTGACGGGGCCCAGCCACATACACAGGCTCTGACTGCAGGAGTGGCCATATCCGTGGAGCCAGAGAATGAGACGGCAAGGGGGCCTGGGTCTGCAGAGCGGTGCCGAGCACAGTGTGGGGCCGGGGCGGCCGCTCCTGGGGAGGTTTGAGGCCCCGGCAAGCCGCCTACCCTGGGGCCTAGCAGCGCCTTCTCCTGGGGCTCCCAGGGGCCCAGAGGGATGCAGTGTTCCAGGCCTCATACTGGGCACCCGGTGCCGTCTGCCACCAGCATGGCCCCCCGGCCTGTAGGAGGAGGACGGCTGGAGGGAGAAGATCCCTGGGCTTTAGGAGAGGAAGGATGAGGACAAAGTCAGCAGGTGTCCGAGGGACTTGCCCCGGGGCTGGGGTGCTAAAGGCGCCGGTCACAGTGGGTCTGCGTGCTCTCGGTCTGTCTGGGATGCCTCCTGTCACAGGACCTGGGGGTGACAGAGCCTGTGTTGCAGCCTATGAGAGCAGGTGTTTCTTGGGAGGTGTTTCATGCTGGCAGAACTGGGGAATGGTGGGGCTGAACCAGGCAGTCCATGTGCCTCCCCAGGAGGGAAAAGCAAATTGACCCAGCGTGGCCTGTGAGCTTGTGCCTGGAAAGCCGGCCCTGGAGAGCTGGGGGAGGGGATGGGTTCTGTGGGCGTGAGGGGAGGCAGTGACTGGAAGTCGAGGGAAGGAGTGTTGGTTGGAGGCCAGAGGGCCACAGGGCTGGGCTGGGGTGCCTCTGGGGATAACAGTGGCCATTCTGGGGGCATGGGGGCCCCTGCTTTCCGTGGGGGAAGCCGTGGTATAGCTATGTGGGAGGGTGGAATCAGAAGGGCTCCCTTCCTTAGCTGCAGCCGACCAGACACCCTGCTGAACGTCTTCCTGGCCATCGCCGTGGACAACCTGGCCAACGCTCAGGAGCTGACCAAGGTGCGGAGGTGGGGAAGGGTGCAGGCCAGGTCGCTCTCCATGGGGCCAGAGAGCTGTGAGGGGGGGCCAGCCCCGGGGGAAGACCTGTGTGACCACGGTCCAGGGGTCTCAAGTCCTGGGTAGGAAGAAGCCGGGCTGCTGCTCAGGGGTGGGGGATGTCCCTGGGGAAGCACGGAACCGCTGGGCCAGGAAGGCAGATGACCACAGGGCAGCTCCTGGAGAAGCCAGGCCCGGGGACGATGGCCAGAGAGGCTGGTGGGCAGGAGATGCTCCTCGGGGGTGCAGCTGGACAGACCTGAGGAGCAGGGCCCTGAGGCGGCCAGGAGACGCATCGGTGTGGCTGTGTGCAGTGAGAGGCTGTCCCTCCGGCAAGAGGGGCACATGTGGTGGGCTTTACGGTACATCCAGCTCTGAAGACCCTGAAGAGCAGTGAGGGGCTCCCCTGCTTATCCCTAGGAGTTGAGGGGGGTCCCCTACTTTTTCCTGGGTGGTGAAGCTCCCTGTGCTCACCCCTAGGAGTTGAGGGGCTCCTGCTCATCTCTGGAAGGCAAGGGGCCTCTGTTTGTCCCTGGGAGGCAAGAGGGGCCCCTGTTCATCCTTAGGAGTTGAGGGGTCCTTGCCCATCCCTTGAAGGTGAGGGGTCCCCTGCTTGTCCCTGGGAGGTGAGGGACCCCCTGCTTGTCCCTGGGTGGTGCTGGGCCTGGCATGTGCCTGGAGGAGCATTTGGGGTCCTCTCATCGACTCGTCTGTGCCTCCACAGGACAGCTGCTTCTCCAGGCTGCACCCAGTGGTTGCCACTTAGCATTCATCCCTCATCCCTGAGCGTGGTGGGGGTGTGGTCACACTGCTTCCCTGTGGCTTCCCTCCATGCGGCAGCCCCTGCCTGGGCACCTTCCGTCCCAGGGCCTGGGCTTGTGTGTGGTGGCCCAGCTCACCAGGCAGAGAGCGTTACCTCCTGGTCAGGCCCCCCTTTGTAGACACCCCGTGTGCTTGTTCTGAATGCTGTGTGTGCACCTGTGTGCGGGCGTCTGTGTGCTCTGCCCCCGTCCTGACAACCCCGTGTGTGTCTGATGCAGTCAGTGCCCCAGACCCCCAGCTCTGTGCCTTGGTGAGGCCGAGCTTTTCGTGGGCCTTCCCTGTGGGACATCCTGTACCTCTACGGGCATCAGGGTCCACAGGCTGCCCCACTGCGCCCTGGGAGTGGGGGGCCCCTGCAGTGCCTCAGGCTTTTGCCCACCTTCCTCCTCCCCTGCCCCAGGCCTGGCTGGTTGGAGCCTGTGGGTCTAGACCCGTCCCATGCCCTGGCGAGGATGTGGGAGTCCCCCTGGCCTGCTGTTCCTGTTGTCAGTGGGGCCAGCCCCTGGCTGGGCTCCTGGCCTGGCACCCTGTGTTCCCAAAGAGCACTGTCTGGTGTCAGGGTTTCTGGGACCCTGGGAACTGGGGTGGCCGTAGCCTCATTGGTGGGGAAGAAGCCTGAGCCCCACGTTCTCCCCATCTCTGCAGGCGCTTCTGTAGGCGAAGGTGCAGGGTGTCCTGGGCCATGTCTCCACACCCAGACACCCTGGCTCTTTGGGGATAACTGCCCCTATTCATGCTTCCCTTTTTTTGGAGTTGGGGCATCTGTCTTGTTAGGCTGTGGAGCATTATCTGGGCTGGCTCAGAGCCCCAAAGGGGGCACTTGACCCCTCCCTTCATATTCCCACAGATACGATGTAGAATCATTTATTATTTGAAGTAGAAATAAACACAAGTTGAGTTTGTTTGTAGAGCACCCTTTGGAGTGCTTGGAGGGACCCCTCCAACCCCCGAGGGCATTATGTAAACACACCCACAGCTCAGGGAGGGACCTTGGTGGGCAGGGCTGGGGTGGGACTGGCTGTGCCTCCCCTCCAGGGCCTGGAGGGCTCTCTGTGGTGGAAAGTCTGCAGGGAGCTAACAGGGACTTAGTTTTTGCCATTATTGGGCCTGTAAAAGCAGATTCCAGGACATCTGGGGACAAGTTGGGAATGTCAGCTCTCAGGGGAGCCGAGTGGCCTGGGATTGGGGTCTTTGGGGGAAGTAAGGGTGGTCCCAGCAGTCTGTCTGGATGACATGGAGGCCTTGGTTTCCCTCCCAGGGTCCAGGAACTCAGCCTAGAGCTAATTTTCCAGGCCCCAGGAGCAGAGCCTTGTGACCTGAAATGCAGATGTCCACTCCTCTCCCCATTGAGGGGGCAGAGGGGCATCAGGTCTTTGCACACATCTGCGCTCATGAGCACACGCTGGCCCGGGGTCAGAGAGCCGTGCAGGCCCTCTCCAGGAACCCAGTGGTGATGGGCACATGGCCAGGCGCTGCGGTCCTCAGGGGGTCCAGGGAGGCAGAGGGGATTCATTCGCACCTGGGACAGGTGGGCACAGGCGCTTCCACGGGTCCAGGTGGAAAAGCTCAAAGGCTGTGAGGTGGCTGTGCTGAACACACTCTTGGTGATGGCCCCCAAAGTGGCCCTGGCTGGGACCCTGGGCTCAGTGTGGAGCCTGCTCACGGCTCTGCGGCAGAGGGCAGAGGCTGACATGGCCCAGGTTGGCAGGTGCTCCTGGCAGTGTGGGAGGAAGGTGGGAACCAAAGGGGGATGGGCTTGCACTTGGCAGAGTCTGAGGTGCTGTAGAGCCAGACAGATGCCTAGGCAGTGGCTGGGTCCCTGGGGCTGGACCCCAGAGTGGGGTCAGGGGGCAAGCACAGGTGTGGGGCCGTCACCCCGAGCAGCAGGCATGGGGCGGGGGTTGCTAAGGCTGCCACAGACTGGTGTGGGATCGTGCTCGGTGCAAGAGCCGGATACCTGGCCCCACAGGTTCCAAGGGCAGGAAGGGCTCGGGATCGGGAGAAGAGCCGATGGAGGCTGCATGTGTTTCTGTCTTCAAACAGGATGAGGAGGAGATGGAAGAAGCAGCCAATCAGAAGCTTGCTCTGCAAAAGGCCAAAGAAGTAGCTGAAGTCAGCCCCATGTCTGCTGCAAACATCTCCATCGCGGCGTAAGGCTCCGGGGTGGATCGTGGGATGGCGGCGGGGCCAGATGGGGTCTCGAGCTGGGCCCTCCGGAGGCTCCCCCAGAGGGCCGCTGGCCTTGGCTGGAGGTGGTCAGGACACAGACCCGCCCCGGCGCTCCCCTCTCCTGCGGGGAGCTTTGAGCAAAGGGCCCCCTCGGGAAAGCCTCTGGGCTTCTCCCGGCTCGAGGAGGAACACGAGTGGCCCTCACGTGGGCGGGAGTGGCTCTGCTGGGGGCGTCTACCCCCTCAGGGTCTCGCGTGGCTCCACAGTGTGCCCGGGGCAAAGCCTGGGAGTTGGGTAAGGGGTCAGTTGTCTGTATACGTAGCTTTTCAGGAATGTATTTTGAGCCAGAAGACCCAAGGTGGTGCCTCAGTGGCCCCACAGTCTTCATGGTTTCAAAAATGTCTTCAAGTATTTGGTACTGGGACAGGGGTCAAAGGAAAGCCTCTAGGATGGGTGAGCCAGCGCTTCTGTGGGGGGCTGGTCACCCCCACGTTCAGCCCAGCCTCAAGGCGCTTCAGAGTGGGACAGAGCTCCTGGCTCGGGAGGCGGCAAGGGAGCGGGCACCGTGGCCTGGCCACAGGGTGCCCGTGACGGCCCAGAGGAGCTGAGCACCTTGCCTTCTGGCCGCACGGAGTCCACCCTTGAGCTGCCGGCTCTGTTTTGGCTGGGCCCCCACTCTACCCCACCTCCCATGTCCTCTGCGACCTGGGCCCCTCGCTTCGTACTGGCCTCCCTCTTCTGGGCGCTGTGGTTGCAGGACCAGGACGAGCCCCTGGTGACCTGGGCTGACGTGCCAAGCTGCTGTGTTCGCTGGCACATGACAGGGCCAGGCCTGAGTGTGCATGTGCGAGCATCCTAGCGGCCTCATTCTTGCCCGGCCCTCACCAAGGTGATGGCCTGTTTTCTAGGGAGGCATTTGCAGAAGGCCTGTCTCTAAGCCAGGCAGAAAGTGCTGGCCTTTGGGGAGAAGATGCCAAAGGACGTTACAGGCCTCTGTGGCCCAGCCAGGAGTGCAGGGGGCCTGCACAGAGCCAGGCAGGACATAGCAGTCCTCACTCAGATGGCTGCGGGGGCTGGGTGTTCAGGTGTCTCCGTGTTTGGTTGTCTGGCTGATGCAGTGGCTTGCGCTGTTCATCCTGGGCCTGCTGAGTGGAGGCCGCTTCACCCAGCAGGCCCCTCACGGCCCCTTTTCGTGGGCTCCACGAGCTGCTGGAGATCTGCTGTGGGGAGGGTGGTGGTGAGCCGTGCGGGCTTTCTGTGTGGTGTTTACCTTCTCTGCTGTTCCTGGTTGGGGGGGTGCTTCCCCTGGGCCCTGCTGGCTGCTGGGATCATCCCTCCTCAGGGGCACCCACTCCCTGCTGAGACCTCAGAGCGCAGGGTGCTGGGGCCCTCCGAACAGCTGCCGAGAGCATGCCAGGCCACCACCAGCCAGGTGTAGAGCCTTCCTGCGCCACCTTGTCCCCAGGTGGGGGTGCTGCTGTGTGGGAACAAGGCTCTAGCCTGGCATCCCTGGGCCTGGGGTGCTCAGGACATCAGCTATTGGCCTTGTCACCTCCCCTTCATTTCTTCTGAGAATGGGGCTGCTGGGGACGCATAGGTGCTCTGCTGACAGCCTGCTCATCCGTGCCACAGCCAGCCTGAGGCATTGGGCATTGGTGGCCCCTGTGTCCCCCACTTTGGGGCCCACTGTGGTCCTGCAGGCTCTCCTGGGTGTAGCTCCACGCTGTGTCCTCTGCGGCATGTCCTCAGCCCACCTGTCGGACACGGCAGCCAGCCCGATGTGGTCATCAGGGACTGTGCTGAACGGGGCTGGGCCCCAGGCACGCGTGGGTGGTGGAGAGGCAGCCGAGTGGTTGTTTGCCTTCCTGTGTCGCGCTGAGCCCGAGACTGGGAACCGCTCAGAGCTTCTGGTGCCTGTGCCGGTTGTGGGCCCCTCCCGACTGCCCGCTGCTGAGGGTGGCCGGGGGCTGCTGTGGAGGGGCTCAAACTCTGCGTTGGAGAGGTTGGTGGGCGCCTGTGCAGCTGGGAGCCCGTGCCCCAGGGGCAGGGCCCTGGCTAGAATCCTACCTCGTGAGTGTGCTGGGGGCTTGAGGTCACCTGGGGCTCAGTGTCTTTGGCTTCAGGTGATGCCACTAAGGCCACTGGAAGGGGCGGTCACTGAGGGCCACATGGCCTGTCACCAGCTACCTTACCCTGGCTGCTGAATGCTGGCTCTCACACTCACGCACACTGAGATGTATACACTCACACCCTCACAGAGCTCATAATCACATATGTTCATACACATTCACATGCACACTCAGACATGCTTACACTCACTGGGATACTCACACACTCACATACCTATTCACAAGCTATTCAGTCACACACCCTGATTTGCACACTCTGTCTTGCACACACAAGCCTGTTTGCACACAGGTCCTGCAGGTAGGTGAGTTGCTCTGAGCTCCTCACAAGCGCATGTGGACTTGGCCTGGAAAAGGAGCTGCCCCTGGGGAAAGCCGCCTTGAAGGGCTGTGAAGACCCCTCTGGTTTCTCTCTGTTGGTCTGGAAAGCTTCCCGAAATCACTTGGACGTGGTTGAGTCTCACCCCAGGGAACCTGCCTGCCCTGGGGAGGGTCATGGTGAGGGGGAGGCACCTGCCTTAGAGCCTAGGGAGACGAGCGGCCCGGTGGGCTGGAAGCAGAGCGGGGTGGTCAGGCAGCAGGACCCAGGTGAAGTGCAGCATTTGGGGCCTCCTGCGTTAGCCACTCTGCTCCTCTTGAGCTCAGGCGACCGACCATGCGGGTCATCCGACTCTGCTGGTGTGGGGCGCCTGATATGGCCAGGGTGGCGTTCAGGGCTGTGGGACAAGTGGTGCCAGCTGTCCCTCACCCCCTGCTCTCCCTGGGGCCTCATGTGCCATGCTTCGGCAGATGGACCCCGGTTGCCCCCTCGTCCCCCAGCTCCGGTGGGGCTCGCTGTGCTCTCTGGAGCCACGCCTTCTGCTGGTCACTCTCTTCCTCGACTTCTCTTTTACCCAAGGTCTCCCACCGGGCACCGTTCTGATGGGCGTGTCCCTGCTGCCCGCCCAGATGTACACTGCAGCCTGTGCCCGACTCAGTGCAGCTCACACGTGCCCTGGCGTCTCTTGGAGCCCTCTCTGGTTTTCTCACTTTTGTTTGTTTTGTCTTTTGCATGTGCAGTTTTGTAAAGCACACTCGAGGTGCTGTGTCTCGCGGCTCATCTGTCTCCAGCGTAAACTCACCGTGAGTCACCTGCTCCGATACCACCTGTGGCATACACCTCCCCCCGCAAGTGCCTTCCACCTCTGAGCGCGTGCCTCAGGGCAGCTCCAGGAGAGCCTTCTGCAGCTGGCAGGGGACGCGGGCCTGGTTCCTGATGTCCCCACGCCCTGTTCGTGTTCGTGGGCATCCTCCTCCCATCCCTTCTGGTCTCCGTCTGTCCCCTTGCCTGCTGTCTGTCTGTGTGCTGTCACTCAGGTGTCCTGAGCCCCACTGGGGGCTCTCTCCGAGTGGTTCCTGTGAGGTAGAGTGTTACTGGGCCATTCATGGGGGCCTGCTGCCCCCTCCTCTCCTTACCTGGGAGGGGACGCGTCTGTGACCCTCAGGAGTCCTCATTCTGGCACGAGCAGAGCTGCTCTGCAGCCGTAAGACTTGCACTGGACTGGCAGAGCCCTGGAAACCCCATGTGGCCCAGTGGTGGTGGCCCCAGTCTGACTGGGGAAGTGGTCCTGGGAGGCTTGTCCCAGAAGCTTCCTCTTGAGGGTCCTGCTTGGCCAGTGCAGCACTGGGCTTGGTGTGCCCATGGGCACCTGGAGCTGCTGGCTGGTGGGGACCCTGATGTTCCGTGGGAGGAGAAGGCTGGATCTGACCAATCAGTAGGGTGGAATTGATACGATGTGACATAGGTGTCACCCTGGCACCGCCTCATGCCGTCAGCAGCTGTGGGTAGCTGGCCTTCTCAGCCCAGAGACCTCAAGGCTATGCACAGAGCCTTCTTTTTGAGGTCTGCAGACAGCTTCAGTGCCTGGTGGGGTGTGGGTGAGCCGGGCTGCAAGCTGGGACTGTGGCCCTGGGCGTGGCTCCTGCCTGTGGCACCTGACCGTCCTTTCCTATGAGGACTTTGCCTGGGTCGGTCCCCAGTTCGTGCCATAGGCCAGAGAGTGGCCCCACCCCGGCTCTGCATTCTCGTGCTGCTTGTGGTCTCTGTGGAGGGGCACAGAGTGCGGGACCAGTGCTGGCCACACGGCTCTACGTGCCAGACAGAGCAAGGAGAGAGGGGCGGCCTGGTAGAGTCAGACCGACTCAGACCCCAGGGGGAGAAGCACGGTGCACGTCCTCAGAGGCTCCCCCAGAGAGGAGGCTGGTGGCCCTGCTGAGCTGGCAGCCGCAGGTGGCACAGGGCCCGGTGAGGCAGAACCAGCCGAGGCCGGCCAGGCAGGGCCGGTGAGGCCCCGTGACACAGCCGCTCAGGCCCTGCGCCCCTGGGGAGTGACAAGGGGAGTCTGCCAGCTCCACGGCAGCCTCTCCCATGAACTTCAGCTGGGTGGGAAGTAAGGAGCTGTACCCGAGGGCAAAGCCATGCTGTTGGGAGCCCCCCACTCGAGCTACTGCCCCCACTGTCTTTATCGCCTGTCTGTTCTGACAGAGATCTTGTCCCCAAGACTGCACCTGAGCAGGCCACCTACCACTCTGCCAAACAAACAGCTCAGAGTCCAGGCCCATCTCTGGCTGCTGGACTTATTGGGAGGCCTGAGGCAGTGACCAGCCATCACCCCCCCCCCGGAAGCCTGCAGCTGGGGTGCACCCCTCACGGTTGTCCCCCTGTTTGTACAGTTCAGCATTGTTCAGAGCTGGGCCCTTTGCTTTGGTGCTAGCTGGAGATGGGTGGAGCCCTTGTGGCTCTAGGTTGAAGCCAAAGAAAGAGAAGGTGGGTCGGTCGCTAGGTGTCTGCGGGAGTGGGGCAGCACAGCTCCCATGTGCCTGAGGAGGCAGGTCAGGGCCCGAGTGGCAGTCAGAGGGGTGGGTCAGCAGGCTGCCAGAGCGGCCAGCGAGGTCCTCCACACATTCTGCCTGGCCCTGTCTGGGCTCCCCAGGGAGGGGCAGACACTATGTTTCCGTACTTCCAGGGCACTGCCCCAGAACATGGCTCCCCATGCCGGAGTCTGGCCCTCTCTCCCAAGGGGCCAGGGTTCACCGTCTATAAACTTTGTCCAGGCCAGCCGCAGGACCAGGCTTTTCCCACGCGGGGCCACCTCTGCCTCTGCAGGTCAGCGTGGTGCTCGGCAGCCCCTGGCCTGGAGCTGGGCTGGGCTGAGGTCTCAGTGCCACTGGCCTGGTCAAGGCTGTAGATCTTTAGATACTGACTCCTTTCTGCCCTTGCATGCGTCTGACCCCGGCTCCGTCAGTAACTTACCATGGGACCCTCTGTGAGTCACACCCTTTGGCCTCAGTGTCCTCATCTGTGAAGTGATTTTGAGACCTGTATGAGCTGGGCACTGGAGCCCAAGCACTTACACGGTGGCCACTGGTGGACAGGGCCCTCACTGATCTGATGCGGCCACTGCCACCACCCAGCAGGTCCAGAAACCTCCAGTGGCTGAAGGAGGAGACTCGCCCCGAGGTTACCACTCAGCCACGGTGGGCTGGGGTCGCCGCTCGGAGGTCTTGAATGGCCAAGAGCCCAAACACAAAGGTCCCCCACATACCCCCACATACATGTGACCGTGTGCGCGAGCCCGGAGGGTAGTCCAGCCTCTGGTAGCCTGTCCAGTGAGGGGCGAGTCTGGACCACAAGCCACAGTCAGGGCTGGCGGGCTCCTCTCTGCCCCTGGTGGAGGGAGGGGCTCTCCACGGAGCCAGGGGAGAGGAGGGCACTGGTGGCCATGGGAGGTGGCGTCTCTATCCCAGTCCTGACTGCTGAGCTCCTGGGAGCAAATGGTCACTCAGGATGGGGCTGATCACCTCAGACAGCAGGCACTGCACCCTGTTTCCTCCTGGGAAGGCCGGCTGCCCCACCCCTAGCTCCCTGGGCCACCTTCCACCCTGCCTCTGAGACCCCACCTCCTTTCTTTTCCCTCAGGAATACCCTTGTCTCTTTCTGGCCAGTGGGGTCTCCTGGAGGTGGATGGAAAAGCCCCTCCTTTGAGGCAG
Organism: Manis javanica; assembly: GCF_040802235.1. Lineage (NCBI taxonomy): Eukaryota > Metazoa > Chordata > Mammalia > Pholidota > Manidae > Manis > Manis javanica. Next base: position 161,105 of record NC_133157.1, on the reverse strand, counting down.
CAGGGCCAGCTCCCCACGCTGCTGCAGGGGGCTCCCCATCCCTGTCTCCTGCGTCTTCGTCAGCCCTCCCCTGCCTTTTGGGCTTCCTGGCCCACAGCCCACCTGCCCTGGAAGCCAGCTGCCACTTCATGCTGGTGCCTGTCATTCCCCTTAGCTTGGGGCCACTGTCCACCTGCTCAAGGGTGGCCTTAAGCACACATCCCCCGCTGCTGCGCCTGGAGCCTGCAGGGCTGCCACCCGGGTGGGGCAGGCAGTGCTGACTCCCTTGCCCTAGGCATCCCCCACCCTGTCCTGCACACTCTGCCAGGGGTCTTGAGGGCACCTGCCGCCCCTCCTCCCTGTGCATCCTCCGCCATCCCTCCATCGCTGTGTCCATCCGTGGCTTCCCTCAAGGCACGGGGGTGCGTGGGGTGGGCGCTCACTACCATGTCCCCACAGCAGGCAGCAGAACTCGGCCAAGGCGCGCTCGGTGTGGGAGCAGAGGGCCAGCCAGCTGCGGCTGCAGAACCTGCGGGCCAGCTGCGAGGCGCTGTACAGCGAGATGGACCCTGAGGAGCGGCTGCGCTACGCCACCACGCGCCACCTGCGGCCCGACATGAAGACGCACTTGGACCGGCCGCTCGTTGTGGAGCCGGGCCGGGAAGGTCCGCAGGGGCCCGCGGGGGCCAAGGCGCGGCCCGAGGGCACGGAGGCTGCCGAAGCTGCGGACCAGCCGCGCAGGCACCACCGGCACCGCGACAAGGACAAGGCCGCGGCCACGGCGGCCCAGCAGGACCCAGCGGACGCCCCTAAGGAGGAGGGTGGGGAGTCAGGTGCGCGGGAGGAGCGGGTGCGGACGCGCCGCAGCTGCAGCAAGGAGGCCCGGAGTGAGCGTGGCCACGGCGCGGGGCCCAACGGCGGCCGGCGGCACCACCGGCGCGGCTCCCCGGAGGAGGTGGCCGAGCGCGAGCCCCGGCGCCACCGCGCACACCGGCACGCGCCCGACCCCGGCAAGGAGGCTGCCGCGCCCGGGGCCAAGAGTGAACGGCGCACCCGGCACCGCGGAGGCCCCCGGACGACGGAGAGCGCGGAGGAGCCTGCGCGGCGGCACCGGGCGCGCCACAAGACGCTGCCCGCCCTCGAGGATGCAGAGAAGGAAGGTGACACGGAGGACAGGGACAAGGAGCTGCGGAACCACCAGCCCAAGTGAGCACGCTGGGCCCTGCGCATCGCAAAGGGCCAGGCCGGGCGTGTGGGCGCTGGTGCGGAGGGCCCCCAGGGTTAGGGTGCAAAACCAGCCAGGTGTCGCGGCCATGCAGCCCCCCTCTCTGCCTCCACCCTTCTCTGGGGTGGTGACGACCCTGCCTTAGCTGCATGGAGGGGAGTGTGTGCTCGGTTGGTGTCAGCCGCTGTCCTAGGGCCCCCAGGGGGAAGTGAGGGTTTGGGGAGACAGGCCTGATTTGGGAGGCTTTGGCTGGGGAAGAGCAGAGACGTCGGGAGAGCCTGAGGAGCCCGCCCGGGTAAATGGCAGGATGGGAGGGGCCGGCTGTGTGGTCAGGACAGGAAGGCCCTCCCAGGCCAGCTTGGCCTGCTCCCTGCCTGGGACCGGATCCAAATGGCTCCGTGACAGCCCTGGAGTGCCAGGCATCTCCGGGCTGAGACCAGCAGTCTCCGAACCACCCAGAACTCAAGTAGCTGAAGGCTGCCGCTCAGGCTCAGCCCAGCCTGGGCACTGTCTTTTGTGTGCACAGCTCTGCTGGGCCACAGGCCTGGTGGGGCTGCTTAGGGAGACATTCTGCAGGCTTCATTCTGCAAACAGCTGCGTTCCACACACATGCTGTGATGCTCACCATGCCTGGCTTTGTGCCAGGGACAGACAGGTGAGTCAGCTTCACCCCTACTTTTCAGACCTAAAACCACAGAAGTATATAGGGTGATCAAAACCATACGAAATGCCAGAGTAGCAGGTGAGTCAGGGATTTATTTAATCTGGGTAGGGGTTTAAGGAGCTGGATTTGCGGCTCGAGTAAGGATCTGGAGCTGCAATGGCCTCTATTATGTGTCCCTGTTTGCAGGGAGCCGCACTGTGGCCTGGAGGCCAGTGGGATGATGGGTGTGGGCCCTGTGCACACCCTGCCCAGCACCTGTCTGCAGAAGGTGGAAGAACAGCCGGAGGATGCAGATAATCAGCGGAATGTCACTCGGATGGGCAGCCAGCCCTCAGAGCTGAGCACCACTGTGCACATCCCAGTGACGCTGACCGGCCCTCCTGAGGAGACCACGGTTGTTCCCAGTGAGTATCTCCCTGTACCAGTAGGGCATGCTTTGCTCTCTCCCCTTCTCTCCTCCGTGTCAGCTGCTTGGGGGCAGAGCATGCCCCTGCAACTTGTTCCCCAACCTGGAGACAAAGTCCTTTGCTGTCCATGTCTGCGCTTTGATACCCCTTTGCTTTCTGGGGTCCCAGAGGAGGACGATTACCATGACATGTCGCCTAAGCTCTGTTGTCCTCCCCTTCCTAGAGCTGAGTGCCAGGCATAGTGTTAAAGTGCTGGGATGCACCGGGAGGAAGTGGGACCAGGGCTGCTCTGTGGGCACAGACTTGACTGGGGCCGGGAACTGCCCGACGAGAAGCAGGAGGTTCTCAGGGTGGTGGTTTCCCCCCTACTCACATGTCCTATTGTCCGTGCTCTGAGGATCACCCCAGGCCTTTGAGCTTCCTTCACACACTCACACGCTCATGAGGTCCTGACCGAGCAGCCACCCCATGCCTGACTGTGCGGGGCACTGGAGGCACACCGCGAGCAAGATGCCACTCCTGTCTTTAAGGCACTGTCTTGTAGGGAGAGATCTGCAGGTGAAAAATACAGCCCCTTACACTGTGCAGAGTGTGCCTGGGCGCTTTGTGAGCCCCAAGAACAGAGACAGCATTCCAAGGAGATGGAGAGGCCACAGGAGCAGAGCTGGTGTGGGATGCCGGGCGAGGATTTGGGTCTAGGCAGACGGGGGCTGCACACGCCTGCCTGGGTTTGCACTGTCCGGTGTGATAAGTAACCGCCCCTTCCCTCTGTGCAGGAGCTCTCTCCTAGGGCATGTGGACACGGGCACAAGGCCAGGCGTGGCAATGGAAGGGGGCCGGCATGGCTGCATGGCCTCTTCTCCTCTGCCTCCTTGGGAGAAGGCGCTGTTGTTCAATCTCCCGTGGGTCGTAGTGAATCCATCTTCCTGGGCAGGTTCCCTGTTTTGGCCCATTGTAAAAATCAGGTTTTCTTATTTTGAGTTTCAAGAATTATTTGTATATTTTAGATGTGTTTCATCAGATGTGTTTTTACAGGATTTCCTTCCAGTCTGTGGTTTGTCTTGTTCCCTTGACATTGTCCTCACAGAGCTGAACTTGTCAATTTTCATGAAGTCCAGATGATCCATTATTGCTTTCATGGGTCATGTCTTTGGTGGTATATCTAAGAAGGATTATACCCAAGGTCGTCTAGGTTTTCTGTTATGCCATCTCCTAGGAGTTTCATAGTTTTGCAGTTTTGCATTTGGGTCTGTGAGCCATTCTGACTTAATTTTTTTGAGGGGGTGTCAAGTCTGTGTCTGGATTCATTTTTTGGCATGTGGGTGTCCAGTTGTTCCAGAACCGCTTGTTGAAGAGATATTTTTGTACCATTGTACTGCCCTTGCCCCTTTGTTAAAGAGTAGCTGGCTGTTTATGGGGGTCTCTTCCTGGGCTGTCTGTTCTGTTCTCTTGACCCATGTGTCTGTTCTTCACCCAGCCCTGCACTGTCTTGATCACTGTAACTTCATTGTAGGTCTTGAGGTTGGGTAGTGTCGTTCCTCTAACTTCATCCTTGTTCTTGTTTTGAACTATTGGCTGTTCTGCGCCTCTACATAAACTTCAGATTCATTTTATTCCAATATCCATAAATTAGCTTGCTGGGATTTTGACTGGGATTGTATCAGATCTATAAATCAAGTTGGGAAGTGATATCTAGACAGTCTTGAGGCTTCCTGTCCATGCACACAGAATATCTCTCCATTAATTTAGTTCTTTGATTTCACTCAGAGGTTTGTAGTTTTCCTCATACAGATCTTACACATATTTTGTTAGATGTATTCCTAAGTATTTCATTTATGGGGGCACTAATATAAATATAAACAAAAAACTGTTTTTAATTTCAAATTCACTTTTCCCATTGTTGATATATACCAAAGTGACTGATTTTTATGTGTTAATCAGGTATCCTGCAACCTTGCTAAAATTGTTTATTAGTTCCAGGAGGGTTTTTTGTTGATTCATTCAGATTTTCTACATAGATGATCACATCATATGTGGACAGTGAGAGTTTTATGTCTTTCTTCCCGCTCTGTATACCTTTTAGTTCCTTTTCTTGACTAATTGTGTAGGTAAGCACTTCCTGTGCAATCCTGAAAAGGAGTGTGAGGGGGCATCCTTGCGTTGCCCCTGATCTCAGTGGGAAAGCTTAGGGTTTCTCAGCATCGAGTTTGAGTATGATATCAAGCTGTAGGTTTTTCTGTAGAAGTCCTTGTTAAGTTGAGAAAGTTCCCCTCTAGTCCTAGTTTACTGAGAATTTTTACCAGTAATGGGTATTACAGTCTGTCATATGCTTTCTCTTTGTGTATTATATGATGTCATTTTTCCTTTTTAGTATCTTGATATGATGAATTATGTTAATTGATTCTCGAATGTTGGGCTGGCCTAGCATACCTGGGATAAATCCTACTTGTTTGTGGCATATAATCATTTTCATACTTTTTTGGATTCAATTTGTCAATATTATGTTGAGAATTTTTGCCTCTGTGTTCATAAGAGATACTGGTCTATAATTTTCCTTTCTTGTAATGTTTTGTCTGGTTTTGGTGTAAGGTCAATGCTGGCCTCGTAGAATGAGTCAGCTAGGGTCCGTTTGTTTCTGTCCTCTGGAAGAGATTGAGGAGAACTGATATAATTTCTTCCTTGAATGTCTGGTAGAATGTACCAATGAATCCTTCTGGGTCTGGTGCTTTCTGTTTTGGAAGGTTATGAATTATTGATTCAATCTCTTTAACAGATATAAACCTATTTAGGTCATCGATTTCTTCTTGGGTGAGTTTGGCAGATTGTGTCCTGAGGAACCGATCCATTTCACATAGGCGTGGAGTTGTTCATAGGATTCCCTTATTATCCTTCTTAATGTCCATGCAATCAGTGGTGATGTCCTCTGTCACTTCAGAGCTTAGTAATTTTTCATCTTCCCTTTTTGTCTTGGCTTAAGTAGAGGTTTATCAGTTTTGCTGGTCTTTTCAAAAAGCAGCTTTTGGTTTCACTGATGTCTATTGATTGCCTGTTTTCAGTTTCATTGATTTCTGCTCTAATTCTTGTTATTTCTTTTCTTTTGCTCACTTTGGATTTAGTTTGCTCTTTTTCTGTTTGCCTATGGTGAAAGCTCAGATCATTGATTTTAGATCTTTCCTCTTTTCCAATCTATGCAGTCAGTGCTATGAATTTCCCTCTGAGCACTGCTTTTGCTCTGCCTTTGAAAAGTTGTGTTCTCATTTTCATTCGTTTAAAGTCCTTAAAAAGTTATCTTGAGATTTGTTCTTTGACCTGTGTGTTATTTAGAAGTGTACTGTTTGATCTCTGCATATTTGGGGTTTTTTTTTCCAGTTACCTTTCTGTCACTGATATCTATTTTAATTCCATTGCAGTCTGATAACACACTCTTTTGCCCACATAAATTTTTTTTTTCCTAATTCTTGAGTGTTTCAATTTCTTTGGATATTTTGGATGTAACTCTTTTTTCAGTTAGGTGACTTACACATATTTTCTAGGTTGTGTCCTGTCTTTTCATTCTGTTAATGTCTGGTGTTTTTTATTGTTCCTGGTAGAGGTGTTAATTGGGTCCCTGTTACTACTTTTGCTAGAAGCAGAAATCTAAGCTATTGATTTTTATATTAAGTTTATATTCTGTATCCTGTTCTGATTCCTCCAATTGTTCATCAGTTTTAGCATTGCTTCTCTTCAGTTATTTTCCGAGTGTGTTATGAGATGTTTACAAGTATAGTTCTAACTTTCCCTTTGGAAGTCTTAGGCCTCTCATTGTCATTTTTTTTCGCCTAATCGCAATGGCTAACACGCTGTCAGGTAACAGTGGGGTTAGTGGGGGCCCTTGCCTTGTTCCTGCCTACACTAAATAAGATTATAATTTTGGGGTTGAGAGGTGTGTGTATGTGTGTATATAAAATAATATTATAGTATCCATTAATTCCTATTTCAGTAGGTATTTTTACCTGGAATAGATGTAGAATTTTGTTGAAGGCCTTTCCAGCCTGTAGAAAACATATGTTTTTCCTCCTTAATTATGGAGGTTTATAGTAATGAATTTTCTGATATTGACCTGTCTTTGCAATCTTAGAATAAACCCTATTTGGTTATTGTATTTATTTTTTAATATGATGTTGGATTCCATTTGTTAATATTTTATGTAAGATTCCTTTGGATTGATGATCTAAAGTGATACGTGTTCTATAGCTTTCTTATATTATATTCAAGCATCATAAGGTTTAGATATTAATATTCTATAGTTATGTCTTGCTTAGCTTTAATCCATTCCTGGAAGTCAAATGTTGCAATGGGAGTCCCATTTCTCATTATTTTAAATGGGAAAAATTAATTACAATGTGTTACAATTGGTTATACTTTAAATTCCCAACCAATTTCGTAAAATATGAAGAGAACAACAGTTAAACATTGAAAAGTAAAAACTATCATGTTAGGACATAAAACACCGAGCATATTGTTTTGTATGACCACATGTAAAATAGCTGTTAACAAGCAGTGGACAGACAGCTCCTTTACTGAGACTTCCTGCACTTCTCAAAAACATCCACATACCATTCTGATAGTTGACCTGCTGAATTTGGAATCTTGGCCTTAGATTTTCCCCACATTTTTTTTGTTAAAAATGTTGTATTGAGGTTTGGGAATGTGTACATGTTCCCTACATAAACATCAGCCAAGATAAACCTAACAATACTGTTCTACTGAGGTGTGGGCACCGCACGGCCGAGAGCCACTCTGCGGGGAGGTTTCACCGGAGGAGATGTTTTGTAGGAGGCACCTATTATTGATTCATAAAATTAATTAGAAAGTTTCCTTCTTTTCTTTTTCTGGGATAGTTGAAGTAGCACTAGGAATACAGTTTTTGAAACTTTGTAGAATTCCCTTGTGGAATTATCTGGCTCTTGGTTTTTGTTGGGTACATCTTTGATAATTTCTTTACAGATGTTGTTTTCTTAAAACTTATCTCCTCTGATCAGTTTGGTGGATTGTAATTTCCTTAGAAATGATCCTTTCGGTCGGGGTTTTTCAATTTATTTACATCGAGTTATGCAAGGAGTGGTTTAAGTTGATTTTTCCCTCCTCTTATTCAGTGTTTTCTTCCCCTTGTCATTTTTTATCCTGTATATTTTGTGACCCCCCCCAACTTTTTTTCTTGATTAAATTAGTATATTATATATTGTGTGAATTGCTATGAAAAGAATCAACATTTTAACTTATTAGTTCTATTATGGTTTTGTTCTTTAAATCTTTACATTACAAGCATATCTTTATTACTCCCTTCCTTCTCCTTTTTGGTTTTAGTTTGTTGTTCCTTTTCTAGCTTCTTGAGTTGGAGACTTAGTTTAGTCTTTAATTTTTTGTAGTTGTTGTTGGCTTCACTTATTTAACCATTGCAAATAGTGCTGCCACGTAGGTCTTTGTAAGTTTTTTCTTTTAAAATGAAATTACTAGATCAACAGGCATGAACATTTCTATAGCGCTTGATTGGTCTCACCAAATTGTTTCCAATATCAATATTCTAATTTGGAGTGCTGTAACAGTTTATAGTACTTTATGCACAACCAATCTTACTAATAATAGATTTTAATATTTTACGATAAATACATTTGCCATTTAATAGTTAAACATGGTACATAATTATTATTGTAACATTTTGATTATTAGGAAAATTAAACATTTTTTCATATGAATGTAAATTCTGTCCTTGTTTTTTGTTCATTTATCTACTTAGGTCTTTATGGTCTTATTTTTGTAAACTTTTTATTATAGATAGCAAATTTTTTTTAATGTGTAATTACATGAACAACATTATGGTTACTAGACTCCCCCTATTATCAAGTCCCCACCACATACCCCATTACAATCACTGTCCATCAGCAGAGTAAGATGCTATAGAGTCACTACTTCTCTGTATATACTGCCTTCCCTGTGTCCACTCAGCCCCACTACATTATGTGTGCTAATCCTAATACCACTTTTCCCCCTTTATCCCTCCCTTCCCTCCCATCCTCCCCAGTCCCTTTCCCTTTGGTAACTGTTAGTCCATTCTTGGGTTCTGTGCTTCTGCTGCTGTTTTGTTCCTTCAGTTTTTCTTTGTTCTTATACTCCACAGATGAGTGAGATCATTTGGTACTTGTCTTTCTCTGCCTGGCTTATTTCACTGAGCATAATACCCTCTAGCTCCATCCATGTTGTTGCAAATGGTAGGATTTGTTTTCTTCTTATGGCTGAATAATATTCCATTGTGTATAATATGTACCACATCTTCTTTATCCATTCATCTACTGATGGACACTTAGGTTGCTTCCATGTCTTGGCTATTGTAAATAGTGCTGCGATAAACATAGGGGTGCATCTGTCTTTTTCAAACTGGCTCCTGCATTCTTAGGGTAAATTCCTAGAAGGTAAATTCCTGGGTCAAATGGTATTTTTGTTTTGAGTTTTTTGAGGAACCTCCATACTGCTTTCCACAATGATTGAACTAATTTACCTTCCCACCAGCAGTGTAGGAGGGTTCCCCTTTCTCCACAACCTCGCCAACATTTGTTGTTGTTTGTCTTTTGGATGGTGGCCATCCTTACTGGTGTGAGGTGATATCTCACTGTGGGTTTAATTTGCATTTCTCTGATGATTAGCGATGTGGAGCATCTTTTTATGTGCCTGTTGGCCATCTGAAATTCTTCTTTGGAGAAGTGTCTGTTCAGATCCTCTGCCCATTTTTTAATTGGCTTATTTGCTTTTTGTTTGTTGAAGTGCGTGAGCTCTTTATATATAATTTGGATGTCAATCTCTTTCGGATCTGTCATCTATGAATATATTCTCCCATACTGTAGGATGCCTTTCTGTTCTGCTGATGGTGTCCTTCGCTGTACAGAAGCTTTTCAGCTTCATACAGTCCCACTTGTTCATTTTTGCTTTTGTTTCCCTTGCCTGGGGAGATATGTTCATGAAGAAGTCGCACATGTTTATGTCTGAGAGGTTGTTGCCTCTGTTTTCTTCCAAGAGTTTTATGGTTTCATGACTTACATTCAGGTCTTTGATCCATTTTGAGTTTACTTTTGTGTGTGGGGTTAGACAGTAATCCAGTTTCATTCTCTTACGTGTAGCTGTCTGGTTTTGCCAACACCAGCTGTTGAAGAGGCTGTCATTTCCCCATTGTATTTCCATGGATCCTTTATTATGTATTAATTGACCATATATGCTTGGGTTTATATCTGGGCTCTCTATTCTATTCCACTGGTCTATGGGTCTGTTCTTATGCCAGTACCAACTTGTCTTGATTACTGTGGCTTTATAGTAAGTAAAGTCAGGGAGCGTAATTCCCCCTGCTTTATTCTTCCTTCTCAGGATTGCTTTGGCTATTCAGGGTCTTTTGTGGTTCCATATGAATTTTAGAACTATTTATTCCAGTTTGTTGAAGAATGCTGTTGGTATTTTAATAGGGATTTTGTTGAAGTCTTTAATTTTTATTATTTAAGGCTGTGAATTTCTGTCTGATTGCTAATTTAATTGTATCCTAGATTCTGATATTTGGTGTCTTCATTTTCACCAGATCTTAAAGAAAATGTGTCAATTGGTTTGCATCTCTCCAGGGTATTTTGAGATTCCTGGGGATGTCAGGCCATCTGCAAATGAAGTGTTGTTTTATCCTTTCTGATATCTATGCCTTTCATTTCCTCTTCTTCTCTTATTTTGCTGGCTACAGTTTCCAGTACTGTGCTGAGGAGCAGTGGCAGGAACTGACACCCTCTTGTTCACAGCTTGTGGGAGGAGGGAGCATTCAGTCTTTCAACACTACGGAGGATGTTAGCTCCAGTTTTTTGTTTGTGTTTGTAGATGTTTTTTATCAAGTTGAGGAGAGTCCCCGCTATTCCTTCTTTTCCGGAGAGTTATCTGTTGAATGAGTGTTGAATGTTGTCAAATGATTTTCTACATCATTGATACGATCATGTACTTTTTGTTCTGTAATGTAATTTCCAGTGACTGATTTTCAAATATTAAGACAGCCTTGTATCCTTGGGGCAGTGTTTAGTGGTTGTGTATAATCCTATACATTGGTGAATTCTGTTTGCTGATATTTTTATTAAGGAGTTTTGCCTCTGTATTCATGAGGGATATTAGTCTGTAGTTTTCTTTTTTTGTATTGTCTTTGTCTGGCTTTGGCATCAGAATAATACTGAATTCAGGAAATTAATTAGAAAGTGTTTCTTCTTTTTTTCTGGAGGAGATTGTGTAGAGTTCAGGTCTGCCAGTTCTTCTGGTAATCCTGTTTGTTAATTCCCCTTTAAATGTTTGATGGAATTATCCTTAGTAGTTATAGGACTGTGTTATCTATTTCACATTAGGTGAGTTACAATAGTTAGAACTTTTGAAGGAATGGTCCATTCCACTGAAGCTGTCAAATTCATGTGTGTACAGTTTTTGTGGTATTCACTTGGTATCCTTTTGATGTCTTCATGGTCTGTGGTGACAGCCCCTGTCCCATTCCTGGCATTGGTAATTTGTGTTTCTGTCTTTTTTCTTTGCCAGTGTTGCTAAAAGTTTGTTAATCTCATTGGTCTTTTCAAAGAACCAGATCTTTTTTTCATTGATTTTCTCTATTGTTTTTCTATTTCAATTTGCATTTGATCTTTATAATTTTCTTCCTTCTGTTTGCTTTTGGTTTATGTTGCTCTTTTTTTAGCTTCTTGAGATGGGAGCTTAGATTGTTGATTTGACGTAAACATTTAGTGCTGTACATTTCATTCTTAGCACTGCTCTGGCGGAATCCCACAGATTTTGATGTTATATTTTCATTTTCATTCAGTTACATTTAAAAAATTCTCCTTGAGATGTCCTGTTTGACTCATGGATAATTTAGAAGTGTGTGTTTAGCTTCTAAGGGCTTGGAGATTTTCCTGTTATTTTTCTGGTATTGACTTTTAGTTTGATTATTTTGTGGTTGGTCACATACTCTGTGTGATTCAGTTCTTTTATGTTGGTTAAGGTTTGTTTTGGTCCAGGATGTGGCATCTCATGTTACATGTTCTGTGAGCACTTGATAACAATATACACCCTGCTGTTGTTGGGTGGAGCTTTCTGTAAGTGCCACTTAGATCCTGTTAGCTGACAGTGCTGCTGAGTTCTGTGTACATGCAGACTTTCTGTCCAGACCTTACAATTGTTGAAAAAAGAGGATTCAAGTCTCAAATGACAAATGTGGATTTATCTATTTCTCCTTTCAGGTCTGCCAGTTCTTGCCTCAAATATTTTGCTGTTCTGCTGTGGAATACATACACACTTAGAATTGCTATCTTTTTGAAAGATTTCCATATGTCATTGTGTACTGTGTTACTCTGTAGCAGATAATTTTCTTTGTTTTGGTGTCTACTTTATCCGACATAAATATACCCACTGCTACTTTATTTTGATTAGTATTTGCATGGTATATTGATTTCACCTTTTAAATTTCAGACTAGCTGTATAGTTATATTCTTAAGTTAGTTTCTTGTAGACAGCATATAGTTGGGACATATTTTTAATCCACTCTTGTCAACTCTGTCTTTTATTTGGTACATGTAGACCATTTACAATTAATGTGATTGTATATATTGGGGCCTAAGACTGCTGTTTTATTTTTTGTTTGTTCTGTTTTTCATTTCTCTAGTTTCTTTTTCCCGATTTCCTGTGGACCACCTGTATATATTTTAGAATTCCATTTTGATTTATCTATAGCATTTTTAGTGTATCTCTGTATTGTTTTTTTAATAGTTGTTCTAGGTATTATATTATATATAGAAATTATCCTAGCCTACTAGGGTTGTCATTTCACCAGTTCTGATGGATAGAAGCTTTTCCTCTGTTTTTACTCCCTATGTATAATTGTCTTAAATGTTTTCTCTACATGTATTTCATGTAGAAAACCATATCAGTGCGTGTTACAATTTTTGCTTCAACTGTCAAATGTAATTTAGAAAACTCAAGAGGAGAAGGAAAGTGTGTTGTATTTATCTATAGTTTTACTCCTTCTATTGTTCTTTCTTCCTTCCTGATATCCCACCATTTCTTCTTTCATAATTTACTTTCTGTTTGGAGGACCTTCCTTAGCCATTCTTTTCGGGTAGGTCTGCAAGGGACAAATTCTCTTAGTTTTCCTTCATCTGAGAATGTCTTTATTTTCCCATCATTCCTGAAGGATATTTTCACTGGGTATAGAATTCTGGGTTGACAGTTCTTTTTTTTTCAGCACTTGAAAAAACGTGTGCCTCTCCCTTCTGACCTGCATGGTTTCTGATGAGAAATCCACTGTCATTCGAATTGTTTTCTTCCTATAGGTAAGCTGCTGTTTCTCTCTTGCTGCTTTCAAGATTTTTTTCTTTGTCTTTATATTTCAGAAGTTTGATTATGATGTATTTTGGCATGGGTTTATTTAGGTTTAGCCTATTTGGGTTTTGCGCAGCTTCTTGAATTTGTAGGTTTATGTCTTTTTGCCAAATTCGGTAATTTTTTCATCCATTATGTCTTTGAATGCATCTTCAGCTCTGCCGTCTCTTTCTGCTCTAGGACTCTGTTGACATGAGTGGTAGATAGTTTGTTATAGTCCCAAAGGCCCCTGAAGCTCTGCTCACTTTTTTCAGTCTATTTCTTCTCTGCGATTGGGTAATTTCTGTTGTTCTGTCTTCCAGTTCACTTATTCTTTCCTCTGTGTCCTGCAGTCTGCTGATGAGCCCATTTATTGTTTTCAATTTCAGGTATTGTATTTTTCAGTTCTAAAATTTATATTTGATTTTTTGTTGTGTTTTATATTTGTTTGCTAAGACTCTGTTTCTTTGTTGAAATTTTCTATTTTTTCATTTGTTTGGAGTATGTTTTTAATTCTGTGTTGAAGCATTTTTATGATGGGTGCTTTAATCATTGTCAGATAAATCTAAGGTCTATATCATCTTGGTGTCTATTGATTATCTTCTCATTAAAATCGAGATTTTCCTTGTTCTTGGTGTGACAAGTGATTTTTGACTGAAACCTAGATTAGTACTGATTTTTATGTTGTAAGCCTCTGAGTCTTGTTTAAATCCTCTGTTTTAGCTGGTCTACTGTGACCCTGCTCCAGTGGGAGGGGGTTGGGAAGCTGCCTCATTATCGAGAGATGGGGGTAGAAGTAAGGTTCCCACCCACCTTCCACTGACACCCCGAGAGTGTGGGCCCCTTGTTCCAGCTGGGTCTCCGCTGGTGGCCATGCTGTCTGGGAGAGGTGGGAGTGCCTCATCACTACTCTACATGGCCGTCATTGACACAGCAGGAGTTGACCTCATTACTTCTGGGTGGTGGTAAGAATCCTGCCTTTCTACTAGGATTCACTCTGGGAAGTAAAGGGAAGGGGTGCCTCAGTCCTTCTGGATGGGAATTGAAGTCCAGCCCCCAGTGTGATCTTCACTGACACTGCATGAGCTGGGGGTCTGGTCACCACAGGGTGGGGTGAGAGCCCCTGCTCCCTGCTTCTCCCCGACACCATCCCGGCAGGGGCTTCAGAACGTCTCGGTGCAGGCCGCTGAGGGTGGGAGTCTAGGCTTCTCACCCCACTCCGTCTCTGCTCATATGCATGGAGGTGGGGCTGCAGTTATTTCTGTGGTGTTTTGCAGTAGTGAAGTAGTTATTGTCTGTAAGTTTCCCATTGTGCTAGGCTGTGACTTTCCTGGCGCGGTCACTAGTGATGCCTGGATTTTGTGGGGGTTTAAAAAAATCTGTGCCTGTTGGCATTTCTGTGTTGTTGGCTTCTCCAGCACCAAGGTTATCTGAAGCATAAAGGAGAAGCCAGAAGAGAAAATCTTATTGCTGTGTCACCCCTCAGGTCCCCAGCCAGTCTGCTGCCTTCTCTCCACTTTTCAGTCTTTTTATGTTCGCCTTACACCCTATGCCCAGGATTTTAGCTGGGCTTGGTGGGATGAATGGGAGAAAGTACTTTTAGTCTGTCATTCCAAAAGCTGAAGTGTTGAATTCATTTCTTTATATGGTGTTAAGTAAGAATTGAAGTTCTTTTTATTTTTCCCCATCCGTACTCCTTGGATGTCCATTGTTCCATTGCCGTTTGTTAAAAAGGCTATCATTTCAATTGAATCACTTTGGCATTTTTGTCAAAAATAAATCGATAGGTGCTTTTTCATTTTGGCACAGAGGGCTGGGTTTTGAATGTCAGCTGGACTCCATCGTTTTATTTTTTTCAGACATTCCAGTTACACGAATGTCGGATCTACTTAGCCTGTCTTCTGTATGACTTTCTCTCTAACTATATTGAAAACTAATTCCTTGTTTCACAGTTTTCTGTTGTCATTTCACTCCTGCCTTCTTTCTCCCTTGCTATACTTTCAGTCACACTTGTTTTCCTTTGTGCTCCACGTGATTTCTGATATGATTTTGTCTTTAACTTCATTTCTCAGATGAATTTTTTTTTTCAATTTCTCACCTGAGTTTGGTCAGCACTCATCTCATGTGTCTTAATTGCCCATACATTTTTATTTTGAGCTTTTGAGTATGGTCTGATAAGCAAATTCTTAGGAATTTTTTGTTTAATTATATTTATGTAACGTTGGAAAGTTGGGTTGTAAGGTTTCCTGTGCTTTACAGTTGTTTTCTGTAGAGTATTTTTATTAGCTGAAAATTTTTCATCCTTGCTTCCCATTTTCTTATGGCAGAAGCTTTGTATGAAAGTTGGGTTCCTTTTTCTGACAGTGAGGAAGTGTGTGAATTTTCCTGGACCAGTGGTTACGTGTCATTTTGTGGAGATTAGGGAGGGACTTGGGCAGCCTGCTGGCTTGCCAGTGCAAGAACAGCCTTCTCTGCCACTGCAGCGGGACCTGGTTCTTTTACTTGCCGTGCTTTGGGGGCAGTGTCTGTCTTGCTCTGATTCTGTGATAATATCTTGTCTTGGAGGACCCTGGACCTCCACCACTTGCTTCTCTCTTCCCTCTGTCACTAAGCCCCAAAGCATACCTCTCCCTTTCAAGTCTCTTTCCTCCAGAAGCAATGCCTCCCAGACGTTGCTGCCTCCAGTCCTGTGTGCTTTCCCAGTCCTCATGAGCCACGCTCTGTTCCACCGGGTCTCAGCCCCGCACTCAGTAGTCCTGTGTCCAGGTGCAGCCCTGCTTCTGTGGATGAACTAGCTGATGCGGCCACATTGCACATGACTGGGGCCGCCGCGCTCGCGCCCCTGCACTCGGTCCCTGCCTGCTCCTGCAGGTGTCCGGGGTCTGTCTCCCCGCTTGCACGTACATTCACGGTTCTGCTTTTCCTACTTCCTGTGTGCTGAGGCATTGACGGGGGATGATCGTTACCTCGCCTTATGCACCACGTGACTTGTGGAAGGCATGAGGAGAGATCTGAGTGCAGGGGACTGTCACTGTCTACGGCCGCCGGCCTCTGATCCCTTCAGTTTCTGCTAGATTCGTAGTTATGGCCACTTTCACGGTTCTGATTTCCTTCCTTCCCTCCTGTTCTCCTTCCCACCTTCCTTCCCTTGATGAATCTTTTATTCCTGAAGGTTTATTCCCCATTTCTTTTAGTGAGGCTTGAGGCTAGTGAAGTCTCTCAGTTTGCCTGAAAAATTTTTATTTTGCCATGGTTTGTGACAACTAGTTAAACTTTGCATGTAATACAGTTTTGTTATTTTCTCTGAATGTATTGAGACTGTTTGTTCCCTCGTCTTCTGCCTCCTGCGGTTTCTGTGAAGAAGCCAGTCATTAGTCTGAATTGTTCCTTTGTATGCCTGTGTTTTCTCTCTATGTCTCTTTCATGAAACTCTTTCTATCATGGGAAATGGAAACACTGCACGTGGAGACACAAGCATAAGGAGCCCCCGTGTCCCTGTCACCTGCCCTCGAGTCAGCCAGGTGTCCCCGGCCTTCCTGCACTCCTCTGCAGCGCCTCGTTTCAGAGGCGACTGCACACACATCTCCGACATTTAAGGGTTTGGCAACCACAGCTCATTATTACACCTAACAATGTTGACAGTGATTCCTTAATATTATCTAATACCTTCCCCGAGTTCAAATTTTACCATTTCTCTCAGAAATAACTTTTTACAATTGATTTTTTTGAATCAGGAGCCAACCAAGGTTACTCATTTGACTTTGCTCAATCAGTCTATACCTCTTTCAGTCTTTAACAATTTGTACCGTTTATCTGAGGAAACTATCAACTGTCCTGTAGTGTTTCTCGCTCTCTGGCTTTGGCCGCTGCATCATGCAGGGCGTTGTTCTGCACAGCCCTCCTGCCCCTGCGTCTGGCTCCCTGGTGCTCACCCTGAAGCAGGCCTCTGAACTGGCACTGTGGCAGCCTTGCTGGTGGCCCGTGCGTGCAGTGCATCCCTGCCCTCCGCTCCCTGGCTGTCAGTCGCAGGCTGTAGTAACAATAGAAAATGTCTCCAGACATCGTCACATACTTCTGGGCGGCAAGATCGCCCATGTTTGCCAACCACCATCTAGAGACTTGGTAAGCCACAGGCAAGAGTGGAGGGACATGATGGAGGTCAACTTTTAGTAGCAGGAGACTGGGGAGGCTGTTTGGAATGCAAGTCAGTGGAGGAGAACGAGAGGTCGGGCTGTGGAGGTTCTCACTGGCTGCAAGCAGTGCTCAGAGGGTTGTCGTAGGGCAGGGAGGGGCCTTCCTTCTTTTCTTAGAAGTAGATGAATTCCTATGTGAAAAGTGTCCTCCCTAGGCAGGGTGATCCCCATCTTCCTAATGCCTGCTGCAGGGAGGCAGTGCCGGGCGCTGCCCTGGGCGGGCCCCCTTTCCAAAGTGGCTCCTTACTTGCTTGCGTGCTGCAGGTGCTTAAACCCAGCGGCCTCTGTGGCTCCTCCTCAGAGAACTGCGCCTGATGGCCGGAGGTGCTCCGCCCCATGCAGAGGCCGGGCAGTGGCAGTACGGGCGGGCAAGCCAGCATGCCTAGTGGCGCTGGCAGGGAAGGGCCGCTCGGTCCGGCCAGCTGAGGCCCAGTGCCTGGCGCGGGCAGCCACTGCTGGGCCAGGCTCCCCAAAGCGTCACTCGTGCTCAGCTCCTCTCTCCCCGTTCTGCCGCCCGGTTGCTCCTGGGAGCGTGTCCTTACGTCAGCGCTTGCCACGGGACTTTCATCTCAGGGATGAGAAATAGTATTTTTTAGGGTGGTCTTTGCTACTGGGTTTTAACTGCTTTCAGTCTTTTCAGGACTTCTATTTCTTTTTAAAGAGAAGAACATATACATTCTTTAGGCATTTGTAATTCAAATGTGAGGTTATATGATTTTTTGTCTAATGTCTTTGATTTTGTGTTAGTATCTTTCTCCTATGCCAAAAATTTTGTCTTTTTGGTTTTTTTTTTAGGGCAGTTTTAGGTTCACAGTAAAATTAAATGGAAACTAAAGAGATTTTCTCTCCATCCCCTGCTACTGCATGCACTGACTTCCCCACTGTCAGCATCCCCCACCAGAGTGCGTTTGCCAGTCTGTGAGCCTGCGTAGACGTGTCCTGATCACCTGAAGTCTCCTGTTCATGTTAGGGCCACTCTTGGTGGCTTACATCCCAAGGGTTTGGACAAATGTATGAAGCCATGTGTCCACCATTACAGTGTCATGCTGAGTGGTTTCACTGCTCTAAAATTCCTAAGAAGTAAAATTTGTCTTTTTATACTTTATCTTTTTAAAGTGGCATTTTTGAAAAAATTGTATGTTCTGATTATTTGCTCCTACTGTCTAGAAACACAAGTAGTTTTTGTCTGTCAGTTTTGTTTCTAGCCAGAGTTACCAGACAAACTCTTGTTCCTTTAAATGATTTTTCTATAGATTGTTTTCTAGGTAGACATAGTTATACTGTCTGTGAATATATAATTTTGACTCATGAGCTCTTTAAAGTCTCCTTTTAGTTCCCAACAGTAAATTCTAAATTAATCTTTTTATTTCTGATTATTGCCTTAATTTCTAACTTAATTGCATTGTGATTAGGAAACACGATCTGAATGATCGTCTCTGCAGTTGCCTCAAGGCTCAGTATATGGTCAAATTCTATGAATATCCCATGTGTGCTTAAGGGGAATATGTTTCCTCTAATTTGGGAACCCTGGGTGTTTTATATTTGTCTGCTAAATCAAGTTCATTAGTTATCTTGGTAAATATTCTACATATTCACTGGTATTTTGCCTGGTTAGCCCCCTGGTAATTGAGGAGGTGCACTGAAATCTCTCTGCAGATCTGTGAGTTCTTACTGTGTGTGTGTGTGTGTGTGTGTGTGTGTGTGTCTGTGTGCGTGTATATGTAACGCAGTTATTTTGAATAGTTTGAAACATGCAGCTCAGTGCAGAAAACAGTCTAACAGATGACCAAGAACTATTGAATGTGTTTCTGCCTCTCTTCTGAGGGACTTTTTCTCTTACGTCTTCTTTTTTAAACAAAAAGCTTCCACCGAAATGTGTACTTACCTTCTGCATTTTAAGCTACTTTATTTATGTTTACAATCATGTCCCACTGGAGGTGAGATTCTGTCTTCTGTGGTGACCATTTAGCTCTATAATGAGTTTTTCTTAAAGCCCCTGTGATAGCATTTTCCGTCCTCCTGAAGTGCACACATCCTGCTGTGCACCATGTGTGCATTCTTGGAAAGGTTGAGCACCGGCAGTAATAAGCCTTGTAGGAAAGAGCAGGGTTAAGCCTGAACGATTCAAGGTCTATGCAGCTCTGTAACTAGAATACTAACAAGATTAAGAACAAGTCTAATAAAATAGGGTATCACAGTTAAATCTGTATTGGCTTAGGGACCCAGTATCGGCCTTCGACACTGCTTTCCGCTCTGAGGGGGGCTCCTTGCAGGCACTGGCTTCTAGTGGAGGCCAGCCTCATCCCGCACATGGCAGCAGTGCCCGTGGGGATCGGCAGCGACCGAGTGAGGGCCTCCCTTCTCCCCATCTCTCCTCTCTGGCATTTTGCCTCTCACCGCCGCTTTATCCTACTCAAACTCCTGTCTTCTCTCCTCCCAGTCCCTGTGCTACTTTCTGCTTGAGTTCTGTTTTCCTGCACTAACAAATAGGAAAACAGACTTGGGGAACAGCTGGCACGCACGCAGGGGCACCTCCCGGGGCCCTCCTCCAGGACCCCCCACAGTTACTGGCCCCCAGTGCCGTTAAACCGTTACGGTTTGCACTTTGTTGAGCTTTTATAGTCGTTTTCAGGGGGCGGATTGAGTCCATGTTAAGCTTCTCTGTCTCAGGCATGGAAACTCTAGGTCAATTTTACAGACTTTTATTGCTTGTTTCTTTAGAATTCATTTTTTATATTTCTTTACATATTTATGTTTATTTTTATATTCCTCATCTAAAAAAAAGTTCTCTATCTGAAGTCCATGGCAGATATAAACCTAGGACTTGTTTCTGCTGTCTTTTATCCTGGTTATATTGCTTCTTTATATGTTTTTTATTTTGGGTTTATATATGATTGACCTTAACCCACCCTTCCTCAGTTGGCGTTTTGTGAGATAATGAAGCCTTACAGAAAATGAATTGATGGACTTGTTCAATTCTCCCAAGGATGGCACATGACCCTTCTCAGTGTGTAGGAGAGAAATTCTTCTGACATGTGGTTGTCTTGCGATATTAGACCTTGAATTCTCTTCACATGCAGAAGGGCTGCCTTCACCTGGAGGTTCTGTGAGCCAGACGTGCCGTGTTTTGTCAGAGACGGTTTGCAGTTGCTTTCCCAGAAGCCCAGGGCACCCCCACTTGGGGCTGACCTGAGCCCTTTTGAGGCTCAGTTCAGCTGAATCCTCACTCTGCCCCTGCCTCTCGGTGAGCTTGAGCTCAGGGTTCTTGGCCCAGCAAGAACATCATGTCCCCACAAGGTAGGGTCTCAGTTCCTTAATCTGGAAGACGGAGATGGTGCGCGGCCCCCGAGTGCCGTGGGGAGCAAGGGGCCGGGGCTCCTTGCCTCTGTATCTGGCCTCCTTGCTGGGGCTCTCCTGTTTCTGCAGTTTAGCACTTGTTCCTGTGAAGTCTCTTTCAGCAGCCTGCGCCCATCAGTGAACTCACTTTTAGCCTGATGCGGTCGTCATTCGACTCTCCCCTTCTTTCTTGGTCTGCTTTGCCTTAACCGATGTTACTGTTGTGCATCTGTCTCGGACGTTGTGTTTCCATCCAGGCTCGGGCGCCTGTTGCTTTGAGCAGCAGTTCTTCACTGAGTCCATATTGGTTCTTTGCTCCCTGTTTACTTATCCTCGGGTTTGCTTTACTGTTACTGTGGAAGAGTCTGTAAAGCTGTGGTTTTAAAATGATACTTTTTAAAAAAAGTGATGCATGCCCATCATGGAGGTTTTTTTTTTAAATGTTTAAAGTGTAGCGAAGAGAATTAAAAAGATTGTCAGAGCCCATTCAGAGTTATTTCTTTGGTGTTATTTCTCTCCCCATATATGTTATTTTTTGTAGTTGAGCTCTTCTGGGATATACAAGTATGTAGCCTCTTTTTAGCTCATAATACTGGAAGCTTTCTCTTTTGTCATTTCAACTATTTGTAGGCATTTTTAATATCCTTAGTATGATACTTCATGTAAATATTGTAAAGTCAGTCTCCTGTGGTTGTACATGTTAGTTTTTTTCTGTTATTGTAGAAGAACTTATAACAAACACCTTTGTGAATACAGATTTTTGTGTGCATTAGGAGATAATGTGGTCTCCTTAGGAGATAGTCTCACAAATTAAATCAATAGATAGAATTTTTTAACATCGTGAATAAACCAATTGCTTTGATGGAAGATTGTGTAATTTACTCCTGCTGCAGAGAAATCCGGCAGTGCTGGATGGTGGCAGGCTGACAGCTTCCCGAGGCTCAGGGCTTCTCTGGCCCCCTGCGCTCTGCAGGTCTGAGAGGCCCCCGGTTGGGGCCAGGCTTGGAGCCTTGGCCATCGCACAGGCTCTGGACTAACTGCCTCATTCCTGCTGCCCATCAGCATCCTCCTTGCTCTGATGTTTCTTTTAAGAAGTGAAAAATGAGGTCCAGCAGTGAGGATTGGCTCCAAGTCATTGCCCTTGGCATCCCTGAGGTCTCAGGAACTCTGACCCACCAGAACTGAAATGTGCATTAGGATAGTCAAAAACGGAAAACCACTGTGGGCAAAGTGCTAGGCATAGAGCACAGACAGCAAAGCTGCTGGATGAGGACAAAGGTCATGGCTGCTTTGATCTCAGGGAGTTTGGTCTGTGGGGGCCAAGCCGAGCGCAGGTGGGGGCCGTGAGGAAGGGGAGGGAAGTGTGGGGAGCAGAACAAGAACACATGGGGGTTGGGGGCCTGCGTCCTCTGCAGCCCCTGGCCTGGAGGGGCCTCTGCTGGGTCCTGAAGTTGAGAATCCCAGGCTGGGTCAGATGGAACCGCCCAGTTCAGGAGAGTGTATGTGGTCCAGGGCCCTTAGTTCTGTTTTCCTGCACTAACAAATAGGAAAGGTCCCCGGCCCCTCCCTGTTGGCCCTCAGCCCCTGCAGAGGCACCCTCATGCTGCTTTTTCTTATGGTGTCAACTCTGGGTGGGGAGAGTGGGAGCCTAAAGACCCTGGTCTCAGGGGCTGTGGGGGCTTTGGTGCTGTTAGAACATCTGGACTAAAAGCCTCAGTGGAGGTCGGGGCACTGCTCTCCCACCCTGACCCTGGGCAAGTGAGAGATGAGGGGCCTCTTGGAGTCTCAGGGACACACAACCCCAGATCTCCAGTGCTGGCTCAGTCCTGGCCCCGCGCAGTTCAGCGGGTCCTGACCATGATCAGAGGGAGTCTCGTGTGATGCAGTTCTTAGCCGCATGCCCTCTGCCGGGCGGGTCCACGGAGACCTGGTCTGCTCGCGGGGGGTTGGAGCTGGGAGGGTATCTGGTGCCCAGGTGAGGCCTACGTGGTGTGGGTCTGTATGTGCCACTTCCCTAACCTGGCCTGTGTCCTCCTAGGTGGTCATGTGGACCTGGAAAGCCAAGCAGACGGGAAGAAGGAGGCAGAAGCTGATGATGGGATGAGAAGCGGACCCCGACCCATTGTCCCATATAGCTCCATGTTCTGTTTGAGCCCCACCAACCTGTGAGTCTCTTTCATCTGCCCTTTGTGCACAGCCGTGACCCACATGCATGTGACAGCTGTGTGCACATGTGGCCCAGCGGGTGGGTGGGTGGCCATGTAGACGTGGCCCAACAGACAGCGGTTCCATGCACCGTGCACATGTCCACGTCCTGGTGGTCACAGCCCTCCGTAAAACACACACTGTTGTGGCCTCGCTGCAGATGAGGTGGTGAAGCGTAGGGAGGTGCACAGCTTTCCCCAGACAGACCTGGTCTCGGGGGTGGAGCTGGGGGCCAGAAGGCCCTGGACCCTTGCCCTCAGCTTCACCGTGGCATTCGTTCATCTCCACACACACAGCGGCTTACAGCCCACATGCTCATGGGCTCCGCTTGTCCATGCTCCCACCATGCCCACCGTGCACGCGTCCTGTGTGCGCATCACAGTCACTCACGGGCCCGTCCGTGTTTCCACGCCTCAGCTTGTGTGGTCATCCTGCATTTTTTGTCCACTCACCAGCCCAGCTGCTTCGTTAGTTTGTTAGTGTTTAGGGCCAAATAGCGCTCTAGGTACTGGGGACTCATAGTGGTGACCAGAACAGAGGAGGAACCCCATCCTTACTAAGCTCTGTGCTAGTGGGAGAGACAGGCAGTAAACAAGATAAGTGACGCCCGAGAGTTGTCAGGTGGTGTGAGCACTGGGCGGAGCACAGGCCGGAACAGAGACGTGGACTGTTGTGGGCACTGAGGTCAAGGAGGGAAGGTCGGTGGGGCCTGGAGGGGGCGGGTGAGACTGGTGGAAGCGGGGGGAGAGCACTCTGGCCTGGGTGACCGTGGAGCCGCAGAGCAGCCGCCTGGCCACACAGGGGCTCAGGGCAGCAAGGCCAATGGCCTGGAGCCCGGCAGTGTCTCCTCCCCGCCCTCCGTTCTCCTTCCTGCGCTCCTTCTTCCCGTCCACACACTGCTCTGCTGGGTTAGGAGCCAGGTGGCAGTGGGGGCAGATGCCCCCTGCCGCTGGCACCAGCAGCACGGAGGGGCAGGTGGCCGTCAAGCAAACCCAGTGTGGGAAAGGTGAGCTGGGGGCTCGCTCTCCAGGGCAACAGAGGTCATGCATTGTTCCTGGAGGCAGGAGTCAAGTGGCAGCTGTAAGCTGAGCCCTAAGGGCGGTCAAGGATCAAGATAAGGGGGGAGCCGGCACTGGCGTGCAGAGCAGGGGAACCCACTGTGGGCTTCAGAGGTGGAAGGCGGCTCGGTGAGGGGGGAGTGCCAGCAGGTCATCAGGGCCTGGGGCCCCTTGGTGGGCACAGAGGCCAAGAGGTGGAGCGATGGGGGGTGAGTGTGACAGCCCCTCAAAGGGAGAGGGGTGGGTGGGTGTGGCAGGCAGTCCTTCCTGGTGGAAAGTCCTTGGGGTGGGAAGGGGTCTGAGGGCTGGTGCAGAGGATGCACCCTGGGGACACACCTCTCAGTGGCGGGAGAGGCACTGGCCCTCCCGCTCATCACACAGCCGCCAGGGATGGGCTTCCCTGACCCGCACAGCGGCCTCCCCAGACGCGCTGGCCCCTGTGGTGTAGTGTTTGTCCGTAGCTGAGTGTCTCCTGGAGGTGTGTGTCTACACAGCTACTGGTGTCCAGAGGTGTCTGAGGAGCAGGGTAGTGGCCAAGAGTGCTGACAGTGAGTGAAGGCGGGCAGCTGCTGGGCACACATGGATCACTGACTCGGGGTCAGACCAGGCCACCACACCCGGCCCAGGCCTGAAGGATTTCCAGGGCCCTCAGCAGAGGCCTGCTCTGCCCAGGGGTGTGGGTGCTCTCAACAGCCCCCTCATCCCACTGACGGCACACACAGTAGGTCAGTGCGGGGGCATGGCTGTGCACCTGCAGACCTTTACATCTGCAAACAGGGCCAGATCCGTTTGGCCTGTGGCCCTGCTGTGGCTTTGCAGACTCCCTAGCGCTGCTCTGGGGGCTCTTAGGGATCAGTGCCTGCTTGTCTGTGGGCCTCAGGTGACCCGGCTTTGCCCTCCAGGCTCCGTCGCCTCTGCCACTCCATCGTGACCATGCGGTACTTTGAGATGGTCATCCTTGTGGTCATTGCGTTGAGCAGCATCGCCCTGGCTGCCGAGGATCCTGTGCGGACAGACTCGCCCAGGAACAACGTGAGTGCCGCTGTCAGGCTGTGGAGGGTGATCCTGTCTGCTCACCAGGCTCCTTCCTCGGGGACGGGGTGAAGGTCCAGCCCACATTACAGAGAAGAGCAGGGGGCGAGCCCAGGGTCAGCATCTGGGCCGCTGCCGGAGGGGCCTGCAGCCGCAGGGACACTTGCCAGGTCTCCCCTCCCTATGACATGGCTGATGGGCCGTCTTCTCTGGGACCTGGGGGAAGACGCAGTGCTGCTGAAATGGCACTGTACCCCACTTCCAGCCTCGCCTTCAAGGGCAACCCTCCCTTTGGTTCTAGGCTCTGAAATACATGGACTACATTTTCACAGGCGTCTTTACGTTTGAAATGGTGATAAAGGTGAGATGTGTGGTGGCCCTGGGGACCCCACCTGCTCCTCTTCCCTTAGGACCAAGACGGGACAAGGCCTGTCACCTCCTAGGAATGCGTGTGCTCATGAGAGGGTGTGCACACACATGTGTGGAGACGTGAGCTCTCATGGGCCCACATGTGTAAGGTGTGCTTTGGAGACGAGAGGCCAGTTCACTAGGGATTCAGTGTCCACCCCGGGAGAGCTCACCAACGCTGTACCTGGTCTCCTCCACATTTCTGACTAAGGGCTACAGACTTCCTTAAGCAGGTGTGGGCTCAGCACCCCTCAGGACCGTCCTGTAGCAGCAGAGAAGGGCCCGTGACATCAGGCTGGGAGGAAGGAGTGCCTGGGGAGAGGGTGGTGTCCTCAGTGCCCAAAGATGGAGGCAGGTGGGTGCTGAAGACTTCCTCTTGAAAGGGCTCTGGTGCCAGCTGGCAAGCTAAGGCCTGACCATTTCCCTGTGGCCTTTGTCCCCTAATAGGCATTGCTCCTTTGTCAACACCTGGGTGGCCAGTGCGGCATCCACACAGGTGGCGTGAGGTGCCCTTGGGTGCCCACACTCATGGCGCAGGCCAGCTTTTATGTGTGTGTGCACCCTCCAGCTCTGCCCCCTCACTCCCGCAGGCTCCTGGGGGAGGCGCTGTCATTCCCTTGCCCAGATGGGGAGGCTGTGGCTCACAGTGACCGCAGCCCTGGGGGTGCAGAACCAGGTCCCTGTGGACCCCACAGCTCTCCCTTCTGCTGCATGCAGCTGACCCTCGGAGGGTCTGGGCGGGGTGTGAGTCCCCTGGGGCCACATGCGCCTGCAGCCCCCATGGGGGAGGGTTTCATTCAGTCTCTAGGAGAGTTGGAGGTCAGGGCAGGGCTCCAGCCTGTCCTGACTCTGTAGAGCTATTTGGGTCAATGGCATTGAGGTCCAGAGGCCCACTGAGACCCTCAGAGGATGGGACTCAGGCCATCTCCCCTCTCCTGACAGTGTGTGACCTGGGCTGTGACCCCTTCCTGGGAGGGTGTGACCTGGGCTGTGACCCCTCCCTGGGAGGGCATGACCTGGGCTGTGACCCCTCCCCTGGGGGGGCGTGACCTAGGCTGTGACCTCTTCCCCGGAGGGTGTGACCTGGGCTGTGACCCCTCCCCTGGGGGGGCGTGACCTAGGCTGTGACCTCTTCCCCGGAGGGTGTGACCTGGGCTGTGACCCCTCCCCTGGGGGGGCGTGACCTAGGCTGTGACCCCTTCCCCTGAGGGTGTGACCTGGCTGTGACCCCTCCCTGGGATGGCGTCACCTAGGCTGTGACCACCTCCCCGGGAGGGCATGACCTGGGACTTGTACCCTCTCTTGCTTGCGGGCGCTGGGGGAGGTGACCTGAGCGGCATCTTTCTCCCCAAACCCCCAACTCTGGGGCCTGGCCCTGCCCCCTTTCTGAAGTGTCCTGCCTGAAAGCGTGTTTCTTCCCTGAAGATGATCGATCTGGGATTGCTGCTGCACCCTGGGGCCTACTTCCGTGACCTGTGGAACATTCTGGACTTCATTGTGGTCAGTGGAGCCCTGGTGGCATTTGCCTTCTCGTAAGTACCCACATCTTTCTGGGTCCGCTGCGCCGCAGTCCGGGAGACAGATGGGTTGGGAAGGCGGGCCCATCGGCCTCCCTGGGCGCCTGTCTTGGGGCGGGGCTGTGCTGGGAGGGCAAGACCGCAGGGCCTTGGCTCTTGGTTCTGAACTCGGGTGGGCAGGCCTCCAGCGTATCGGCGTCTGCCTCTCGGCGTCTGACTTGGCTGCACTGCTTCATCAGCCAGAGCGGATGGGTGCTGGTGGGCATCTTACTTGTTGGGGCAAAAGGCTGCTTTCTCTGAGTCCCTAGAGGCTGGGCCTGGACTGGCTCCCTGAGACCCTGCATGGCAGTGGGCATGAGGCAGGATGGGGGCCTTAGGTGGAGGTGAAGGAGGGAGATGCAGGGGTGGGGGTCACGTGCAGAGATGAGGAAGGACCGTCGTGGGTGCAGGTGTGGAGGGAGGGGTCTTCACCTTCTCCAAGCCCAGGATGGTGTGGGCTGAGCTGCTCCTGGCACGGCCTCCTCACTGACTCTCTTCTCTCTGTCTTCCTGTTGCTGGACTCTCGGTAGGAGCTTCATGGGGTAATGCCTTCCTTCTGTGCCCCCGCTGCCCCTCATCATAGCCCCTGGCACCCTTCCTGGGCGGTTCGGTCGCCATGCCCCCACCCCATCCTCCACCTTGGGGCTGCATGCTGCAGGGGCTGTATCCCCGGGCCCGTGGCCAGGTTGGGGGCGGGAGGCGTCCAGAGAGCAGGGCTCTGAGTGGGTGCTGGCGGCTGGGAGCGCAGATCCCCGAGGCAGGGAGGAGGGAGGCTTGGAGGGAGCTGCTGGGGCCTCACTGCCCTGCCATCCCTGTCCAGAGCTCCCTGTCCCAGTTCCCACAGCAACTTCTGGGAACTCAGCTTTCTTTCCTCTTTCCTCTCCACGACTGTGGCCCTACAATGTCTGGCACCTCCTCTGGAGGTCTTAACCAACCCTCTTCTTATAAAAAGGTGGGGGCGACTTGGCCAGCATCAGTGAGAGGCTTGTGAATGAGACAGTGGGCAGGGGTGGGGACGATGTGGTGAGACCCAACCAGGGGCCCTCAGTGCAAAAGGCCCTGAGCTGGCATGAGAGAAACGCAGAACACAGACCACCAAAGGGCTGCCTCCCCCAGAACCGTATCTGCTGGGAGACAGAAATGGTGCCCCGCTTCCTGTGTCCCGCAGGTGTCTGCCTGCCCACCCAGGTCCCCATGCAGATCTCCTGTCCCCCGTTGTCCTGGTGTTGGTCTCCTCAGGGTGACTGGAGGAAGCTCGTTTGAGGAGGGGTGTCCAGAGCACCAGGGTGATGGAAATAATTGACGGGATGGTCTGGAGGCTGGGCTTTTTCCACCCAAAAGCTTGGTGTTTCAAGGGTGTTTGATCAGACTCTGAGGTGCCCCCAGTTCCCCTTTGCCCATGGAGCCTGCTTGGGCTACCCGGCTCCCTCTCACCAGACTTGGCTGGAGCCCAGGAAGACCGTCAAGGACCCCGTCCCCTCCCCGCTCTCTCAGGCTCCCTGGGAACTTGGGGTGAAGTGGGCAGAATGGGGTCAGGCCCCCTCGGTGCTGAGCCCTCAGCCCCTGCCCTCCAAATGGGGTGTGGCCTTGCATCTGAGAATGTTGACCAGCCCCAGGGTCTGACGGCTCCTGGGCCCCTGCAGCCTGAGGGCGCCCCCTGGGTCTGCTCCGGCTTCCCCTGCGAGGGGCCCGGGTCCAGGCCCGCTGGCCCTGCGCTGCTGAGCTTGCTTCTGGTCCCTAGATTTTCTTTACCAGACGTCCTTCCTGTGTTTCTGCCGCCTCCGTGGGCTCTCCTGTCTGCGGCCTTCCTGACGTCTCACGTCTCTGCCTCCCCGCGGCTCTCTCCTCCTCTCTGACTCCCTCCCGCTGCTCGCCCTCCTTGGCCTGCTGCTCTGCGTACCCCCCTGCGTCATGCGTTCCCTCCGTGGTCATCTGACGTGGCCTCTTCCTCTCCTTTCCTCCCTCCAGGCCTGCCGCCCTTCTGCTCATCTCCCTTTCTGTCTGTTTCACGTCGCCTGGGGGGGTGTTAGGGCAGCTGAGAGTGGACAGGCAGGGAGCCCCCCACGTCCCCGTGGCCCCTCACCAGCGTGCGAAGCAGGAGGCGCTGCCCTCCAGGGGCTCTTGCATCAGTGGACACAGTGGCATCTCACTTGTCTTCCCTGTGCTGCCCCGTGGTGTCTGGGGTCCCAGGGTAGGCCCCCTCCTCCTGCATTCTGCCCACTGCTGCTCTCAGCATGGTGGCTGGAGGAAGCTGGCTGAGGGGTGGGTGATAGAAGCAGCTGATGTGGTCAGGGAAATGGGTTCTTGCAATCTGGAGGCTCAGCGCTCCCTGGGCGCCAGGCCCCGCCGCCCTGGCCCTGGTCTGCTCTGATGAGGCCTTGGCTCAGCTCCCATAGGAGGGGACGCAGTGGCCTGTGGGGCCTGCAGGGCCAGGACCTCCCTGCTCCTAGGTCCTCCACCCTGGGGCCCTAGACATAACACACAGGGAGTGTGACCTCCACCCTGGGAGCCTCGTGGGAACGGGGGGCACAGATGTGCCTCCTGCCTGTCTGCATGTGGCTTCTCCCCCTAGAGGGTCCAAAGGAAAGGATATCAACACCATCAAGTCCCTGCGCGTCCTACGAGTCCTGCGGCCCCTGAAGACCATCAAGCGACTGCCCAAGCTCAAGGTGAGAGCATAGAGGGGGCTCAGGAGTGTAAGGGCCATGTGTGTGAGTGCACAGGTGAGTGTGTGTTTATGCATGTGCATGGAGGTGCATACATGTGCGTGCACCTGTGTGTGCAGGGAATGCATGCAGGTAGGTACATGTTTGCCTGCATGTGCAGTGTGCACATGAGTATATGGTGTGTGCATGTGGTGCACTGTGCATGCATGTGTACATGCACACATGGGACTGGCCCTGTGTCGCTGCAGTTTCCCATGTGGGGTAGGGAGGAGCCGTGCTGAGGGAGGCCCACGTCAGGTTCCCTCGGGTCTTGTGTGTGGGTGGGACGGGCCCTCTAGAGCCAGTCCAGTATCACTCTCAGCAGGGGCCTGTAAGGCTAATTTTCCTTAACCCAGCGGCACCACATCAGGCAGTGTGTTTTCACCCACAGCTGTGGCAAGGG
Organism: Manis javanica; assembly: GCF_040802235.1. NCBI lineage: Eukaryota > Metazoa > Chordata > Mammalia > Pholidota > Manidae > Manis > Manis javanica. Next base: position 131,548 of record NC_133157.1, on the reverse strand, counting down.
GAGAGGGGCTGCCGAGAGAGGCAGGGGGTCCTGCGGGCGAAGCAGGGAGGACGGGGCTCCCGAGAAGTCGTGACGGGCTCGACCCTGAAGGACGTTATGGCTGAGGTTCCCGGTAAAGGAAAGAGTGTGAAGCCAAACGTGGAGTGTGCCAAAATCTAATAATCATTGAGCTTGTGAGAAATGCTTTATGTGCTTAAAGTCATTTGATCCTCCCAAACCGTGTGCAGGGAAGTAGGTGAACAGCTTGCAGATGCAAGCGTCAGAAGCACTGGGCAACATGGGAGTTAAAGGAGGCAGTTTGCTTCGAGCCTGCGGGTGAAGGGACAGGCTAGAAGGTGACCTGAGGGCAGCCAGAGGCCCTCTCTGTCAGTCGGGGACTTGGGCCTGGTCTGGTGGGTAAAGGGCACCACAGACCTGGGCAGGTGCGCAGTGGCTGCTGTCTGGAGTGTGCCAGGCAGCATCCCTGGAGATGGTCGTGGGCCTGCAGCTGTGCACAGCAGAGCAGGTGCACCTTCCGAGCTCTGAGAATCAGGGACCAGGGCAAGGCTTGGCAGCGTGGGAGTCAGACAAGGCTGTGCCTCCTGGTGGGGGAGCACATGAAAGGAAGCCCAGGTGGTGATGGTAACGGACGGCAGCCTCCTCTGGGCCACAAGACAACGCTGTGAGCCCCTGTCCCGGAGCTGGCCCAGCCCCACAGCTTCCCTGCCCAGTGTTGGTTCCCACTGATGGGCAGGGGCAGAGCACGACCCCCTGGCAGGGCTCGGGCGCAGGAGCAGGGGCTGGCCGCATCCTGTCCCCACTGCTGTCTCTCCATGCCGGCCCCTCCTGATGCAGGCCGCCTGGGCACCAGCTCACACCCGCAGCCCCAGGTTCTTGGGCGCCAGCCTGCCTGCCATCCGCCTCTCCTAGCGCCTCCCACCTACCTCATCAAGGCCAAGATGACCCCTCTGAGAGGAGCACAGGGTCAGGCAGCGCCCGGTGCCGAAGCCACCCTGCGCTCAGCTGCCCCCTCCCCTCCAGGCCGTGTTTGATTGTGTGGTGAACTCCCTGAGGAACGTCCTCAACATCCTGATAGTCTACGTGCTCTTCATGTTCATATTCGCCGTCATTGCGGTGCAGCTCTTCAAAGGGAAGTTCTTCTACTGCACTGACGAGTCCAAGGAGCTGGAGAGGGACTGCAGGTAAACTGAGGCAGGGCCGGGGCAGGGAGCACTCAGAGGGGCCACCAGATGGCCGAGGCCACTTCCACCTCACTGTGAGGCCAGGCCACCCCGGAGCATCCAGGAGAGGCTCTCCTGGGGTGGGGCCAGGGAGGGAGGAGGGGGTTGGTGCGGGCGGGCGCCGGGCCAGTGGTCTCTCTGTGAAGCTCCCTCGTGTGAACGTGCCCCCCTGTCTCCCCTCCAAAACCAGCGGGCAGGGGCTTTCCCAGTCGAGGCTGCAGTGAGCAGGATGGCTGTGGCCGTCTGTGTATCTGTTGGGAGTGCGCCCCTCTGGGTGCCATGGCCAGCCGGGCTCTTGCAGGTGCTGCCAAGTACTTGTGTGGCATCGCGCTCCCTCCAGCATGGATGGCGGCTCGAGCACACCACATCCTGCGGACTCCTGGGGCTTCTGTCTTCTGCGTTTTGGCTTTTCCCGTGTGTGGGCAGTGGCGTTTATCTGTGGGTTGACCGCACGTGGGTGGTGACCAGTGAGAATGAGCACCCTTCCCAGGTGGATGGGCCGCTTGGCCGCCCCTTCCTGGGAAGTGTCCGGGCAAGTCTTTTCCCATTTTCCCAGCTCGGTCCTGTCTCTTTTTGGTTGATTCGTAGGGATTCTTTAAAGTCCTGAACAGGAATGCTTTGCCAGATCTATGGGGTATGGATGTCTTCTCTGTGGGATACTTGGTATTCTTGTGTTGGCATCTTTCAAGGAATAAAGTCTTGCTTGTGATGTAGGCCAATTTATCTTTGTGGTTTTTAGTACTCTTTGGGTCCTGTTGAGGATAGTTATCCCAAGGTCAGGAGAGATGTCCTCTTATGTTTTCCCCAAAAGTTTTATTTTTGCCTTTCACATTGCGATATGTGATCAATCTGGAGTTGATTTTTTTGTGTGTCGCTGAGGTATGAATAACGATACATTTTCTGTACATGGATATCCAGTTGTTGCAGCACCAGTTTTTGAAAAGACCATCCTTTCCCCATTGCAATGGGATCCTTTGTTTTGTATAATACAGTTTTATCAAGATATAATCCAGGTATCATATGATTCATCCACTAAAGGTTTACAATTCAGTGGGCTCCGTGTATTCTCAGGCATGTGTGACCATCACCACAGTCAGCTTCAGGACATTTTCATCAGTTAAGAAACAAACAAACACCCCATAGCCTTAGCTGTTTCCTCTTAGTCCACAGCCCCAGCCTAAGCAGCCGCGGACCTGTTTTTTGTCTCTGTAGATTTCCCTGTTCTGGACACTTCATGTACGTGAAGTCATGTGGTGCTGTGTCTAACTCCTGTCATTTAGCTCAGTGTTTTCAAGGCTCATCCATGTTGTGGCGTCATCCTCTTTTTGGTCGATTATCCCTTTCTCTAGATGTGCTGTGTTTTATTTTTTCTTTCATCTGCTGGCTAGACATTCAGGTTGTTTTTACCTTTTGTCTATTATGATTAATGCTGCTGTGGACACGTGTGCAAGATTTTTTGTGGACAGATGTTTTCATTTCTCTTGAGGATGTACCTAAAAGCAGAGTCGATGGGTCACATGGTGACTGTTTAGAGTTTCAGGAACTACCAGGCCGTCATCCAGAGCGGCCGAACCATTTTATGTCCCCACCGGCAGTGGGTGAGAGCTCTGATTCCTGCATCTCCTTGACAGCACTTGTCATTGTCCTTTTCGCCACCATCCCAGTGGGAGGAAAGTGGTGTCTCTTTGTGGTGTCAGTTTGCATTTTGCTGATGGCTCATTTTGTTGAGTCGTGTGCTTTTCATGTGTGCTCACCGGCCATTTGTACGTCTTCCTTGGAGAAATGTCTGTTCACATCTTTCGCCCACTCTTAATCGGGTTGTCTTTGTTGTCATTGATTGTGATAGTTCATTATATATCCTGGACACAAGTCCCTTATCAGAGAGATGATCTCTGAATATTTTGTCCCGTTTTGTGGGTTGATGATGTCTGTTGAAGCACAAAAGCTTTAAATTTTGATGAAGTCTAATTTATCTATTATTTTCTTTTGTTGCTTGTGATTTTGGTGTCATTCTAAGAATCCATTCCCCAATTTGAGGCCCCTTCTGTTGTAAGCGTTTCATAGTTTCAGCTCTTGCATTCAGGTCTGTCATCCATTTTCAGTTAATGTTTGTATGTGGAGCGAGGTGGGGTCCACCTGTGTTCTTTTGCACATGGAAACACAGCTGCCTCTTGGCCTTTTGTTGGAGACGCTTTCCTTTCTCCAACGAACACACAGTCCTTCAAACACCACTGTCCGTAGAACAGGTATCTCGGACCCTTTGTCTTTCACCTCTAGCCTCTTCTGTGCTCTCATTCCAGGGGCCAGTACTTGGATTATGAGAAGGAGGAAGTGGAAGCTCAGCCACGACAGTGGAAGAAGTACGACTTTCACTATGACAACGTGCTCTGGGCTCTGCTGACACTGTTCACGGTGTCCACAGGAGAAGGGTGGCCCATGTGAGTGTCGTGGGCTCCTCGTGGCTGGTCGGCTGGAGCAGAGGGGCTGGGGCCGGGAGGCCAGAACTTTGCATTCATTTTTGTTCCAGTTGCTCAGCAAATACCCTGTAGGCCCTTGTACCTACGAGGTGAGACATAAGCCCTGCCCTCCAAGAGTGGCTGCCTGGGAAAAAGAAGTCAAACCAAAGAACTCACGGCATAGTGACCTGAAACCATTTTTGAGTGGCTGCAGGCCAGAGGGTGTGGAGCTCTGGCGTCCTCTGTGGCTGGCCTGCTGCGTTCAGTTAAAGGCGGCCAGAGCAAGGTGTGTTCAGTGCCTTGATAGATGGCAGGAGCCTTTCTTTGGCACCGGGAGAACAACCCCCCTGCCCAGAAGGTAGGGTTGATGCTCTGAGCCCAGGGCTTTCTGAAGGCAGGTGAAACTGGGCATGAGCCGGTGGGCCAGGTGTGAGTACGAGCAGGTGAGAGCTGGGAGTGAGCAAGGCAGAGCCTCTGGGAGTAGGACCTCAGGCCCCTGGAGGCCTGGCCTTGGAGGTCTCAGACCCTGAGCACAGGTCTCGTCAGGAAGGTGGCCCGTCTCCGGGAGAGACGGCAGGCCCACGCAGCAGGGCTGGGCCCTGGGCTCAGGTGTGGAAGCTCACCTGTGGCGTTAGGCCCTGACTGTCCCAGGGCTGCGTCCTCATCAGTTCTCCTGACACCTGGCATTTGCTCTCGGCCCAGGGTGCTGAAACACTCCGTGGACGCCACGCATGAGGAGCAGGGCCCGAGCCCTGGGTACCGCATGGAGCTGTCCATTTTCTATGTGGTCTACTTCGTGGTCTTCCCCTTCTTCTTCGTCAACATCTTCGTGGCCCTGATCATCATCACCTTCCAGGAGCAGGGGGACAAGGCGATGTCCGAATGCAGCCTGGAGAAGAACGAGGTGGGCGCCCCGTCCCTCCCCACGCACTGGTGCGCAGTGGGTGCCCTGCTGGGCCCCCCAGTGGGGAGTGCAGGAGGGGCCACCAGGCTTCCTTCTGCCCAGGAGCCGCGCATCGTCGGCTTGGCTCTGGCCGGTGCAGGGGCCGCGAGAGGCTGCATGGTGCTCGGGGCTCCCTGCGGGGGTGGGGGCTGCAGCTGTGTGGTGGGTGCAGTGGGCTCCGGCCTGAATTCTTAGTGCTCCTTTCTCCCCGGGCAGAGGGCCTGCATTGACTTCGCCATCAGTGCCAAGCCCCTGACGCGGTACATGCCCCAGAACAAGCAGTCATTCCAGTACAGGACATGGACATTCGTGGTCTCGCCGCCCTTTGAGTACTCCATCATGGCCATGATAGCCCTCAACACGGTGGTGCTTATGATGAAGGTGTGAGAGGCCCGTGCGGTGCTGGTGGGTGCTAGCTGGGGGTCGGGACTGGCTCAAACCAGCCAGAGAGCCCACCTTCCTCCTGTCAACGTGTGGGAGCTGGGGCACCCTGCAGGCTGGTCCGTGCTGGGTGCCCGTTCCCCTGGGTGTCCCTGTGCCAGGCGGGCATCTCGTTCTGTCTGCCCCCCTGTGCTCTGACAGGAGGCTGGAGAGGTCCCTGCTGGGGGTCTTGGGGCAGCTGAGCCCTTGGCCAATGGCACTTATTCCCCTGGCAGTTCTATGATGCGCCGTATGAGTACGAGCTGATGCTGAAGTGCCTGAACATCGTGTTCACATCCGTGTTCTCCATGGAGTGCGTGCTGAAGATCATCGCCTTTGGGGTGCTGGTACGTGACTTGGCTCCGTCTTAGCCTCTGGGACTCTGCAGTCTGGCTCCCTCTGCATAGGCGGACCTGCAGGACTCTGTTTAAACTGAGAATTCCCCGAGCCCCCCGCCCATCTCCTAGAGGTGGAGGGAGCCAGGTCACTCCTCCCTGGACACATGGCTCTCAATTGTGCACCTGTCCAGGCCTAGAGGTGCCTGGTGGCATGTCTGCTTCACTGCCTCGTGCTGTCCCGCAAGGACATCCCTGGAGTGGCTCATCTCTCCCGTTGTGCCCTTCTGGGTTTGGGACCACTTCTTGCAAATCCTTGTCTGGCAGGGCCTTCACCCACCACTAGCACTGACTGCCCTTCTTTCTCTCTCCAGAACTATTTCAGAGATGCCTGGAATGTCTTCGACTTTGTCACTGTGTTGGGAAGTATTACTGATATTTTAGTAACAGAGATTGCGGTAAGTACTGTTCCCTGTCCCCCCTCCAGGGTCCCAAAATGGTTTCCTTCTAGAGGGTGCTACCTCCAGCTGCTGCCCACGCTGACTTAGCACCTCTCTCTGGCCAGAGTTGCCCAGGAGCCCTGGACAGTTGGAGGGTCCTCTCCACAGGTGGAGTTTGTGGGTGGGGTGTTCTCTCAGCAAATGCTTTTTCTTGGATAAGAAAGTGGTTCCCAAAAGGTCTTCCAGGCTGACGGGCTCAGAATCACCTGGGAGCCCCATGGTAACAACTGATCAGGAAGACAGGATCCTTAAATGTCCTGTGTGTGTGTCTAACATGTAAGTATCTGATAACTTGGCACCAAAAATTTATAAACTGAAACTAATAAGATTTTAGAATATTTTAAAAAACCCTATTTGATATATATGTGACTGGAGATACTCATTCTTACCAAATGTATATGGATTGTATCTAAAAACTGACCAAGTGCTGGAACATAAACTTGCGTCACCAGACTTTAAAGAATCTCAGTAATGAAGCAATATGCTTTGAGTACAGTGTTGTAAGTTAGAATTAAATGGCAAGAACATCTCATCTGCTTGTCTTGGGTTGAATTCTCTGGAGTAGACGCTGAGATGAAGGTTCTTGGAAGGCATTTCTCGGGATGTGTTCCCAGTGGGGAGAAGTCCCGGCATGTGATGGGGAAGAGGGGGGGCCAGAAGGGTGGCGCCCTCCGGAGCCGAGTGTTGGGGGTCCTGTGGTTCGTCCCCGTGGGCTCTTGTGACAGAGTTGGTCACACCTCAGAGCTGCAGAGTCTTTACCCGCTACTCTGCTGTCAAGGCCTGCACTGGGGGATGTCATTTTTCAGACACGTCCTCCACTCTGAGCAGGTGGAGCAGCCTGGGGCAGTGATGAAGGGACACCGGGTGCTGTCCTAACAGGGCCAGCTGCTGCACCCCTGGCCTGCTCAGCTCTGCCTGTGCCTCGCTTCACTCACTCTTCACGTGGGTGCTGGCCCGACTTGGGGCAGAAGAAGGCTCGGAAGAGGAGCCAGCGCTCCCGCTAGCCTGCCGGTCTCCTCCCCACCCTCCAGGAGGCCCCTGGCCTGTGGACAACTTTCTGCTGCTCTGCTTGCTGGTCTGGTGAGGCAACCCTGGCCCTCACCCCATGCGGCTTATGCCCCTGTGTGCCCTGTGGCTCTGGCTGCTGTGATAGTCCATCACAGTTGAGACTCGTCATAGGGGCGCTGAGGAATGCCCCGGTGAGCTGCTGGGCTCCAGACAGATGTGCCCTGTCCTTATGTGGAGGCAGCTCTGCCCTTCGCAATGATCAGCATCCGGTACCGTGACCAGCGTGCAAGTGGCTCTCTGCCTGCTGGTCTTTGGGCCTGAGGTGGCCAATGTGACAGGGGCCACCATGGCTTTTGGTGTTCCGCAGTGGAAGCTCTCCATACCCCTTGAGCCAGGACCTCTAGATTCACCAAACCTGAACGTGGGGAATGGGGAGCGCAGCATCCACCCTGGGTTGCTGAAGTGATGGCGAGGGGCCACCCCTTCTTCCTCCGGTTTCCCGGGCATTGTATTTTGCCACTTGGCATCCAGTACTGTCTCATGGCCATCTATTCATCCTGTAGGAAGAACCCCATCCCCTTAAGGTATGTCACCAAGCTGGCATTTCATCTATGCCTTTATGAGGCTGTTTCAAGCATTCTGTCAGGTCGCACCTCCCAGCGGTGTGGAGTGTGATGTGCCAGTGCGTCCTGTAGCTGCCTGCTCCTTGCACCCCGTCCTCTGCTCGCTCCGAGGCAGTGGTATGTGGGGTCCCGTGTTGATGAGTCTCGGATCACAGTACAGTCCAGGGTCTGCATCACCAAAGGCAGACCCACAGCTGGGATGTGAGTGAGCCCAGGGGGGAGGCAAGTCCCCACCGTTTTCAGGCGAAGGGGTTCCCATGTATGTAACCTGCCCCCGAGTGGCTGGTGTTGACAGCTGTAAGCATGGCTCTCCAAAGAGGCCATGGGGCGAGCTCTGCTTGCAGGAGCTGGGTGCTCACATGGCCACAGCTGCATGAGCCTTGGGAAGAGCGAGCCCAGCTACTGGGTCCAGGCACAGCCTCGTCTCGGCCCCCACAGGCTCCATGCAGGACCTACTGTGTGAACACGGGCTGCGCACCCGGTTTTTAAGTGCCAAGGGTGCCCTCTGGTGGACATGAAAAGAATGGCGCTAATGCAGAGACCTGCACGCGGACCCACTGCCGAGGTCCCTCTGGACGCCCCCTCCCCAAGCTGCGTTCCTACAGAGCCCTGACCCAGCTGGAGCCCAAGCCTAGGGTGCTGTGGTCCTTATGATAGGCAGTGTCTCTCTCCACCTGTGTGGCTGATCAGGCACCGCACCCAGAGCTCTGCCTCGCTGCTGTCTTTCAAGCCATCCCTGCTTGGGGCTCTAGGAGGCCTGCGCCAATATATGAACCAAACCCTCCATAAACCAGATCTGTTTTCCTCCTCATTTTAGTGATCATCCCATGATGTACTGGGGTGGGCAGGGAGCTGAGAGGCCTGGGGGACTGACCACCTGTCCTGGGACTGTGCCCTCTGGAGTTCTTAGGTCTGGTCCCAGACGGGGCACTCCCGTTACAGCTGAGCTGTTGGTGGGCCTGAAGCACACCACCTGTGAGGAAAGCTGTGGTGTGTAGAATACGGATGTCTCATGGTCAGTCTCCCCCAGGACCCAGTAGCCAGGAGTGGCCCCTTGCATTGGTGATTCCAGTGTCATTGCGCAGATGACACGGCCTTGCTCCAGAGCCCTAGGTGGCTGCTCTGACCTTGCTGTGGGGTTTCTAGGGCTCCACGCAGTGCCTCTGCCCACAGATGCCCCAGCCTGGGATCTGTGAATCTCAGGCCCACGTGGCAGGGCCGCTGACCCTGTTGCCCGGCTCTGCTGCAAAGTCCTGTCTTGCTCTGAAACCTCTGAAGCCTAGCAGCTTCGTGCCACGGTAAGTGGGTCGCAGCAGTGTTTCCTAAGTGTGGAATGCTGTCTCCAAAGCCCAAAGAAGCCTACCAAGAGTAGGAGGTGTGAGGTGAATGACTAACCTGTTCTTTGACCCGGAGTCCATGTCCTGGTGTGGCTCACGCCGCTGGTCTGTAGAAGTGGCGCATTGTGTTTCTGCCTCAAGGACAAGGAAAGCTCATTGCGATCCTAAACAAATTCTTCCAGAGAATAGAAGAATAGCGAACATTCCCTAATTTTTTGTGTGAGACTAGTACAGTCCCGATGGCCACATTTTCAAGAACTAGGCTATAAGAAAGGAAGATAATGATCCACACGCACTCTTCAATGTAGATGCAAAATTCTAAACAACATGTAAGCAAACCAAATCCAGCAGTGTGCCAGAAGAGGAAATACAGCGGCCTGTATCCCAAGAACTCAAGATTATGCGTCAGGAAGTCTGTCCCTACAATCTCACGGGAACAGATCAAAGGACACCATTAAGGCGATCTTGTCATGGGTGCAGAGAAGACATTCAACAAAATTAAAATTTTATTCATGATAAAAATTAAGCAGTCTAGGAATTAACTTGATGAAGAGCATTTACCGAAAAATCCTTTGCAACATGGGAAAGAGTCTCTTTAAAATCAGAAAAAGGCAATGATGCCTGTAGCCACTACTTCTTTTCAGCATTGAACTTCAAGGCCTAGTCAGCTCAGTAACTTGACTGTCAACTCCACAAGGACAGAAATTTTTGTCTGCTTTGTTCACCACTACATTCCAGGGCTTAGAATAGAGTGTGACACTTTAGGTTCTCAGGAAATACTTGTTGAATGAATAGGACAAGAAAAAAAAAAAGAGAACCTCTAAGGATTAAGAAAGGAAAAGACAAAGCTATCATTATCCTCCGGTAACATTATTATCTGTTGAAATCTTGAACAATCTAAAACTGATCAGAGTGTCTAGCAAGGTCGCTGAATATGAGGTTACTCACATCAGTTAATTGCATTTTATTGTAATAGCAGCAGTCCTGACAACAAACCTACCAAAATGATGTGTGCAAGACCTTTATTAAATTTTGTCAGCTTTAGTGGAAAATTACTAAACTTCATTGCAAGATATTAAAGAAGGCTTGCATACAGTCATATATCATGTTAATTAACAAATAGTGTCATTTCCTGGAGATGACAATGTTCTCCCAATTGATCTGTAGATTCAATGCAATTTCAATAAAAATACCAATGATTTTGTTTTTGTTTGTTTGTTTGGGAACTTCACATGCTGCTTCTAAAATTTGTAAAAAAGAGCAAGGGCCACAAAACAGGATACTTAAGAAGAAGGTGCTGCTGGAGTGGTGTGAGAGGGTGCTGCTGCCAGTGGCAGGACTGATCATAAAGCTGTAGTGCCTCGGGCTGTCGGCACAGAGATTGCTGAGTGGGCCGGTGGAAAGCATCAAGAGCCTAGAATCAAAGCCGCTTCTTTATGGGGACTTGATGTGTGACTGTCCAGCACTGCCGCTTAGCAGGGAGGGGCATGATAGCTCGGCCTTCCGTGGGAGCGTGACCGATGATGCAGGAAGTGGGTCTCGGTTCACTCAGTTCACAAGCAAAGCTATTTCAAGCAGATGAAAAGACTTAAATATAAAGAGCAAGACTTTAAAACTTTGAAGAGAATGTGGATTATGTTTCAGAACTCGGGGTAGGAACTGATTTATCAAATAAGATATTTAAAGCACCAACCATAACTGAAAAGTAAAAAATAAAGGTTTTTTTTCCCTCTATAATAAGGTTTCTGTTCATCAAAAGAGAAAAGGGCAATCCATGAACAGGGAGAAGATATTTGCATCACATTCCTTCATTTATATATTTAAAAATATTTATGCAGTGTCTGTCATGTGCTAAGTGCTATCCTAAGTGCTGGAACAAAAGGTAGAAATCTCTGCTCTTCTGGAGGTTCATTCTAGTGAGAAATAATCCAGTGTTAGAAAAGGATAGGTAGGCACCAGGGAGAAGGCAAAGCAGAGAGTAGGGCAGGAGATGGTGGGCAGGAGGGGCTTTGTCAGTGTGTCCAGATAAGATGTCATTGAGATGGCGACTTTCCCAGGCCTGGGCCTGGGAGGGAGCCAAGCAAGGAAGGCCTGTCGGGGGACAGCCCTCGTGGAGGCCCCGGGCCTGCGCCGAACCCATGTGTGAGGAGCAGCCGAGGGCTGAGGACCCCGGGCAGGAGCATGGGGAAGGCCTTGCCGTCCGAGTTGCTGTTGGCCTTTATTTTGTGTGAGATAGGAACTGGAGGGCCCTCTGAGGCGGAGTGGCGTGAGCCAACTCTAAGTCCAGCGGGCTGGTTGAGAACGTCATGCAGGGCCCGGGTAGAGGCAGCTCGACCAGAGCTGATTTAGTTGGGTTTTGCCAGAAGCAGACTGTGAAATGAGAAACGGAAAGGTGACCCCAGGAATACCAGGGGAGAAATGAAGCGAGCCCAGGAAGCGAGGCAGCCGAGAAAGTGCTATCAGGTCAGTCACTGTTCAGGATCCAGACTGGGGTCCTGAGCCTCAGGTGCTCCGAGGCAGCTGCGCTTTCTCTGGCTGCTGGCTGCCACTGGTTGAAAGCTGCTGAGGACGGGGGACCAGAGAATGTTTATTCCCTGTCATCACGTCCTGGCCTGGAGGTAGATGCTGACAGCTGGCAGACCCCCGCATCCCCCAACCACTGCTGCTAGGGTGTCAGTCAGTACAACATCCCTGGGAAAGCGTGGCGGTCCCTAGAAGGCCGAACACATGCACCTTCACTCCCAGGTGCACGCGCTGGGGGTGTCTGTGCAAATGTTCACAGCGACACTGGTCACGGTAGCAGACGAACATGTCGGTGATTGTAGTATTAATGCAGCCGAGTGCCACATGACCCTGAAAATGGCATCCACATCGACAGGGATGCTTTTCAAAACTGCTCACTGTCAGACCAAGAGTTTGCACGAGTCTGAGAAGGCTTCATACAGCATTGTCTCATTACAGTGGTTAAGAACAGACAGGCGTAACACATTTTAAGAGTTTGTAGTAAGCCTGTAAAGAAAATCAGTTATTAGTAAGAATTCAGGGCAGTTACTACGTCTGCAGAGGAGAGAGGGAGACAGTCAGGAATGGCTTCAAAACTAATAGCGACATTCTGTTTTTTTAAGCTGGGTGATGAATATATGAATATTTTATTATTTTTCTTTAAAAGGTGTATATATACATATATTTATACACATTCTTTCGTTTATATGCTATGTTGCATGGTTTTAAAAAGTTAATGATCTGAGTAATCCAGGTGAAAAGCTGAAAGCTGCCATTTTAGCCAAGAAACCAAGGTTGGTTTGCTCCGCTGTCTGCTGGTGTCGCGTGTTCCCCGAGTGCTATCCCCTTGGCCGTGTGCTCCTCACCCAGCGTGGTTTTCGGCGAGGTGTGAGCTGGCTGCACTTCTGATGCCTGCAGGCCTCCTCCTCGGGCGTAGGCATATTTATTCCCCCTGGTAAAGGGACCCAAACCTTGTGCTCCCAACTGCAGGGACACTGCTCTGGGGGTTTCTGCATGTGTATGGCTCCGTGCGAGAGCAGGGACTAACGAGAGGCCATCAAGAGGGAGCAGGCAGGGTGACCGGCTGATGTCACAGGCACCAGTGCACAGCTTTGTCTTCTAGGGAAACCTCCCCCCAAGAGGCTTGTGAATATAAAGCAGAGATCTCCTGTAGTGCAGGTGGCCAGAAGAGGCCAGCACCTGTCCCTCAGTTGCTTGAGGGACACTCAAGGCCAGGGCACCTTGTGGTTGCTTCAGACCTTACTTCAAACAAGCCCTCCATGGTAGCCACCATCAACCCTTGGTGCCCTGCAGGGCTGGTGGGAGGGCTGAAAAGCCGTTGAGGCTGGAAGTGCAGCTGTCCGTGGCCACACAGCTGTCAGAGCTCAGTTCTTCACCCTGTTCTGCCGGGAGGAGAAACGATGAAGCCATCAGTGGATTAGTGGTGTCTTTTTTTCCATTTGCAATCACTTCATATGTTACTTTGTGAATGCACTTTTTTTTCCGTAGGCAAAAATATGAGTGTCAGTTCCCATCCCCAACTTTAAAATCAAAAGAGAGCAATAATATTAACCAGGGTCGTGTAGAAAGCGACCATATAACTGACATTGATTTCTTTGCCTGGAGATAAAAAATAAGTGTCTGTGAGTCATCTTTGGATTTGCATTACAAACAGGAATGCAAATAATGCCACACTGCATAACCTACAGATTTCAAAAGTAATGTTTTGATTTGATACATTTCAAGCAAAATATGCAAAGTCTGCCAAAATCCTAAAATTTTCCAGAGAAGTGTTCAGAGTTTGAGTTTTTGCTTGTGTTGATGACTCATTTTCTCTTTTGTTTTCTGTTTTTGTTCTTGATTCACCTTAATCTACCTGCTGACTCACGCCACCCAACAACATACAATGCGAAAACCATGTCTCCGTCTGTGTGTTGCATATCCGCTGCTCAAACATCCCAATTTGTGAATAATATGCAAATATCCATCCATGAAAACATCACGTACAGGAAACGGTTGGTTCCATGGCTTTACACAGTCCTTGACTCCTCGCTCCGCCCCTCTTCCTTGTGTCTCCTGCGACCCCTCACCCCTGCCCCCCCAGAGGTGTGCGGCCATGCCTGGCTGCACCTGTCCCCTCTGGCCTCCTGTGCACTCTGCCCAGCTCCTGGGTTCCAGCAGGGGCTTCTGAGGGCCATCCAAGGACCCTTGGATGGTGAGAACTGGCCTTGGGCAGAGTAAGGAATTGGGGGCTTCCAGGTGAGAGGCAGGTATGTGCCTGGACAGTTTTCCTGTGGGACTGGCTTGGAACCGGGTCAGTTTGGTGAGGTGGGATTTGGACTTGACCCCTGCGGAGTCCATGGTTCCTGTTGCACCGCCTCACAACAGCCAAGGTTTGGCTCCCCTGCCGTGTCCTTCCTGTATAGACGCTTCCATGTGGGGTCCCACCTGGGGCACAGGGCTGAAAGGGGGTGGACATTCTGTCTGCATGACTCAGAAAAGGTTGCGTGAGGCTGACTGAGTGGGAGAGGTAGTCTGCCCTGGCAGGCAGTGGAGCACAGGGCTCCGTCCAGGCATCGCTGATTCACGCGTGCCCCCTTGGTCTCCAGTTTGGAAGGAAGGTGGCAAGACCCCCGGGGCTTCCTTCCAGGTCTTTAGGAATATTTGAGAGGAGAGCAGACATACCAGGAACAGACTGAACTGAGGCTGTTGGCTGGAAATTCATATAAAGCAGCACATATTTAAGATAGCTGTTACAGAATGAGTATTTGTGACAAAGGGTTTCATGATTGGAGCAGAGAACCTTGAGTTTTCAGAAAATGCCATTTGGGTGCCACAGGAACACCAGGTGATGAGCTCTGCACAGCCCCTGACCCATATCCCTCAGCTCTCTGCTCAGCCCCTCTGTGCTCTCCTGGGCGGAAGGCGTATTTTGCATCCTCCTCATCGCCTGACACGCCTCACAGGTGGGTGCGGCACCGTGCACAGCTCTGTCTCTATCATTATCCCCGTGAGCGCGGAAGCCGAGCAGGAGAGCAAGTCTGCCCAGTGGACTGCTGGGCTTCAGCCCCAGAGCGCGCTGGCCCAGCGCGAGGGGGGCCCTGGCTCTGCTGCTTCCGGAGACCTTGACCAGAGGCAGGGAGGCGCTTGGTATGGGTGGGTGGGGTGCCAGTCTTGGTCTGGAGCCACTCAGCCACCTCTGGGGGCACTGCTTCACAGTGCTCAGTGTGCCTTGAACTTCCTTCCACCTGGGCACGATGTCCTCTTGTGGATGAGGAAGCTGGGGTTCAGAGGAGCTAGGGACCACAGTGCCCTCAAGGTGGGCCAGCTAACACATTGAGGGGGTGTGTGAGGCACCTTTCCTGACTCAGGTAGGTGGCAATAAGGGCAAGCCTGGCTCTGAAGTAGGTGTAGTTATTGGGCCATGCAACAGGAACTATGGGCTCTGTGGGATGGGCTGAGGCCAGAGGGGACTGCATAGCCACTGGGAGGCTGGCTCTGCTGTCCCGCATGCAGTCTGCATGGTGGTGCCTGGCAGCCCCCACCCTGGGTGCTGCCCCTCTATGCTCAGCCCGTCACGCTGCTGGGCGCCTCTGGCTCTGTCACCATCTGTTCTCATGGCTCTCTAGGGCTGTCTGTCTGTCTGTCTGTCACCACCCCCACTCTTCTCCTAAGAGCCTACTGGAGCCGGAGAAAGAAGCCTGGAAGGTGGGGTGGGAACTTGAGTCTCAACAAAAAGTGGCAAGTGACCCAGTGAGCTCGCCGTTTGTGCGTTGATCTGTATGAACAGTGCCTCCCTTGCCTTGCTTGTCTTCCATCCCTTCTTCCTTGCCCTTTATTTTCCCCGAGTATCTCTGGGAAATCTTGCCCGTGCCAGCTGTCTGAGAAAATTGCTTTGAGCTGGGTGGATGCTGACTGTGTTATCACAGTTTGGGCCCCTCCGGACCCACCTGAACAGGTGGTTCAAAAGTGGAGACCCCCTGAGGAGGCCTGGCCCTTGGCAGCCCCCTCCCCTTGCTCTGTTTTACTGTCTTGTGTGAAAGGTTTCCTGGTACTATAAACAAAGTCCCCATTCTCTCTCTGTGTCTGTCTTCTTGTGGGGACTGGCTCACCCCCTCAGGGCTCACAGAGCTGAGACAGCATGGGCGTTTCTTGTATGTCCTGTCTACGACAGAGATAGTCTCCCCAGCTCCAGCAGGGGAGGGGGCTGCGCACAAACCTGCGTGCCCTCCGGGTCCCACACTGAGGTCCACTTTTGCCTTTTATCTGATCTGTGCCCACTGACTTGCCCTCATCTCCGAGGCGTAGTATAAAACCAGCCTCACGCCCCTGGCTCCAGCTTCCTGCCTGTGAGCCGCCCCCAAGGTGACTATAGGTCCTTAGCAGCAGAGACAGTCCAGGGTCCTCAGCCTCCTGGTTATAACCCAGGAAGCCAGCCCCTGAGAGCGGAGCATTTTCAGGAGAGCGACAAAGTCTGGGTCGGGGCCACCGACTCTGGAAATAGGAGTGAGACCTATCTCTCCACTGAACGCCTTGTCCCAGCCAAGACCAGACGGGCAGCCCCAGGACAGGGCCAGCGCCTCTGCCCAGGCTCCCACCACGCCCGCACGTGCGCCTGCTGCTGGGGTCTCATTCAACATGGATGCTTTCTTCGCTGTATTTGACCACTGAATCTGGCAGCACAATGCGTTGAAGCCTGAGCTGCTTGCATATTGTAAAACACCAAAGTGGCAGGAAGCTGCTCGCACGATGTATGCGGGCACCCAGTCTCTGAGCAGACAGAGCGTGGGAAGCTGCCCAGGTCCACGAGCACCCCCACCTACTCATGGGCGCCACCCATAGATGTGTCTTACGAAAGGGACCTGTGTAATTAAAGGTGGCCGTGGGCCAGGGCGGAAGCCTCACTCCCAGGTAATCTGTGGAGTCGTGAGGTTGTTGATTCAGTCAGAGCTCGGCTTTGAGCTCCTTAGATGAGGAAGCAGAGACCTGTTTGCAGATCACAGAGGTGGGTTCTGTGGCCCAAGCACAGGACCAGCACTTATACCCCTACAGTGCCAGGTCTGCAGGCGCCAGGAGCAGGCCCGAAGGAGGTACCCGCTCCTCTGCTGGGTCCCAGGCAGGCTAGGCCTTGCAGGGGGTGGGGGCGGGTGGGTCTCTTGAGAGGCGCTCAGTGGAGAAGCAGCCCTGCTCAGCCCCCACTGCCTGGTTGTGTCCTGCAAGGAGAGACCAGTGTTGGAGGCCAGCCACAGCTGGTCCCCCAGTTCCACCAGGCAGCAGGGGGATGCTTCGGAGAGCTTCTCCTCATCCCACCCTGTCTGGGTTAAGGGAGCCTGGAGTAGAGTGGGTTCTTCTTACTTGCTGCATGAGAAGTGATTTGCAACCATAAGCTTTACTTTCAAAGGTTTTCCAGTGGCTGAATGATGCTTAGATGTGGAGCAGTGACGTTTTGTTTTAATCTCTTTTTACCCACTTTGTTTGGGACCACAGTGACTTGGGCAGTGGCGGGTGGGGGACAGCTCGCCTGCACATGCAGGAGACTGGCTTCCAAAGGTCAGAGAGCAACCTCTTCCCTGCAGAACAACTTCATCAACCTCAGCTTTCTCCGCCTGTTCCGTGCCGCTCGGCTCATCAAGCTGCTTCGTCAGGGCTACACCATCCGCATCCTGCTGTGGACCTTCGTCCAGTCCTTCAAGGTGAAGCCCAGGCAGGGCCTTGGTGTATCCTGAGCCCTCTTTCTTCATGCACATTGGTGTGCCCTCCCCCGCCCGAGAGGCCCTCTTCCGGAAGCTGGGAGGGGGCCACGTGTACACATCTTGTGCACACCTACTGTCCTCTTGTAGTTTGTGAAAATACTGTACATTACCCAGAGAGAATCTTGCTAATGCTCACAAAACTTTGAGGTGTGTTTTACAACTCTGGTTGTAAAGGAAGAACCCGGGGTAGTCGCTTGTTGGAGGGGCTCGATGGTTAGTGGGCTGGATCTACACTGCTGAGGTGTGTGTGGCTCCAGAGACCCAGCAGCCATCCACTCTCCAGATGAGGCCTGAGCAGGGCAGCAGAGTGGCACTCCCTGGAGCTGACCTGTCCTCCGTGTGTCCACAGGCCCTGCCCTACGTGTGCTTGCTCATTGCCATGCTGTTCTTCATCTATGCCATCATCGGCATGCAGGTGGGTGTGCCGCCGGGATGGGCACACAAGGGGCTCCTGACCCCTGAGGCGAAAGGGCATTGATCATGGTCATTAAAGGGTAATGATGACAAGTCGATACTTGGAAAACATTGCTATGAGCTGTTTTAAGCACTTTATGAGCTCAGTCTTAGAAAGACTGTTCTTTGGATGAGAAAACAGGCACTGTGAGGTTAGGTTTTTGCCCGGGGTCCACTAGTGAGGGGCAGCTGCACCCTCTGTGGGTAAATACATCACCAGGCTCAGGTGGAATCTTGCTGGGCTGTGTTGGGGCGATGGTGGGCTTGTTTGACTGGGAACTGGGCCCCCAGGTCGTGGAGAGCTTGGGCACATCGGCATGATGCCAGTGGCCTGCAGAGTAGTAGCTGGTCATCCTGTCAGTCCGGCAGCGATTCTGTAGGCCACTGCTGCTTTATAGGGGCGTATATGCCACTGAAGAAAAGTCGGCAGGATCATCTCGGATCACGCTACTTGTCAAATCCGGCACAATGTAGATATTATTTATTTTGCCGAAGAACACTGTCATCTTTTGGAAAAACATTTAAAAGACACCAAGCAGAGTCCCAGTCATGCACTTTTGGCGCCTGGCCACTCTCCAACAGCACAGGCGAAGGATGGGCTTCGCCAGTGTGCGAGGAGCCAGGGTCCTGAAGGTCAGTGGAAAACTGATTTTCAGACTGTATTCCAGGGACTGAAGGCTCCTTTTGCTTTATGACGCTTTCTAAAACAAAGCAAATGTAGTTTTTTTCCTGCTTTGCTTTGTGAATGTGCAGAAACATAAACATGAACACCACTGATCTTTATTTTGGGTGGACATGGGATACTTTGTAAACTTTCCAGCTGAAATTTTCCAGATTTTAAGCTAAGTGTAGTTAGTAGCTCATTGCATTTCTAATCCTAAAGAAAATCAATTCAAATTGATAAAAACCATCCCATTGTGATATTTGCACAGAAACTTAAAACAAAACCTAAGTGATCTCTCAGAGCTGTTGCTCATGGAGTCATTCATGAGAGCATGAACTGTAACACAGCAGAGCCTCAACTCAGCTCCGGGTCCCATTCTTACGAGTCATGTGGACTTGCATTCCTGGACAGGCACAGGGCGGGAGCCGGCACACGTGGAGTTGTGGGGCCCCGATGCGCTCCCCCTCCTAGAGGCTTGCCCTGTAAACGCACTGCCAGGCGGGGCTGGGAGCCCTGACGGTGGCCCCCATGGACAGGAGTGTTCTAGCTCAGGGCGGTGTCCTGCCCCCTGTGGGTCCTCACATGCACATACACGCCCCTCTGCCTGGCTGCAGGTCCTGAAGACCCAACAGCCTTCTCTTCCATTTCAGGTTTTTGGGAACATTGCTTTGGACGATGATACCAGCATCAACCGGCACAACAACTTCCGGACATTTCTACAAGCCTTGATGCTGCTGTTCAGGTGTGTGGTTTGGGCAGCCAGCTCAGGCCAGCCTCTCCAACCCCTAGGCCATGGTGGCCTCCCCGCAAGGGGCCTTTCTAGTGTTTGCTCCCTTTCTGTTTGTCCTCTGCTAAGGTTCCTGGACCTCAGACAGACTGAGGGGAAGCCCCTGGGCCAGGCCAGCCTCCACCGCCTTGTCTCTGCTCCTCGGCCGCAGCTAAAAGGCCTCCAGGGGGGCTGGGAGCACCGAAGATGCCCAGCAGTGCTTCTCTTGTGCGCAGGCCTCAAGGCTCCAGCTGAAGCCCTGCTGACTGGGGGGATCTGTGGGGTAGCGAGAAGCAGGGGACCAGGGAGGCCACAGCTGACAGCATGCATAGCTGCTCATGGACTGAGACACCCAGCTGACTAGGGCCTGCACCTCTGCTGTCCACTCATGGGGGCCGAACTTCTCTGGGCTCTGGCGTGCAGCCAAGCCATGCAGCACGGTGAAGCCCCAAGGGGCACAGGGCTTGTTTGATGCTCAGAGACCACCTGCGAGGCTCAGCACCTCCTCCTGTTCTTAGGAGTGGCACACCCTCCGTGGGCGGGAGGCTGTTTAACACCCGGGTCAGGAATGAGCTTGGGGGCAGAGGGGAGAGAGGTGAATGTGTCCCCCTGCCCCCAGAGCCTCTCTCGCCAGCCAAGCCTACCATGTGATCCCAGTAGGGAAGAGAAAAGCTGTCTCCGGGGATTTATGGTGGAGGGGCTCTGACTACAGACCCTGTTTTGGGGCCCCTCCCTGGCATGTCACCACCTGTATGCAAATGTGTTGGGCCACTGCGAGGCCTGCGCTGGGGGCTGCCCTATGCACATGCATTCTGAGGGGTGATGGGTGAGCTCAGACCCAGGCCTGCTTTACTCCCCTGCCTGAGGAGACTTTTCTGACTCCTGTTCTTTGTATCAGCTGAACAAGCGACATTAGGCTTACACTTTTCCTAAAGAGCAGAGTTTCTCTGAGCTTTAGCTGTTACATTAATTCTATTTCTTTCTTTATTAATATCCTGCCTTGTGCTTGAGAAGATTTGAGACAGGCCCATGCAATCAGCCTTAGTTGTAAGCCTTTGGTCTCAAAGATCTCTCTTCTCCCTGGTCTTTGTCTCACATGTGAGCCCCTCATCAATCAGGCTGGCACAGGTTGGTATGGCCATCCTACAGGAAGCCCCATGCCTAGCTGTCATCAGTGGAGAGCGGGCCTGGCCTCTGCCCAGGGCTGCCCACGCAGGCAGCAAAGGGGGGACCCAGGCCTTTGGCCTGCCCGTGAGCACCCGTGTGGCCCCTGGTGCTGGCTGTGTGCCCAGGAACAGATCCCATGCAGGAGGGCCCTCCAGGGTGGCTGCTCGGGCTGGAAGAGCTCCTGGTGTGTCTGTGGAGCAGGAGAGGCCGGCATGGCTGCAGTGGGCTGAGCTGGGAGCACAGGAGGGAGCCAGGTCAGGGAAGGAGCGGGCAGTGGGTTGCTGGATCATGTGAATTGTGGCCTCTGCAGTGATGAAGGGTCACTGGGAGGAGGAGTGACACTGTCTGGCATGGGGTCAGTCGACCTGCTGGGCCGCCGTGTAGGTAGACGGAGAAGAGCGGTGGGAGGCTGTGGCAGCAGCTCAGGGAAGTGGTTGCCATTCAGTGCCAGGCAGTGAGACACCGTGAGAGCCTGGCTGGTTTTTGGAGGTGGATGAGCTGATACACAGCATGTCGCAGGGGGAGAGAGAGCCGGAGAAATGGATGGCTCGGGGGTATTTTTCCAGCAGCTGGAAAGATGGAGTCACCATTTCTTGAATGGAGGGAGGCTGGGACGGCATGTGTGGGGGGGAGATCAGAAGCCCAGATGGGGTGCGCTGGCCTCCAGGTGCCAGATGCCCGCAGCGGGGTCACTTACCACAGTGCCGACTCTTCTCGCGCAGAGGACTGGATCTAGTAACAAGTGCTTTCCCAGTTCATGACCATTGGAGAATCTAACGCAGAGGGTCCTTTTCAAGAAGCAGCCATCTGTTACCCGTGCCTTGCACATGTGCTGTTTCCTGTCCGGAAGGAAGCGGGAGGAGGGGGTGGGGTGCCCTTGGACCAGCTCCCCTGAGTGCTCGGGCGCCCCCGATCCCCTCCCAGGCTGGTCCCTGGCCGGCCCCCGTGAGCCTCACAGCTCTGCCCTTCTTCTCAGGAGTGCCACGGGGGAGGCCTGGCATGAGATCATGCTGTCTTGTCTCGGTCACCGGGCCTGCGACGAGCCTGCCGGTGCCAGCGAGTGTGGGAGCGACTTCGCCTACTTCTACTTCGTCTCCTTCATCTTCCTGTGCTCCTTCCTGGTAAGGCCGTGTCTCTGCGCCCCCCTTCCTGCCTCACTCCCTCTTGGGACCCCCTGTGTCTCCTGCTGATCTCTGACTTTGATTCATGTCACATCGCAAGTTGATTCCATGTTGGTGGCCCTTGCTTCCCCAGAGACGATGACCTCATTAATCCTAAAAGGGCTCATGCGGTGATGAGCTCCTGTGGGGCCAGCTCTCACTTCATGGAAAGGATTTAAAGTCTCCATGGGGCAGTTGTCTCTTAGTTTTCAGTATCTACCATTGTGATGGGACGAATAAACAAAATGTGATATGAACATATTACTCAGCATTAAAAAGAAAGGCATTCTGACACATACTACAGCATGAGTGAACTTTGAAGACATTGTGCTAAGTGAATTAAACCAGTCACAAAAGGAAAAATACCATATTATTCCACTTATGTGAGGTACCGAGAGTAGTCAGATTCATAGAGACAGAATCCAGAATGGGGGTCGCGAGGGTTGGGAGGAGAACGGGGAGCTGACGTTTGAAGGGTATGGACTTTCAGTTTGGGAAGATGTGAAAAAGCTCTGTAGATGGATAGTGGTGGTTGCACGATGGTGTGAATGTACTTAATGCCACTGACCTATACTCTTATAAATGGTTAAATAAGTTTTTTGTTCTGTATATTTTACCATAATAAAAATGTTATTTAAAAAAAAATTAGCACCAATCCTATTCAAACTTTTTCCAAAAGAAAAATGGGGAGAGAACACTACCTGACACAGTCTACGTTGCCATCATTACCCTGAAACCAAAGGCAGACCAAAGTGCCACAAGAAGGCTATACACAGGTATCCCTCATGAATATGCACGTGAAGGCCCTGAACAACATACTACCAAACAAACTCCGGCAATGCATTAAAAGGGTTGTACACCAAAACCAAATGGGACTTAGTCCAGGAATGCGAGGGTGGTGCATCATGTGAAAATCAGTCAGTGTGATGAGGAAAAAGACAAATGATCATCTCAATAGCTGTAGAAAAGCATCTGACAATACTCAACACTTTCATGATAAAAACACATAGCAAAAAAAGGGCTTCTGTCATGAGTGCCACACACCAGGCGGTTCATTTGCTCTTTATGTGGAATCAACATCAAGAGATTTTGGAAGCACAATTTTTTGACACTCAGGCAGCTGGTGATTGTTGGTCCTGGCGCCGCCCCCGACCCCAAAAAAGAAAACACATAGCGAGTGGAATAGAAGGTAACTTTCTTGGCCAGATAAAGGGCTTATATGAAAAATCTACAGCTAATGTCATACTCAACAGTAAAAAGCTACAAGCTTTCTCCCAAACATCAGAAACAAGACAAGGATGCTCACTTTCATCACTTGTAGTCAACATTGCTGTGGAAGTCCTGGCCAGAACAATCAGGCAGGAAGAAATAAAAGGCATCCAAATTGGAAAGGAAGAAGTAAAACTGTATCTATTTGCAGATGATGTTATCCTGTATATAGAAAACTCCAGAGAATACATACATGTACACACAAAAAACCCCCTCAGAGCTAATAAATGAATTCAGCAAAGTTTCAGGGTACAAAATCAACACATAAAAATCAGTCATGATTCTGTGCACCAGCAATAAACAATCTGAAATAGAAATTAAGAAAATAATTCCATTTCTAATAGCATCCAAAAGAATAAAATAACTAAGAATAAATAAATAAATACCCATGGAGGTGAAAGTCTTGCACACTGAAAAATTTTGCTGGAAAAAATGAAAGAAGACACAAGTAAATGGAAAGACATCCATATACGTGAATCAGGAGACTTAATATTGTTAAGATGGCAACATTCCCCTAAAGTGATCTGTAGATCAAATGCACTCCCTATCAGAATTCCAATGGCCTTTTTTGAAAGAATGGAAAAGCTGATCCACAGATTCATATGGAAGGTCAGGGAACCCCAAATAACCAGCACAATCTTGAAACAGTAAAGTTAGAGGACTTACATTTCCCTATTTCAGAGCTTACTACAAAGCTACGGTAATCAAAATAATGTGGCTGAATAGATATTTTTCCAAAGAAGACATACAGATGAACAACAGGTAAATGAAAAGTTTCTCAATTTCACTAATCAGGGAAATACAAATCAAAACTACAGTAAGCTATCACGTTCTCTCACCTTCAGAATGGCTACCATCAGAAAGACAAGATACAACAAGTGTTGAGATGAAGGTGTGGAGAAAAGGGACCCTTTGTCGCTGCAGGTGGGAATGTGAATTGGTGCAGCCACTATGGAAAAGAGCATGGAGCCTCCTCAAAGAATTAAAAATAGAAACGCCATAAGATCCAGCAATCCCACTTCTGGACATATATGCAAAGGAAATGAAATCAGGATATTGAAAAAATATCTGCACTCCCATGTTCACTGCAGCATTATTCATAATAGCCAAGATATGGAAACCATCTAAATGTCCATCAACAAATGGTTGGATAAAGAACATGTGGTCTATACATACAATGGCATATTATTCAGTCATAAAAGGAGGAAATACTGCCATTTGCAGCATAGATAGACCTTGATCTGCAGATTAATTGACAGCTAGTTCAAATTGCTAATTGAAATGAGCCAGACAAAGACAAATACTGCGTGGTATCACTTAGATGTGAAATCTAAGAAAAGAAAAAGTCAAACTCATAGAAACAGAGTAGAAAAGTTGTTGCCAGGGGCTGGGAGGTGGGAGAAATAGGAAGATATTGGTAAAACGGTATAAACTTACAGCTGTAATATGAATAAAGTCTGAGGATCTAATGCAAAACATGGTGACTATAGTTGGTAACAATACATTGAGATTTGCTAAAAGAGTAGAACTTAAACATTCTACCAAAAAAAGAGAGAAGTATGTGAGGTGATAAATGTAGATGGGGGGAATCCCATCAAAAGGTATACAAATATCAAATGATCACATTGTACACTTTATCTACAATTTTCTTCATTAATTATACCTCAGTATAGCTGGAGGTGGGGGAACAATACCGGCATGAAGATAGATACACACACCAACAGAGTGGAGTTGAGAGTCCAGAAGTGAACCCAGACATCTATGCCCAATTGATTTCTGACAAGGATGCCAAGACTATTCAATAGGGAAAAAATAGTTACTTCAACAAATGCTAAAGCGACAACTAGATGTCCACATGCAGAAAAATTAAGTAAGTTGAACCTCCACCTCACTGTATATACAAACATTAATTCAAAATTGATCAAAGACCTAAATGTAGGAACTAAAATTGTAAAACTCTTAGAAGAAAATGTAGGGGGCAAACCTTCATGACCTCAGCTTTGGCAAATAATTCTTAGATTTGACACCAAAATCAAAAGCAATAAAAGAAAAAATAGACAAATTAGACTACCCAAAATTAAAAACTTCTGAACATCGAAGGACATTGTCAAATATGCAAAAGTACAGTCTAAGGAATGGGAGAAAATATTTACAAATCACATATTTTATAAAGAGTTAATATCCAAAATTTGTAAAGAATTTTACAACTCAAGAAAAAGACAAACAACCATATAAAAAAATGGGTAAAGATATTCTTCTGAAGATATGCAAATAGCCGAGAAGCACATGAAGATCTTCAGCATAGTTGGTCATCAAGGAAACGTAAATCAGAACAATAACCAGATACCATTCAATGTTCAGTAGAATGACTATAATAATAAACTTTTCAATGGAAAATAATGAGTGTTGGCAAGGACATGGAGAAATACTAACACTTGTACATCCTTGGTGGGAATATAAAATGCAGCAACTTATGTGGAAACAGTTTAGAGGTTCCTCAAAAAATCAAGCATAAAATTACCACATCACCCAGCAATTCCACTCCTCGGTATATAGATGTGTCAGTCCATAAATTTGTACATGAATGTTTATAGTGTCATTAACCATAATAGACTAAAGGAAAGGTGAAAGCAACCAAACATCCATCAATGGATGAATGGATAACAAATCGTGGCGCAGACCTACAATGGAATATTATTCAGCCAGAAAATGGATGAAACTCTGACACACAATACACCATGGATGGACCCCCAAAAACATCACACTAAGTGAAAGAAACCAGACACAGAAAGTCATATATTGTATTATTCCATTTATATGAGATATCCAAAATTGACAAACCTGTAGATACAGAAAGGAGATTGGTGACTGCCGGGGAGGAGAGGAGGGAAGACCAGGGGAGCAATTACTTGATGGTGCAAGGTTTTCTTGTGGGGTTATAAAAAAATCTTGGAAACTAGAGGGGTGGTAGACACATGACATTGTGACTACATGAAATACCACTGAATGGTGCGCTTCAAAATGGCCACTGGTATGTGAATTGCAACTCAATTTGTAGAATCGAGCCTCTAGACTCCAAACTACTAACTCCAAAGTCACTGGTTTCCTTGAAAGCCAGCTGAGAGCGGAAAAGGATGGGGACTGCAGAGGGGGTAGGTCGACCTTGACGCAGGATGGCCATGGACATGAGAGGACGGAGCCTGGGTCAGGGTGGGGCAGCAGGAGTAGAGAGCAGAAGCCCTCAGGGGACCGATGCCGGGCTAGGACCCTGGTGGCCGAGGCCGTGGGGAGAGCCGGTCTGGGCAAGACTCCGCCTGACCCCTGTTGCCCCGAGGGTCTCACCCGGAGTGGTGGGGGGTCGGCGGGGGCAGGGGGCTGGGGGAGAGGCGGCCCGAGGTCTGTATGTCACCTCTTCTCCTTCCTGTCCTACAGATGTTGAACCTCTTTGTGGCTGTGATCATGGACAATTTTGAGTACCTTACACGGGACTCTTCCATCTTAGGGCCTCACCACCTCGACGAGTTCATCCGGGTCTGGGCCGAGTACGACCCGGCTGCGTGGTGAGTGAGCGCCCGTGCTCCGTGGTCCTCTGGGGCCGTCCAGACCCACGGATGGGACAGGGCTGAGGCGGCTTTGGACGTGTTTCAAGTGAATGCCCTCCTCGGGTTTCGGTCGGTCCCAGGCTTCCGTCCTGCTCCACATGGCCCGGCGCCGGGTCCCCTCCCGGGAGGCACTCTCCTCACTCTCTGTCTGCTTCTGTATAGCTGTGTGGGTGGAGACACCCTGTTTTGAGACCCTCAGGGTTTCCGTGGGGCCTGGGAACCCCAGGGTTCTTGCTGAATGGGAGTTTACTGTTTCCTTACAAGGCCTGCTGCATGGGGGTCATGGGGGGTCTGGAGGAGGAAGGTGCGGGCACAGCAGAAGGCCATTCTCTCAGGGCCTCACCGTCCTCACAATGCCCAGAGGCCTTCATGGGCATAAATGACGTAGGGCTGTGGGACAGTTTCCCTGGTGGGCTCCCGGCTCTTCCGGTCTGCCATCTCCTTCACGGACGGGAGCCACTGTGCACCTCTGTGTCCCCAGTCCAGGCTGCAAGTAGTGGGCACTCGGTGAACATGGATCACAGTCAAATGAGCTATCAGGGAGGGTCTAGTGTGTTTAAGGCCACTCGGTCATGGTGGGAAGGGGGTATCGCGTTGCAGAAGTGAGAGTGATTGCTTCCAGACGGAGCAAGGTCTCAGGAAGGGAGTGACTTGGGGTCAGGGGTTGGAGAGCAGGTCCCCGCGGTTCCTGCACACCATGGCATGCCTCTGTCCCTGGGCTAGCAAAGCAGACGAGTTCCCCATCTGCCCATTTGTCTGTTCCTTCCTCACTCGCTCATTCACTTGGTCATTCATTCATTTATTCATTCACTCTCTTGAGGGGTTACTTAGTAGTTACTGAGGGCATGCCCTCCACAGGCAAAATGCAGGACGCGGAGTGGCCAAGAAACCTGGCTCCTGGGTAAGACCCAGGCCTGCCCGGCGCCTGAGAGCTTGCAGACATGCACGTGAAGGAACTGTGCAGTGGTGCATGGGTGGGCCATCCCTTCCTGTGCTCCAGGGGGACGAGAAGACTGTGGATCCGGGGTTCAGCCACTTCCCACCTCTTCTCTTTGGGGCCCC
The DNA here is from genome assembly GCF_040802235.1 of Manis javanica. Lineage (NCBI taxonomy): Eukaryota > Metazoa > Chordata > Mammalia > Pholidota > Manidae > Manis > Manis javanica. The sequence goes on along the minus strand of NC_133157.1, from coordinate 104,308 downwards.
CAGGCGGCCATCTCCTCCTTGCACAGCTCTGCGTCTGGGCACCCTTGTGTGGTAGCGGCCTGTGTCCTTGTGGTGAGCATCCTGCTGCCAACAGAGTGCCTGACCTCTGCCTGTTTTTCTCTAACTGAAGCTCAGCGTGGAGAATGCTCCAGAACTTTCTGACCCCTGAGACTGAGGCCTGGGAGCTTGGCTATGTTCCCTCATCCCTCATGCAGCCTCCCAGGAGCCCCAACCCCATCACAGTGAGGATCCAGAAGGTGCCGTGTGAGGCCCTTCCCGGTCTGGACAAACCCTGCAGGCCCACAGCACCTCTGGGTGTTTTCCATTATTTTGAAAAACGTAATATTTTCACAAGGTGCAGAACAAGTACAGCCGTTATCCATGTGTCACAGTGTATGAGACCGTTTTTATGGCCTTGGAGAGGCCTGTCATTTTCCAGCTGCATCAGCACATTGCCCTTGCAGTCATACACTCAGGGATTTTCATGTGGCCAGGAAGGCCCAGTCAGATGGGAGGGCGGGTGGAACACCCCCAAGGCCTATATCAGGCAGAGGGCAGGGGAGACTTGAGTTGAGGTAGGATTGAGGCTCATTCCAGGACGGTCATCCTGACTGTGGTCTAAAGAGATGCTGCTACCTCTGGACACATTTTGTTCTAGAGGAGACTTGTGTTGCAGAAAAACAGAGATACTGTATAGGGTGTGACTCGGACTCAAGGGCAAGGGCAGGTCAGTGCAGGCCTGCAGTGGGAAATGACGTTCCTACACCTTATGAACTGTAGACCCAGGACTTCCGCAGTCAGCCACAGGTGGAGCAGAGTCGGGATTTACAGTAAGTGTGATCCAGGCTGCAAGTAGTGGGCACTCGCAGTAAGAGGCGGGCCTGGCCGCGGCTTCGCGATCATGCGCAGAGAGCACTCAGAATGTTTCTAAAATCCAGGAGTCTAAAACTGGGCTCCCTGGAAGGCAGAGGCAGTCAGGGATGTGATGATGAAAGTGCTTGTGGGAGAGCAAGTGACGAAGTATGAGCCTTACCACAGAGGTGGCACGTGCCGATAGTGCACAATACCTGTGGCTCAGAAGCAGCACAGCTGTGGCTCACAACTGACATTCACGCTGGCTGTTCCCACATGTACTGGGACTGGAAACATAGCTTGCCTCCAGACAGGTGGGGCAGGGTGGACCCAGCAGAGACAGGTGAGCAGAGTGGGTTTAGACCCCATATCCTGGACGGGACTGAGGGTGCTTTGAACCTTGTAGTGACCTCCATGACAGATGCGAGGATGTGATCATCTTTACTTCCCCGGTGACCATTCTGCTGTCTCCTTATTCTTGGGGCGACTTTGAAACAGCAGAACTTTATGAAATTTCCCAAGGTCTCACGTGTGTGTGTGTGTTTGTACTATGTGAACGTGTGCCCAAGTGTATACATGTGAGCATGTGTGTTTGCATGTTTTCAGGCAGGTACGCACACCTGCATGTGTACACATTTTGTGTGTGCATACATGAGCATCCATGTGTGGTGGTGAGCTTGCACAAGTGTATTGCCTATTTGCATGTGTGCACCTATGTGTGGGTGCATGCAAGTGTACATGAGTGTGTGTGTGCACATGTGTGTGTGTGCACATGCGTGCTGGGGGGAGATTAAGGAGGCATGGAGCTGCTGCTTCCTGGTGCTCCCTTCCCTCATTGTCCCTTTCGTTGCCTCGGCACCTTATGGGGAAGTGCAGAGATTGGAAAGGAGAGTCACAATCACACCTACTGTGAGGAATCTGTTCATCTCTGTGTTCACTCATCTGTACAGTAAACATTCCTGAGCATCTGCTGTGTGCTGGGGACTGGGTGTCCATACGGGAGGCAGGCGCGAGCTCTCAGCCCAGCAGGGCCGTGGGAGAGCAGAGGAGCCACGGTGTGAGGCCAGGGTGTGTCCGAGGAGGAGAGGCCATGTCTGGCTGGGGGCATCTGAGCCCTGCTTGAAGAGGGCAGGATGGACTGCGCTGCAGAGCAGGGGTGGGGCAGAGGGGAGAGGGGAGGGAGGCTGAGCGTGTCTCGTGGAGAGAATGCATTGCAAGGGGGCTGGAGGGACACCTGGGAGAGGCTGAGAAAGGCCTTGGAACTTGGGTTACACAGGTAGCATTTACTGTTTCATGGACTGTGGGGACGGTTTTTGAATTGCAGTGACATTTTCAGGCCCACAGTTTTCATCTGGTAGCATCTGAGGGGTTTGATGGCAGAAGAGAGCAGATGAGCCGAGGGACAGGCTCTGAGCCAGGGCAGGACGACTGTGGGCACCCACCGTGCTTCCAGCTCCTGTGTGGTGGCCCCTTGTGTTCAGGGAAGTTAGTAAGTACTCAGGTGAGGCCAAAGAGAGGGATTCCTCTTTCTTCTTCTCCAGAAGTAAATGCAGCACCATTTGAACCACTGGGCAGAGTGGCTGCAGTGCAGAGGAGAGAGGCATCGGTTGGCCGGGCACTCACCCTGGGACGAGGTGGGTCCTTCACTGGACCAGCCATTTCCATGGTGTTTTCAGGGGGTGGGGACAGTCAGGAGAGACAGGTGTGGAGAGAAGGCTTGGCCAAAGAGGCTCCTGGGGCTCAGGCACTTGGGGAGTGAGGGGAGGGCTACCGCACGGTCAGTGAGGAGGGCCAGGGTTGATGAGGACCAGTGGTTGCAGTGCGTGTGAGTGGGGACTTGGGACAAGAGTGCACTTGTTCGTATGGAGTGTCTCCTGCCTGCTCTGTAAATTGCCTGGGGACCGTCACACCTCCTAGGGTGCTCCAAGCCCTGGGGCCCGGGTGGGGAGCTGCCTGTCAAGCCGCCGCCGGCTCCATCACCATGACCGTACAAGGCCACATCTTCTTGTCGCAGGCTGGGTGGGCGGGCGGGATGGGCTCATCGTGCCTTGGTTGCCATAACCTGTGACATTTCCTTTCCAGTTGCCGGATTCATTATAAGGATATGTACAGTTTGTTGCGTTGTATTGCGCCACCCGTTGGCTTAGGGAAGAGCTGCCCTCGTAGGTTGGCCTACAAGGTTTGCAACTTCAGAGCCTCCATCTGACATACTCTTCCCTGCCCGAAATGCAAACACAGCACACACTCCCCGCCTGGTTTGGGAATGATGACCGCACCCCTCTCCTCCCACCCTGTCCTGCCCCGCACTCTGACCTCCTGGACGCTTCGGTTCCCCATCTGAGCTCCCCGACCCTCCAGCTGGCTGGGGCCAGGCAGCCTCGTGAGCAGTGCGCACAAAGCTTTCTGGCTGGGCTTGAGCACGAGGGCTAGCCGCCGGGCGGGGGCCAGGGCCGGGGCCGGGTGCTGCCTGTGCCAAGGAAGCAGCCTCTCACTCAGCTGTGCCTCCTGGCCTCGAGGGTGGGCTGATGGTCAGACAGGCTCAAGGCCAAGGCTCAGAGGAGGGGAATGTGGGCACAAGCAGACCGGGAACAGCTGGCCTTCTGGGTTGGAAAAGCCCGACAACTCAGGGGCTTCTTGTCTCTGGGGGAGTAAAGGGCAGAGGCAGTGGGGGCCCAAGGACAGGCCCCCTGCTGCACCTCTGGATCGATCTACTTACCGAGGCTGGGAACCCTGGCAGGGGGGCCAGGCATCGGGGTGGACGCGCATGCCAGGAAGAGGCTGTCCCTGTTTTCTCTCAGGTGGCCTGAACCGGACTATGTCTCTGGGACCCCAAGCAGGTCCCGTGGGCAGGTGTCCCAGGGGTCAAGGTGAGGCTTCAGGCCAGGTGGCCTGTCTTCCTCAGGAAGTCATGGTCATCGGCTCCCAGACAGCTCCCTGAATCTGGAGCCGTACCCCACGCTGGTCCCAGCCCTCCCGTGACAGGGCACCACGTCACGTCCCACCCCAGCTGCCCCGCCGCCGCCCCTGCAGTCTCCATTTCCTGCCCAGCCCGACTCCCAGCAGCAGCCCTGCCCTGGGCCGGCCTCGGGCGTCTCTGGGCTTGGAGCAGGGCTTGCCCTGGCCAAGTTCGTCTCTAGAGCCTCAGTGCTCCCCGAGGGACAGCGTGGCTCCCGCTCTTGTTTCCTGGCTTGTTTTAGATGTTTCTCCACTTCTTTAGCCTCTAGGCTAACTTGGAATAAATTGAGCCCTAAGGAAAGCTAATGGGTCTGCCACGGCTCTTAGGCCAGCCTCCTTGGGCACGCACCTGTGTCTACCAGCTCTCCCGGCATGGTGAAACAGCTCTTTTCTGATTTGGCATTATCTGTGGTTTCTAAAAGTGGAAAATCAGACGTTTATAACCCAAAGCCGCCCCGATGCAGCCCTTCCTCATCCCTCCATGTTCATTAGCTCAGTTGTCACCCCTGCCCGCTGCCCTGTGTGGGGCTGGAGTGTGGAGGTGAGGCTGGTGGGGGAGGGGGTGGCCAGGAGGGGATCGAGTCAAGTAGAGAAATCCCTCATTTTACTCATTTTGACTTTCGGCGTTGAATCTGCCGCTGGTTAACTGGATGTGTCTTCTTGTCTGCTTCCTTCTCCTGCCCTCCTGCCGCACCCCTGCTGCGGACCCGCTCCTCCTCTGCCTCTCTGGGCCGGGTTTCCAGTGGGCGCATCGGTTACAGTGACATGTTTGAGATGCTGAAGCACATGTCCCCACCCTTGGGGCTGGGGAAGAAATGCCCTGCTCGTGTCGCCTACAAGGTAGACCCTGGCGCTGCTCCCCCGGAAGCTGTCTGTGCTCGCGCGGGCTGCCCCTCTCTTCTCGGGCTTGTCTGTCTGCCGCGCTGCTGTCTCGCTGCTTCTCCCTTTCCTCTGCCCTGACCATCTCCGCTCCTTTCCTAGACAGAGGGACATGGACACTGCGATGCGGTCTGTGCACTAGCCCCTTGCCCCCCAGGGGTGACCCCTCTGAGAGTACCCAGGAGGCTCAGGAGGTCGGAGCCAGAGCCCCCACCTGTCTTTTCCCCTCCTCTTCTCTATCCTAGAAGTGAGGGGACAGACCCGTTTTTTTTCACTGAGGCTCTTTTTGTTCTGGGTTCAGAGCCTCACTGGGCTCCTCTGTCCCCTAAGTGCCCGACGTGGCTGTAGTCGCCCGGCCCTCAGGGTCTGACTCTGGGGGAGCAGGGCCTGGAGGGCCTCTGGTGCAGTGGAGACCCACCTCCAGGGCTCCACAGGTTCCGCAGTGGGAAGGAGGCACTGTGGCATTAAGAGGGTGGGATGCCAGGGAAAGGCACCCTGCTGCCATTCCTGGAGTGTCAGAGGACCATCACAGGGTGAGGACAGCCTGAGGAGCCCAGGTGGTCTCGTGGCTCCTCCCCCCACTGCTGAGGGGCATAGGGGCCTGAGCTGCAAGGAGGGGGTACCCCGAGGGACTCTGTGGGCCTCTCTCCCAGGTGGGTTAACAGGTCACATGACCCAGCCCCAAGCCTGCTCCCACCTGCCCATGCATCATCCTCAGTCGCTCCTCCTGGTATGGAAGCACCTTCCACCCCTCCAGCACCCCACCTGCCTGAGAGTCCCACCCCCCTTACCCCCCAGGGCTCCCCAGCAGACAGAGCCAAACCGGGACCTGGGCTCAGCCAGCATGGGTCTGGAGCCTTCCTGCCGTCTCCCTCTCTCTGCTTCTGTCCACACTGTCTGTCTCTATGCTCTGAACCTGGACCTGCCCCTGCCACCTGGCTCAGCACAGCCTTTTGGTTGCTGAGCAGCTCCTCTGAGCAACACAAGATGCCTCTGATGTCTTCCTCCGCCCTCCCCTGCCTGCCATGTGTGTTCTGCCTGCCCAGCACCCTGCATGCAAGGCTTTAGCTGTGTCCCCAAGAAGGAGAGCTCTGTCCACCCTGATACCTGGGGCAGGGTGGTCAGCAGGACCATGATGGGTGGCTTCTGGATCTCTTCCAAGCTGCATTGGCCAACTCCAAGGTTCCAGCTGTGAAGGGCCTCAGGGTGTGGCAAGCTGGGGAGGGTGCTGTGGCCAGGAGGGTCTAGGCCTGGGGTGCAGGCCTTGTCTAGGGGCCCCTCACCTCGCCTCTCTGCCACTCCCTGAGACCCCTGGCCAAGCAGGTGGGAGCCTCTGTGGAAGGTGCCCTGGTTGGCGCTCTCCTCCCTTGGAGATGACCTGCTTGCTCCTCCCCCGTGCCAGTTCCTGACCCCTGACTCCTCTGGAGAGGAGTTCCTTTCTCACCGACACTAATGCTGTCTGCAGGGACATTGTACTCTGGGAAGCCATTTTTCCTGGTATGCATTACACAGGTGACACATGAGTTCCTGGGGCCCTGATTGGATATCCCACATGGGGCTTTGTCAGCATTTGGAGCCAGTCTGGGGTCATGTCTCATGCCCTCCATCAGGCTGAGGATTGGATCTGGAGGCAGGATGCTGGGGGCAGGACTGGGGGCAGAGGACAGGGTTGGCAGAAGACTGGCGGACCCCAGGGAGGGGCTCTGTGCCCCTTCCCCAGTCACTGTCCTGTGGCAGGTGACAAGAGGCTTCTGGGAGAGGACAGGTGGGTCACAGTGCCCCTAGGGCTCCACTTGGGTAGCTAGGTGACCTCCCACGCTCAGGATGTCCCAGACACATCTAAGACCCTTTTCCTCCTGGAGATCGCGTAAGCTCAGAGCCTCAAGCTCTGGGCGGCTGCTGGCTGTGCCCACAGGACTGCAGTGCAGGTTGTTCTGGCCTTAAACAATGAGAGGAAAGAGGGGCGCTCACCTGATGGGCAAACAGGGAGCATAGCTGCCAGGCACTGCCCCTGGTCTGTTCCGGAGCACTTGCATTCCTGTGGGACGGCACGCTGCCGGCTGATCCGGAGGCCCTGTGCAGTGCATCTTCTCCAGGTCCCTCCCACCAGAGGAAGCTGGTCTCTATGGCTCCTCCTGCTGCCTTGGGTGAGTGGCACTGAGCGTCTGCCCCAGGCCTCCTGGCTGGGTGGTGAGAGGCAGAAGCCATGGGTTGATGGGTACCACTCACTGGGAGCTGAACCTCAGCGCCGTGCTCTTCACTGCCCTGCCCCGTCCAGTGCTCCAGGCTGGTGGGGGACATGGTGCTGGGCAGAGCTGTAAAGACAGGGGTCTTCTCTTGTGTCTGTGGGCTGTCCTATGGCCCCTCAGCCTTCCTCATCAGTCAAGGCTAGACACCCTTGTTCCAGCCATGTTCAGTGGGCAGGTAACCCTCTGGCTAAAGACCTGCATATTCTTTCAGAATCCAGGTTTCTGGCATGGCCTCATGCTACAGTCTTTAACTGGACTTGTACTTTTTCTGCAGCCAGGAGAATCCTCAGCTCAGATGAGGGTGGGGATCCAGGGGTGAATGCGAATGCTGGCAAAACTCCCATCCATCCAACCTCGCTTGGGCAAGGGCAGGGACCAGCCTCCAGAGCCCTCAAGGACCATGTAGTCCTGTGGTGGGGAGACCCAGGGAGGCCTGGCCCTGACCTGACCCCTTGTTCCCAGCGCCTGGTTCGAATGAACATGCCCATCTCCAATGAAGACATGACTGTCCACTTCACGTCCACGCTGATGGCCCTCATCCGGACTGCACTGGAGATCAAATTGGCTCCAGGTGAGCAGGCAGTCTCAAGGGAGGGCACCAGGCCAGGGCCGTCAGACCATCCTCGAGGGACACCCGCAGGCAGGTGTTCAGGGAGCGGGTGAGGGGGCCGGTCTGGAGGGGACTGAGGATGGCTGCCCGGGGCACCTCTGTTGGGCGCTGAACTTGTCCTCTGATAACCATCGTTCATGTTAGCACTATGATGATCTCGTTTTTATGGAAGGAAATTGAGGTGCAGTGAAACCAAGTGACTTGTCCAGAGCTAGCGAGTGTTGGAGCCAGAACACAGCCTGGCCCATGTTCACATGAGCAAGCCCCCCTTCCAGGGTGAAGAGGCTGTGTGCAGCTTCCCCACCCCTCAGAGAGCCCAGTCCCCCTCCCGAGCTCACTGAGAGGACTGTGCCGTCCGTGCCAACAAAGGAGAGCGGGCCTCCAGCACGTCCCCGGCCTTCACTCTCATGCCATCACTGCTTCCCCTGCACAGAGGAAGTCAGAGCCTCCGGAGGGGCCCTGCACCACTCCCCCTGCATTGTCTTCCTCCCTGCCCTTGAGCTCTGTCCCTGCCTCGCACACTAGGGCTTGTTCTTGTCATCTACCCAAGGACGTCATGCCAGAAATTCTGTACTGTTTCTTGCCCTGTCTATTTTCTCTTTCTGCTCGGTTATTTATATCAACATATAAGTACACTGTTATTTCTCCCATCTTTAAAAGGTTCTGTTCTTCCCCCACCATCATTTTTCTGTTTTTCTTCTTTCCCTCAGAGCTACCTGCTCCCGCAGAGCCGGGTCTGTATTATCTCTGATTCCTTGTTCCTGGTCTCCAGTCAGATGTTCACCACAGCACTTTGTGGGGCTGCTTTTGTTAGGGCCTCTGTGACCTGCACAGCCTCAGCCCTTATCCTACAGACCTATCTCAGCCTTTTCTCAGTTGTCACTCCTTTCTTTTTGATACCCTTTTCTGTCTCTTTTTCTGGATCCTCTTATTCTCCACTAAATGTCACTGTGTGCTTCAAACCATTCTGTTTGCCATCTTGTCATCTCACCTATTCCCATGGCATTAAATATTTTAATCCCGATTTTTCATCTTTGGTCTAGGCCCCCTCCTGGACGCCAGTCCTGTATATCCCACCAGGTTCTCACCATCTCCATGCGGAGGCCCAGGAGGTACTCCAAAAGTCACTCGTCGAGTGAGAGCTCCAGATAGTCCCTGGGGTCTCTGTCAGTGGGAACTCTGTCCTTCCAGCTGCTCAAGCCAAAACCTTTGGAGGCATTCTTAACTCTTTTTTCTTCTTACCTTGATCCATACCTGACTCCTTGTCATATCTCCGACTACCTTCCAAGTGCATCCAGAATATGATCCCTTCTCTACCCTCCTGGTCCAAGCCACGCCGGTAGCTCTTGACTGCGTGGCCACAGCAGCCCTCTAACTGGTCTGTTTCTGCCCGTGTCCCTTTCAGTCTGCCTTCAGCACGATAGCCAGAATGGCCATGTTTAAAAATAAAACCATAAAATTAACACACCTCTAGCTGGACTGATGGAGGAGAAGAGGAAGAAGGTAACCACCAGTGTGAAGACCAAAGAGATCCTGAGTCACTACAGACCCTGCTGATGTTAAATGTAAGAAAAGGAGATTTTATGAACAACTTTGTATCAATAACTTCAACAACTAAATGGAATGGAAACATTCCTTGACACAACTGAAAAAAAATAAATAAACCTGAACAGTAGCATGTTTATTAAATAAATTAAATTCGTAATTATAAGCTTTCCAACAAAGAAGTCCCAAACCCAGTTAGCTACTACACTGGTGAAGTCTATCAAATATTTAAGGAGGAAGAAATGCCAATTCTACACAAACATTTCCAGAAAATAGAAAAAGAGAGAATATTTCTGCAACCTATTTTATGAGGTCAGCATTATTCTGATACAAAAGCTGGACAAAGACGTTATTAGAAAAGAAAGTTACAGACCAACATCCCTCATGAGTATAGAAACAAAAATCTTCAACACGGTGTCAGTGAACTGCATCTCTATATGTAATAAAAATACATGGTGACCTAAGTAGGGTTTATCCCAGGAATGAAGGTTGGTTCAAGTTTAAAAATCAATCAATATAAATTAAGATATCAAAGAAGGAAAACTGTATGATCATCTCAGTATCTCCAGAGAAGGCATTTCACAAAATTCAAAATTCATTCCTGATTTTTAAAAAAGTATATACTGACTAGAAATTAAAAGAAACTTCCTCAGTCTGATCAAGGATATCTATGGAAAACTTGTACCATGCTTAACAGAGAAAGACTAACTCCTTTGCCCCTAAGATCAAGAGCAGGGCAGGGACGTCTGCTGTCATCATTCTGGTGTGACACCATAATTGAGGTCCTTGCTATTATAGTGAGTAGAGAGAAATAAATAAGAGGTGTGCCAATCAGACAGGAAGAAATAAAACCTCCTCTATTCACAATTGACGTGCTTCTCTACACAGAAAAGCCTAAAGAGTCTAATAAAATGTTAATAAAACTGACGCATCTATAAGCCAAGGAATGTTGGAATCCAAAGACTGTTGGGAACTACCAGAAGCTTGGAAGAGCAAGGAAGAATTCTTCATTTAAGCCTTTGGAGGAAGCACAGTCCTGCCAACACCTTGATTTTTAGCCTCTGGCCTCTAGAACTGGGACAATAAATTTCTAAGTAAATAAAGCCATAAAAAATGTGTTACTAAAACTATAAGTATAGCAAGGTTGCAGGATACAAGGTCAGTATACCAAAAGCAACTGTATTTCTCTGTATGACAATTTAAATTGAAAGATAATTCCATTAAAATCATACCAAAAACATGAAATAATTCTGTATTGCTGGATAATTCTAAAAAACAGATACACAAGATTTGTATGCTGCAAGTTTCAAAATACTAAAGTAATCAAAGAAGACCTAAGTAAACCAAGGACTATATCATCATGTTCATGCATCAGAAGACTCAGTATTGCTTTGGAATCACTTCTTTCCACATTGATCAATAGAATCAGTGTTATCCCAATCAAAACTCCAACAGGCCTTTTGAGGAGAAATTTATAAATCAGTTCTAAAATGTTATGTGGAAAATCAAAAGAACTTGAGTAACCAAAACAATCTTGAAGAAAGAAAATGTTGGAAAACTCACCCTACCTGAATCAAAGACTTTCTATAGTGCTATGTTGACATGTCCTGTCTCATGGTGACGTGATAGATGTAGGTCAGTGGAACACAGTAGAGACTCCAGAGATAGACTCACACTCACATAGTCAACTTATTTTTGATGAAGTTGTAAAGGCAATTAATGGAGAAAAGATAAACTTGGCAACAAATAGTGCTGAAAAAATTTACACAACTATATGCCCCTCTTCCCTCACGAAAAAAGATCTTGACATTTACTGTCTTGGTCTCCTCAGGCTGCCATAAAAAGATACCATAAGTGAGTGACTTAAAAACAAAAATTTATTTCTTGCAGCCTGGAGGCTGGAAGTCCAAGATCGAAGGGTCAGGAAGGTAGGTTTCATTCCGGGGCTTGTTCTGCTGGCTTGTAGGTGACCAGCTTCTCGGTGTGCCCCGCACATGGCCTTCACTCTGAGCACACGGAGAGTGAGTGAGGTCTCTGGTGTCTCTTCTTATGAGGACATTAATCCCATAGGTCAGGGTCCCACCCTTACAATCTAATTTCACCTTAATTCCTCCTAGGAACCATCTCCAAATACAGTCACATTGGGATGTAAGGCTTCAACACAGTTGGAGATGGGAACACAGTTAGGTGCACAGCACGTACCTTTTACCTTGTACCAAAATTAACTTGAAATGCATCATAGATGTAAATGTGAAATGTAAAATTATAAAACCTCTAGAAGAAAACAGGAAGGAAAATCTTGGCAAATGTGGTTTGGGCAAAGATTTTTTTTAAGACATGAAAAGCATGAGCCCCAAAAGAAAACATTGATAAACTATACTTTATCAAATTAAAAACTTCTGCTCTTCAAAAGACATATAAGAAAAATGAAAATACAACTCAAAGACAGGGAGAAAATATTTGTGAAACACATATCTAACATGGATTTGGTTTCCAGAATATATAAAGACATCTCACAACTCAGTAATATGAAAATAGACAACCCAATAAACATGGGAAGAGATTTGAACAGACACATCACCAGAGAAGACATAGGGAAGGCGAGCAAACTAACTTGTAAAGAAGGTCAGTATCATTAATCATTAGAGAAACCGAAAACAAAGCCCTAAAAAGAGAACACTATATGCCAATTGAAATGGTTAAAGTGCTTTTTAGACTGACAATTGTAAGTGCTGTGAGAATGCAGAAAACTGGAATTCTTAAGAGTTGCTGGTATGAATACAAGGTAGAATGGCTCCTTTGGAAAACATTTTGGCAGTTCCTATCATACGGTACAGCCATCCCTTTCCTAAGCGGGATGAAGTGAAAGCGTATGTCCACCAGAAAAACATAATGCAAATGCTTACTGCTTTATTCATAATTGCCTAAAACTGTAACAATCTGAAAGTCCATCAATCGGTGATTGGATAAACAAACAGTGGTCTATCCAAACAAGGAGATAGTACCTGGCAATCAAAAGAAACAGATTCCTAACACATTCACTGCATGTATTAATCTCAAATGCATCATGCTGAGTGAAAGAAGACAGACTCAAAAGTCAGCACAGTGTGCAATACCACCTGCACGACATTCTGAAGAAGCCAGGACAGCTGGGACAGAAGCGGCGATGGGCATGGACAGGAGGAGCCTAAGGGACTGGCCACAAAGGGCTGGCAGTACCCTGGCAGCCGTATAGGATCCATGAATTGATTGTAGCAGTAGCTCCATGGCTGTGTGTGCACTTGTCAAGATTCATAGAGTGGGGAAACTAGAAAGGGTGGGTTTTATTGTCTGTAAATTATGCCTTAATAAACCTAGTGTTAAAAAAGATAAACCAGAGTATTCCATTCCTCTGCTCAGAACCCTCTGCGGCTTCGCGTCTCAGCGTCTCCTGCTGCACCTCCCCGCCCTCTGACCAGGTTTGCCTTCCCACACGTGTGTGACACACCACGGCCCTTGCACCTTCTGCTCCTGTCCCGCCTGCAGGGTCTCACACACAGGCCACCTTCTCGGGAGACCTTTCCTCACGTCTCTGTCTGAACTGCCACCCTCCTGATGGGTCTCGCCCCTCACCACTCGGCTTTTCCTCTCTGGGGCTTTCTAATCCATGCTTCTTTTGTTTCTGTTCCACCAACTAGCATCGTACTGACACTCGGTGGGCACCCAGTAAATACGGAATGGATGGATGCGTGGCAGGAACACGTCCCTATTCCTACTGCGGCCTCTTTCCCGCCACGCACACGTCTGCCCACTTGAACATGCACCTCACACGCCTCTCCCTCCGGGCGGCTCCTGCAGGGAGAGCTCTGCCTCGCCTCCCCGGCGCGGTTCTTCCCCCCACCTTCCTCCCAGGACCAGCTCTGCTGTCCCCCCAGGGGGCCGTGGGATGGCCCCTAACGTCTCTCTCCCCCCCCCCCCCAACCCTTGTCGGGCACCAGCGGGCATGAAGCAGCACCAGTGTGACGCAGAGCTGAGGAAGGAGGTTTCCTCTGTATGGGCCAATCTGCCCCAGAAGACGCTGGACTTACTGGTGCCACCCCATAAACGTAAGTGGGGGTGAGATTCCCCCCCCGGCCCTCTTGTGTCCCTTCCAGAGGCAGAGCAGGGGGCCTGGTGAGGGCGACTGTCGAGCTGCCTTGGGAAGGTGGGCTTGCCTCTTCACTGTCTGGACTTAGCTCGCCTGCAGGGAAAAATGGGCTTAAAGTGGGTGCTCAGGGGCTGAGGGACAAGACGGTCAGGGTTTTATTCTGTTGTACCAATTCACCCATGTTCCTAGTGTGGGGGATTTACTGCCGGAAATTCAGAGGAAAGGTCATGAGACATGAATAGTTAGAGATACCAAAAAGGATGATGTGCTTGGAGATTAAACTCAACCCCTCTGTTGGGAGGAGACGGAAGCGCTTCGTGAAGGGCCAGCGTGGCTGCCGCTGGGATGGGCACTCAGGCTCCTGGCTGAGCTCCATGCTCCTGCCTGGGCGTGCCCAGAGGTCCTCACGGTGGGGCGCTGTTTCCCCACCCACTCTCCCTCATGCTTTCTGTGGCTCTTCTGTCCCCTTTCTCCTCCGAATCCAAGCTCTGTGATCTCTCCCTTGCCTTCTTCTCTCCAGCCGATGAAATGACAGTGGGGAAAGTCTATGCAGCTCTGATGATCTTTGACTTCTACAAACAGAACAAAACCACCAGAGACCAGACTCACCAAGCTCCAGGAGGCCTGTCCCAGGTACCCGGTTCCAGGATTTCCCAGAATGGCTAACTCTGAGTACCTTCACTTGTGGGACAGCAGACAACCATTCCTTTCCTAGAGAGAGTGCAGGGGAAAAGGACAAAGAGAGGTTTTTGCAGCTGCCTCTCTGGCCCCCAAAGTCAGGAACCCATATAACCTAAGGCTTTCTGTTAGCTGGCTGCCTGCTGGTGATGGGGAGCTCCTTACTTGGAGAGCTAGAATTCAGGGAAGAAGGTTAAGCGGGGTGAGAACAGAGGCAATACTACTTTTTTAAGTGGTAGAAGAAGTAACTGATGAAGAATACTGGAGGGAGGTGGATTTTGGAGTTGCAAGAAGAATCCGTTTACTCTTCACACGGGCAGGTTCAAACGGACAGGTCCGAGTTATGGTTTGTTCCCCTTGTGACTGACAGGGATGTCTGGGGGCCTGTCTTTCGCATGTCATCCTTCAAAGATAGCAACTTGCTCCCACAGCCAAACCCTCAGTGACCATAAGCAGACTCTGTCTGGAAAGTTATCCAAAGGTCAGAGCTTACAGGGACACTTACTCACCGTGGGATGGGAACTCTGTGGTGCCCATACTCTATTGGAAACACCATCCTAGCTCTGAAATCTCAGAATTCTGCTCCATCTAGGGCTCTGGCAGGCCCACAGTCAGTCGAAGCTGATGATGAGATCAACTCTTTTTGCCATTTGTAATGGGATCCACACTTTGTAGGTAGGGAAACTGAGGCTCCAAGAAATGAAACGACTTTCCTGATGTCGCTTACAGGCCAGGCTGAGAGCAGGGCCCTGGCTGCCTCACACATAAGGGTGGGGATGGCACAGGGCCGGCCCTGGCGTCTCTGAGATGTGCCGTCAGGGCAGGTCTCTGAGGGGCAGTTGTGTCCTCAGAGCTCCCCCTCTTCCCCGTGTCGGCCCTGCAGATGGGCCCCGCATCCCTGTTCCACCCTCTGAAGGCCACACTGGAGCAGACGCAGCCGGCTGTGCTCCGAGGAGCCCGCGTTTTCCTTCGGCAGAAGAGCTCAGCGTCCCTCAGCAACGGCGGAGCTGTGTGAGTACCTAGGGCAGCCAGGAGAAAGCAGGGGTCCTGGTTCCCCTACCTACTGTGCTCACTCCCACTGCCCGCTGCGTTCCTGGGCTGTGGGCAGTGCTCCAGGACTGGAAGCCCTCCACTGCCATCACAGCTTTTGGGGATTGGCTGCACTGTTCACCCCACGCTCACCTCCACCCAGGTGTGTCCTTGTGGGCACTGCATAGAAGCTAGTCCAGGCCTGCTGCCTGAATGATGGTGTGGTGGTGGACTCTGAAATCAGTTCCATGACATCAGATGTGTGCCTCTGGCAGCGTGGAGCCCAACTGTCTCCTCCCACTGTGCACACATATTCCTCTTTCAGGGGAGGGTCTTTGCTTCTGCTTCCCCATTGGCTCTTGAGGCCTGCACACTGTTAAGAAATTATTGTTTATACCTCCTGTCCTCCCCCTACGCCATTCTATTAAATAGCATGTTAGTGTTTTAACCTTCCTAACCTCCTTAGGATATAGTTCTTTTCAGATTTCCTTTCTGTATTGATTTCTGAAGCAATTGTAATTTGTAGACAAATTGGTAAGATCTTTTTCTGTGCTATAACTCTTGCCACAATAATTCTTGGTAACAGGCCACCCAAAATTTAGTGCGGCAAAATAACAATCCCTTTATTTTCCACTCTGTGGGCTGCTAAGTGGTGCAAGCTGGAGACTGGGGTACGTTCCCTCAGCCACCCCTAGGCCGTGTCTGCTGACATCCCACTGGCCGAGGCAACTTGAGGGCTGAGCCCTGCAAACCACATGTGCCATGCCTTGCCTAGCAAGGGCTGAGGGACTGGGCCTGGTACCCAGCCTGCCCTCCTGGAGAAAGATGAGGCCAGGTATAGCATATGTGATAGGCTCCCGATTTCTTCCTTTCCTGCACATTTGGACATTCTTTTTTTAGTCCTAATTTTGTTTCTTGGACTGTTAATCAGCTTTTGCTGAGTAACAAACTGCCATAACTCAGCAATGTGTTGTGTGTGTTTTGGGGCCAGCCTGGCAATCCTTTGGGACTGGGCCTGGGCTAGCTCCTCTGGGGCCAATGGGTACATGGTGGCTGATTCTCATGCCCAGGGTCTGGGCTCATCACCTACTGAGGGTCTGAGAATAGCCAGGCCTCAGAGGGAGACCAGAGCATGGGTGTTCAGACCTCTCCTTGTGCCCTATTGACAAAGCAAGTTGCCTGGCCGGGCCTGAGGCCCCCTGAGGTGTGGGTGACTCTGCAGGGGCGCATGTCCAGAGGGGGAGAGACCACAGAATGCCAGGAGAGCCAGACCAAAGCAGTGAGCGCTCTCTTAGGAACACTGCTTTCCCGAAGAGCGCCCTTGGGCCCTGGGCACTAGCCTCCCAGAGCCCCGGCAAGGCCCCTGTGCTCCCAATTTCCTTTCTCCATCCTGCTTAAGACCCCTGTTTTTGCATTTTAAAGTTAAATAGTTGATTCAGAGTATGTGAGTGTGGGTTGGAGAGGGTGGGGTCTTATTCCCTGTTACAATTTCTGCACGGATCAGTTGTCACTCTTCTTTATTGCAAGTGAGAGAGCGCGCTCATTGAGCCTGGGTGAGGCGGCAGGGAGGTGTGAGCGCAGACCGGCTCCCAGTGCGGTGGCCTCACGAGTGCATAGACCTCAAGGCGGCTCCATCCTCCTTGTCAGGTCAGCCGTTCCTGAGGCTGCACGGCAGGGTGCAGGGGAGACGCAGTGTGTGAGGACAGAGCGTGCTCTTCTCGGAAGCCCCAGCAGGGACCGGCCTGGGCATTAGTGTGGCCAGCTGAAGCCCTCATGTCCCCACCCCCAGTCTGAGCTCAGGGTATGGTTGATGCCACTCAGCCTGCGTGACTGCGAGTAGAACAGTGTCACAGGCAGCAGGAACCCAGGCAAATGCTCGGCATTTCCAGTGCCTGTGGGAGACATGATAAGGAGGACAGATCCTGACAGGGAAAGGCAGCAGGTGGGGTGCGTGTGCCGGGGATGGCCTCCCCGAAAAGAAGACACTTGAGCCTAGATCTGCAGGGCAGAAAGGCCTCCCTGCCTAGAGGTCAGGGGGCTTGGGAGGAGCGAGTGACTGTGGAGGTGAGGAAGGGG
Organism: Manis javanica; assembly: GCF_040802235.1. Classification (NCBI taxonomy): domain Eukaryota; kingdom Metazoa; phylum Chordata; class Mammalia; order Pholidota; family Manidae; genus Manis; species Manis javanica. The sequence goes on along the minus strand of NC_133157.1, from coordinate 87,309 downwards.
CAGGTCCTCAGGAGGGCGCTGTGAGCTCTCTGGGCTGGCTGTGCTCCAGCACAGGAAGGGTGTCCTGAGCTACTGTTCTGCACGCTGTACACATGCGGTCTTTGCCATGAGCAATCCCTGCTTCCATGGCACACGTGAGTCCCTGTCTAGGGCTGAGGAACCAGCCAGACGTCCCCAGACAAGGAAGTAGTGGACCCAGGCTTCCCCTGGATGGGTGGCCAGGGTCGCCTCTCCTCTGCCCATTCTGAGCTCTGGCATTGGGTCCACATTTCTTGCTGCACCTCCGATTATGACGCCGTGGACCTAAAGGGTATTGGTTTCCGGTAGCTTCCTGGTAGCCAGGCCCTGGGTGGGCATTCTGTGGCCACTGAGCTGACAGGGCCATCCTTTCCTCTCCACAGACAGACCCAAGAGGGCTGCATGGAGGAATCTGTTTCCCGAGTCACCCAGAAGGCCCAGAAGGCACCCCAGGAAGTGAGGACACCCCTGGCACATGGCCACTCCACAGAGATCCCAGCGGTACAGCCAGGAAGATCCGTGGGGGCACCCAGGGCTGGGGGGCCGGGCAAGGGAGACTGACAGGGGTGTGAGACACGGCTGGGGTGGGCTCGGGGAACAGCAGTAACTGGGAGGCTGCCGTATCTCCAGGCCACGGATGTCCAGATGCAGGGCATGGCCCTGAGAGGCCCTGCTGGAGAACCCCAACCCGGGCTGGAGAGCCAGGGCCGAGCGGCATCCATGCCTCGCCTGGCGGCAGAGACTCAGGTGGGTGGTCTGGGAAGGTCAGGGTCGTGGGAGGGCATGGGTGGTGAAGAGTCCTGGCGTAGGGAGGGTTTGTGTCCCGGGTGGGGGCTTGGCTGGGATGGACTCCCCCTGGCATCTTGGTGGCCAGTATACCGTCAGCCCCTTTGGGTGTCCCCAGAACGCAATACTGGTCTGTAGAGGTGTGGCCAGGTCAGCTGCCTGCCTGTGCTGGGCATCCTGTCTGGGCACTATGGCCTCCAGCCTCATGCCCCTGGCCCAGCCTGTCCCTCCCTGAAACACCCCAGCTGCTGCCCTCCTCCAGGGAACACACCCAGCGCCTCACACATTGGTTCACCCTTTGCCCCTTCGCGTCCTTGATGCCTCAGAAGTTCCAGGGATGCCCTGCCTTGTTCTCTCTCTGGACACTGGAGGCAGTGTCCCCTCCTGCCCCTGATCTTTTTGGGACATTGAACCAAGCGGGAAGGCCCCTTGGGTGGGGAGCTGTGACTTTGCATACTTCCTGGGCTGTTGAGCGGCCTGCAGACCCGAGGCCGTGAAAGGGGTCTCTGCTTTCACTGGCCAGGTAGGTGAGGGGCCAGAGAGGGGCTTGGCCTGTGCCTCAGACCTTCAAGGCCTGCCCAGGACTGTGCCAGCTCCAGTTAGCCCGAGAGTGGCCTGAGCCCTCTGTGTGTTTCTTCCAGCCCTGTCCCTGCCTCTTTTTTTGTGGTTTCTGGTTCTGTACAGTTAATAATGGACTTCATTCTTGTAATTTTCTCCTCTGTCACTCCCACTGGTAGTGCTTCTGTCCTCTTCCAGTTCCTCACCCTGACTGGCTCAGTGGAGTCAGGGCCCGGCCCCCTCCCTCAAGTGAACGCACAAATTCTCCGTTCCATGCCTCTTCTCCCTCCTTTTTTTCTTTCTTTATTCTTTTGGTATCATTAATGTACAATTACATGAGCAACATTATGGTTACTAGACTCCCCCTATTATCAAATCCCCCCCACATACCTCATTACATTCACTGTCCATCGGCGTAGTAAGATGCTGTAGAATCACTACTTGTCTTCTCTGTGTTGTACTGCCTTTCCCATGTCCCCCCCCCACCTTATACATTCTAATCATAATGCCCACCTTTCCCCCTTATCCCTCCCTTCCCACCCACCCTCCCCAGTCTCCTTCCCTTTGGTAACTGTTAGTCCATTCTTGGGTTCTGTGCTTCTGCTGCTATTTTGTTCCTTCAGATTTTACTTTGTTCTTATGCTCCACAGATGAGTGAGATCATTTGATACTTATCTTTTTCCACCTGGCTTATTTCACTGGGCATAATACCCTCTAGCTCCATCCATGTTGTTGTAAATGGTAGGATCTGTTTTCTTCTTATGGCTGAATAATATTCCATTGTGTATATGTACCACATCTTCTTTATCCATTCATCTACTGATGGACACTTAGGTTGCTTCCATGTCTTGGCTATTGTAAATAGTGCTGCGATAAACATAGGAGCGCACATGTCTTTTTCAAACTGGGCTGCTGCATTCTTAGGGTAAATTCCTAGGAGTGGAATTCCTGGGTCAAATGGCATTTCTATTTTGAGCATTTTGAGGAACCTCCATACTGCTTTCCACAATGGTTAAACTGATTGACATTCCCACCAGCAGCGTAGGAGGGTTCCCCTTTCTCCACATCCTCGCCAACATTTGTTGTTTGTCTTTTGGATGGTGGCCATCCTAACTGGTGTGAGGTGATATCTCATTGTGGGTATAATTTGCATTTCTCTGATGATTAGGGATGTGGAGTATCTTTTCATGTGCCTGTTGCCCATCTGAATTTCTTCTTTGGAGAAGTGTCTGTTCAGCTCCTCTGCCCATTTTTTAATTGACTTCTGAAGTTTTTGTTTGTTGAGGTGCATGAGCTCTTTATATATTTTGGATGTCAACCCCTTATTGGATATGTCATTTATGAATATATTCTCCCATTCTGTAGGGTAACTTTTTGTTCTATTGATGGTGTCCTTTGCTGTGCAGAAGCTTTTCAGTTTGACATAGTCCCACTTGTTCATTTTTTATTTTGTTTCCCTTGCCCTGAGAGATATGTTCATGAAGAAATTGCTCATATTTATGTCCAAGAGATTTTTGCCTATGTTTTTCTCTAAGAGTTTTATGGTTCCATGACTTACATTCAGGTCTTCGATCCATTTTGAGTGTACTTTTGTGTGTGGGGTTAGACAGTAATCCAGTTTCATTCTCTTTCATGTAGCTGTTCAGTTTTGCCAACATCAGCTGTTGAGGAGGCTGTCATTTCCCCACTGTATAGCCATGGCTCCTTTATCATATATCAATTGACCATATATGCTTGGGTTTATATCTGGGCTCTCTAGTCTGTTCCATTGGTCTATGGGTCTGTTCTTGTGCCAGTGCCAAATTGTCTTGATTACTGTGGCTTTGTAGTAGAGCTTGAAGTCAGGGAGTGTAATTCCCCCCACTTTATTCTACCTTCTCAGGATTGCTTTGGTTATTTGAGGTTTTTTGTGGTTCCATATGAATTTTAAAACTATTTTGCTCTAGTTCATTGAAGAATGCTATTGGTATTTTGATAGGGATTGCATTTAATCTGTAGATTGCTTTAGGCAGGATGACCATTTTGACAATATTAATTCTTCCTATCCATGAGCATGGGATGTCTTTCCATTTACTGGTATCTTCTTTAATTTCTCTCAAAAGATTGTCTTGTAGTTTTCAGAGTATAAGTCTTTCACTTCCTTGGTTAGGTTTATTCCTAGCTATTTTAATCTTTTTGATGCAATTGTGAATGGAATTATTTTCCTGATTTTTCTTTCTGCTAGTTCATTGTTAGTATATAGCAATGCAACAGATTTCTGTGTATTAATTTTGTATCCCGCAACTTTAATGAATTCAGATATTGTATCTAGTAGTTTTGGAGTGGATTCTTGAGGGTTTTTTATGTACAGTGTCATTCATCATGTGAAACAGTGTCAATTTACCTTCTTCCTTGCCAATCTGGATGCCTTGTGTTTCTTTGTTTTGCCATGGCTAGGACCTCCAGTACTATGTTGAATAAAAGTAGGGACAGTGGGCGTCCTTGTCTTGTTCCCAATCCTAGGGGAAAAGCTTTAAGCTTCTCGCTGTTAAGTATAATGTTGGCTGTGCGTTTGTCATATATGGCCTTTATTATGTTGAGGTACTTGCCCTCTATACCCATGTTGTGGAGAGTTTTTATCATGAATGGATGTTGAATTTTGTTGAATGCTTTTTCAGCATCTATGGAGATGATCATGTGGTTTCTGTCCTTTTCATTGATGTGATGGATGATGTTGATGCATTTTCGAATGTTGTATCATGCTTCCATTCCTGGGATGAATCCCACTTGATCATGATGGATGATCTTTTTGATGTATTATTGAATTCAGTTTGCTAATATTTTGTTGAGTATTTTTGCATCTATGTTTATCAGGGATATTGGTCTGTAATTTTCTTTTTTTGTGGTGTCTTTGCCTGGTTTTGTTATTAGAGTGATGTTGGCTTTGTAGAATAAGTTTGGGATTATTCCCTCCTCTTCTACTTTTTGGAAAACTTTAAAGAGGATGGGTATTTGGTCTTCATTAAATGTTTGATAATATTCAGCAGCGAAACCATCTAGTACAGGTGTTTTGTTCTCAGGTAGTTTTTTGATAACCAATTCAATTTCTTTGCTGGTAATTGGTTTATTCAGGTTTTCTGTTTCTTCCTTGGTCAGCCTTTGTAGGTTGTATTTTTCTAGAAAGTTGTCCATTTCTTCTAGGGTATCCAGTTTGTTAGCATATAATTTTTCATAGTATTCTCTCATAATTCTTTGTATTTCTGTGGTGTCCATAGTGATTTTTCCTTTCTCATTTTTGATTCTGTGTATGTGTGTAGACTCTCTTTTTTCTTGAAAAGTCTGGCTAGGGGTTTCTCGATTTTGTTTATTTTCTCGCAGAACCAGTTCCTGCTTCCGTTGATTCTTTCTGTTGTTTTATTCTTCCCAATTTTATTTATTTCTGCTTCAATCTTTATTATGTCCTTCCTTCTACTGACTTTGGGCCTCATTTGTTCTTCCTTTTCTAGTTTCATTAATTGTAAGTTTAGACTGTTCATTTGGGATTGTTTTTCTCTCCTGAGGTGGACCTGTATTGCAGTATATTTCCCTCTTAGCACGGCCTTTGCTGCATCCCACAGATTTTGTGTTGTTGAATTATTGTTGTCATTAGTCTCCAAATATTGCTTGATCTCTGTTTTTATTTGGTTATTGATCCATTGATTATTTAGGAGCATGTTATTAAGCCTCCATGTGTTTGTGGGCTTTTTCATTTTCTTTGAGTAATTTATTTCTAGTTTCATACCTTTGTGATCTGAGAAGCTCGTTGGTACAATTTCAATCTTTTTTAATTTACTGAGGCTCTTTTTGTGGCCTAGTATATGATCTATTCTTGAAAATGTTCCATGTGCACTTGAGAAGAATGTGTATCCTGTTGCTTTTGGAAGGATTGTTCTGTAGATGTCCGTTAGGTCCATCTGTTCTAATACATTGTTCAGTGCCTCTGTCTGTTTATGTTCTGTCTGGTTGATCTGTCATTTGGAATGAGTGGTGTGTTGAAGTCTTTCAAAACAAATGCATTGGATTCTATTTCCCCCTTTAATTCTATTAGTATTTGTTTCACATATGTAGGTGACCCTGTGTTGGATGAATAGATATTTATAATGGTTATATCCTCTTGTTGGACTAACCCCTTTATCATTACGTAATGTCCTTCTTTGTCTCTTGTGACTTTCTTTGTTTTGAAGTCTATTTTGTCTGATACAAGTACTGCAACTCCTGCTTTTTTTCTCCCTATTAGTTGCATGAAATATCTTTTTCCATCCCTTTACTTTCAGTCTGTGTATGTTTTGGGGTTTGAAGTGAGTCTCTTGTAGGCAGCATATAGACGGGTCTTTTTTTTTTATCCATTCAGTGACTCTACATCTTTTGATTGGAGCATTCAGACCATTTACATTTAGGGTGATTATCGATAGGTATGTACTTATTGCCATGGCAGGCTTTAGATTTGTGGTTACCAAAGGTTCAAGGGTAATAATACTCTTACTATCTAACAGTCTAATTTAACTCATTTCATATGCTATTACAAACACAACCTAAAGGCTGTCTTTGTTGTTGTTTTTTTCCTCCTTTTTCTTCCTCCTCCATTCTTTATATGTTACGTATCATATTCTGTACTCTTTGTGTATCCTTTGGGTGACATCTGTTTAGCCTTAAGAATACTTCCATCTATAGGGGTCCCTCCAAAATGCACTGTAGAGGTGGTTTGTGGGAAGTAAATTCTCTCACCTTTTGCTTATTTGAAAGTTGTTTAATCCATCCTTCAAATTTAAATGATAACCTTGCTGAGTAAAGTTTTCTTGGTTCGAGGCCCTTCTGCTTCATTGCATTAAATACATCATGCCACTCCCTCTGGCCTGTAAGGTTTCTGCTGAGAAGTCTGATGATAGCCTGATGGGTTTTCCTTTGTATGTGATTCTTTTTCTCTCTCTAGATGCTTTTAAAAGCCTGTCTTTGTCACTAATCTTTGCCATTTTAATTATTATATGTCTTGATGTCGTCTTCCTTGGGTCCCTTGTGTTGGGAGACCTGTTCATCTCAATGGCTTGAGAGACTATCTCCTTCCCCAGATTGGGGAACTTTTCAGCAATTACCTCCTCAATGACACTTTCTATCCCTTTTTCTCTCTCTTCATCTTCTGGTATCCCTGTAATGCGAATATTGTTCGGTTTGGATTGGTCACACAGTTCTCTCAATATTCTTTCATTCTTAGAGATTCTTTTTTCTCTCTGTGCCTCAGCTTCTTTGTATTCCTCTTCTCTAATTTCTATGCCATTTACTGTCTCTTCTACTACATCTAATCTCCTTTTAAATCCGTCCATTGTAAGTTTCATTTCAGATACAGAATTTCTTAATGACTGAATCTCTGTTTTAAATTCGTTCCTGAATTGTTGAATATTTTTCTATACCTTCATGAGCATGTTTATGATTTTTATTTTGAACTCTCTTTCAGGCAGATTGGTGAGTTCCATTTCATTTGGCCCTTTTTCTGGGGTTTGTGAGATTTTTGTCTGAACCATGTTCTTTTGATGTTTCATATTTCTGTGTGGTGCCCACTAGTGCCCAGAAGCTCCAGTCCCTGGAGCTGCTCAGCCCCTAGAATGAGGCTGGGGGTCATAGGGGAGTGGAGCTGGTGCCTGGGGGGAGGAAAGATCTGTTTCCTGATTCCCGTCCGTGGTGCCTGACTCCAGTGTGAGAGCCAGTGGGCTGAGCACCCAGGTGTGAACCTCTGTGCTTGGCATCTCCAACTGTTGTAGATGCGGCCTCCCTCCAGCTGGCCTGACGCCAGCACAGTGACTGCCGGTTTGTGAGCAGGTACTGTCAAGCCAGGAGGAAGGCTTGGCAGGCTGCATATCCCAGTGCTGGGCCTCGGAGCTGAGTAGCCAGCCAGGGGGATGGAGTGCCTGAAGCTCCCCAAAGTTCCCAATCTGCTGGGCAGAGCACGCCCAAAGAACCTTGTCCCCCTGTGCCTTCTCCCATGCAGCAAGCTCTGTGAAAACACCACCCCTTCAGCAGCCCTCTCGCTGCTAGGAAGCCTCTCAGACTGCCTGCCTTTCCCTTGTCCCAGAGCGGCGGGTGTGGATCCCGTCCTCCACAGATGGCCGGAATCTGTCTGTCAAGCAGTCCACCTGTCCCAGCTCTCCATCCTCCAGCGCACCACACAGTGTAGGTTTCTGCTTGCAAAGCAGATCTCCAGGGCTGGGTGTTCAGCAGTCCCAGGCTTCTACCCCCTCCCCGTCCCGTTTCTCCTTCTCCTGCCCGTGAGCTGGGGCGGGGGAGGGGCCTGGGTCCTGCCAGATCAAGGCTTTGGCGCGTTACCCTGTTCTGGGAGGTCTGCTCTGTTCCTGAGGTCTGTGTGCAGTCTGGTGCAGCCTTCTTTCCTGTTGCTGTGTTAGGGTTAGTTGTGTTAACTATATTTTCACACTCTCTGTGGTTTTTGGAGGAGTTCTCTCTCTCACCTCTCATGCTGCCATCTTGAATCCTCCTGCTCCAGTTCCATATGAATTTCAGAACTATTTGCTCCAGTTCATTGAAGAATGCTATTGGTGTTTTGATAGGGATTGCATTGAATCTGTAGATTGCTTTAGGCAGGATGGCCATTTGGGCAATATTAATTCTTCCTATCCATGAGCATGGGGTGTCTTTCCATTTACTGGTGTCCTCTTTAATTTCTCTCATGAGTGTCCTGTAGTTTTCAGAGTAAAGGTCTTTCACTTTCTTGGTTAGGTTTATTCCTAGGTATTTTATTCTTCTTGATGCAATTGTATATTGAGTTGTTTTCCTGATTTCTTTTTCTGCTAGTTCATTGTTAGTATATAGGAATGCTACACATTTCTGTGTATTAATTTTGTATCCTGCAACTTTGCTAAATCCAGTTATTAGTTCTAATAGTTTTTTGGTGGAGTCCTTAGGGTTTTGTATGTATAATACCATGCCATCTGCAAACAGTGACAGTTTAACTTCTTCCTTACCAATCTGAATGCCTTTTATTTCTCTGTGTTGTCTGCTTGCCGTGGCTGGGCCCTCCATTACCATGTTGAAGAAAATGGGGAGAATGGGCATCCTTGTCTTGTTCCCAATCTTAGAGGAAAAGCTTTCAGCTTTTCGCTGTTAATTATGATGTTGGCTGTGGGTTTGTTGTAATGGCCTTTATTGTGTTGAAGTATGTTCCCTCTATACCCATTTCTAAGAGTTTTTATCATGAATGGATGTTGAATTTTGTCAAATGCTTTTTCAGCATCTACTGAGACAATCATGTGATTTTTGTCCTTTTTGTTAATGTGGTGTTTGATACTGATTGATTCATGAATATTGTACCATCCTTGCATCCCTGGAATAAATCCCACTTGGTCATGATGGATGATCTTTTTAAATCCAGTTAGCTAATAGCTTATTGTGGATTTTTTCATCTATGTTCATCAGGGATATTAGTCTGTAACTTGCTTTTTTTGTGGGGTCTTTGTTTAGTTTTAACTAGACTCATAGAATGAGTTTGGAAGTATTCCCTCCTCCTCTGCCTCTTGGAATACTGTAAGGAGGATGGGTATAAGCTCTTCTTTAAATGTTTGATAAATTCAGCCATGAAGCCATCTGGTCCAGGGGTTTTGTTCTTAGGTAGTGTTTTTATTACCAATTTGATTTCATTGCTGATAATCGGTCTGTTCAGATCTCCTGTTTCTTCCTGGGTTGGTCTTAGAAGGTTGTATTTTTCTAGAAAGTTGTCCATTTTTTGTGGCTTGTCCACTTTATTGACATACACTTTTTTCATAGTATTTTTTAATAATTATTGGTATTTCTATGGTATCCATTGTGATTATTCCTTCTTCATTTCTGATTATGTTTATGTGTGTACACTCTCTTTTTTTCTTGATAATTCTGGTTAGGCGTTTATCTATTTTGTTTGTTTTCTCAAAGAACCAGCTCCTGGTTTCATTGATTCTTTCTGTTGTTTTATTCTTCTCTATTTTATTTATTTCTGCTCTGATCTTTATTATGTCCTGCCTTCTACTGACTTTGGGCATCATTTATTCTTCTTCTAGTTTCTTTAACTTCTAGTTTCTTTAACTTCTAGTTTCTTTATTTGGGATTGTTCTTGTTTCTTGAGGTAAGCCTGTATTGCTATGTACCTCCCTCTTAGAACTGCCTTTACCATGTCCCACAAGTTTTGGGCTGTTACTTTCTTTGTTTTGAAGTCTATTTTGTCTGATACAAGTACTGCAACTCCTGCTTTTTTCTCCCTAATGTTTGCATGAAATATATTTTTCCATTCCTTCACTTTCAGTATGTGTATGTCTTTGGGTCTGAAATGAGTCTGTTGTTGGCAGCATATAGACGGATCCAGGTTTTTTTGTCATCCATTCTCTCCTTCTATGTCTTTTTGGTGCATTTAGTCTATTTACATTTAGGATAATTATTGATAGATGTGTACTTATTGCCATTGTAGGCTTTAGATATGTGGTCACCAAAGGTTCAAGGGCAGCTTCTTTACTATCTAACAGTCTCACTTAACTCGCTTATTACAGTATTTCAAACACAATCTAAAGGTACTTTTCCCTCACTGCTTCTTTTTTTTTCTCCTCCACTCTCTATGTATTAGGTGTCATATTCTGGACTCTTTGTGTGTCCCTTGCACTTGCTTGGTAATTAACTGGTCTGGTACCTTTATGGTGGGTTTACCTTCTCTTGTGGCAGCTATTTAGCCTTAGGACCACTTCCATCTACAGCAGTCCCTTTAACATATGCTATAGGGCTGGCTTAGTGGTGGTGAATTCCTTCAACTTTTGTTTATCTGACATTTTTAAATCCCTGCTTCAAATTTAAATGATAATCTTGCCTGGTGGAGTTTTCTTGGTTGGAGGCCCTTCTGTTTCATTGCATTTAATATATCATGCCACTCCCTTCTGGCCTGTAAAGTTTCTGCTGAAACATTTGCTGATAGCCTGATGGGCTTTCCCTTATACATGATTTTTTTCTCTCTCTGGCTGCTTTCAGTACTTTCTCCTTGTCCTTGATCTTTGCATTTTAATTATTATATGTCTTGGTGTTGTCTTCCTAGGGTTCCTTTTGCTGATGATTTTTGTACTTCCATGAACTAAGTGTCCATTTCCTTCCCCAGACTGGGAAAGTTTTCAACAATTATTTCCTCAAGGAGACTTTCTATCCCTTTGTCTCTCTCTTCTTCTTCTGGTACCCCTATAATGCTAATATTGTTCTGTTTGGATTGGTCTCACAGCTCTCTTATTATTCTTTTATTCCTAGAAATCCTTTTCTCTCTCTGTTTTTTAACTTCATTGTTTTCTTTCTCCCTAATTTCCACATCACCTACAACCTCTTCAGCCTGTGTAAGCCTGCTATTAACTCCCTCCATTGTATTTTTCATTTGAGATACTGTGTTCTTCAGCTCTGAGTGACTTTTTTGGAGGTCTTCTGTCTTTTTGTTGAGGTCTTCCCTGAGATCTTGAATATTTTCCTGTAGATCTGTGAAAATGTTCATGACTTTTACTTTGAAGTCTTTATTAGGAAGATTGGTGACTTCAGTTTCACTCAACACTTTTTCTGGTGTTTTGTCTTGTAGTTTTGTTTGGACCAAGTTCCTCTGCCTCTTCATTTTTTTTTTAGTGTTTCCTATGCAACGATAACTTTGTGTAGGAGGCGCCCTCTAGTGCTCAGAAGCTCAATTTCCTGTGCAGAAGCCCCAGCTGTTGGTGTGCAATGGGCAGGGCACCTTTCTGTCTGGCTTGTAGTGATCTGATTACAGGTGGTTTATGTGGGCGGTCAGCTGATTGAGGGATCAGGGAGAATACTTGGGGCTGTGCCATTGGAGTAGCTGTGGGCAGAACTACCCTCCTCCAACAGCCTGCAGCAGTGGTGGGGGCCACAGGTGAGACGGGCCAGCGCCTGCAGGGAGGAGGGAGCTCCCAGGGCTGGCTCCTGCAGGTACTTCCCTGGCTACCCCAAAACAGGCCTGAGAAGGCTGGAAGGGTCTCCCTCTGCCTACTTGGGAGCAAAGTTTGGTTTCACTGCCAGCTGGCAGACCATGCACCACAGTGGGGGGCTTTGGGGCTGTGTTGCCAGCAAGGATGGAGTGTCTGAAGCTCCTGAGAGTTCCTAGCCTGTTGGGCTGGGGGCGGGTTGGGGAGGTATCATCCACCTGATATTTCTCCTGAGCGGAGAGATCTGTGTAATCCTCGCCCCTCTGGCACCCCTCTTGCTGCTGGGAAGTCTTTCAAACTGCCCTCTTTGCTTTTGTCTTGGGGGGAGGGTTTGGTAAGGTATTCCTGTTCCCCACAAGAGGCTGAAATCTCAGCCTCCCCAAGTGTTCCATATGTCTTTATTGTCCAGCCCCACGAATCACCAGAGCTCCATATAATGTGGGTTCATTGTGTTCCCAGAGCAGACCGCCAGGGGTTCAGCGGTTCTGGGCTCCCACTCCCTTCCTGCTCCGTTTCTCTCCCTCCCACCTGGGAGCTAGGGTTGGGGGAGGGCTTGGGTCCTGCTGGGTCTCAGCTTGGCCACTTTACCCTTTCTGTGGGGTCCTCTCTTCTTCCACAGATGTAGGCGGTCAGTTCTGCAGTCTTCAGGTCATTTTGAGGTTTTGTTGTATTTGGTGTATTTTTGTGTTATATGTGAATTTGGAGGGAGGTTTCTGCCTTGCCTTCTTACACTGCCGTCTTTTCCCCAGAATCATCTTCTTCTTTCCCTTGGTGCTTGGCACTGAGCAGTGGCTGTGGGCGAGTTCCACTCAGAGGACCTGTTCCCATATGACCTGATTTCAGCCCCAGGGGAGCAGCCTCATGGTCCTGCTGGATGCACAGATGGGCTGGCAGAGCCATCACACTGCAGCCACTGAGGGACCTCTGGGCCCCCCACCTGGGTTCTTCCATTCAGGCCAACAGCCTCCCTCCTCCTGGCATCCTCCCTGTCTTTTAGGGACATAGATGCAAGTGGGCCACCCGGGCTGCACCAGGTGTGGGAGATGGACACTTACAGAAACAGCACTTTGTGCAGAGTTCTCTTGCAGAAATGGTGGGTCTCTCAGGTGGAGAAGAACTGTCCAGGAAAAGGGGAAGGCCTGATGTCTCCTGGACCCTGGTCCCTCAGTGTAGCTTCCTGAGGACCCTGGACCCCATGGGCCAGGATCTCCTAGGCACTGTACCCCTAGTCCCCACTCTCAGTTGTGCACCTGCCCTGTCCACTCCTGCAGCCACCCCCAGATGCCAGCCCCATGAAGCGCTCCATATCCACGCTGGCTCCCCAGCGCCCCCGTGTGGCTCATCTCTGCAATGCCACCCTGGACCATGCACCAGCCAGCCAAGCTGCTTCCCACCACCACCACCGCTGCCATCGCCGCAGGGACAGGAAGCAGAAGTCCCTGGAGAAGGGGCCCAGCCTGTCCGCAGGCACGGATGGTGGTGCGTGCAAGAGATCCTACATGTGGCTGTGGCCTGGGTCTGGGGTCTGAGAGCCCATGGGGGACCCTCTTTCTTTCTGTATCTCACAACCCCCCACAATCTGCCCTGCATAGGAAGCATTGAGTCCTGGGCTTGGGTACCAGGCAAGACTGCCTCCCCCCCACTGGCTCCGCTCTTCCCCAGGACTCCCTGCTGGCTCTGGAGGGTCTGGGTGTTGGGTGGAAGGCCTGTCTCCCTGCTGGTCTGACTGCCTGATGTCTCCTTTCCTTGGGCCAGCACCCAGCAGCACTGCGGGCCCAGGGCCGCCCCAGGGAGAGGGGCCTGTGGGCTGCCGGAGGGAGCGCAGGCAGGAGCGCGGCCGTTCCCAGGAACGGAGGCAGTCTTCCTCCTCCGAGAAGCAGCGCTTCTACTCATGTGACCGCTTTGGGGGCCGCGAGCCCCCACAGCCCAAGCCCTCTCTCAGCAGCCACCCTACGTCGCCAACGGCTGGTCAGGAGCCAGGACCCCTGAGACAGGTGAGACTGGGTGGCCGAGGCAGCCCCTCCTCACGGCCCTCCCGCACCTTTGCAACCCGACGCTCATGTCCTTGCTCCCAGCCCGGTCTGCACTCTCCCTCCCTGGACCATGCCATCTCTCCTCTTCCCGGGCTCTTCCCATCACCTGCCATCCCCTGGTTGCCGTCCTGGCCCTAACTTATGCCATCTGCCTTCACGCTCCCCACATTCTGCCTGTTCCCCTCCTGGGCTGCCCTGGGTCCAGCCCACCTGCCCTCTTCTGTGCCCTTCAACCCCCACCTCAGGGACTCTCACCTCTACTGTGCTCTGTTTGATCTGGTCCTTTGATTTTGATTTTCTCTGTTCCATTTTCTTTTAGGGTAGTGGTTCAGTGAATGGGAGCCCCTTGCTGTCAACATCTGGTGCTAGCACCCCTGGCCGTGGTGGGCGGAGGCAGCTCCCCCAGACCCCGCTGACCCCCCGTCCCAGCATCACCTACAAGACGGCCAACTCCTCCCCTGTCCACTTTGCTGGGGCTCAGACAAGCCTCCCTGCCTTCTCCCCTGGTCGGCTTAGCCGTGGCCTTTCTGAACACAACGCCCTGCTCCAGAGAGACACCCTTAGCCAGCCCCTGGCCCCTAGCTCTCGAATAGGCTCTGATCCTTACCTGGGACAGCGTCTGGACAGCGAGGCCACTGCCCACACCCAGCCTGAGGACACACTCACCTTCGAGGAGGCTGTGGCGACCAACTCAGGCCGCTCCTCCCGGACTTCCTACGTGTCCTCCCTGACCTCCCAGTCCCATCCCCTCCGCCGTGTGCCCAATGGCTACCACTGTACTCTGGGGCTCAGCTCTGGCGGCCGGGTACGACACAGCTACCACCACCCAGACCAAGACCACTGGTGCTAGCTGCACCATGGCCGCCACCGCCACATGCCTGCTCAGCGGGCACAGTCCAGTTGATGAGTTTTATCATCCACACTGGGCTCCCAGGGACGCTCGGGGGGCCTTGCCTCCTGGGCCAACTGGGTGGAGGCCCCGCTGCTCCTCTCTCTTCTCTCACACTGGATGGATCACTGATGACCTTTCCAGAGGGATGAGGCTCTCTCCATCCCCTAGTGTGCTGCCTTCCTGGGTCTCATACTGTAGACCCGACACAGGAGGTGGTGGCGTGTGATGAGCTGGATTCAGGGAGTCTGAATCCTGTGAGATGGACCCCAGCATCTGGCGTATGTGCTTGGAATCCTTATTAGGAGGTCTGAATCTTGTGGGGGGGCATCCTTTATCCAAAGGTGTGGTACAGAGAAGCAGACCATGTCTAAAAGTTTGGTGAGACCTCAGGATGGAGTCGATGGCAGACAGCACCTTGGGAGCCCGGCCGTGGCTCTGTGCAGGTCTTGTCAGCATCCACAAACACACACATGTCTGGCATCACTCTTCATAATTTGATCAGCAAGTGGACACTAGAAATACACTCAAATGCTCTCTGTCCTCTCCCAGACAACTGTCAACTGTGCAAGAACTAAATCCAAAAATGTTTTTGCCATTCATTTTGTGTTTTAATCCCAATGCCCTTCACTCTTGTCAATTCTATGTATTTGATCCAGAAAAAACAGAGAAGCAGAAAAATGGGGAAAGAAATGTTCACATAACTTAAAAAAAGTCAAACAAACCCTTAGGAAGATCTCAACTTATCACGACGCATGTGTGTGTGACTTGTACAAGGAGATGTGCTCCCATCCAGTCCAGGCAGCCCCCCAGACGACCCCTCGCCCCTGCCACTCTCCGCCAAGTGCCTGACTCCGAGCCCTCTCGTGCTGGGCTCCTGGTGGCCGTGACGTGGGGCCTGTGTGAACTGTGGGCCGGTTTTGTGGAAACCAATTCAAACAGCAGCCAGGTAAAAGGCTGATGCTGATGGAGAACACTGAGATAAATGACATCCAAGAGGGTGGGTGCAGTTGGAAACGGGGTGACCATTTCCCCCTTTCCTCCAGTCACGGAAGGGTTTCCTGAGAAGCCACAGAGCAGTGTAGGACGTGTGCTTGCTGGGGGCACTCAATCTGTTCTCCATCTGATTCTCAGGGACGGGCCGTGATCTGTGTTGTCAGGAAGTTTCACATAAGGCCGGAGAAGAGCGAGAGATTAGATGGGTGGGGGTGGTTGGGGACAGGGCGCATGGGGCAGGAGGGAGGGCCATGTCTGAGCAGGTGTGGGCAGTTGGGACTCCCAACTTAAATGAGGCTGAAATTCGAGCGAAACAGCCAATGAAGGAGAAACTCAGCCACTGTGGCTCAGGGAGGGGCATCTGAAGCCCAGCAGTGTTTCTGGCACGAGATGCGGGAAAGCCGGCCGCGGACATGCAGCCTCATGGCCACTCCCACAGGGAAAAGACTGGTTAGGACTCTGGGCATAAAATGGGGGGAGACTGTTCACTTGGGGCACACAGGAAGTGTTTACACGTGTCAATCTGCTGTGTCCTCCATGTCTTGAGATGTCAGCTGGTTTCTTTGATGGATCATCTGAGTGCTCCCATTGGCCTTCAGCCTGTGATTCTCCTTAAAGAAACAGTGTGTGGTGTGAGTGTGCGTGTCTGTGTGTGGAGTGCATCCAGTGAGTGGATGCCAAAAACCCACAGGGCTATGCAACAAAAAAACACGTTTAATAGAAACAAAACACACAAGGCCGCCACCTGTTCTAGAGTTTCAGCATGATTGTGACCAAACCATTTTATAGACTTTCTTTACTCAAAGGCACAACACTCTGAGACTTTAAGATAACAGAGTATTTCACTCCAGTAGGTCAGTGCATGTGATTGCTGCACTCCTGTTGCAAAACAGAAGGATGTGTATTTTGATACTGATGTTTGTCTCTGCTCCCCATCCTATGTTATTTTGAATGTATCCTTTCTGTGCAGAACCACAGCTGACTCCCAGGTCAGTTTGGGTGGGAAATCCACTTTTCTAGACTCAGAGCCTCTCTGGATTGTCTGGACTCTTCTAGACACTGGGATCGGTGAAGATGACAGAGAGTGGGGGAGGAGACACCATGTCTTGTTTTCCTGACTCTGGGTTTTGTTTCTGTATTGTCTCTTCTTAGCTATCACGTTTCCCCTGAAATCTCATAGTGAGTTGCCAAATTTTAAATGCATCAACAAGTTGTCTGCATCTGGAACCAGTCAAACAGTGGCTGTAGTTTGAGCAAGTTATGTGTGCATGTAAAATATATACATATATACATATATACAAGTATGTGCATGAAAATGTATATCTTCGTACTTTTTGATACAATGTATTCATTTGTTAATTTTTAATTATATTTGATATAAATCAAAAGTTTGTTGCAAAACTTTATATTTAACAACAGTGTTAAAAAAAAAAGGAAGAAGTCCCAACCCTGCAACACAGCTGGGACTTGCTTCAAAAAAAATTCTGTGATTGACTAGTGCTGCCTGAGTAACATTTATCAGCCAAACTTTGGATTCTGCTATTGTTTCTATAATGACATTTTGTATGAAGCAGTCCTTGGATTAAAATAAAACTTAGCAAAAAATCAAAAACAAAACCCCATCCTGCTGCTGGGTGGTATATTGGAGGGGTGCTGGATTCCGAGGCGGGTGGGCACCGGGGGGCGAGGCCATGTGCGCCGGCTGGCACGTGGGTGCACAGCGGGGAGTCCTGGGGAGGAAACGACTTAGGTGACTTGTTCTTGGCCTTCCGGTGACATGAGCATGAATCGGGGTGGGGGTCAGCATGGACATGTGGTAGGAGGAGTCAGGGTGAGGCTTCACAAGAGCTGTGGTCATGCTTGAATTAGGGATTGAATACAGTTGGGGGGGGGGGGGCGTCAAGGCTGGGATCCAGCAGGTCTTGGCTGAAGTTCTGCATGGCTGTAAGTGTTCGTATGGGTCAGTGCTTAGGAGTCAGGTAAGCGTGAGACAGGATGGGTTAGAGTGAGGCTTTGAGCTGAGGTTGGGGGTAGGGTTAGGGTTAGGAATTAGAGGGTAGGGTCGGGTTTAAGCAAAAGGTTTGTCTAATAAGCAATGACAGTGTAAGGTTATGTGGGTATCAGAGTTAGGGTTTTATTCACTTTATACACTGGGAGCTCATTTAGAAAAGACGATTGAATAGGCTGAGGGTTCAGATAAAAATGTAATTTATGGTTCTGGTTACACTAGAAAAAGGGATTGGAATTGGGTATAAATTCTTTAGTCCCTTCTGATATGGATTTATAGTTGGGATTGAATGGATTAGTGTTAGGACGGTACAGGCTCAGGGTCAGGGTTTGGGTGAAGGTTAGGTATCCACTACAAGCATTTCCAGAGAGCAGACCCCATGTTTCACCCACGTGGAAGATGGGCTTATGATCCCAGTCTAGATAACCCCACGTTCCATCCTCTGGGTGTTCTGATGGGTCCAGGGATGAGAATGTGAACAAGCCAGGCCAAAGGCATTTAAATCCCAGGGAAGGAGAAACCCTCCCTGTAGAATGGAAGATGAATGGGTGTCAGCCTGGAGCTCCTGGAGGCCCAGGATGCAGTGATAGAGGCCGTGCTTGTGAAAGGGGCCGCCCCGAAGGCACTTAGCAGGGTGAGGGTGGAGAGGGGCCGTCGCACCTCAAGAGTGTGACCGCTGGGACCTGCCAGGCCCAAGCCTGATCTTAAACTCGCCTCTTGTGAGTATTAATTAATTTTTACTGTTTATAAAAGATAATTAGTTCATTTTACTTCTCTAGTGTTTCCATGCCCTTGGAATTAAAAAAGTCCCGGCAGACCCACCAGAATTAGCAATTCCCAAGACTCCCTCCACATGGTGTCCCCACTGGGCAGGGCATGGCCTGAGGAGATGGGAGTCCTGGGTGGGGCCAGGTCTTAGGGTGCCTGCTGCTTAGCTCTGTCCCTGTTCCTTCCCTGTCCTGGGAGAGGGAAGTCCAAGCAGGGCGAGAGGTCCCTGGATGGCTAATTGGTCTACTTGCATTTTCCATATTTTAGGGCCCATTTTGTTGAAACGAATTTTTACTGGAAATAATGCATTTTCTCTAGGTTTACAGTTTGGTGCAGTAGGTTTCTCACTTTTTTTTTTTTATTAAGGTATCATTGATATACACCATATGAAGGTTTCACAGGAAAAACAATGTGGTTATTACATTCACCCATATTATCAAGTCCCCCCCATATCCCATTGCAGTCACAGTCCATCAGTGTAGTAAGATGCCACAGAGTCCCTATTTGTCTTCTCTGTGCTACACTGTCTTCCCCGTGACCCCACACACCATGTGCACCAATCACGATACCCCCAATCCCCTTCTCCCTCCCTCCCCACCCGTCCTCCCCTCCCCTCCCCTTTGGTAACCGCTAGTCCCTTCTTGGGAGTCTGTGAGTCTGCTGTTGTTTTGTTCCTTTGCTTCATTGTTATACTCCACAAATGAGGGAAATCATTTGGTATTTGTCTTTGCCTGAGCTATTTAATTGAAGGTAATATCCTCTGACTCTATCCATGTTGTTGCAAATGGTAGGATCTGTTTCTTTCTTATGGCTGAGTAATATTCCATTGTGTATATGTACCACTTCTCTATCCATTCATCTACTGACGGACACTTAGGTTGCTTCCATGTCTTGGCTATTGTAAATAGTGCTGCGATAAACATAGAGGTGCATATGTCTTTTTGAATCTGAGAAGTTGTTTTCTTTGGGTAAACTCCTAGGAGTGGAGTTCCCAGGTCAAATGAAATTTCTATTTTCAGTTTTTTGAGGAAGCTCCATACTACCTTCCACAATGGTTGAACTAGTTTACATTCCCACCAGCAGTGTAGGAGGGTTCCCCTTTCTCCGCATCCTCGCCAGCATTTATTGTTCCTAGTCCATGTTGGCCATCCTAACTGGTGTGAGGTGATATCTCATTGTGGTTTTAATTTGCATTTCCCTGATAATTAGCAATGTGGAGCATCTTTTCATGTGCCTGTTGGCAATGTGAATTTCTTCTTTGGGGGTTTCTCTTATTTGATGTTTATTTTCTCCTCTTTCCAGTTTTCTACAGAACTGTCGCAGTTAATCAATAAATACTGATGATATGAATGAAGTCTACATCTTACTCGCACCCCAGTCGCTCTGCCCCTCGCCACCCCAGGAGTCCGTGCAGGCACCACGTGACATTTGGTCCTCCCGTCTCTTTAGGCACTTCTTGGCTTGGACAGTTTTTCAGAGTTTCCTCCTTTCGATGATTTCGACAGTGTTGAAGAGGGTTTTTCAGATACTCCGTAGGATGTCCCTCTTTGGGATTCACTTGGCACTTTTCTCAGGATTAGACAGGTTGTGGGTCTTGAGGAAGCAGGTCTCAGAGGCAAAGTGCTTTCTCATCATTTTATCTCAAAGGAATATACTTTCGAGGCGACTTACCGTGTACAGGTTAACTTTGGTCGCTGGCTGAGGTCGTGGGAAGTTACTTTTCCCCATGCCCTTTCTGTCATCTTCATGAGGAGGAGGACTGTGCAGAGCCCACACTTCAGGAGACAGGAGTCAGCTTTACCTCTGCGAGGGCTGCTGAATGTCTACATCGAGTCTTTGGAATTGGCATGCATAGGAGAGGTCTATTCAATCCCATTTATTTGGGAAAAACATATAATCGTTGTTTGTCCCCAGGACGGGTGCCTGGGGACAGCCCGGCACCAAGATGCCTGGTCGCTCAGGCTGTGCCCGCTCTGGCTGTGGCGAGCTCTTTCCACTGGCTCCTGTTTCCTCTGATGTATTCAGGCTTGGTGGGGCTTTACTTTTCGGTACTTCCTTACTTTGAAACACTTCAGTATTATCCTGGGTCCTGTATTTACTGTCTCAGTCCCAGTCTCAGCCATTCTGTCAAAGAGCCCTGGCTCCTTTTACTAGAGAACAGTATCAAAACCCTGTGTGAGAGCTGAGTGTGCTCAGCGGGCAACAAGAGGAAATACGTGTGTGTTCCAAGTTCTGCTGTCCACCTGCAAGTGAGAGGCAAGGGAGAGTTTATTTGGGATTTGGCAGCACAGATTCAGTCAGATACCGAAACAGTGTTCCCATCTGTAGGTTGAAAAAGGTGTTTTATGAGGTAAAAGAAGTGTGTGTTTTTTTGTGGGGGAGGGTGGGCAACTATATGAGTTAAGTAGAGAAAAAAGGTTTTGTATGAGTGGTTTAAGACGCTAAACTAATCTGGGTTATACACTGACTACTGACTCCATCTTTGGAAAGTTCACACTCATCAACCGATTACAACAATTGCCCAGATAAAAACATTTTGCCCAGTCCCAAGGTTCTGATTCAGTTCAGACAGAGGCGAACGAGGCGGCTTCTCTCCATGGCCACTCCAGCTGCACTGTGTCTCGGATCCAGCCATGTCCACGTCTCACCATGTCCACACACCTAATCACAAGGATCTCTGTGTGGAACCGTCTGAATCCACATTCAGCTGCAGGTGAGTCTGTCCTGATGTCTCTGACCCGACCCACTGTCACGTGGATACCGTGACCTTCTGCACTTGCTTTTCTGCAGCTCCCCCTCCAACAGGGAGAGACCTGGTCCCCACCCTTTGTCACTGATTCAGTCCGCCGCTTCGCTCCAGGTCGCAGATGTAGTGGTTTTGTCAGCAGACCTCAGCCAGGTTCTTGGGATCCTATGTCACGACACAAGGTTCCCAGCAGAGTACCACGTGGGCAGAGTGCTTCACTGGAAGGAAAGGCTTGTGTGCGAGAGAGTCAGCCAGAGGGAGCGCTGGCTCTTCAAGGGACTATGGTGTCAGATGTACATGGATTCTGGGAGAGACTTAGGGGCTTGGGAGTAATGGTATTGATAAATCATCCTGTGATGTCATCTCCAGATTTCGGGTCCTAGTGGCACCACCTCATGGTCGGCAGGTGTTGGTTCAGGACGTGGTCAGGGACCCTCTTCTTTGATGTTTATATAAGATAAGGGGACACAAAGGAATTTTGTAATTTCTTGTTCCTCTCTTCCCCAAGGTAATAATTCTTTGCACCAAAACAAGGACCGGAATGGGTCATCTATTCTGGGAATATTTGTTCTCGCTCAAGATGTGGTCAATTGACTGTTGACCAGGTGATTGGTTAACTGGCTGGCCACAAATTCTTTGTTTTTTAAAGACATTCTGAGAACTTGGCCCCTTTAACTTTTAAGACTCAGGATGGGGGTTTAGCTTAAAATAAAGTTCCTCTTGCTCTTCCTTATACTGTTTCAGTTTCAGGATTGTTATCTATGACCCCCCCACCCCGCCCCCAAGGGAAATAGCTTTATAAAGTGGAGCACATTGTTGATGTACAGTAAGTTCTGCCTTTAGCGTACAGCTTCCATTCATTTCCAAGGCTACTTAGGTCAGCACCTTGCACTCCACCACAGTGAGCTTTTTCTCATACATTTCTAATACAGTTAGATTCTTTGTCATGTTTTGCATTCCATCCTGTGACACTCCCACATCCTAAATCACTTAATTTGAATAGACTATGATTTAATCGTCGTGAAAATCTGTGGGTTTAGACACTTGTGTAGTGGCAGGTATCCAGCACTAAAGTACTTCTTCAAGCCCCCCACCATGATTCATTTACTATCTCTGTCATTCTGCATTTCCCACAATGTCATATAAGTAGGACTCTTCAGTATGTAGTCTCCTCAGATTAGATTCTTTCACTTAGCAATACAGGCAGGATTTATCCATTCATCTCCGCATGGGTTGATGACTCCTTCCATTCTGTTATTGAATAGTATTCAAATGCATGTGTAGGGGAGTGAAAACAATTTTTCCTTTGTGATTCTAGGTTCTTGGCTGAGACACCCCCCTCCCCACACCCCATAATAAAAGAGATTAACAAGAGAAAACCAGACAGAAACATAATGTGTACAGTTCCCATGAGATGCCCAGGAAACTGGGTGACTTCCTGACATTGCCCAAGCCAGCACCTTGCATGCCATCATCAGCTAAAAACCAGAAAGATTACAGGGGAGTAGGGAAGCCAGTTAAGGGAGGTTATCAGGCAAAGTGCAGTAAACAAGCACATGGTGGTCGTGCAGGTTGAAGTCCAGGTCAAACTCCACTGATGAGAGTTTTCAGAGACTCAGTCACCCTTCCACTCCTAGTACAGACAGGGAGGTACCCTTACAAACTTGGACACCCCTTATAAATGGGATATTCCTCCACAAAAGGGCAACTTCAACTTAGTTTTCAGAGATTCTCCTGTGTCTGTTTATTAAAATTAATCAGCCTGATAATCCTTATGCCAAAGAGGCATAATTTGGGGCATATTCTGCTCTCCTTCACCTGGATGTACCCCAATTTGCTTATCTATTCATCCTGATTTCTTTAAATTTTTAGCCATTGTGAATA
The DNA here is from genome assembly GCF_040802235.1 of Manis javanica. Classification (NCBI taxonomy): domain Eukaryota; kingdom Metazoa; phylum Chordata; class Mammalia; order Pholidota; family Manidae; genus Manis; species Manis javanica. Next base: position 64,676 of record NC_133157.1, on the reverse strand, counting down.
GAGCTGCTGTGCATAATTGTATCCTGAATTTTGTTTAGATACAGTTTTTCAAAGCAGTTGGCTAAATGCTGGACGTGCGATTGATTGCTGAGTCCTAAGGTGAGACTCGCTATGAAAGACCCAGCCAGGCTGTTTCCCAAAGTGGCTGTACGTGCATTCTACCAGCAATGAAGGAAGGTTCTTGTTCTTCAGCCCCCAGCAATCGTTGTTATCATGTTTTTGGATTTTAGCAGTTCTAATACTTGCAGTGTTATGTGATTGTTATAATTTGTAATTTCCATAGTGATATGTGATGTTGAGCATATGTTTATATGTTTATTCACTATCAGCATATCTTGCAGGAGGTGTCTGTTTAGATCTTTAGCCATTTTAATTGTTTGTATTAAAGGTCTCTGTATATTTTCAGTACAAATCCTTTATTAGATACATGTTTTCCAAATATTTTCTCCCAGTTTGTATTTGGTTCTCTGAACAAGGTAGTTGTTCATGGAGTAGAAAAATTCAATTTTATAAAGTCCACACTAATATTTTTCTCTTGTGGCTAGGCCTCTGGTGTTCATGTTAAAACTCATCACCAAACCCAAGGTGGTTTATAGATTTTCCTATTTTCCTGTAGAATTTTTATAGCTTTTCATTTAAAATTTGTCCGTTGTGAAAACTGAGAATGGGAAGCCTCACTGACAAGCAGAGGGGAGGTTTGCAGGAAGAGCTAGCTCTCCGCCCACCCCTTCTGGTCAATGCAGACTTCACCGGAAGGAAGAGAGGGACACCTTACAACGCATAGTATTTTGGCTACTTTATTACCAAGTAGGAAGAGGGAAGATTTTCTGCCTCCCCCACAACAGCTCAGCCCTTGGGAGATTGTTACTACTCAGCCAATGAGCAGCCATGACAGTTTCCTCCAAGGGTTTTTTGATTTAGAACATTTCCCCTTCCTCTGTAAGAGAGCCTCCTCTGCTCTGTTCTCTGAACATGCCTGTGGTTTTGCCATGGCTTGCATGTTCTGGGTTGTACTTCTCAGCTTCTGAAAAAAACGATTTTACTGCTAAAATAACAGACAGCTTTATTTTTAAGGTTAACCTTACTTGGTGTCAGGAGTGGGGTCCAGAGAAGAACCCACAACCCCAAGCCAGTAGCTCTGAGGCCGGTTCCCTTTTGTTTTATGGATTTTTGTATGTCTGGAGTAAAAATCCTATATCAAATATGTATTTTGCTAATGTTTTCTCCCCGTTTTTCTTGTGTTTGGGTTCTCTGAACAAGGTCTTTCAGAGTAGAAATTTTAATTCTATAAAGCCCACATTATTAATTATTTTTCTTTTGTGGATAGGCTTTTGGCTATGCTGCAAGTTTACTGAATTCATTCTTAGATCTAACAGGTGTTTGGTGGAGTGGTATGGAAATTGGAATTAAAAAATCCCAGTTTCTACTCCAGGTCGTCCCAACACCTAAGGCACAGTGGCTACAGAGGAATCCTCTCAGGTGCCTCCTAGTCACACCTGAACTCCTGCAAGGTGAGTAGTGCCCCACTTCAGGTGAACTGGACCAGGGTGGGCTTGGCCTCTGTGACCCGGTGTGATGGCTTCTCTGCTTTTCCGGTGCAGAACTGACATGGTTGTTTTGCAAAGTAATTTCCTTTCCAGTAATTTCAAGCATACAGAAAACTTGCAGTGTCAGTACAAATACTCTTTACACTAAATTCCCCAGCGTCCCACTTTATCATACCCAACACTTCACACAAAATGCTCTTGGCCTCTACCCCAAATAGGGACACGCAGCCCCTGGCAGGGGGCATCTGAGCGCCTGATGCACAGGGGTCCCCAGGTCCCGGTGGGTGCTGGAGGGGAGGGGTGGCCAGGGTAACAGGAGGGGAAAGACACACCTGGAGGCCTGCGCCGCGGCACCGCATGCTCATTGGCCGCGAGGGCCGTCAGTCGGGGGCGGGCAGCCACTGGGCGCAGAGTGCGTAAGTCCTGCGGCTGCGTAGTAGCTGCAGGCGCTGCCGCCGCCTTACTCGTCAGTAGCTTCTTGAGGGCCGCCAGGAGAACTGTCGTCCGCAGCGCTCTCCGTGCTTCGGGCCGGCGTCCCGTCCGCGCAGCGGGCAGCGGAGACCAGATGTGGATGGACCCGCGAAGTTCTGGGTCCGCGCTCTGCTTGGCTGCACCTTCCTCCCGGCGCGCCTGCGGGGGCGGCACCGACCTCGCCCCCAGCCTCGGATCGCCTCCCCGCGCCGGCTGGGCTCCCGGCTCCGCACTCGCTCCTTCTCGGCGCTCCCGCGGAGGGCGGCGATCGGCCCGGACTGGGAGCCGCTGGCCCACTAGGACTTCAGAGACCTCGGCCGTGAAGCGGCTCCCGCTCCCACGGATCTGCGGTGGAGGGACCGGAGCGGGCCCCGCTTCAGGGGTGAAGACGACAGCGACGGCTCTGCGGGCGGAAGGTACGTGGCCGCGGGGCACGGCCGGACCCGGACAGGGCGCGGGGACCCCTGCCTCCGCCTGAGGGGGCGGCCGTGCAAGTGGCTCGGCGGGCAGCGCGGGGCGCGGCCGGGGGCCAGGAGTCGGCGCGCTCCGCCGGAGGGGCCGCCCGGGAAGGGAGGGTGAGGAGCGGGTGCGCCCGGGGCGGACGTGCGAGCGGCCGGCGAAGTTCGCCGTGGAGCGGGGAGGGGGGCCCGCCGGAGCCGCTGCTCCCCCGTCCGTGCCCGGGTGGTGAGGGCGGCTGCTCTGCGCCTCGCGGCGCGCGTCCGCCCGGCCCGGGGCCGCCCCGCCGACCTGCTCCTGCCGCTCTGGTCGGGGCCGCAGGCGGAGGGGACGGGACGGGCCGCGCAGACGGGGAGGCCGGTGGGCGTTTTGCCGTGTGTGGATTTTCTCGGCGGGGGCCTCGAGGGCGAGGGCCGGGCGGGCTGAGGTTCAAGTGTGACCCGCGGCGGGGCGGCCGGGGAGAGGCTGCCCGGAGGCAGCGCCTTTAGAATTAAAATTTTTTTCATGACGTACCTCCCGTATTTTTGATTTGTGAATGAAGTTTCTTTACTTTGATTTGGGGACTGGCAGTGCAATTTTTTGTATTTAGCAATTCATCTTTGTGTCTTTTCGGTTTGTAATCTGCAGCTGAGTAATTTATGATTAGCCACAGAGATTCTGAGACGGGGACCGAGGCTAGTCAGAGTAGGGTGGGGGCCTCCGGAAAAAGAACCCCGCCAGAACTCCGTATTAAACAATTAAGCCAAGTCAGAGTCACATTAATTCTCTAAAGTAGAATATCAAAGTGGGAGTCTAAGCATTCTTCAGTGAAGATTAGTTAAAACTAAAAAGCCAGGAGTAACCTGACCTGGAGTGTTTGAACGGACGTCCCCCAGATAAGAAAATACCTCAGCACAGCCCATTGTGTTTATTGTGTCAATTAAATGAGGCTATTGTGAAATTTACTTTAGTGTGTCGTGCTAAAAGGCCCCGTTTATGTTTAACTTTGCCCAGATGCTGCTTTTCCTCCTCCAGCCCCTAATCAAGTCATGTACAACCTGGGCAATTAGTATGGCAAGTGAGCCCAGCCACGAACAATATAGTAAAAGGCAGGAAGGATCCCATCTTAAAGACAAGATTGCATTTTAACACCCAGGTCGTTAGGAAGTAAGATTCTTAACTTACTCTTTAGCAAACAGACAAGACCTCAGCCCACCTTTGGAGAACTGTCCGGAGGTGTGGAGGAGGAGGGGGAGAGGGGTGGGTTGGGGGTGGGGGCTGAGCAGCGTTCAGAGGGTGTCGCGAGATCAGGAAGGCTGGGTGCTCTGTTTACAGGTGCCTGCTGCAAGGGCAGCCGCGCGTGTGTGCCAGTCCCTCAGTCCCAGGACTGAGTCACCTCCTGTGTGCAAAACCATTGTTCATACTAGAGTCTTTATTGTGTAAAAGAATCCCCTACAGGATCCCTGAGAATGGCGAGCTCCTCCCATCCCATTCCCCTCAGTAAGGGTGAAAATAAGGTTGACAGGTCACACTCCCAAACACCCCGACTTAGAGCACCCACTGTGTGCCTGTGAGAAGCCCCAGGAGGGCGAAGTGTGCAGCTCTGTAAGGCATTGGGAGCATGGGGGCAGTGTACGCGTGCGTGTCGGCCCTCAGGTGTCTGAGCCCTGCTGGGTTCCTGACAGGCTGTGTGGCCTTCGCTCAGTCCCTTTTCTTCTTTGAGCTAGTGACTAAGTTGGACTGGATGGTCTCTGCAGCCCCTGCCTGCCCCGACTCTTTCAGAAGTGTGTTTGACAGAAGTTTCACAGAAGTGGTGAGGGCTTGCAGAGATTGGAATTGACATGCAGAAAGAGTTCAGCCTTCCTCGGGGACCGTGGTCTAGAAAAGGCCTGGACATCTCAAAGGGCATGTGTCTGTAAAGAAATGGGAGGCAGAATCTAAGGCTGGGGATCAGCGCCCACCTCTGAGAGCCAGACAGCAGGTGTGAATGTACTTGTGAGTGGTTGAGTGCTGTGCCAACATTACTGAAACATTGTTGCTGTTGTGAAAGTCCCTCAGCCTCCCTACAATTTACACCTTTCTTCCTTCTGCCTCTTGGCTGTGCTGAGGCCCCCAGGAAGGAAACACGCACTGACTGGGGATGTGGAAGCTACAGGAGGGCTGATGGCAGGGATGAGCACATGAGCAGGTTTTGGCATAAGCGCCCCTGCACTCCTAGTAAAGGCAAAGCCAGGCGGAAGGAGTTCTGTAGGGAACCCCTGGCTTCCAGTCCAATATGAAGGAGACAACGTCTCCACCCACCCGATCCCAACAAAATACTGCAGACACCTCCTCCTCTCAGGGCCTGGAAGGGCAGGCAGGAAATGGACAGGGCTTGTGCTTGGCTCTTCGGGCACTAAGACTGTGATCTGTAGAGCAGTTCGTACCTGTTAACTGACTCCTGGTCAAGTTTGCAAAGTGCATACACACTCACTAGGGAAGAAAAACAGGAAGAGAAAGGAGGCACCTCTAATGCCCCTCAGGCCTGCGTTCCCACCTCTCACATCATACATCTAAGGCAAAGAGCACTTCCCCCAAGTCCATCACCTCCCTGAAAATTGCCAAATATCACCCTGTCTGGTCCCCAGTATAAAAATCCATACCTAACCTTCCCAGACTTGTGGAAACAATGTCCTCCTTAGACAAAACAAGGGTGACAATAACTGAACTTTAAAAGCGTGGTAACTGACACCTCACTTCAGGAGGCTGCCTCCAGAGCATTCTTAGGAATCTGGACTTCCCAGGAATCTGTTGGTACTCAGAATGTTCTAGGGCTCTTACCATCTCCCCTGCTGCTGCAGGCTTTTCTAGCATACTTCCTTCACAGCTCTTGTCATGATGTGCCATAACTCTTAACAGTTAGTTATTGGACTGTGTGTTTGGTGTCCACCTGCCTGCCTGCAAGCTTCTGGAAGGCTGGGAATGGATCTGTGTGGTTGCTCTGCTGGCGCATAGTAGAAGCTCACTTACAGTGGTTGGTTCAGTTAGTTAATTAGTAATATGAAAGACACTTTATGGTGCACCCCAAATTAATTAATTGAAATTTTTTTAACTTACATCAACACAAATTTATTATCTTACAGTTCTGTAGGTTAGAAGTCCAATGCAAGTCTTACTCAGAAAAAAAAGTAAGGTGTCAACAGACTGTCCTGTTTTCTGGAAACTTTAAGAGAAAATCCATTTTCTTATCTTTTCCAGCTTCTAGAGGCTTCCTGCATTCCTCAGCTTATGGCCCTTTCCCAACACCACTAAAGAAGGCTGGACAAGTTCTCAAGTCACAGAGCTCCCTGACCTCCTCCTCTGCCTCCCTTTTACACTTTCTTAAAATTTTGTTGTCATCAATCTACAATTACATGAAAAACATTATGTTTACCAGGCACCCCCCTTCACCAAGGCCCCCCTCCACCCCATTACAGTCACTGTCCATCAGCATAGTAAGATGGTGTAGAATCACTATGTATCTTCTGTTTTGCAGAGCCCTCCCCATGCCACCCCCCCCACTGTTATACATGCTAATCGTAAGGCCCCCTTTCTTCTTCCCCACCCTTATTCCTCCCTTCCCATCCACCCTCCCCTTATTGTTTTATGGTGTAAAAATGCAGTTAGTAAAACTGCTGTTACTACTGACTTCATTTGAAATCTCAGCCAAAATTCTCTCCTCAGGATTAATATTTAAAATGGGAATTACTGAAATGATTTAGTATAGATATTTTTTTGACATGTAGACACTGAGTATGTGCATTGGTTTTTTCCATAACCCTGTCATAACCTCACCTTGACTATGCTTTCATCCTGAATATTGTGATCAGTATCAAGTATAAAAGTGTCTTTGCAATAGCAGTGAAGTACATGTAGTGGCTAAGACCCCAGGTTTTAGAGAGAGAGAGAGTCCTGTGTTCAAATCACACCTTTCTGCTCCTTATTGCCAGTGCACCTCAGGAAATGATTTAACCTCAGTGGGCCTGTGGTTCCCTCAATGGTAATATAGGGACAGTAAAACCCACCTTACTAGGTCAAATGATTATGAAGATTAAAGTAAACAATACATTCAAAATGCCTCGGACAGAGCACGGTGCTTGGACTGTGGTGTGTAACTGTCATCCTTGATGGGAGCAGCAGCAGTGCTTGTGTCCATGGCACCCATTGTGTGAGGTCATCGTATGCCATGATTCCGAGCCTGGCTCCACAGCATAAAGGGCGGTCAGGACTGCTGGCTCTGGCTGCAGAAGTGTACAGAGTGGTTCAGGCTGAATCCTGCTCTAAGGTTCTTTTAAGGAAGAAGGGACACTAAAAAAATTTTCTTAACCTTCACACCAAAGGAATTCTCTCTCAAAAAAGAAGTATAAGATAATTTAAAAATTGTTTTAGAAAGATTATTTTGAAAGAATGCTTTTCCTATGTCTGGACATACTTCTTGGGACTCTAAATAAGGTCACATAACAGTGTATTTGTTTAGATTTCCTTATGGAGGACAACCAGCTCTTGATTATTACCTATGCACTAAGCAGGCTTATGCCTGTAGTACACTAGCGTTATGCTGGTGTATGTGTTTCCACGAGGAGACTTATAGTGGGAAATCTGAAATATCACAAAAGTAGGCAAAATAATGTACATCATGTACCTATCATCAGCTTTAGAAATTATCATATGAACAATATTGTTTTACATATATTCCCATCTACTACTCCTTTCATAATTTGTTGAAGCAAATTTTAGACATGGTACTTCATCTGTAAATATATCTAAAAGACAAGAATTCTTGTTTTCTATAAAAGAATCACAATGTCATTATCATACTTTAAAATGGTAATTTATTGATATCATCAAATTATCAGACATTGTTGAAAATTTTCATTGTTTAAATTCTTAACTCTCAGAATTTCCTGAACAGTTTGTCTATTTGAATCAAAATCTAGGTAAGATTCAAACATTGGGCATGTTTGATACATCCTTTAAGGCCCCTTTAGTCTTCTCACAGTGTTTTCACTTCTTGAAATATATTTGTTGAATAAACTGGGTAATTTGTAGAATTCCCTACCCAGTTTATTCAACATTTGTATCTGACATGCTCTCTGACAATCTAGGTCAGTCGGTTCAGTAAATGTGCTATTGAAATGTGGCATGAGGTCCTTGAATTTTAAGTTTAAATGGCTGCTGAATAAAGATCCTTGATATTGTCATACAGTTTTTATGTGTTAGGTAGAACTGCATGAAATTGCCTATTTTGTAAGTAAAAAATGATGACATATTTGCAATTTTATATAGTTCGACCTAATGGACAACTATAGAACCTCAGAAAAGGAACTTGCAATACTTGTAACATGTTCTAAATCTTCCCTGAAATTATATATTAAAAGCTTTTTATTTTTTATGAGAAAGAAATCAGAAGACAACAAGCTGTTCTTCTGAAGCATCAGGTCTGTTAAACAATTGTTGAAATGTACATTTTATGATTTTTCTTTAATCTTAATTTGGGGAGAATCTTGAAAATATATTCTTAAAAATTTCCAGTATGATTCCCCCTTAAGTTTTCCCTTCATCTTGCAGTTATTGCCTTGCTTTGGTATTGGTGTCTTTTGGGGGTTAAAAATTGGTTTCATGACTATGTGATTTCTGTTTCATAATGTTGTGCCAACTCTTTCTACCAGGAGGTGGAGAGGCATAGACTAGATATGGTATGGGTATGTTTATTTTTGTACATCTAACACCGCATTGTGATTTGGTTGTGATGTGGTTGTCATAGCAATGCATAAAGTATAGCACTGCTGCTGTCATATTACATACTGCTGCATGGCTTTACAGCACAGTGCATTGCATACATCTGCTTGTCTGTCTATAAGTATGATCTGTCCCCAAGGTTTTCAGTTGAATTGTGTAAGTCTTATTGAAGGCCGCTCTCCGAAAATTTGTGTTACTGATGTCAAAATGAAAGTTGGGTAACTGTACAATCAGGTACAATTATGACCCATATTCTCTCCTCTTTCCTGATGCCAAACTGCCATTGAATAAAATAGGAATTTTCAGTTAGGTTGATGAGAGAATATGAAATAGATTCGTGTTTTATAGCTAAATTTTAGAAGTGATATTAGAAATACCCCTTTGTGGGTACTAAAAAGAATTGATTAGATGTTACAACTTTGATTTTTGAATTTTGAAATGAAATGAGATGATCAAACTAAGCTACTGGTAGTGCTTATCTTATTTTCATACTGTGCCTTTTAGATGCCCTTATGGCCAATGGTGCAGCTTTTATGGCTTTAAGTAGTGCATCAAGTGGCAGACATCAGTAAATAGGAGTATCCCGTTTCATTGGTATTGGTATATGAACCACATCTAAGCAAAGAGCAGAGAAAAGGAACAACGGAGGAAAACCATTTGGGTCACTTGTCAAAACAACCCAGTTGTACCTCTGTTAAGGAACCGAAACAAGAGGAGGCTGAGTATGTGACTTTTGCTGGCATTATTTCTGTTCCCCTGTCTTATATGTTCATAACATCCCATTGTATTTGTTTAGAACGGTTCCACCATACTACAGGTGACTTTCTGACCGTTTGTGTAAATAGGAATTTTTCTATGTAATGTCAACTCTGTACTATAAGTACATGTATTCTTTCATCTTTTTTATGAATTGATTTGCATTGTATTTACTTGAAAGAGAATGAAAGCTAAACTTTTACTAAATGTGGATAACTCTGAAGCATGGATGTTGATTTGAAACATTATTTTTTCTAGGATAATCCTTGCCGACATGGTAACTCGCCTCAGTGAAGAGTTGAGAAAAGGGAAAATGGAGAAAAACACTTGTGACTTGTCCAAACTACCAACTTTTGGTTCCGTTAAGACACCAAAATGAGAGGAGGCTGAGTACGTGACTTTTTGCCGGTATTATTTCTGTTCCCCTGTCCTATATGTTCACAACATCCCCTTGTATTTGTTTAGAAAGGTTCCACTGTACTACAGGTGACTTTTTGACCGTTTGTGTAAATAGGAATTTTCTTATGTAATGTCAACTCTGTACTATAAGTAAATGTATTCTTTCATCTTTTCCATGAATTACTTTGCATTGTCTTTACTTGAAAGAGAATGAAAGCTAAACTTTTTCAAAGGATGGATAACTCTGAAGCATGGATGTTGATTTGAAACATTATTTTCTCTAGTACCAACCTTAATGAAATGGAAACTCATCTAAGCAAAGACCAGACAAAAAGAAAAATAGAGGAAAACACTTCTGGTAACTCATCAGAACCAAGCTTTACTTGTGCTAAGAAAGCGAAATGAGATGACCTTAAGGACCTGTGCAGGTATTATTTCTGTTCCCCTGTCCTGTATGTTCATAACATCCCACTGTATTTGTTTAGAAACCTTTCACCATATTACAGGTGACTTTTTGACAGTTTGTGTAAATAAGAATTCTCCTATGTAATGTAAACTCTGTACTCTAAGTAAATGCATTCTTTTGTCTTTTTATGAATTAAATTTGCATTGTTTACTTGAAAGAGAATAAAAGCTAAACTTTTACTAAAGATAGATAACTCTAAAACATCGATACTGATTTCAAACATTATTTTCTCTAGTATGATCCTTACCAAAATAGAAAATCATGAGGATGCATGGCCTTTTCATCTTCCTGTAAATTTGAACTTTGTTCCTGGTTATACCAGTTATTAAGAAGCCTATGGATTTTTCCACAATTAGAGAGAAATTAATTAGTGGACAGTAAGTACATCATTTCTGTTCAGTGTTTATTGAATGTTTGTTATGTGCTCAGTACTCTTATAGTGAGCCAAGAATACATCAATTACAAGCCCTGCCTTTAGAGACAGGATATATATGTGTGGTTAAGGTAGTATGATACGGAAGATGAGTCAATTAAAATTATATCAGTAATTAGAAATAGTGTAATGAAGCTGTTTTGACATTGGAAGGCCACCAAACCTAGGCTGGGAGTTAAGGAAAAGTATCAGGGAAGCCTCCCAAAGTGACTAAGTGACATGTAAGCTGGAGCTTATATTGTGCATCGTTGGGATATCAATACCATTTCATGTGCATTTCACCAAAATTGATTTCATAATATTTTCAGATTATTATAAGATAGATGGTTGGAAATTTTAAATAATGAAAGCTTTACAATGAATCATAGATTACAAAAAAGGCATTTGTTAAAAGTAGAAGAAAACTATTATTTGCCCCTGTCCTTACCATATCGTCTTTGTGATCCTATCCGAAGGGTAAAATGGCTTCCTGGTTGCAGTTAAATGATTTTTGTTAAAACCACTTCAGACTCCTGCCAGGGAGTGACCACTGTCAGTGGGCTTTAGTTGGTTCTGGATACTGGACTCATGTGGAACCACAGGAAGGAATGAGGCTGTTTGCTTACAGAACAAACCCACATGAAGCATGTCACGTGAGAATGGCCAGGAGCCGTGGAGCTTCACGGGCCTCTACTCCACTCTCCCTCTCCCTTTATTCCTATATACTGCTTTTGGTTAATGTAGCTTGTGCCCATAACTGCAGGCAAATTCATCAGTAATTCTTGAGAAAAAAGGAAATTTACATGAAAAATAACCATAAAATGTATTTTGATTACATTCTTACTGTGTTTTTTAAAAGCATTATTTAACAGTGTATTATTTGATCCCTCCTGGGTATTCCTTGGGAGAAAATGACTGTGTTCTATAATTTATATTCAATTTAGAAGTGTTGAGTAGAATTTAATTCATTGATGACCAATATTCTTCTCATATGTATCAAAGGATTTAATAAATTGACCAAATGACTAAGTTATTTGTAGGCTGAAATGCCAGTCTTTCAAAAGATTCTATTTACTTTTTAAAAAATTAAATTTCAGAAAACATCTAAGACTGTTAAAATATTGGTTCTAATGTGAACCAAACAGCGGAAGCTGGTGTCTGGATAGGAACTAGTTCTTTTGCTCAGATGCTTAGGTGGGCAGCACATGGCCAGGACAGACTTACACAGGAAGACTTTACCAGTGTTTAAATCCACTCTTGACTTTATCTTCTGTGATTCTCCAGTCCCTGGTGTAGGATGAACTTCAGTCTCAAAATCCCCAAAACACACAGGTTCAAACATTAAAACAGAGCTTAGACATTATCAAAAATTGGAGCTCCCTTTTGAGAACGAGCCCTGGTGAATGGAGGAGGAACATAGCAGAGGGAGGCAGGCGGAGGGGAGCAGTTCTGTATGATCCCGTTCATGACGCCAGCTGTGTCGGAGGCAAAATTCAGTGGATTCAAGCTCCTCTAACTTCAGGTTGTTCGATCAAGCCCAAACTAATGAGCTGGAAACAAAACTCACTACAGTATCTCAAATATTTAAATCAGAAATTTATAGAACAGAGGGGAGGAGGTGCCTAGTTTAATGAGTCTGGGTTCCATCAGCTACCCTGTCCTGTGAAGGGACGGCAGAGGCGTGAGCACCGCACTCACCGCACCTAGAATCTCACCGAGAATCCTTTCCTGGATTCCAGTCTCCCTGACATTAATCATTAACCGTTTCTTGTAGTAAGGAAGACTCTAAAGAGCGAAATATTTCTCAAAGCAACATTAAAATATTTTATAAAAACTATTCTCATATGTTGTGATTCTATTTTTATGAAATACCCAGAATAAGTTAATCCATAGAGACAGAAAAACAGATTACTTGTTTGCAGGGACTGGGATAGGGAGGAATGGAGAGTAACTGTTTAATGGGTTGGGCATGAGGTTTCACTTTAGGGTAATGGCAATGTTTTGAAACTAAATAGAGGTGGTGGTAGTAGAATGTGTGGAATATACTAAGTGCCACTGAATTATCTACCTTAAAATGGCCACTTTTATGTTCTGTGAATGTCACCTGAATAAAAATAATTCCCAGAAGAATAGGAAAATGGGTGAGGTTACTTAAGTACTGACTTAATTCTCTTATTATTGCATATATCATAATGAGAGAGTGAAAAAGACTATACAAGGTATTTGATGAAAGAAATAGTTCCACTTTTACCAGGTCTCAGAGCTCCAGTGTGTATTTCATGGGTATTTCTAAAAGGTAAATTAGTGTTCAGCTTATCATACATCATAGATTAGAATTAATTTAAATTTGGATATCCAAAAGCCCTCCTTCAAAATGTATTGAGTTGGCTTGAAACAAGGCAGTCCTTTTTTACCAAAAAGCTTAGGCAGGTGTATTCACCATTCTGTCTTCTCTGTGCTCTTACAGAGAAAGAGAATCAGGTTTATCGCCCCAAAAAAGCACAGACGCCACAGTGCTTCCAATGGAAGGGCAGATCCTCGTAGTGTTTCTCTGTGAAGGGATGACACGTGCTGTTTTTGTTGTTGGGATCATCATAATCCATTGCTTGAGAAAAGAGCACGGTTGAAAAGAGAAGAGAAAGAGGAAATGGGGAAGATTTAACACAGAGTGGCCTGTCCTGGGATGTACGTGAAGGCTCCAGGGCAGCTGTAATGTGTATCGTGCATAGGCGGCATTGACATTTCTAATGAATCTAAGTTGTTTTGAATGTGAGTCATAGGGTACTACAAGTGCTACAATTGGTCAGAAAAGTTAAACTAGTCAAGTGGGATGAGTCCTGGGATGGAATTGTGCTTCAAGTCAAACCGGAAATTGGATGGGGGGAGAAATGCTAGTTAGTTGAAATACATCTTGATCTTCTGAGAAATCTGTTTTTTCCATTTAACCTGTCTATATCCTTTATAGTCCAGAACACATGGAAGTTTTAAAATGTTCCATTTGTAAGAGGATATAAGGTGTTTTATTTCTGCTTAAATGCAATTATCTTTTTTTCTCTTACCTTTTCAGTTTTACTTTTTATTTTACCTTTTATCATCATTTCATTTGTTTACAAAAAAAGCCACCCTACGAAAGAACCTCTAAATCATGTGTTTTCTTTCAGGTATCCAAACCTGGAAGCCTTTGCTGTTGATGTCAGGCTTGTTTTTGACAACTGTGAAGCCTTTAATCAAGATGATTCTGGTACAGGCAGAGCCGGCCACAGTATGAGGAAGTATTGTGGGAAAAAGTGGACAGATACTCTCAAAGTGAGCTGAACCTACAATAATCTCTTTTTTCCTTTTCAATAAGGATGAATAAGATCAGCAATGTCAACTATGTTTTACATAAATGTGCAAGGCACACGCATAATGACTTTTTTTCTTAGTAAAAGTATCACACACAAAAACAGTATCAGAAGAATTTTACCATTTTTAAAGGCTTTACTCCTAAAGCAACCAAGGCCCTTGGTTATTGGTTTGTGTGATTTATCAGCTAATTTAGGTAGAACAGGGAAGCACACCCGAAGAATTTTCAAAGGTAAGGGTGTTACAGAGTAACAGCAATTAAAATATATCAAATTGCACTGAATATTCAACACCAGAGCTCTAATGTGGGAGATGGTTCTCCTTTCCCTCTCAATAAATATCTACTTTTCCTTTTTCTATTTTGTAGTTTATTTTTTAGTGAATGTATTTAATTTTATGAATTATTCATGATTAAACCACATTCAGAATCTTCGTTTTCTGTGAAAAGGAGGAACTACAAAATTGCTTTAAATCTTGAAAATACATGGAATGTTTTAGGAGGAATGTATCTGAGCAGGAAGGACCCCTCGTGGCCAGGCCTTTCTTCAGGTGTCTGGCCCTCCTAGTGCTGAGTGGCCCTGGACCTGCCCTGGTGGTGGCCCCACAGTGGGTAGGCATGGATTCTCGCGGTAGGAGCGCACTGATCCAGGGCACCAGGAGCCAGACTGGCTGTTTCCCGCCCCCTCCCAGTCTGCTCCCTGGGATGTCCGTGGGACAACTAGCCCTGTCACTGTGCCCCCCATGCCTGCTGAGCCCCCAGACCAGACACGTCTTTGGGGTTGCCAGTGGGTTGAGGTCTCCACACCTCTCTGGGGCCTTGTCTCACTGTGGCTGCAGGAGTTATGGGGTCAGCCGAGGTCAACCACTCCTGCCCAACCACCACCTTCTCTGCCCCTTCCACTTAGGCCCATGAGCTCCCACCTTCACCCCACCTAGTCCCCTTTCCCTCCCCTCCCCCTTCCCTCCTTTCACCCTCTGTTTCCCCCATGCCCATGGGGGTCCTGTGCTCATGGGGAGTCCTGCCCATGGGCTTCTGTTCTTATGGGGGACCCTCTGCTCATGGGGCCCTGTGCTCACGGGCCGTGTTTTCATGGGGGGCTCATGTGCCTCAGCAGCTTGTTTGGGGAGTGTGGCTTTGTCTTTTGTTCAGACTTTAATACCCCTGGTTGCCTGACCTGGGGTTGGGGAGGCATGTGTCCCACTCCAGTCCCCATCTGCAGCCCCACATCCCCGCGTTGTCCCCCTGTCCCAGGTCTGAGGCCTTGATTTGGGGAGCAGCTCTGGTGCGGTGAACAGTGGGAAGAACTCTGGGCCCTTGGTACACCTCTGTGCGAGTTGGGGCCATTGCAGGCTCATCAGAGGCTCGTGGGGGCCGGCTGGTGTGCAGAGCCGGGGGTCACCCATGTCAAGCAGCTGGTCCATTTCAGGGTTTTTAGCATCTCTTCCAGGTCGGGCCCCCTCCAACTCAGCCAAGCCCCTCTCCTGCATTTGCCTTGATTTGGGGCTGGATCACACATGGCAGTGGGCTCCTGGCAAAGACACTCTCTGGGTACACCTTCCATGTGTCCTGCTCTCCCCACTCCAGGTGCTGGTGTTCAGCAAAATCCACAGACCTTTCCTCTGAAATCCTTAGAGCTTCTGCCCCAGACAGTAAAGCCACGTTACAGTAAGGTTTGTTTCCACATTTACTAGGAAGAAAAAGTACAGTGTGAATTTGGCCATAAAGAAAGAGTATTTTTAATTGTGGTAAAAAGCATGGAACACAAAATGTACCCTCCCAACAGTATTTAAGCACATTTTAGGACCATTGACTGTATCCCACTGTTGGGGAACAGATCTCCAGAGCATTGTCATCTAGTAGAGCTGAACTCTGTCCCTATGGAACTGCTCCCCACTCCCCTCCCCAGACCCTGGCAACCAGCCCCTGCTTTTGTTTCCATGATTTTGATGACGGCAGGTATCCCCTATGAATGGAATCATACAGGACTTGTCCCTCTGTGTCCAGCTTGTTACACTCAGCATTATGTCCTCATGTTCTGACATGTGACGGGATTTCTTTAAGGCCGAACAGTGTTCCGCTGTGGTTGGGCCGTGTTTCCTTTGCCCATTTGCCAGCGGACACTTGTGTTGCTTCCACCGCTTGGCCACCACTGTGAATAATGCTGCAGTGAACACGGCTGTGCAGATGCGTCTGAGATCCCGCTTCCAGTTCTTTTGGACATGTACCCAGAAGTCTCATTGCTGGGTGATGATGGTAATTGTATGTTCAGTGTTTTGAGGATTTCCCGTACTGTCTTCCACAGCAGCTGCACCATTTTACATTCCTGCCAGCAGTGCACACAGCCTCCAGTTTTTCAACCTACACTTGTCTTTTGGTTTTTGATAGTGGTTATCCTACTGGGTGGAAGACAGCATCTCACGTGGTTTTGGTTTGCTTTTCTGTCATGATGACAGGTGTTAGCACCTTTTTATACGTCTGTTGGCCAACTGTGCTTCTCATTGGAGAAATGTCTCTCTGATCCTTTGTCCACATTACAGGTAGGCTGCCTGGGCTCCCCGCGTCTCCTGTGAGTCTACTTCCCACTGAGCGGCTTGTTTCCAATGTGCAGAGCTTCTCAGTTCACTGTGACCTCCTTTGTCTAGTGTTGCTTGTGCTTAAATGTCCTTTTGATCACCTGAGATAGAGGCAGGTGTGACTGCACCAAGTTCATCACATTCATCCCGAAGGAATCGACACCATTAGTTAGGTAAGAATGCCTTATCAAGCATGAACATACAATGTTTGCTGAGAATTTTTGTTGATGTTTATTTTGACATAATGATAGGCTTTTAGACGGGCAACAATAGGTCACCAACAGATCTTAGGTATCGTCCGTTCACAGTCCCCAAGTCTCAGCATTCTATGTTATCTTTTTGCTGCATCAGAGCACAGAGGAGGGTGTGCTGTTTCTCTGGCTATGTTTTCATGTCTGCAATAACACATTACATAAGCCAGATGGCTTCTAACAGCAGGGATTTATCTTCTTTCAGTTCTAGAGAGCACACGTCCAAACTCGAGGTGTGGGCAGGGCCACGCTCCCTCTGCCGGCTCCAGGGGAGGCTCCTTCTGGCTTCCAGCTCCTGGGGGGCTCCAGGTGGCCCTGTGAATGTGGCCACATCCCTCTTGTCTCTGCCTCTGTGTCCACATGGTTTCTCCTCTCTTGGTCTCTCCTTTTCTGACTCCTTTAAGGGTACCAGTCACTAGATTACTGGCCACCCTCATCCAGGATGACCTCACCTCAGATTTTGCAGTTAATCCCATCTGCAAACACCCTTTTCGCAAATAAGATCCCATTCACATGTTCTGGGTGAATATCTTTTTGGGGTCCAGAAAATCACCCTTTATTTTAGGAGATGACCAGGGCCCTATATTGACTGGCACTGCCAGCAACTGTGTGGGATGGGGGTGGGGGCAGAATGAAGACCCTGGCAGCACCTTTGATGGGAGGGATCAAGGCTGGGCTCAGTCAGAAAGTGACTTTCTACCTTGAGGCTCATGAAAGCACTTAGGCCACCCTTTCAGCAAAAGGGATCTAGCGCTGAGTCCAGAGTAGTTACCTCAGAAAGCATCTTATGGAATCTTGCCATTAATGGCATTATGGCATCAATAATTACAGGTATAGAAGAATCAGTCGCTGGACAAAATGACAGCACTGTCACTTTAGGCTCAGCAAGGCTGAAGCAGGAGTGTTTGAAGCCGGAAAGCTTGGACAATTGATAAAGATGGTTGTCAAGGAAAGGGAGCCCAGGCCTGTTAAGGTTGTCAAGGAAACCTCTCAGAGCAGAAGGCAGGAATTGGGGAGCTGGACTCCCTGTGGTCCTCCTAAAGTTGTCGCTGTTTTTAAGCAACATTATCTGAATGATGATCTGAGAGTCATTTTCAGTGTGGGCTCTGGTTTCAGAACTGCAGGTTCAATCAAGCCTTATTTTCTGTTACAGTTGGAGACAGGTTGCAAAGCACCTTTCTTTTTAGGGCCAAAGGCTGCTACTGCAACAGAGTGTGCCAGCACAGGAGGGGCTGAGAGGTCAAGGACCACTCCCTCCACACGAGCGCCTGGGGCAGGTGGGTCTCAGAGTCCTGCTGCATCCATCTTGTTTTTCCTTCTTCCTCCAGGCTGGAGGGTTCCGGCCAGCAGGGGGTATAGGGCTGCCAGCGTGACCATGTGAGAACTGCATCCTTCATCCTAAGACCTGGGCTGGCAGAGGCCCTCATCAAGCCCACCCACTTCCTTATAGGAAACCTAGAGACATGGTGCCCACCCTGTTGGTGGGGATGGGCTGGGAAGTGCAGTGTAGACACCAGCAGAAAAATGGAAACAGGCTCTGGCCAGCAGCTGCAAGGCTCCCCCACAATGGGATCACCTGGATGCACATGCAGTCTTGGGCCCTGTGAGCTACATACTACTATGGACTCCAATGTTCATTGCTCTGGAAATCCAGTTTTCCAGGACACTGGCAAAACAGGAGTCATGATTTTTTGGGTCCATGCAGATCCAAGCAGACACTGGATGCCAGGTGGCACAGGCTTCAGGAGTTAGCAGGGGATGTTCCATATGCTGAGCAGCAGTTTAATGAGCTCCCCTTTATGTCTCCGTTCTTTCTTACTCCCTGCTGCCTGCAAGGCAGCTGTCATTCCCTGATACTCAGGTTTTAATGAATTCCTTCCTCACCTCGTACTCTGACTTCCTTGCATCTGAATTCCTCCCTAACAGGACTGACAGATAAAGCCTGCATTAACATCCAGGAGTTGGTGTTACAAAGTACCACAAACATAGGAAATCAGTGCCTCACTAAAGCGTGAACTGGAGGCATTGGCAGGATGGGGCTTTCTAAGGGCTTGCAGGGAGAAGTGTGGGTGCCTCTGTGCTCCCTGTGGGATCCCCGGGTGTTCCTGGGCCTATAGAGGGTCATCTCATTGAGTCCCCTCCATTATCCTCCCCGTATATTTGTCTGTGTGTGATGGGTGGAGGCCAGACTCCAGCACGGCTGGGACTAGAGCACCCAGGCTCCGAGCACTTTGTTGCCATTCCCTGGAGGACCGGGAAGAGCACACTGGGGTGCACCCTCCGGTGTTGTGGTGTAACTGCAAAGACAGGGCTCTCGAGTAGCTTAAGCAAGGCGTGAATGTGCTAAAGGGGCCACGGACACCTGGAGAAGCAGGGAACCATGCAGAGCCGAAAGGAAGGGCCAATCTATGCCTGGAGCTGGGGGCACCAGCTGGGGCACCGGGCCTCCTCCGCCTGCTCCTTTTCTGCTTGGTCCTCACTGCAGAGCGTGTGCACACTGTTCGTGCAGCCATTGCAGGGACCGCGCACCTGGGGCTGCCTTGCAGAACACGGAGGGTTTGGCGGGGCTGGACGGGACATCATCTTGCAGAGTCGGGTTTGGGGGATGGAGAGTGCGGGGCTGGTGGTGGGTGCAAAACGCCGAAAGTGCTTATGCCGCCGAACGGAGCCACTAGACATGGTCAACAGGGTAGACAGTTAAATGTCAGCACCATAAGCAGAAATTGCTCCTTGCTCGCTCTGGAGAATGACGGTACCCTAATGTCAGGCTCGGGCGCGAAGTTTGAGGGGTGAGGACATGGCGTGAGCCACGTCCCCGGAGCCACGCCTGTGGGGTCGAGATGCGCTTGCGGGCCTGTGAGTGGACGAGCGGGAACCTGCACATCAGGTCTCTAGTGAGCCGCCAGCCCTTCTCCATCTTTTTCCGTTACTTCCCATTTCTCTCCGCCATTCTCCGTCTTTTTCCGTCAGTCTTCGTCGTCCCTCGCCTCTCCCCGTCAATCTCCGCCTCTTTCCGTCAGTTTCCGTCCCTGTCCGTCATTCCCAGTCTCTTCGCTATTCTCCGTCTCTTTGCGTCAGTCTTCGTCATTCCCCGGCTCTCCCCGTCAATCTCCGTCTCTCCGTCAATCTCCGCCTCTCTCCGTCAATTTTCGTCCCTGTCCGTCATTCCCCGTCTCTCTCCGCCATTCTCCGTCTCTTTCCGTCAGTCTTCGTCGTCCCTCGCCTCTTCCCGTCAATCTCCGCCTCTCTCCGTCAATTTTCGCCCCTGTCCGTCATTCCCCATCTCTCTCCGCCATTCTCCGTGTCTTTCCGTCAGTCTTCGTCATCCCCCGCCTCTCCTCGCCAATCTCCGTCTCCGTCAATTTCCGCCTCTGTCCGTCTCTCCCCGCGCAGGTCCGCCGGTGGCTGTGGCTCTCCGTAGATTCCTGCGTTCACAGGCGCACGGTTCGCTCTGCTCCTGGCGCGTCCTGCCTCTGTGCTGAGGCGCAGCAGCTCGTAGCCGGGTCAGCCGCCCATTGCTGTCTGCGTGTCTGTCCCTTGTGCCCTGCAGCCTCCCCCCGGGGGCTCCCTTCCGGTCCGTCCCCGCGCCGCGCGGGGCTCCGTTATCTGCCGGCCCCCCGGGAGGGGCTCGGCTCGCTCCCTGCCCCTGTCGCCCGCCTGTCGCCGGCGGGCCATTCCCCGTCCTGTCGCTGTGCCGCCTCCCCGCCCACAGCGCCTGGACTCAGGACAACTCCTGCCTTCCTCCTGCGGCTCCCTCACCCTCAGCCCCGTGCTCTTCGCCGGGCTCCTGGACTGCGGGCGCCGGCGGAGCTACCGTCACCAGGGCGGAGGGGAGGGAATTCTAGGGGTCAGGGTTAGGGTGCGGGTTTGGGAGGGGTGCTAGGGTTAGGGTGCGGGTCAGGTAGCAGGTACTGGTCAGGGTACGGGTTAGGGTATCTGTGGGAGCTGCATGTGCTCAGTGGACCACGCAGGGGAGTGTGTGTGTGTGTGAGTCACAGTCTGTGTTGCCAATCTGAAAAGAAACACCTGCAGAGAGGAAACCTAGAGTTTAGTCGGGATTACATAATTTCAGTTTGGAGATCACAGATTCAGGCAGGTACCCAAATAGTGTTCCCAGTTGTAGGGTGAAAACAAGGGGTTCTATGAGAAAAAGGAAGGCGGGCAGTTAGATGAACTAAAAACAGAAAATAACTTTATATGGGTGTCTTAACAAGCCGATCAACTCTGGGTTACATATTGGCCACTGAGTCTATCTTGTGGAAGTCCACGTCCATCACACTTGTCATCAGATGTCTGTCCTCCTGCTGGCTACTCAAACGATGGCTGTTTTGCGCATTCTAAACGTTTTGGCCCAGTTCAGACAAAGGTGGGTGAGGCGGCTTCTCGCCAGCTGCCGCTCCACCTCTGTTCTGACACGGCTCCAGCAGTGTCCGTCTTTCACAATGTTCACGCGCCTAGCTATAAAGATTTGTGTGTGGAGCTTCCCACATCCACACCAAGCTGCAGGTCTCCAGCCTGATCCATGATCGCATAGATCTTGTAACCTTCTCCCCTTGCTTACCGGTAACTTCCGCCTCCAACAGGGAGAAACCTGGCTCCGACTATCTGTCACTTACTTAATCCACTGCTCATCCCAGATTACAGATGGAGTGTTTTCAGGGTCGTCAGCAAGGACCTGCATCGAAATAGCTGATAAAACACAGTCCCCTATCTGTGTACAGTACATTTTCCCTTTAGTCTACAGATTCTGTTCATTTCCCAGTTTCCTTAGGTCTCACCACCAACAGTGAGCTTTCCCCCAGACATTTCTAATACAGTTAGATTCTTTGTTAAATTTTGTATTCCACCCTTGGACACTCTCACATCCTAACTGACTTAATTTGAATAGATTATGATTTAATTGTTGGGCTCTAAGGATCTACGGGTTTAGATAAACACATAGTGGTCAGTGTCCCTCACTGGAGGGTCCCATGGGACACTCCAGACTCCCCACCATGACCTGTTTACCGCCTCCGTAGCTGTGCCTTGTCCAGAGCGTCATGTACACGGGGTCCCACAGTGTGTGGCCTCTTCAGGTTGGCTCCTGTCACTTAGCATCATGCAAGCAGATTCACCCACGTCTCTGCACGGGTTGGCGGTTCCTTCCTTTCTGTTGCTGAATAGTTTCCATTCCTGATGTAAGGGAGGCAGAATATCCCCGCTGCCCTTCTCGGTTCCTGCCTGAGCAGCTCCTCCGCCTGCCCACAGTAAAGAATGCTCAACAGGAGAAAAGCAGACAGAAAGGTAATGACATGTATACTCCCGTGTGCATGGGAGATACCCAGGAACACTGAGTAGCTCCCCAAATGACCCAAGTTACCACCTTAAAAGCTATCTTCAGCTTTCCGATTTAAAAATCGGAAAGGTGTTAGGGAAGGAGGGAAGTTAGGTTACTGGGAGGTTATCAGGCAAAATAGGATAAACACAAGTGCATGGTTGTCATGCAAATTTGAGCCGAGGCCAAACTCCACTGATAAAAGTTTCTAGAGATTTGGTTATCCTTCCATTCCCAGTACAGAGGGAGGCACCCTTACAAATGTGGATTTACTGCATAAAAGCAAATGCTCCTCATAACAGGGCAGCTTTTCAATTTCCAGAGATTATTCTCTGCTTTTAAAAATAGTTAATCAGCCGAACATA
Source organism: Manis javanica (assembly GCF_040802235.1). Taxonomy (NCBI): domain Eukaryota; kingdom Metazoa; phylum Chordata; class Mammalia; order Pholidota; family Manidae; genus Manis; species Manis javanica. The sequence goes on along the minus strand of NC_133157.1, from coordinate 42,584 downwards.
ATCCTGTGCCAAAGAGGCACAGTCTGCTCCGCTTCCCGTGGGTGTACCACAGTTTGCATATCCGTTCATCTACTGGAGAACATTCTGACATCTCTATAAGTTTTTAGCCATTGTGCTGCTGCATAAAATTGCATGATGGTTATGGTTGGGATAGTGTTTCAAAGCAGTTGTCTAAATATGGGAGGTGCACTTCTTGGATCCTAAGGTGAGAATCTTTTTCTAATGGTAAAATGTTTTTTAATGGTTCGTTTTTGTTTTATGGATTTCTGTATATCTTGAGTACGAATCCTTTATCAAATACGTATTTTGTAAATATTTTCTCCCAGTTTCCGTCTTGTCTTTGGGTTCTCCGAGCAAGGTCTTTTAGAGTAGAAAATTTTAGTTATATAAAGCCCACGTGATTAGTTATTTTTCTTTTGTGGATAGACTTTTGGTGTTGACTGTTAAAAGTCATCAGCAAGATTGTGTAGGTTTTCTAGCTTTTAACTAAAATTTTTATAATTTTACCTCTAAAATTTGTCTATGGACAGTTCTGAGTGAGTTTTGGTGTAAGCTGTAAAGCCTGTGTCTACCTTCCTTTCATTCCGTATGGTCTCCAACGAATTGGAGAAGACAAGGAACAGTCCTGCCCATTGGGAGTTTGAATTAACAAAGATTTGTGGTTCATCCGTTTAACCACGAGGCGGCGCCTCTGCCCCTATTTTTGGAAACGCACAGCGCACGCGCGGTCAGGCCCCGGGACTTTGCCGCTCTCCTAACGGGAGCCGGGATTCCTTGGGCTCCGCAGCGGCCCCGGGACCCCGCCGGCCGCGTCCGCAGTGACAGCTCGGTTTCCTCGGGAGCCGCGGGACAGAAAGTTGAGGAGAGGCTCCCCGTGCACTGCCTGCCAAGCGCTCCCCTACAGGGGCCGGGGGAGGAAGGACTCCCGGCGGGGAACAGGTTCTTCGCGTAGTTTGGGGGCGCGGCGGGCGCGGGTGATTTCGGGCTGCAGGCGTGGCGGGCGGTGCCTGGGGCGAGTTCGGGGCGCGGGTGAGTTTGGGCCGGGGCACGGCGGGGCCGAGGCAGGTGCGGGGCGTCCAGCGCGTCCCCGGGAGCCTGTGTCTCCACGCCGCGAGCCCCGGGCCCCGTGCGGCGGGTAGATTGGCCGCACCTGCGGGACGCCCTCCGGCTCCAGGCGTCCTTCCTAACGAGGCTCTGAGACGGGAGTGGGTTCAGGGAACTTGGCTGCTGAGGCGGCCCGCTTACCGGGGGCGCAGCTCTTGCTGTGCGCCGAGCACACCAGGCGGTTTCCTGGGAAGGGTTCCCGGGTAGGGGGCCGCCTGGGAGACCCCCGGGGCGCATTGAGGCGCTGACCCAGCCTGGCTCCCCAAGGGCGGCCCCTACCCACAGCCTGGGACCTGGGCTTCGTGGTCGGCCCTTTGGGCAGAGCGGGTTTGTGGCGCCCGGTGCCTGTTTCCACACTCGCGTCTGCTTTGGCGCCACGCGGGGTCTCAGTTGCTGCAGCACCGCAGTGTAGTGGGAAGTCTGGGTGCGACGCCCCAGCTCTGCTTTCCAAGGATGGTTGTGGGGATGGGGTCCTGTGGGGTTCCATCCAGCCTGTAAGGTGTCTGCTTCTGTGAGAAGTGCGATGGAATTTCGGTGGGTGTGGCACGGATTCTGCACGTTGCTGTGGGTGGAGGAGACTTGTCATAATCTAACTCTTCCCATCCACGTCCGCAGCGTCCACAGTTTTCAGAGCTCAGGCCTCCTGCGTCCGTGGTTAAGTTTCTTCTTAGGTACTTGTAACTCCAGGGGAAATTTCCGGGGCAAAGTACCTGTGAACCGAAATCAGTCAAAGGGAGAAATAATGTGGGAGAAACCAGCTTATTACTTATTAGCAGCCATACACTTCTGCTCGCCAGTGTCTCTCACAACTTGGCTGCAGAAGAAGGGGCCCCACCCAACTTCTCCAGTCCAGATGTGCCCTCCCTCACCCTTGTAATTACCTGTTGATAAAGAGACGGACTACTTCTCTCCACCCCTTGGAAACACCTACTGATAAGGAGATGCACTGAGGCCAGGCAAGAGATTCTGGAAATACTGCAATTTTACCCACAACACTTTATACTTTATGAAGCAGTTTTAAAGGGCATTGCTTTCTTAATCTCTCTGATGGTTGGTTATTAGTGAATACAAGCAACCGATTTTTTATGTTGGTTTCGTATCTTAGAAGTTTATTGAATTCATTTTTAGTTCTAATAAGGTCTTTGGTGGAGTGGTGTGGGAAACTGGAATTCTAAAATCCCACTGTTTGTACAGCAGGTCATCCCAATGACTAACGCCCAGTGGCTACAGGGGATCCTCTAATGACTCCTGGACCCCTGTAAGGTGAGTAGCGCCCCCTTCGGGTGAACTGGATGGGGAGGGCTTGGCCCCTGTTGACGCGGTGTGATGCTTTTCTCATGGTTGTTTTGCAAAGTAAATTAATTTCCAGCAATTTCAAGCATACAGAAAACTTGCAGTGTCAGTACAAATTCTCTTTATATTGAATTTCCCGGTGCCTCACTTTACCACAGTTGCCACTTCACACAAAATGCTGGAGCGCCTACCCCAAACAGGGACACCTTCCCAGGGAACCACCACCTGACCCCAAGTGAGGGAAGTCTTAGGGTCTCCACATGATAATCCAATGCACAGACCCACTGCAGCTGTCACCACGCGCCCCAACTGTGTGCACACGTCTTTCTATCCTGATGCAGTTTACTTTTTCTGGAACTGTTCCCGAGACTTTACATCAGTTGAGCTCTCCAGGACCTCACATAAGTGGGATCACATAATATTTGTTCTTCTTTGAGGGGGGCATTTCACTGGGCATAATGGTTTTAGGGTCCATCTGTGTAGCATGTTCTAGGACTCCTTGTTTACTTTGCTGTGTAGAGACCACATTTTTTTATGTGTCTCTGGACACCCAGGTTGTCTCTGCCTTTTGGATGTTGTGAATCATGCAGCTGTGAACATGGGTGTGCAAATATCTAAGTCCCTGCTTTCATGTCATTTGAGCAAATGCCCAGAAATGTAATTGCTAATCATATGTTAATTCTGTGCTCCAGTTTCTGGGGATGCCCCCCCCCCGTTTTAATTAATTAATTAATCAATTAATTTTTATTAATGCATGATTGATATACACTCTTATGAAGGCATGAAAAACCAATGTGGTTACTACATTTACCCATATTATCAAGTCACCACCCACACCCCAATGCAGTCACTGTCCATCAGTGTAGTAAGACGCCACAGATCCACTTTGTGCCTTCTCTGTGCTACATTGTTCTCCCCGTGACCCCCACACCATGTGTACTAAACATAATACCCCTCAATCCCGTTCTCCCTCCCTCCCCGCCCACCCTCCCACACCCCTCCCCTTTGGTAACCACTAGTTCATTCTTGGAGTCTCTGAGTCTGCTGCTATTTTGGTCCTTCAGTTTTGCTTCATTGTTATACTCCGTAAATGAGGGAAATCATTTAGCATTTGTCTTTCTCCGACTGACTTATTTCACTGAGCGTAATGTCCTCCAGCCCCATCCATGTTGTTGCAAATGGTACCCACACACCGTTTTCAAAGCAGCCTTGGACCATTTTTCTTTATTTCCATATTTGGCAGAATAATGCAGTTTATGGATCAACCCTGTTTTGTTCATCCATTCACCCCTTGAAGGGCATTTGAGTTGTTTCTACCTTTTTGCTGTGGTGAGCAGTGCTGCCAAGAACTCATGGGCCAGTTTCTGTTTGAACAGTTTTTTCATTTCTTTGGGGTAGTTATCTAGGAGTGGGTGTTTACCCACAATTAGGTAATTGTATTATATATTATGAGGAAATGCCAAGCTGTTGTACACAAGCTGCATGTTTTATATTTCCACAAGCGAAGGTTAGGGGCTCCAATTCCTCTACATCCTTGGCAACACGTGACTTTGAATTTTCCTGAGGACGGCCATTGCTGTGTGCTTGCAGGGGGTGGTCACTGTGGTTTAATTTGCATTTCCATAGCAAGTACTGCTGTGTTCATGTGCTTGTTGAACGTTTGTACGTCTTGCTTGGAATTTTTCATCCGCTTTAAACATTTGGGTGTTGTCTTGTTGCCTGGTACAAGTTTGTGGTGTTTTCTGGGATACAGGCTCTTGTCAGATGTACAATGTGGAGATATTTTCTTCCATTCTTTGCCTGTTTTTCACTTTCTGGTTGGTGACTTTTGATGCAGAAAAGTTTTTAATTTGGGGGAACTCTAATTTATGCTTTCTTCCATTGCTTGTCCTTTGGTGTCAGATCTGAGAAACCATGGCTAAATCCAAGGTCATGAACGTTTATCCTCATGTTTTCTTCTAGAGTCCATACATTTACCTATTATGTAAGCCCTTTATTTTGAGTTAATTTTTGTCTGTGACATGAGTTAAGGGTTCAGTTTCATTCCTCCGTACATGGACAGTCATTTGCCCATCAGCGTTTGCTGAAAAGACCATTCTTTCCCTAATTTAATGTTGTCCACCCTTGTTAGAAAGCAATTGACTGTAGATGGTTGGGGTCACTTCTGGGCTTTCCACTCAGTTTTGTTGATCTATACGTACAGTTGACCTTTGACAACATGGGGTTTTTTGTAGCTGACATCCCACAGAGTCAGAATCCACATAAAATATCTCACTCCCCCAAATTTAAGTATTATCCTAAATCTGATTGCCTATTTTGACTGAAAGAGTTACCAATGATATAAACAGTCAATTAACGCATATTTTGTACATTATACATGTTTTATGCTGTATTCTAACAGTAAGGTAAGTTAGAAAAAAGCAAATGTTTCAAATCGTCTTAAGCCTTTAAACATTTTTTCTATATATTTGTGGAAAAAAATCCCCTCAAGTGGACCTGGGCAGTTCACACCCCTGCTGTCCATGGGCCAACTGTGTATGTTTATGCCAGTGTCACAGTGTTTTATTTACTGTTACTTTGTACTATTGTATTGGGGGCTTTGAGCCTTCAGCTTGATTTTCTTTGTCAAGATTGTTTTCAAGGGCTCTTTGGGTTCCCTTGAAATTCCACGTGTCAGGATCAGCTGGTACATTAAAACCTGTGAATTTTCAAAGAAATCACGTTGACTCTGTAGGTTGCATTTGTGTCATTGTCACCTTAACAGTGTTTAAGTCTTTCCATCAACATGAGTAGACTTTACATGTATTAAATCTTTCTTACTTTTTAAATTATCAATGTTTTATAATTTTCAATATACAACATTTGAACCTTAATTCTATTCTTAGTATTTTATTAATGTTCACATTATTTAATGTGGAATTTTTAAAAAGACAGGCTTCTCCTCTGAGCACAAGGCTCTTTCCATCACCCTGGGGGAGGGGCCTTCACTCCCCACCCAGAGCTGCAAACGGACAGTTAGAGACACAGCCTGTCAGACCCTCAAATAGCTGTGGAAGCTGATACTTGTCACTATAGCTAAATCAGCCTTTTATTTGGAATCTCAGTCTGTACATCTTGGGGTCACACGTTATACGTTATATTTTTTGTATAACTCAACTTAGTTTCTGTTTTAAATCCCCCTTCTCCTGGGATAGTGGAAACACGACTTCCCAACCCTCTGCCTGGGATTAGCCACCATGAACATGGAAGTACAGTAGAAAACATGTATGTTGGTCTGTGCCTCAATCCTGACACTGGGCTCCTAAAGCTCTGGGGATTTCCTGAGTAAATGTGGCATCTTTTTTTCTAAGTAGGTGGTTCTGGGTGGGTTCTTCTGGGTGTCTGACAGGCAGGAAGCCCAAGCCATGATTAGAAGTTTGAGATTTTCAGCCTCACCCCTCCATTCTCCAGAGAAAGGGGAGGGGATAGAAATGGAGTTAATAATACATCATACCAGTGTCTCAAAATATGGATTTTGGAGAGGTTCCAGGTTGGTGAACGCATCCATGTTGTGTACTGGGAGGGCGATGCGTTCCAACCCCACAGGGAAGAATGACACCTTCTGCTGGCCCAAGGCCTATGCCTTCATAATCCCAAAGAAGCTGTTAGAAACCATTTCTCATGTGGGGTAGACGTGTAACCTCCAGTGATCAAGGCACCAGCCTCACTGGGCAAATCACTGTACAGTTCACTGTACAAGTTGTAGTGAAATGTAATGGATGTACCCCAATTTGCCAAAGCATTCATCTGCTGAAACACATCCTGATTTCTTTAAGTTTTTAGCCTTTATGAACAGAGCTATGTGTAAAATTGCATGGTGGCTTTTGTTGAGGCATGGTTTTTCAAAGCAGTTGTCTAAATACTGGTGATGTAATTCTTGGATGTTAAGGTGAGACTTTTTTTTAAATTGTAAAATATTTCTAATGGCTCATTTTTGTTTTATGGATTTTTATATATCTTGAGTACAAATCCTTTATCAAATATGTATTTTGAAAATATTTTCTTTCAGTTTGTGTCTTGTGTTTGGGTTCTCTGAGCAAGGTCTTTTAGAGTAGAAATTATAATTCTATAAAGCCCATGTGATTATTTTTCTTTTGTGGATAGGCCTTTGGTTTTGGGTATTGAAAGTCTTCAAGGTTGTGTAGATTTTGCTTTTACCTACAAATATTTACCTACAAAATATTTTGCATAAAAAATTTGCCTATGGAGAATTTTTTTAATGAGTGTCCCATTAAAAATTTTTTTTAAAATTAAGGTATTATTGATATACACTCTTATGAAGGTTTCACATGAAAAATCACTGTGGTTACTACATTCACCTGTATTATCGAGTCCCCTCTGTACCCCGTTGCAGTCACTGTCCATCAGTGTAGTAAGATGCCACAGAGGCACTACTTGTCTTCTCTGTTCTACACTGTCTTTCCCTTGATCCCCCACATCATGTGTGCCAATCATAATACCCCTCAATCCCCTTCTCCCTCCCTCCTCACCTGCCCTCCCCCACCCTCCCCTTTGGTTAACTGCTAGTCCCTTCTTGGAGTCTGTGAGTCTGCTGCTGTTTCGGTCCTTCAGTTTTACTTTGCTGTTATACTCCACAAATAAGGGAAATCATTTGGTATTTGGCTTTCTCCACCTGGCTTATTTCACTGAGCATAATATCTTCCAGCTCCATCCATGTTGTTGCAAATGGTAGGATTTGTTTTTTTCTTACAACTGAGTAGTATTCCATTTTTTATGGGAGCCATGCTACTCAAGCTGTGTAGCAAAGCTCAGGCTGGAGAAAGACCCCCCACAAATCAAGGGCCTTCACAGCTGGCTCCCTCTATTACCCACCTTGATTTTGTTATTCTCCTTTATACTATTGGCTTTGTGTTTGCTTGCATTGTTGCCAAGGGCTAAGCTAACCTTTGCTAAGCTGCATGGAAAGAAGGAGAAGATAAACCTCCCAGAAGCTTTTCAGGATAGTGGTCCTGAAAAATAGAACACACAGAGGCCAGATGGCAATCTTGGCATAGAATACCAAACCTGCAGGTAGCTAGTCAAACACTGACTACCCCATCTCCACCTAAGTGGGAATGCCCCTCTTTTTTGTAATGCTAGTGAAATTAGTGATGAAGAGTTTTATAGGAAAAGTAGAGAAATAGAGTTATAGGGGAAGACTGAATGGAATAACCCTGTTCGACACTTAATCTTCTCATGTTTTCTTCCATCTACTACTTCTATAGTTTTTCTTCTTCCTTCCTAATTACAGCCCTTTACTAGAATTTGTGCCTCATACATAAAATTACCAAGTACCATAATTCTTCCAAGTGATAAGCATACCTCAAGACAAGTGCTGGGCATAGAAGCCACGGGGCATAAATCTGCAAAGAAGTGAAAAGCTAACATTTTCAAAGAACATTATTTCTCTCTCACTTACCAGCTTTACATCTCCCTGTATGGCCCCAGAAGATGGCTGGTTAGCCAGAGACAGGTAAGATTCCTTAAGGGAAGAACAACCTAAGACAGGCACAGTCACAGGGGGGCCATCAGGTGAGAAAATAGGGTCCAACAGAGGTGAGACTTGAACCTCACCCCCCAGTTTTGAGAGAAATCGTCTACACCTGTGGATGTTTTGTTTCTCTTGTCTGGCTTGGATTAATACCTAGTCTATAGGCACAAACCTGATCATCTACAGTTGCCTTCTTACAGTTCTAAATCATGCTTTCTATCTTTATCTTGCATCTACCTATGATAGAATAAATATTATGAGAATATAAAGTGTAGCCATTGTATTAAAAATATAGATGATACCTGCCTAGCTAACTGGGGTAGTGAGTGACCTGTATTTCATCCTGAGATGATAGGCTCCATAGTCACTGCTACATGCTGCATGCTCCTGTGGTCACATGCACTACCTAGATGCTGCATAGCATAGAAACATAAAACACAATAGAGTACATGTTGCCAGGAAAAGTTTTGGTCAAGGAACAGAAAACGATCACCTAACACTTGACCAACCATGAATAGATTAGAAAGAAGAAGAAAGAAAAAGCTTGCCTATACCTATTACTCAACTGCCTATACCAATTAATCAACAGAACAATAAAAAATAATCATATCCTTGTGCAAAATGGTAGTTGTCATCAGCACTTTTTTGAGAGACCACCTCCATTGGACTCTGTGTCCTGTCTCTCCATGCACCGACTCTGTCTCATCCTTTTGAGCCTCACACCTCCCCGCTTGAGCTGGACTCCGGCACATTGTGTTTATGTACCACAACCTCTTTATCGATCCATCTACTGATGGACACTTAGGTTGCTTCCATATCTTGACTATTGCAAATATTGCTGAAACAAATATAGGGCTGCATAGGTCTTTTTGAATCTGAGAAATTATATTCTTTGGGTAAACTCCTAAGAGTGGAATTCCCAGGTCAATTGGTATTTCTATTTTTAGTTTTCAAAGGAACATTCCTATGGGGAATTTTGAGTTAATTTTGGTGTAAGTTGTAAAGCCTGTGTCTACTTTATTTCACTCATTTCACTCTCAAAGTGGAGAAGACACAGGACATTTGTGTCCATTGTGACTTGAATTTCCAAAGATTTGTGGTTCATCAGTTTAGCCACAAGGGGGCACCACCTTCCCTGAGCTGTGAGAGCGGTCCTGCCCTGCTCACCGTGACCCGCAAGTGGTGCATCTGCCCTCTTTGTGGACCAGCGGGGCACATGCACGGTCAGGATGCAGGCCTTTTCTCCCAGCTCTGACTGGTGCTGGAATTGCTCTGGCTCCCCTGCGTCGCTCCATGACACGGGCCGTGTCCACAGTGACAGCTCAGTTTCCTGAGGAGCTGCAGTAGGGAAAGGTAAGGAGAAGCTTTCTGTGCATCGCCTGCTGAGCGCTCCTCTTCAGGGGCCGGGGAAGAAGGCCTGCGATGGGGAACGGGGTCTTTGTGGAGTCTGGGCTGAGAAGTGTGCGGCTGAGTTCAGGGTGTGGCGGGCGGCACTCAGGGCGAGTTTGGGCCTGGGCTGAGAATGGGCCGGGTGTGGGGAGTGGGCTGATAGAAAATGTGAAAGAGCATGCCCTTGGTATGGGTCAAGCCACTAAGGAAAATGAAAGCAATCTTGCTTCTCCAGCCATCTCCCTGTCTGCTCCGCCATTAGAAGCGCCGGAAGGGCAGGAGCCGTCTTATCACGAACTGGACAGCGGCTCGGACGAGGAGATGGAGGAGGAACAGAGCCCTCTAGTGGAGGAAGCTTTAGTTCAACTTTGTGATAAGGAGATACAAACAATAGAGATAGCCTCCATAGGCTCTAGCAAGAAAGTTTATCCATCCCTGCTCACAGCAATGTGGACAGTCGCCACAGACCCATCCAGAATACCTTTTGAAGAGCAGTGGAATGAAATTCAGGGCACCCTGAAGCAGCTTACTTTAGCCTTAGAAGCGCAGCAAAAGATGGGACGGCCCACCCCAAGAGAAGAGACTCCCCTGTGAGTAAGGCTGAAACAGCTCCCCTTGAAAGGGCAGGTTTGATCCTGTTCAGCCTATATCCTCAGAACAAACTAAAGAGAAAACAGTGGAGCAAAAGACAGAGAAGGGTTTAGAACAGAAAGAAAAACAGCCCATAGAGTTTAAGGAGGAAACGCCTCGTGTGCTCCCAGTTAATATGCAGAAGAGACAGAGAAAGGTTACTCCTCTTGAGGCAGTACTACAACAAGCTCAAGATCAGAGAGAGGACACACAAGAATTTTTTGTCTATCCATTGTTAGAATGGCCAGGTGACAATGGAGAGGTATTCAGACAACATGTGCCATTTCCTTTCAAACAGTTGAAAGAGCTGAAAGAGGCCTGCAATAAATATGTCCCCACTGCTCCACTTTTCATCCTCATTTAATCTCTACTCAGACAGCCAGTATGTAGTCAATGCAGTCTCCCAACTGGAGACTGTTCCTCTCATTGACACTTCTACTACAGCCATCCAGCAGCTTTTTGTACAGATACAGTCTTTGCTTCAACAGGGGACAGAGTGCTGTTATATAGGTCACATATGTGCTCACACTATGTTACCTGGTCCTTTGAATGAAGGTAATGCATTAGCTGATGAAGCCACGTGCTGCGTAGGCCTTACACAAATAGAAAAGGCTATGCACTCTCACTCATTACATCATCAAAACAGTCATAGTCTTCACAAATATTTTCACATCACTAGAGAAGTTGTGAGACAAATTGTTGAATGATGCTCAACCTGTCCTGAGCATTTCAACCTTCCACAACTTGGTGTCAACCCTCGTGGCCTCCTGCCAAATCACCTGTGGCAGATGGATGTCACGCACATCCCTGAATTTGGAAAATTAAAATATGTTCGTGTTACCATTGACACCTATTCAGGTTTCTTGCATGCTACTGCTCTCTCTGGAGAATCCACTTCACAAGTTATTCACCATTGCCTCTCTTGCTTTGCTGTTATGGGCATTCCCAAGCTGATTAAAATGGACAATGGATCTGGCTATACCAGTAGCCGCTTTTGCACATTTTGTGCACAATGGGGTATTGCCCACAAGACAGGCATCCCCTATAATCCCCAGGGCCAAGGCATTGTTGAAAGAGCCCATGGCACTTTGAAAGCCCAGCTCAATAAAATTAAGAAGGGGGAGTTATACCCCGTTACATCTTTGAATTATTTATCGCATGCACTCTATATTTAAAAATTTTTAACTCTAGACCTTGCGGGATGCAGTTCTGCAGAGTGCTTTTGGTGCTCTGGCGGTCATCCGCCCCTCACACAGGTGCAATGGTAAGATCCTCTGACCAGGGCATGGCAAGGTCCAGATCCCATCCTTCTTTGGGAGCGAAGACATGTTTGTGTCTTTCCACAGGATGCTGAGGGCCCGAGGTGGTTGCCAGAAAGGCTGGTGCATCATGCAGACCATATTCCTCCTGATCCTGCTCCAGCTCTGGAGGACCCCAGCTGAAGAGCAAGCAGTGGAGCAAGCAGTTCAGCGCATATATTGGGCGTATGTTCCTGACCCTCCTCTGCTCCATCCAGTCAGTTGGAAGTCTCCTGAGGTACAGATTTACTCCAATGATTCTGACATTTTGGGAGGCCCATCGGAACACCTAGCAATAGGAGCAACGGCACCTTGCCTTCTGACCACCCTGTGTGCATCTTCATCTTCACTTAAAAATGACACATTGCCACTACCCTGGGCAAAGTGCAAGGGCTCCCCTTCACTTGCGGGCACAGGTGATGAATAGCCACAGCAGATGAACATCACTAAAGAACTTTACATTGTGGACTGCTCTTAAGGACCAAATTCAAAGACGCTGGCCCCGCAATACAGAGGACTCTCTATGGGACTTTGGTACACTCCAGATGGGTATCCTCAAACCTCTTGGTGGAAAATAGGGGGGGCTAGGGGAGGGTTAGATCGGGATAATAGTACAAGCGTTAATGTAAACAATGATACACATGTGGCGGCTTGCATTGCCCCCCCATGTGCTGTTGTAGGGTCTATTTCTATTAATATGACATCAGGAAAATATGTTTTGCATTGCCTGTAAAAATTGCAGTCTCACTAGCTGCATCTCTTTTGTGTCCAACAATACCATGGTTCTTTTATTTAAGCAACCCCCTTTCCTTTTGATTCCCATGAACCACATGGGACCTTGGTATGATGATAATGGCCTGTAAGTGTTGATAGAATTGAAGAAAGCTCTAGACCATCCCAAGAGAGCTGTGGGCCTCATTACTGTAGGGTTGTTATCTTTAATTTCCTTTATTGTATCTTCTACTGTAGCAGCTGTAGCATTAACTGAGAATGTACAAACTGCAATCTATGTCAATGGTTTGATCCAAAATGCAACTCAGGCTCTTAATGATCAAGGAAATATTGATAAGAAAATAAGTCATAAGCTTAATGTCCTGTATGACATGGTCATGTATTTGGGTGAAGAGGTTCAGGGCCTAAAGTTAAGGCACCAATTGAAATGTCATGCATCTTATAATGAAACTTGTATCACATCTGAAGTGTATAATCAATTTAAGTATAGTTGGGAAACAGTGAAGAATCACCTACAGGGCATACGGCTTACTGATAATTTCACCAAAGATTTTTCTAGACATACCTAAGGAAATACTTGATATGCAAAATGCAGAACTGTGGTTTGATCCTGTTAAAACCATTCAAGATATCCTAGACACCCTCAAGCACGCAGCCTCTCCTTTCAGCAAGTTGGGAGACTTGCCCCATTTTCTGTTATCCATTGCAACTGCTCTGCTATGTCTTCTTGTAATGATATTATTGATAACTTACCTTGTGTCATCAAACTAGGATTACGGTCCTTTTTGCAACTGGGTTCCAAGACCCATATGCTAGCTCTTAAATGCCACCCTCCTTATATGGATGTGGAGAAGGGGACAGGATAGTCAACAACGGGTAAGTGTCTTGGAGACCTCTGGCAACCTAAGACAGGGCCCTCATGATGGAATGCGAGTACCAATGACGGGTAAGTCCAGATGAGTCATCCAGGAACACCTAAGACAGGCACTGTCACCCTCTTATAAAATAAAAAAGGGGGAGATGTGGGGAGCGGGCTGATGCCCCTTCCCCCACTTGCTGATGTGGCAGGAATGGAGAACAAAGAACATCCTGTTACGCATTCCATGAACAACTGAAGGAGCCCTGCTGTGCCTACCTTTGCCCAGCTACCACTGACGTCAATACTGTGCTTGATTGTCTATTGGATAATGCTATTTCCTGGAATAGTGTGCCTTCTTTGCTGTATAAATACTCTGGACTCTAATAAAGCTTTGCTGGTGACGTGCAGGAGCATCAGCCCTCCCAGCTCTTTCTGTCTTTCTTTGTTTTCTTTGCCCCCCTTCCGCACTTCAGGACCTGCTTGACTCGGTGCAGCTGGACCGCATCAGCTGGGGTGGGTGTGTGGTGTCCAGCACTTCCCCGGGAGCCTGTGTCTCTGCAGTGGGTGGATTGGCCACACCTGCAGGATGCCCCTGGGCTGCAGGCATCCTTCCTAATGAGGCTCTGAGATGGGAATGGGGTCGGAGGGGACTTGGCTGCTTAAGTGGCCCGCTTACCTGGGCCGCAGCCTTTGCTGTGCACCCAGCACATGGGGCAGTTCCCTGGGAAGGGTCCCTGAGGTGGGATCTGCTTGGGAGGCGCCCCGGGCACAGCATGGCACTGACCCAGCCCAGCTCCCTGAGTGCGGCCCCCACCCACAGGCTGCGCTGGGGGCCTCGTTGAGCCGGTTCTTCATGCCGAGCAGGTTGGGGGATGAGGGGTGCCTGGTGTCCTGTTTCCACACCTGCTTCTGCTTGGACACCACATGGGGTCTCCGTTGCTACAGGTCCACAGTGTAGTGGGAGGTCAGGGTATGATGCCCAGGCTCTGCTTTCTCAGAACTGCTGTGGGGATGGGGTCCTGTGTGGTTCCATTCAACCTGTAGGGTGTTTGCTTCTGTGTGAAGTGTGGTGGAATTTTGGTGGGGGGTCCCACGGAGTCTGAAGGTTGCTGTGGGTGGACGGGACTTGTAATAACCTAACTCCTCCCATCCAGGTCTGCAGTGTCCACAGTGTTCAGACCTCAAGCCTCAAGCCTCCCACCTCATTGGTTAGGCTTGTCCTTAGGTACTTTATTTTTTATGATGCAGTTGTAAAGGGCATTGTTTTCTTAATCTCTTTCTGATGGTTATTGGTGAACAGAAGCAAACAACTTCTGTATATTGATTTTGTATCCTGTAAGATTATTGATTTTATTTTTAGCTGTAACAGGTTTTTGGTGGAGTGGTGTGGATATTGGAATTAAAAAATCCCACTGTTCCACTCCAGGTCGTCCCAACAACCAAGCCCAGTGTCTGCAAGGGAATTTTACCACATGCCTTGTAGTGACTCCCGTAGGCTGAGTAGCAGTCCACTTTGGGTGAACTGAATGGGGAGGGCTTGGCCTCTGTGACCAGGTGTGATGTCTGCTCTGCTTTTCTGATGCAGGACTGACATGGTTGTTCTGCAAAGTAATTTACTTTTCAGCAATTTCAAGCACACAGAAAACTTGCAGTGTCAGTACAAACACTTTTTACACTAAATGCCCCATGGTCCCACTTTACCACACCCACCACTTCACACAAAATGCTCTTGGCCTCTACCCCAAATAGGGAGCCAGCACCTGACACTAAATGAGGGAAGTATTACTCCACATGATAATCCAGTACACAGACCCCACACAGATGTTTCCACCTACCCCAACTGTGTACAAATGTCTTTTCATTCTGTTCCCATTTCCTTTTTCTGGAACTGTTTCAGAAACTTTAGCTCAGATGGGCTCTGCCTGTCGCGTGCCCCGTCCTCGCTGGCAAGAACAGCACGCAACAACAGCAGGATTCTTCTGCAGAAAGCTTTATTCTTCAGCTCTTTGTGAAACAAATGAGTTGGGCAGGACCCAGAGGGGAAGGAGAGGCTTGCTTATATAGTTCTCATGCTCTGACCTGGTTGGTGCGGCTCCATATGCCTTATTAGCATAACAATTTGGTGGGTCTCATTGGTCCTTATGCCAAGGCGCAATTAGCATGTAGTTTAGTGGTGTGGGATGATTTGTCATTAGGAAGTTCGGGGCCTTCCGGCTGCCCTGCATTGGGCGCTATTTTCTGAGCGCGGCTGCCAACATCTCCCCCTTTTTTGTCTAACAGAAGCTCAAGGTGGAACTTGCCAGCAGAGGCGGAGACAGAGGCCTGACCTCCATCATACTTCCTGATGCCCCCTTTTTGGAGAGGGGTTCTGGGCATCTACCCCTATGCAGTCAGGCATGCCTCTCAGAGGGGTCCAAGACCTCTTGCAGTGCTTTGCCTCGCATCCTCTGGCTGGCATTGGGACCGCTTGGTACAAAGGGTTTGGACCTTTTTTCTCAACCCTCTTGCACCATGAGCTTCTTAAAGAAAGCTGTGATTAAGCATTGAGGTACTCGGGCCTGGTGCAGTGCCACATGGGCTCAGGGTGCAAGAGCTACCTCAAGCTAAAGCTGAGCTTCCTTCTTAAGCATATTGAGCCACACTTGGGGAGAGGCGCCAACGTCTATCGCCATTAGGGCTTGAGCAAGGATCACCTTGTCCTGCTTATGTTGGTTGCGGAGTCTGCATAACAACCAGAGTAAGAGCATGAGACCTCCAAGCAGGAACACGCCCATCCCAGCCATGCCCGCCCACTCCTTGATGTGGGAGAGAGCTCTGAGGAACCAGGAAGAGAGTCCTTCCGCTACGGAGATATCTAGACGGGTGGAGTTGATGTGGATAATTTCTCGCCGCAGCTCTTCTAGTGTCCCATCGAAGTCTTGGGACCAGTTTCCTGAAAGATACTGGGACAGGTCTCGTGACAGATTAGCTGCCCGTGTAAAATTTTCATATTGAATGCTAGTGATGCAGAGGGCACGATATTTCCGCTCACATCCCAATTGGGCCATTTGCCAGAGCACTTCCATTTGTTCCTCCACGAGATCTATGCGTTGATTGAGGATCATTATTCCTCCTTTCAGTTTGCCATCAAGTGTGGACTGTTGGTCCAGGGCAGAAGCTACTGAGGCTGCAAGGTTATTGAGCTCTGTAGCCGATTTGATGGAGGTGTCTAAAGCTATACCAGCGGCGGTGGCTGCGACCGCGGTCGCGGAGATCAGGAGCACTATGGCGGCTGTAACGCTGAAATCACGCCTTTCTCGAAACAGAGTCATGGTGTTAGGGGCGTCTACGGGAACAGGGACCCAATGGGGGATGCGGACTACCAAAGCATTGGTAAAGTTACGCGCATCCCAACACTGAGACAGAAAGCAGGTTTCATTGGAGCAGGAGTCAAAGCTACTATTGGATAAGATAAACAGAAATGGGGGGTATACGCATACTGGAGAAGGTGGAAAAAGGGAATTGGGTGACTCTGGACCTGATTTTGCTGAACACGTGTAGTTCTCGTTGTTATGGGTCATGGTCATGTTCCAGTGTGCACGCGTGTGGTTGTTCTCGCACCAAAAGGTGATATTTTTTACACCGATTCCCCCACCCTGGAGGGCGGAAAAGGGGGAGAGGTCGGTACACGAGCCATTGACTCCACACAGCATCCATTTATGGAAGGGGTTCATGCTCAGCTGCTGACGAAACTCGCCTTCGAGCACCTTTACTGGCCACCAAGCCTCATTGGCTGGCCATCCCTCCATATCTGGGGAGATGGTAAACTCCTGCCTCTCAGTTGCCCACATTACTACAGTTGACTGACAGTCAGTCCAGGGCCACAGCTCTCCCTCATAGTCGCCCACACAATGGGAGGCATATTTGGGTTGACGAGGCCTGTCGGTGGAATTGTTCCTGGGAGAGTGTACAAATGTGCCATTGATCCAGAGAACCATCTGGTGGATAGTCATGTTCTTATAGGGCGGGCTCCCTTCCTTATTAGGCCCTTCAAATTTAGCTGACATAACGGGGAGGCCACTGGCCTCTAGAATTATGTCACTGAACCATCCGTATTTCCTCCGTTTCAGGGAGATACAGCCAGCTAGATTCTGAGTGGTGAAGCATAATGACCCATTAGTTACGAAGGATCGGTTTTCTCCCAACGGGGCTGTTAGGGTGTCCTTTTCTAGGTAGGGCAAGTTCATACTAGAGTTGGTGGTGAAAAAGCGGGGAAAAGCGGCTGCATTGAAACGGACAGGCATAGGCTTAGGAAAGGCAGACAGGATTCCCCATCTCAATACTCCCTGAGTCGGGGTCTCCAGTGTCAGGAGCAGGGTCAGGAGGTACAGCGAAGTCATCTCCTTTGTTTAGGACTTTCCTCGTTAGGCGCTCCGGGATCCAGAAGGGATTTTCTTCACTCTGGGGGAAAACACACACAGCTCCCCTGGATCTGATTATGATTGGATCCGGGCCCTTCCATTGGTTAGATAACACGTCCTTCCATTTTACTAGTTCTTGTGGGTCTTTTGGCCACTGATTATGGCTATCCGCTGCTGTATGGCCTTGAGCATCCAGATTCAAAAAATTTATAGTGAAAAGTACTAGGGCTGTGGCAGTTTTTGGTGTGGGGGGTATATCCTCAATTCCCCCTTTTTGTTTAAGTAAATAGGATTTGAGCGTGCGGTTCGCGCGTTCCACAATCCCTTGACCCTGTGGGTTGTAGGGAAGGCCAGTGATGTGTTTGATCCCCATACGTTGACAAAATTGAGCAAATTTTGTAGAGGTATAGGCTGGGCCATTGTCTGTTTTCAGAATCTGTGGTAACCCCCATGCGCTCCAAGCTTCAAGGCAGTGCTGGATGACATGGGAAGCTTTCTCTCCTCACAATGGGGAGGCAAAGATGACTCCTGAACAAGTATCCACGGATACGTGTACGTATTTAAGTTTCCCAAAAGGTGAAAAATGCATCACATCCATTTGCCAGACTTGTAAAGGCCTAATACCTCTGGGGTTGATCCCAACATGAGGTGCGGGAAGGAAGCTGCAGCAATGTTGGCAGCTAAGGACAATGTTCCTAGCTTCGGCCCTGGTTATGCTAAACCGCTTGCGCAGCGTTTCGGCAGTGACATGAAATTGTGTGTGGAATTTTGAAGCTGTGGTGATAGGGTCTAGCAGGGGAAAAGCTATATTTCTGGTTGCGAGGTCTGCCAGGTGGTTGCCTTGAGTCATAGGCCCGGGAAGGCCTGAATGTGCTCTGATATGAGTTATATACAAAGGAGATTGTCTATGAAGTAGTGCTGATTGTATCTGTTTGAACAAAGTGGCTACTGGGCTGGACGCTTTGATTAGCCCGGCCACTTCTAGAGATTTGACTGCATTAACTACATAACAGGAGTCAGACACAATATTTAAAGGTTCAGGAAAGATTTGTAGGACCTCTAAGACTATGCGACATTCCACTATTTGTGGAGTGTCAGGCGTCTAGCCTTTTGTCACAACTTTGCCATCATGGACATAGGCACCTGTGCCTGTCTTAGACCCGTCCGTGTAAACTGTTTTTCCATGAGGCAGCGGGGTTAGGCTAGTGACCCGAGGAAATACTAGGAGATGATTTTTTGGCGAAGTTGATGAGGGGATGTTTAGGGAAATGATTATCAAAGGTTCCTGAGAAACTGTAAGCAAGTATGGCCCAATCATCGTTCATAGCACATAATACTTGTATCTTTTTTACGCTGTAAGGGGTTATAATTTTAGCTGGAGCCTCTCCGAAATGTGTCATGGAGGTTTTTACTCCTCTCAAAGCAAGTTTGGCCACGGCTGCCGGATAGTACTCTATTGTCCTAGCCTGAGAGGCTTGGGGATGAATCCAGATCAGTGGGCCGTGCTGCCATAAGACTGCTGTTGGCAGCTCTGGGGTGGGAAGGACACACAACTCAAAGGGTTCATTCAATTGAACCCTATTTAGCTGTGCTGTCATCAAAGCCTGTTCCACTTTGCGAATGGCTTGTAATGCCTCAGGTGTGAGGGAGCGCTGTGACGTTAGTTGTGGGTCTCCTTCTAGGGTTTTAAACAGTGGTGTCAACTCAGTGGTGGGTATCTTTAAGTATGGGCCCAACCAATTAATATCCCCTAGGAGTTTTTGGAAGTCATTCAAATTTTGCAATTGATTATATCTTATCTCAAGCTTTTGGGGGCAAATTACATCTGTGTAAATGGTTGCTCCTAGGAATTTGCTAACACTAGATTTTTGGACCTTCTCGCTTGCTATATTCAGTCTCCAATTTTCTAGGGATCTAGTGAGATCTATATATGCTTCTTCTATTTCCGCTGGTTGTGGGGAGCAAAGAAGGATGTCATCCATGTAATGGATGATCTTTAGCGTGGGATAAGTCTTACGAATTGGGTCTAGCGCTCGCTGAACGTACAGTTGACATATGGTGGGACTATTTGCCATTCCTTGAGGGAGGACCTGCCACTGAAATCTGGCATCGGGTTGTTCATGGTTAATAGCTGGCAAAGTAAAAGCAAATCTTTCCCTGTCCTTGGAGCTTAGAGGTATAGAAAAGAAACAATCCTTAATATCTATTATGAGCACCTTCCATTCTCTGGGTAAGGCGGAGAGGAGTGGCAGTCCCCATTGTATGGGTCCAAGCATTTTCATTTGAGCATTTACTGCTCTCAGATCATGAAGCAACCTCCATGATCTTGACTTTTTCCTGATTACAAATATGGGTGTGTTCCATGGGGACACAGAGGGTTCTAGGTGTCCCACTTGGAGCTGCTCTTGCACTAAGCAATGAGCTGCTTCTAATTTTTTAGAGGATAGGGGCCACTGAGGAACCCATATGGCCTCCTCTGTGAGCCAAGGTATGGGCATGGCATCTTCAATGGCCCCTATGAAAAACCCAGGCCGTGACGGTCATTCTTTACTTTGGGCAGGATGGGCTCTATGCGTCCCTGTTGGTGTTTCCCCAGCCCCTTGCCAGGGATGTATCCCATGTCCATCATCATGCCTTGGGCGGGGGTGGAGTATTCATTAATGAGTTTGAGGCCTAAGTCTCTCATGACATCCCTCCCCCATAAATTGACCGGTAGAGGGAGTACATAAGGGGTGACTGTACCCTCTTGTCCTTCAGGGGCTCGCCATTTCAATGGTTTGGCACTAATTGAAGGGCTTGACTCATATCCTAAACCTTGTAATGAATGTGAGGATTGGGTCACAGGCCACTTGGAGGGCCACCAGGTTGCAGAGATAATACTTTTATCTGCTCCAGTGTCTAGGATTCCCTCAAAGCTCTTTCCCTCTATTTGAAGAGTTAATTTTGGTCTGTCTGCTAAATCTAATACTATGAAGGCTGAATCCCAGTCAGAGGAGCCGAAGCCCCTTTATCCCCTCTCCGTGTTGGTAGCAGGATAATTGGCGTGGAGACTAGGTAAAACTAAGAGCTGGGCTATGCGGTCTCTCGGAGATATAGGGTAGATTCCTCTAGGGGCCGAACACATGATTTTTACCTGTCTTTCATAATCTTGATCTATGACTCCGGGATGAACTACCAGGCCTTTCAATGCAGCAGAAGAGCGCCCTAGGAGTAACCCAAGGGTATTTGGTGGTAGGGGGCCTTTAACGTCTGAAGGGATAGGCTGAACTCCCATCTGTGGAGTCAACACTATTCTGGTGGTGGCACGGATGTCCAATCCCGCGGAACCTGAAGTGGCTCTCCTTGGGGGGCCTGGTTGTTCCCGAATGACACTTGCGTGCTGGTTGCCCCATATATTTGCGGGCCCTGGTTGCGAGGGCCCCTCTGGGCGTTTTTTGGCAGTTCTAAGGGTTTCCCTTCTAAGTTTTTAGTAGATCGGCACTCATTGGCCCAATGCCTACCTTTCTTACACTTAGGGCATAACCCAGGGGTCTTTTGGGTTGTTTGTTCTGAAGCTGGGCTCCTGCATTCTCTCTTTATATGCCCTAATTTCCCGCATTGAAAGCATTTGATACTTCTGTTAGTGATCCTGGCTTGTTTGTGGCTCTGTAATATGGCTGTGGCTAGACCCGCATTGGTGAGTGGTCCTCCTATCTCTCTACAGGCTTTTAGCCATGCACTCATTCCTTTTTGTTTCCAGGGTGTAATCGCCTGTCTACACTCTTTGGTACATTGTTCAAATACTAATTGCTCTACCAGGGGCATCGCTTGTTCCTGATCTCCAAATATTCTGCTTGCAGCCTCCATCATACGAGCGACAAAGTCAGAAAATGGCTCGCTCGGCCCTTGAATAATTTTTGTCAAATTGCCTGATACTTCTCCTTTGTTGGTGAGGGCTTTCCATGCTTTGGCGGCGCATGCATTTATTTGTGCATAGACCTGTAATGGGTAGACGGTCTGATTGGCTACCCACTGGCCCTGGCTCGTCAGCATATCATATGACCATGCAGGCTGCCCTTCAGCCGCATTTGCGCGCGCCTGAGTCATGCTTATATCATGCCACAAGGCCTTCCATTCTATGTACTGTCCCATACTGGAAAGGCACGCCTTGGTCACATATTGCCAGTCTGCAGGTGTCATGGCTATCTCTGTTAATCTCTCAACTTGTGCTATGGTATAGTTGGCACTGACCCCATACGCTCGGACGGATTCCGCTAAGTCTTTAACTTGTTTATGACTCAGGGGTTGGTGAGAGCGTACACCGTTATCCTCAAATACAGGAAACATTTGTCTAATTGCCTGAAGAGTATCTGGGTGGCAAAAGGAGAGTGCGCCACTCACGTAAGGTGGCGGGGCAATGGGCGTCGGGGGACACCCTGCTTTCATTTTTTCCTTGGTCCGCTTTTCAACTTTGCTGGTTCCCTTACTTCTGCACTCTGCGGTTTTATTTTCTTCCCCTTCCTCTGCGGACGTTAATTCCTCCTCAGATTCCCTATTGGAGAGTTGGAGGTCCCTCAACTCTTTCCAGGGGTATTTACTATTTTCTCCAAGGCGATCGTCACTCGCTTCTCGGGGCTCTTTCGCTTTTGCCCTAGGCGGGCTTTCTCCCTCACTCTGGGGTTTCTTTACTTTCGTTTTTGTGGCCTTTTTTCGGCCGCGCGCGCTCTCTGTTTCCCGTTCCGTTTCTGACATGCTCTCTTGGATATCTGTCAATGCTCTCTGACCTTCTTTTATTACCTTTTCACATCTCTCATCTTGCAGACAAGCTCTAATCAGTTTCCAGAGGGGCCTGATGCCTCCCCTCAGGCTACCCTCCTCCTCCTCTCTATCAAGTTTCCCCAGTTTGTCCCAGCTCGGGATTGAGAGGGACCCTGAACAAATGAACCAGGGGGCCACACGGTCTATCTCCTTCACAAAAGATCCTAAGACTTTGCTGGAGACCTTCAAGTTTCGCTCTTTGAGAGCTGTCTGCAGCGCTGTGACTAATGACGGTGCATTCCCCATGGTGCCTCCTTATTTACAGAGAACCATCAACCATCATCCTAAAAATCAGGGGCCTCTCGGAACTTACCCCTCCGGGCTTTCTTCTGACCTGCAGTTCTGAATCCTCTCCAGATGTCTGAAGGGTCCTCCCTGTGCCGGTGATGTTCTGGTTCCCGGGTTTCGGCACCACTTGTCGCGTGCCCCGTCCTCACCGGCAAGAACAGCATGCAACAACAGCAGGATTCTTCTGCAGAAAGCTTTATTCTTCAGCTCTTTGTGAAACAAATGAGTTGGGCAGGACCCAGAGGGGAAGGAGAGGCTTGCTTATATAGTTCTCATGCTCTGACCTGGTTGGTGCGGCTCCATATGCCTTATTAGCATAACAATTTGGTAGGTCTCATTGGTCCTTATGCCAAGGCGCAATTAGCATGTAGTTTAGTGGTGTGGGATGATTTGTCATTAGGAAGTTCGGGGCCTTCCGGCTGCCCTGCATTGGGCGCTATTTTCTGAGCGTGGCTGCCAACATCTGCCAGATCTCACATAAGTGGAATCACATAGTATTCGTCCTTCTGTGACTGGTGCATTTCACTGAGCAAAATGGCTTTAGGGTCCATCCATGCAGCAGGTGCCAGGACTCCCTTGTTCACTCCACTGTGTGGAGACCACACTTTGTTCATCCATTTATGGACAGGTGGGTCTTCTCCACCTTTTAACCATTGTGAGTCATGCAGTTGTGAACGTGGGTGTCCAAATATCCAAGTCCCTGTTTTTGTGTGGTTTGGGCAGATGCCCTGAAATGGAATTGCTGCTCATACATTAGCTGTATGTTCAAGTTTCTGGGGATGCCCTCCCCCCTCCCCACACTGTTTTCAAGGAGGCTGTGGACCATTTTCCATTGTTTCTTTATATGGCAGAAAAATGCAGTTTATAGATCAACCTGGTTTTGTCCATCTTTTCATCCCTTGATGGGCATTTGAGTTGTTCCTGACTTCTTGCTGTGGTGAACAACGCTGCCAAGAACTCATGGGCCAGTT
Organism: Manis javanica; assembly: GCF_040802235.1. Taxonomy (NCBI): domain Eukaryota; kingdom Metazoa; phylum Chordata; class Mammalia; order Pholidota; family Manidae; genus Manis; species Manis javanica. Next base: position 19,293 of record NC_133157.1, on the reverse strand, counting down.
TCTGTTGGAACATGATTTTCATTTCTTTGGGTATTATCTAGGAGTGGGTGTATACCCACAATTAGGTTATTGTATTTTATCTTTATGAGGAAATGCCAAGCTGTTGTACACAGGCTGCACATTTTACATTTCCACAAGCAAAGGTCAGGGGCTCCAATTCCTCTGCATCCTTGGCAACATGTGTTTTTCAGTTTTCCTGAATATAGCCATTCCCATGTGTGTGCAGGGAATTCTGTGTGACACCTTTCCATGTGCTTGTTAAACGTTTCTATGTATTGGAGTCCTTCATCAATTTTAAAAATTGGAATGTTGTCTTGTTGCCCTGTACAAGCTCATGGTGTATTCTGGGTATCAGGCTCTTGTCAGATGTACAATGTGCAGATATTTTCTTCTATTCTGTGACTGATTTTTCACTTCTTGGTTGGTATGTTTTGATGCAGAAAAGATTTCAGTTCAGAGGAAATTCATTCTTTCTCTTGATGCTTGTACTTTGGTTTCTGATCTGAGAAACCATAGCTAAAATCCAAGGTCATGAACATTTATCCCCATTTTTTACCTATAACATGTAAACTCTTACATATTTTGAGTTAATTTTTGTATGTGATATACATTAGGGTTCATTTTCATACTTCTGCATGTGGACAGCTGGTTGCCAAGCACCATTTACTGGAAAGACATTTTCTCTCCATCATTTGGTGTTGTCCACCCTTGTCAGAAATCAACTGGCCATTGGTGGTTAGGGCCATTTCTGGGCTTTTCATTCAGGTATGTTGATCTGTATATACAGTCGACCCTTGAACAACATGGGGGTTAGTGGTGCTGACACCACGCAGAGTCCCAATCTGCATAAAACATCTGACTCCATCAGAATTTTGTTATCCTAAAACTGATTGCCTATTTTGACTTGAAGTCTTACCAATAATATAAACACTCGATTAATAATTTTTTGTACATTATACATATAATGTGCTGTATTCTTACAGTAAAGTAAGCTAGGGAAAATGTAATGTTTCAAATTGTTGATTTAACATTTTTCCAATATATTTGTGGGGAAAAAATCGGAATAAGTGGACCTGTGGAGTTCAAATGCCTGCTGTCCAAGGGTCAACTGTGTATCTTTACGCCACTGTCACAGTGTTTCATTTACTGATAACTTTGTACTAAGATTTGATATTGGGAAGCCTGTGACTCCAGCTTTGATTTTCTTTTTCAAGATTCTTTTCAAGGGCTCATTGGGGTCCCTTGCAATTTCACATGTGACAGGATCAGCTGGTGCATTTCTTCCAAAAAGGTTTTGGGAATTTTCATAGGAGCCACATTGAGTCTGTAGGTTGCATTTGTGCCATTGCAATCTTAAGAGATATTAAGTCTTCCATCACCACGGCAGGACCTTACATTTATTTAGCTTTTCTTTATTTTTTCTACTGCCATTGTTTAAAAATTTTCACTGTATAAGACCTTCACCTTAATTAAATCTGTTGCCAAGTACTTTATTGATGTGGACATTATTTAGTAGAGAATTAAAAAATTCCTTTTGTGATTACTCATTGATAACGTATACAAAGAAAACATATTCGAGTAATGTTCTTTTTTCTTGCAACTTTGCTTAGTTAATTTAATATCCTACACTTGGAATTTAATGGTTCAGAGAATGGGATTTAAAATTTAGATATAGAGGACTAAAATAATAATGCCTAACATTTAAGGGATGGAAGAATGGAACACAGTGAGGAGTAGGATTTGCTTGAAATCAGCCAATTGGAAGAGAAGGGGATAGAGCTATGGATAGGGTATGGAATAGATTACAGGTATGGGCTAGGATTAAGGGTTAGAGTATGGGTAAGGGTTAGTGTACGGGTATGGGTAAGGATAAGGTTAGGGTATGGGTTAGGATTAGGGAACGTGTTAGGGAACAGGTTAGGGTTAGAGAACGGGTTAGGGAACGGGTTCGGGTTAGGGAACGGGTTAGTGTTAGGGTTCGGGTTAGGGAAAGGGTTAGGGAATGGGTTCGAGTTAGGGAACGGGTTCGGGTTAGGGAACGGGATCGGGTTAGGGAACGGGTTAGTGTTAGTGTTAGGGTTGGGGAAACGGTTAGGGAACGGGTTCGGGTTAGGGATAGGGAACGGGTTAGAGAACGGGTTAGAGAACGGGTTAGGGAACGGGTTAGGGAACGGGTTAGGGAACGGGTTAGGGTTAGGGAACGGGTTAGGGTTAGGGTTAGGGAACGGGTTAGGGAACGGGTTAGGGAACGGGTTAGGGTTAGGGAACGGGTTAGGGAACGGGTTAGGGAACGGGTTAGGGAACGGGTTAGGGTTAGGGAACGGTTTAGGGAACGGGTTAGGGTTAGGGAACGGGTTAGGGTTAGGGTTAGGGAACGGGTTAGGGAACGGGTTAGGGTTAGGGAACGGGTTAGGGTTAGGGTTAGGGAACGGGTTAGGGTTCGGGAACGGGTTAGGGAACGGGTTAGGGAACGGGTTAGGGAACGGGTTACGGAACGGGTTAGGGTTAGGGTTAGGGTTAGGATTAGGGAACGGGTTAGGGAACGGGTTAGGGTTCGGGAACGGGTTAGGGTTAGGGTTAGGGTTAGGGTTAGGGTTAGGGTTAGGGTTAGGGTTAGGGTTAGGGTTAGGGTTCGGGAACGGGTTAGGGTTAGGGTTAGGGTTAGGGTTAGGGTTAGGGTTAGGGAAGGGGTTAGGGAAGGGGTTAGGGTTAGGGTTAGGGAACGGGTTAGGGTTAGGGTTCGGGAACGGGTTAGGGTTAGGGTTAGGGTTAGGGTTAGGGTTAGGGTTAGGGTTAGGGTTAGGGTTAGGGTTAGGGTTAGGGTTAGGGTTCGGGTTAGGGTTAGGGTTCGGGTTAGGGTTAGGGTTAGGGTTAGGGTTAGGGTTGGGGTTAGGGTTAGGGTTCGGGTTAGGGTTAGGGTTAGGGTTAGGGTTAGGGTTAGGGTTAGGGTTAGGGTTCGGGTTAGGGTTAGGGTTAGGGTTAGGGTTAGGGTTAGGGTTCGGGTTAGGGTTAGGGTTAGGGTTAGGGTTAGGGTTAGGGTTAGGGTTAGGGTTAGGGGTTAGGGTTAGGGTTAGGGTTAGGGTTAGGGTTAGGGTTAGGGTTAGGGTTAGGGTTAGGGTTAGGGTTAGGGTTAGGGTTAGGGTTAGGGTTAGGGTTAGGGTTAGGGTTAGGGTTAGGGTTAGGGTTAGGGTTAGGGTTAGGGTTAGGGTTTAGGGTTAGGGTTAGGGTTAGGGTTAGGGTTAGGGTTAGGGTTAGGGTTAGGGTTAGGGTTAGGGTTAGGGTTAGGGTTAGGGTTAGGGTTAGGGTTAGGGTTAGTGTTAGGGTTAGGGTTAGGGTTAGGGTTAGGGTTAGGGTTAGGGTTAGGGTTAGGGTTAGGGTTAGGGTTAGGGTTAGGGTTAGGGTTAGGGTTAGGGTTAGGGTTAGGGTTAGGGTTAGGGTTAGGGTTAGGGTTAGGGTTAGGGTTAGGGTTAGGGTTAGGGTTAGGGTTAGGGTTAGGGTTAGGGTTAGGGTTAGGGTTAGGGTTAGGGTTAGGGTTAGGGTTAGGGTTAGGGTTAGGGTTAGGGTTAGGGTTAGGGTTAGGGTTAGGGTTAGGGTTAGGGTTAGGGTTAGGGTTAGGGTTAGGGTTAGGGTTAGGGTTAGGGTTAGGGTTAGGGTTAGGGTTAGGGTTAGGGTTAGGGTTAGGGTTAGGGTTAGGGTTAGGGTTAGGGTTAGGGTTAGGGTTAGGGTTAGGGTTAGGGTTAGGGTTAGGGTTAGGGTTAGGGTTAGGGTTAGGGTTAGGGTTAGGGTTAGGGTTAGGGTTAGGGTTAGGGTTAGGGTTAGGGTTAGGGTTAGGGTTAGGGTTAGGGTTAGGGGTAGAGTTAGGGTTAGGGTTAGGGTTAGGGTTAGGGTTAGGATTAGGGTTAGGGTTAGGGTTAGGGTTAGGGTTAGGGTTAGGGTTAGGGTTAGGGTTAGGCTTAGGGTTAGGGTTAGGGTTAGGGTTAGGGTTAGGGTTAGGGTTAGGGTTAGGGTTAGGGTTAGGGTTAGGGTTAGGGTTAGGGTTAGGGTTAGGGTTAGGGTTAGGGTTAGGGTTAGGGTTAGGGTTAGGGTTAGGGTTAGGGTTAGGGTTAGGGTTAGGGTTAGGGTTAGGGTTAGGGTTAGGGTTAGGGGTTAGGATTAGGGTTAGGGTTAGGGTTAGGGTTAGGGTTAGGGTTAGGGTTAGGGTTAGGGTTAGGGTTAGGGTTAGGGTTAGGGTTAGGGTTAGGGTTAGGGTTAGGGTTAGGGTTAGGGTTAGGGTTAGGGTTAGGGTTAGGGTTA